>NC_081405.1:414081197-414753697 GCF_030272615.1 Cryptomeria japonica | reverse complement strand
AAATACATTTAAGAACTCTATATTCACATTAAGAAGAGTGACAGAAAGGTCAAGCCTAGCCATACCCCCTCTTTTCTCCTCTAGGCTACAAACAACATTGAAGTCTAGCAAAAACCCAAGGAAAAAATGGAACCAGATAACAAACAAGTCTAATATGAACCCAAAGTTGTGATTTTCCTAAGATATTAGTAGGAGCATAAATATTAGTGAAAAGACAAGTTTCACCTAATTTCAAACTAGTGGCAACCATGGAGAGAGAGGACCAACTTGAAATCCACCATTGAGGGACAAAGTTTCTAAGATCCTAGAAGATAGTCATTCCACCTTATCTACTATGGGCACCAATGCATTGACACACTCCACGAGGCAAAATACTAGAAGCTCTATTAACCATACCTTCAACAAAAGAATTAGTTTTTTGAATAAAAAATAAATCAAAGAAACAAGAAGCAATCAAATCCTAAGCAACCTTTTGTCTAGGGGTGCTATTCAACCCTTTTACATTCCATCATAAAACAAATATTTATGGGGTTAGGAGAAGTGAGAATCAATGAATTTCATAGACCCTGACTCAATGAATGTATCCCCAATGATCTTGACTTTTTCTTGATCTATCTTTTGTCCACTCCTTAAAGGTTTCTCCAAAGGCCCTTTCTTTAGAGATTTCTGCTATAGGCCTAAAGTAGGATGAGCCTTGTTACTTTTAACTACTTCTAAGACCACCTTAGTTGGAGAAGAATCTGAAACCATCACAATTGCACTATCTAGTAGGACCTGGGTCTCATTTAAATCTTTGACATCCAAAACCCAAGAAGACAAATTAGTAACCATCTGCCCATCCTATCAGTACACAATAGTTAAATTTAGATCCTCTTTCTCTTTATCTTCCTCTAAATCCACTCCCAATGTCTTAGTACCTGAGGATAATTTGGCTGGAATACCCTCCTCCTAAACTAAATCATCCAAAACCTCAAATTTATTAAATATTCCATCCTTCTGTCTATCCATCCAGGTTCTCTTTTGACCCCTTCCCTTATTGCGAGGATTAATAGGAATTAAACCCTCCTTATCCACATTCCCTTCAGACAAAGGGGTATTCCCCATATCCTCCCTAGGAGATGAGTGAGAAGGACCCAAATTTCTCAAGGGAGATGATTTATTTCTAGGACATATTCACTACAAATGACCATACTCATGATAAATTCTACATCTAAATGGAAAAGTCTCATAATCTAGCTATTGAATCCAAGAAGAGGATCCCAAACAAATTTCCAATGAGTCTGGTAATCGGTTATTTAAATCAACTTCAACACAAATACATACATAAGAAATTACCTTTCGATCCCTAGTTTACGAAGCAAAACCTACAGGTTTTCCATGAAGCAGTGAGATTGAGTGAAGGATATCATCCCTCCAAAGCTCCAATGGAAGCCTCAATAGTTGGACTCACACAGGCACCCTCAAGGTGAGCTCCTTAGTCGAATTGAAGCCAACATGCCAATGCTTGATAAAAATCCCTACTTGATCAAAGAAATAAGCCCCCCCTTGAAAAACCCTATTATTATCCATTATGCAAGAGAAAATCACAAAAAATAATTATTGGCTGCCATCAAAATATCCATGTCTCCTCCTAGATTCCAAACCTAGCACACTCAATATTTCAAGATAGGCAAGGAAAGTTGAAGACCCATAAATTTGCATATGAGGGCATGATTGCACCAATAAGAAACATTGTCTAAGACTTGTTTAGGTTGAATAACCAGAACAAGGCATTGTTGAAACCTCTCCAAACAACCATTCACCTTATTGATATGAAGAGCCCTTTTGATGAGGGAATCCCATCACTAGCTTGAGTCTTTCTAAAATGCACCTTAGCACTATCATGCAAATAAGAAGACAAGTCTGACATCTTGAAATCACCAAAAATCTCTTTGTTTGGGGATGCACCTCAATTCTCCATTTAAACACCACAAAAAAACCCCAAGGGAAACACACAAATGAAACCCCACCCCATATTATTAAACCCACACTGAACTTACAACCATGAGCCAACAAACCATGACCAAGGGCACAAAACCTACCTAGCCTAGAAAAAAATGAAAGCCAACCTCAAATAACCCACACACAAACACAAATCTATAGAAAAAGGGCACACAAAGCCACCCAAATATCTACCACACACCCTCAAATTTGTTGTACCTAGCACCCTCCCCTCGAGCCAAAACCGCGATGATGACCCCCCTTCAAACCTGTAAACAATGAATCAGAGAAATGGTGGTTAGGGTTTCCCCTAGCATGCCCTACATACGCTTGCACAACTCATTCCTCTACCTATAACCCGATTCGTTATCTTTGGTTGTGGAACCTATTGCAAGGCATCAATTACCCCTTTCCTATTATCATGCCAATATACACCTAGTCTTGACTAGGGGAAAAATCATATAATATTTCTAGAAAAAATCACAAAACTATAATTTTTGCTCATGTTTAAAAATTATAGTTTATTTATTGTTGATTTGTTATATGCTTTCCTGGTATTCGCTTGAGCGTTTGATATGTGAGAGAGGGTTTATTGCATGGATTTTTTAGTTTTATGATTTTTAAGACTTTTTCAGGACTTTATATGATTTTTTACATATTTTTCGGACATTAATATAATTTTTTTGTATTTTTTCTAGACTTTTTTGTATTTTTTTGGATTTTTTCAAAGACATTATATGATTTTTTGTATTTTTTAAGGAATTTTTGTGATTTTTTTGGATTTTTTGAAGATATATATGTTTTTTTTTGTATTTTTTTATGACTTTTTGTGATCTTTTTGGATTTTTTTCAAGACATTATATTATTTTTTAAGGATATTTTTTTATTTCTTTAGGATATTATATGATTCTTTTGTATTATTTTGGGGACTTTTTGTGATTTTTTTTAATTTTTGAAAACATTATATGAATTTCCCCTTGTTACGACTTGGAGGATATTGGCATGAAGATAGGAAGGGGGTAACTCAGGTTCACAAAAAGTGTCTACAAAATCAGAGGACATGAACATAATATATTGTGCTAAGTAACCACAAAACCCTAGCCTAATTATGAAATTTCAAAATGCCAATAAATAAGAGTTGCGATAACCTAAAAATGGTCACCTAAACCATGGGCCCCTAATCTCGACAACATCACCAAGGTCCTAACCAAAGGCAATTAAATCAACCTTGAGCAACTAATTAATTAATTCTTCAATCATTAATGTTACATGGTAAGTTAATCACTCTATATTAATTAAATATTCATTTAATTAATCAAATCATTCCAATTAAATCATTTTGATCAATTATCCTATTTATTTAATTAAATATCATAGCATACTTAATTAATAAATAAATTTGCCATTTAATCATAAAAAAGGAATTAATTTACAAACAGAGATTAATCATAAAAAAGGAATTAATTTACAAAAATAGATTAATCACAAAAAGAGAATTAATTTACAAAAAGAGATTCATCATAAAAAGAGGAATTAATCTACAAAAGAAAGAGTTAAATTGAAAACAATAGAAAAGAATTAAATTGAGAGAAGAAATCAAACTTAAGATATTTATTTTTCTAAAATTGAGATAACTTGAGAAATTTTAGAAAGAAATTAAATTGAATTAATCATCTTCTCTAAAAATAAAACTTAAATCTTTTCTCGAGGAAAGAGGTTCAGTTAAATTTAAAAATCTTTTTCTAAATAAAAATCTTGAGTAAATTAAAGAAAAGTGCATGGAATCACCTATTTTTATCTCAAGTGCATGGAATCGACTAATTTTATCTCCAATGCAAACTCAAACTTATAACTTGAATGCATTCAATCGAGCTATAATTGGAATCTATCTCAAGATTAACTTAATTTGATCTCTCAATTATTTCAATTAACCCAAATTGTGCTTTTTCTTGAGGAATCTCAACCGCTCATTGTTAATCGATCTTGACCATTGGTCTCTCTTTTGAGTCTCTATAAATTCAGCCTCCATCTCTCATTCAAAACACCCTGGAGATTTATTGTTATAGTGCAGTTTTTTCTTTGGAGTCATTGAAGATATTGTGCTTTGAGATTATTGCATCCTAGTTTAGCTTTTTTCATATTTAGTTTAATTATGATTGATTGAATTCATCTAGCTTAATCTTCATTCATCTACCTTAATCTATTAGATGCAATGACAGTCCCAAAGACACTGAGAGGGGGGGTGAATCAGTGTCTAAGCAGTTTATGGAATATTTAAATTTATTTATAACTTTGCAACCCAAATTAATGTACCGGTAAACAAGCAATAGTGCAACAAAGAGAAATAATAGAGAGAACATAAATGCACACCATAACACAAGATGTTCTGGTGAGGAAACCCAATAAGGGAAAAATCTTAGTGGGATTTGTGACCCACAATATTTAATCACTAGCCAATATGAATAAATATTACTTACAATAGGGGCCTGCATATGCAGGAAGGCCAACAACCTAGAGTGCACTGCTCAATGAAAGAGTCTCACTGACTACAATATGAATAATTAAATCCAAGATAATGTAATGCTCAAATTAGCATCTGTAATGCTTGATTCAGTACCAGTTTAAGCTCTGTCAGAAACCTTAACCAAAAACCTTGCCGGTGAAAGAAATTCACTCACATATCCTATCTGCCTTATTACAAAATCCTTTCGCTATCTTCCACATAATATTCTTCTATTCCATGCTATTACAAAAATGACCTATTAGATCTCATACATATATGAGTCTTTACAATACATCAAGTCAACTTACAAATAATTAATTTCATTTAAAATACAATTCACATAAACAAAACTTTGTCTCATGTCAGCCTGAGTGTCGTAATACTTCATTGTTGGTATAATCTAGATGTCAGTGAATGTGCTTGCTGATGCTGGTGTCTACCAGTGTATGATGTCTATGATGTCAATGAACCTGTACAACCTGTTACCGATTGGTTGCCATCAATGACAATATCAACCATATTCTCATTGAGTGTAGAATGCCAACAATCTCCCCCATTGGCATTGATTGCAACACTCATGATAAAAATCCAAAAACTATTGTCCAAAAATGAAGTCCAAAAACTGATCCCAAAAAAGTGTGCTCCCCCTGAGCAAGTGATCTCTTCTATGCATTTTTCTCCATACTACTCCCCCTTTGACATCAATGACAAAGGATGTCAAAAAGAATCAAAGAATACAAAATTTCTACCTCATAGCTTGTAACCGGTTCTATACAAGTTGAAAAATGTCTACCAAAATTAGATTCAGGCTCTGCATGAATTTATTATTGTCAGAAATAATGGTTTCTGTCTGTTGGATCATGTCTATCAGATAATGCATCTGCTGCTCCAGTGACCGTTCTCCTTGAATTTTTGCCTTTGATAGCTCAACCCACTGAGTTATAAGATTGTCCAATCTAGGACCAAGCTTATTTTTTAGCTCCCGGGCCTTCAACCATATCCTTGCTTTTTCTTTTTCCAAATTTCCAATCTTTTCCTCATAAGCTATCATTTCTTGTTCAAAAATAGATGTAAGTTTCGAAGAACCTATCATATTATCTACTATGTCATCTATTTCCTTCCATGTCTTCTTAATCTCCTCATCAATGTCTTCAGTCAGGTGGTGAGGCTTGCAAGCTTCTTTATACAAATCCTTATACTCCAAAATTGTTGAATTTAGTACCAGTAATAAGGAATCAATGTGCTCATTAGAGTTTTTGATGGTTTTCTCAAAGAATTCTCCTTTTTCTTTGTTCAATCTTTCCTTAACAGTTTCTTCATTCACCTTATCTATAGTTAGAACATTTGAAGCAATAAATTTGGACAATGTGTCCAACTTACTTAAAGAATCCTCAATATGATCTATCTTTTAGGTCGGTACAATCATATGCAAAATAGGTAGTGTATCATCAATAGCCTTGAATGCTAAGGCATTGCAATCTGTTATCCTCCTTATAGAATCCAAAAGAACATATGTTACATTTGTAGGTTGAAAATCAGTAGTAGATGTACTCAGTTCAGTAATAACTTTCCTTTCAACTAATTTTTGACCAATTGCCTTGACAATTTCCTCCTTGTTTCCATCATTTGTTTCCTCTCTATTTACAGTTTCTTCCGGTATCTCACTCTGTGTTATTACTTTTGCTTCTACTAGTTTTTTAGTCTATGTAAGTACCTTTGCATCTGTCGACTTCTTATTCTTTAGTTTCTTAGCTTCTTCCGGTATTTCAATGTTTTGAGAGTCAGCAGTGTTAACCTGTGACTTAGAGATCTCAATGTTCTTAGCATTGGTCTTAACTTCTGAGGTATCCTTATCCACAAGAATATTAAAATCTTGTGTATCAACATTCATAGTGAAAAGAATTTCAAAATCTAGATTAATGTCATCATGTGTTATTTCTTCAGTCTCCTTATTCGGTTGACTGTTTGTATGTACCACTATATCTAAATTTATTTGTGGAGTATCCTGTGCTGGTGGGGGAAGGTTATTCATTACCTTTATAGCAGGTATACTACCAATTTTACCTTTACCTTTGTCCTTATCCTTTTGATATACCTTGGCAAAATACTTATCCATTTTTTGTCTACTCCTTTCTTCTATCTTTTCTTTTTCAACAAAAAATGTATCCCAACTATCCGTAGTTTCATCAGCAATTTATTTTACTCTCCTAGCCATTAGGCTAGCCTGTCAGTGTCCACTCACAAAAACTGACCGGTTGGCTTCAAAAATTAGTTCATCAATTTCCTCTTTAGAATTTATAGGGTGCACTACCAATAATGCTTCAACTTTTAACTTTTTATCTAATTCTGTCATTGACATTCTTTTAGCCTCTAATCTTAGATACAAGTCATTCGGCAAATCATCTATAATTTCAATCAAAACCTTCTTATAGATATCTAGATGCAAAATAATACTAGCCTCTATTGTCTCCTTGTCATAATCTTTGTAAGAATGATACAATTTTCTCACATTATTGAGATTACCTTCCTGTGTTATTTCATTTATCAGTTCCTCCAGTGTAAGGGTATCTGATGTCTTTGGTTCCTGTTTCTTCTTAGGATTTAGCTTTTTCTTAGGCTCCCTTACAACCTGTTGCTTCTTCTTTAAAGTTCTAGTCCTTTTGGGAGAAGGAGAGGGTACTGGTGGGGTTTTCCTCTTCTTCCTTTCAACTCTCTTGAACTCAGCTGCTTTTCCACTATCTGTATTTGAAGAAGTGACAACCGGTAAAATATGAGCTATCGGTTCCAATCCTTCCAGTTTACTAGCAGATATACCATTAGTTCATTACATTTTCCTTAACCTCCTTAGCCATTTTGGATGCATCTCTGATAAATTTTTCTCTTCTTTTCCTTTGCTTCTGCATCAAAACAACACTCTCAATAGTCTCATCACTTCCAAAAATTCTTTTTGAAGGTTCCTTAGGTGCATCAAGAAGTGTTTTAGCATATTCTTCAAGAATACTCAGGTCAACCTCATATCCCATTTCTATTATCCAAATAGTTCTAGGAGTAACAACTTCCATCCATGTTTCATCATGTTTGATTACAAAGCAAATTTTCTTATCATACTTGTCTATAATGCTATGTGGTATCCTTTCTTTAGATTTCATCTTAGTTTGGAAGTTTTTGAAGTAGTCTACTATAATGTTATCACTCTTAGACCCCATACTGGTAATAGCTTCCATGATTTGTTTGCCTACTCTTATGACTAATGTCGGGTATCTCTTTGGTGAAGTAAAGCATCAAACATACACGTAGGTTGCCAAAACATAATGTCCCCTTCTTGTCACCCTTAATATTTTTTAGGTTATCTATTAGTTCATCCTTAAGCAATTCACATATATCAATCCTAGCATTGTTCTTAACCATCTCATATGCACTATGAATACATAAGCTAGAAACTGAATTTAACCTATTTGCATGTGTAACTCTATAACAAAGTATCATGCTCACATATCTCACATTTGCATCAGTAATGTCATTAACCCTAAGAGATCTGTTATTAGATGTGGCTCCAATTATGTCCATAACACCCTTGTTAGGTATCTTCTTTGTTTTGTCGGGCCTAGTACCGATTGAGGGTAAACCAGTTTTTGCCTTGAGTACTTCCTTTGAGATCTTAAAAATAGAGTCTAGCCACATAAACTCTTCATGAAATCTGCTCAGTACAAGATGAACTACCTCCTTCAGAAATTCAGGTATGTTCAAAATTTCAACAAATCCTATCTTCGACTATCTTATGCTCAGGTTTAACCAAACCTTGTTCATCAGTAATAACATCATTGTACACGTTCTTGAAGTCATCAGTCCCTAAATTTTCTATGTTGTAGTGAATATAAATTCTTGGGTCTTCGGCAAAAGTGAGTCCTTTCGGAATTTTTGAAAAAGCTCTAATAGAATCATCTTTCTTTGCGATTTCAGGGATGATTTTAAATATAGGTCTAGGGCACTTAATGTTCTCTACCACAGTAGGGTTTGCAATAAACTCAGGTATAGAAGATGAAGATGCCATTTTGAAAGAGAAATACCTCTTACTTGAAATCTTTGAATGCCTGAAGAACACCTTGTTGCTTCACCTTTAGGATGCCTTTGCTCAATTTCCCGCTCTCCGAATGCTTGGATGCTTGGTGGTTTGAAATGATGGTTTTTTGGTACTTTATAACCAAAATGTTCTCTAACTACCTTATTAAATGCTTGCCGGTTAAGTGAAATATTAACATATCTATCGGTGAAGAAGAAATATGTCTTCTTACCATCAACCGAGGGTAGAATGCATGATTTTCAACTTGCTTCCATACCCCCTAAGGATTACTCTTTAGTTAGATGAAGAATCTCCTACCAGTGGAGGGTTACTCTATTCTACTGGTGTAGAGACAAATTCATCAACTCTCTGATCTCTTTTCTTAATCCATTGTTTTGAAAATTCTTTCTTTATTTCATTTACCTTTTCTTTTCCCTTCTCATTACATTCATTGACTTTTTGAATAGCTTTTCCATATCCTTGACCGATTTGTGTTTTGTATTGATTAGATAAATGTCCAAATCTACCACAAACATAGCATTTCACATTCATTTTGCAATTTTCTGAATTGTGACCAACTTTATTGCATTTGAAACATTGACTGGTGGGTAAGTTTGTATTTTGATTATTTCTAGATCTGTACTGATTTTCTCTATGACCAAACTTGTTGCAATTGAAACATTTCCCATTAAATTTATAAGCATTAGTTTGCCTTACCGGTTTACAATGATCTTGATTATTTGCAGTCCCAGAACTTTCTCCATGTTCAAATCCAAGTCGAATTGTATCTCCATTAGGTTTTTGTCTTTTCAGCATGTTATCAAGTCTTTCTGAACTTTTCTTGAATTTGTCTTTATGTTCATTTGCAGTGATCAACTCATTTTCTAGAATCCCAACTTGTCTCATAAGCTCCTCTTTATCATGTTGCATGTGAATCAGATTTGTCTTTAGCATATCAATTTCATGACAAAGTCTCATATTTTCATTACCTCCATCATTAAGTCTCCTAGTCAAGTCTTTTGCATTCTTCTTCCTGTCTTCAATATCCTTACATAGCCTCATGGTCAGATCTTACATTTCATTCCTCATATTATTGTTTTCTTGTCTCAGCTTCTCTGCAATATCCCTAAGAGTTTCCTTTTCATCATCATGTTTCTGCATTTGCTTATGAAGTTATTTCCTCTTGTTTTGTGCTATAACCAGGTTCTCCTAAAGTCCTTTAATGAATTCCTTAGCAGTCCTAAGATCATCTTCAAGTTTGATATTCTTTCAATTTTTCTGCATCAAAATCTTCAAGAGCTCCTTCCAACTATTTTCTCAAACTCTCCATCGCTACCAGTTTCAGAATCTTCCTCAAGCTATTAGGATTTTGCAAATAGAGGACAAGGCCCTGATACCAATTTTTTGGATGCAATGACAGTCCCAAAGACATTGAGAGGGGAGGTGAATCAGTGTCTAACTAGTTTATGGAATATTTAAATTTATTTATAACTTTGCAACCCAAATTAATGTACTGGTAAACAAGCAATAGTGCAACAAAGAGAAATAACAGAGACAGCATAAATGCACACCATAACACAAGATGTTTTGGCAAGGAAACCCGATAAGGTAAAAACCTTGGTGGGATTTGTGACCCACAATATTTACTCATTGGCCAATATGAAAAAATATTACTTACAATAGGGGTCTACACATGCAGGAAGGCCAACAACCTAGAGCACATTTCTCAATGAAAGAGTCTCACTGACTACAATATGGATAATTAAATCTAAGATAATGTATTGCTCAAATTAGCATCTGCAATGCTTGATTCAGTACCAGTTTAGGCTCTGTCAGAAACCTTAACCAAAAACCTTTCCGGTGAATGAAATTAACTCACATATCCTATCTTCCTTATTACAAAATCCTTTCACTATCTTCTACATAATATTCTTCTATTCCACGCTATTACAAAAATGACCTATTAGATCTCATACATATACGAGTCTTTACAATACATCGAGTTGGCTTACAAATAATTAATTTCATTTACAATACAATTCACATAAACAAAACTTTGTCTCATGTTAGCCTGAGTGCCGGTATACTTCATTGTTGGTGTAATCTGGATGCCGATGAATGTGCCTGTCAGTGACGGTGCCTGCCGATGTATGATGTCTGTGATGCCAGTGAATCTGTGCAACCTGTTACTGATTGGTTGCCATCAATGACAACATCAACCACATTCTCATTGAGTGTAGAATGCCAACATAGTATTCATTCATCTAGCTTAATCTTGCATATCTAGCTTAATATTGCATACATTTAGCTTATTCTTGTGCTCATATAGATTAAATCCTTCGTCTTGGTGTAGTCTAGTCATTGGTATTTCTTAGACAAATCTGAGAGCAAGTCTATACTTGCATCTCTTAGAAGGCCATAGGTCAATTTATTATGGTTTTTATATTCATGATTATATTTGTCTAATCATACATGTAATGACTTAATTGAAGTGTTGTGTCATACAGCTTGCAAAAACTTTATCCACTTTTCACACACAAGAGTATACTATTGAAATCAAGAAATCAAATTAAATGACCAAATGAACTCCATTGATAATGAGTGTTGAGACTCCTATTGTTCTTTTGCTTCTTGTGTGATGTTAGCACTTAGAGTTGTACTATGAAAACGTGCAGGATGATGGTACACGAACTCAAAGATAGTGATTTTCAAAAAGAAAGGATTGATGTTGAATTTATAGATTCTGGAATGATTATTTGGATGGTTGAGATTCATTTGAGAACTGAATCAATCAACAATTGAGATTCAATGTGACAAGTTAGTGGGAGAAAATTGTTGATCTAATTGAGAAATCAATTGAATTGATTGAGGAGTTAACTGGTTTCATTGGAAGTCAAACAAAATTGATTGATTAGTCATGAAATTGATTGAATAGTTAAATGACTTAGTTGATTAGAAGGCTAATTTAATTGATTTGTTAACTGAATTGATTGATTAGTTAGAAAAAGGTGATTGAGAGTTAGGCTCAAAGTCAACGACAGTTAGGAATTTAAAATGTGATGTAGGAAATTATAATGAAATGTAATTTAATTTGAATTTGGATTTTTGAAAATGTCAAATGAAATTAAATTAGAATTAATGAGAAATTAAATGAAATTTGAATTTGGGAAAATTTGATTTATTTGAAATGAAAGGAAGTTAGATTAAATAAATTTAATTTATTTTTAGTTTGGAGGACATAATTCGATAATTAAAAAAATTAAAGAAATTATCCAATTATGAAAAAATAGAAATTGAACCTAATTAAACAATAAAGATCATTTAATTAAAGTAAATAATCAAAATTAATTAAATAATTGGATTAGATAATTAATTTAAAGGGGAAATGGTTGATTGATTAAATGATTAAGATTGAAATTGAATACTAGTTTATGATGAAAAACATGAATATTTATCTAGAGGAAAAAAATTAGATTAATTAAATAATTAAAATTATTTAATTAATATAGAGGAATAGTTAGTAAAATTAGTGTTTGAAGACACATGATAATTTTAGGTTTCTACATTATATATTAAGAATCTGTATATTGACATTCATAGGGTAACTTTGACCCCAAAACCATGAATGATCTATGAATACATGATTTGGAAATGACAACTCAAGGATTCAAGCAACACAACACAGATACGATCAAATTGACTATTAAATATACATACTTCACTTTCATAGAGGTAATAATCTTTACTTTGCTTCTATGACAAAACTATTATTTTCTCTTTTCCAAAATAAAATTCTAATGTTCAAAATATTTTATAGAATACAATTATTGGTGCACACAAGAATCAATGATAACATAACTTCTAAATGAAAACCAATTCATTATTTATATAGACAACTTGAAAGAAGATTATATTTATTAGTTTTAAAAATTATTTTATTACATCTCACTCATCTTATCGTATCCAAGAAAGTATCTTTTATCTTTAAGAAGAAACATATCTATCTTTACCTAAACTTATCCTTACCTTTTCATGTGAAAAGTTTATCTCCTCGTATTTATTTACTATATTTAAAATTTAAAACCTTTTTCTTAAAACTTCCCACATTTGCTTTCTATGTCAACAAAACAATTGATTTTATTATATGAAACTAAGTCTTATGTTTTTAAATCAATATCTTTATAATCATGAAATTTTGTCATGAAATTAGTATATATCTTTGGTTTTTTATAGTTAAAAAAAAAACAATAAGAAACTTTTCAGTTAAAATATAATTCACTAAAAGAAACCTCTTATTATTAATCATTAGTCTTGTAAACTTAAAAAACCTCTTTTTATTAATCATTAGTCTTATAAACTTTCCATTTTAATTACGAGAAAGTATAAATGTAATATAATTTTATTTAATTGCTGACATAATCTCTTATTTCATTACATTTAGAATTTAAGGAAAATATAGAAATTGAAAATTATTGTTATTATCACAATAGTATATACTTAACAACTACCACGTAGTAATATTTAGGGCTCTGCAACTTTCAAATTTCAAATGCCCACCATTCATGGTGGACTCTGCAGGTGGGGATCATCCCCCACTGCCTACGGGTCCTGCTTTGGACTCTGCGATGCTAAAAAATTCTGTCAAATCCCCTCATCGCACCACAGTGGATTCTCCTTCTAGTTCGGGTGAGATTCACCTGGTTGTGCCCAGTTTACCTGAGGTTGTGATAGTTGACGATCCTAAAAAGGGTATTTCATTGGTCATGCATGTGGTTTCTACTCCTAAACCCAATGCGTCTATTTTTCATGATGAAAAAAATGTCACTAGACCTCAAAATGATAGCTCAAATCTCAAAGGTTGGAAAAATACGCTGGTTAGGAACATTGTGACTATGGACCCCAACATTGTCCCCATCTACTCTCAAATTGAGGAGGGCATGGCCTTAGAGCTCCTTGACACAGTTTTAGACTGCATCTTGCTCAACATGGCTAACACCCTAGTGGGAAAAAATTTCTCTCTTCGCCCCATGGTGGAAATGGTAAGAAAATGGGTTAAGGACAAATGGAAACTAAAAGAGAGTGTCTATGTTAGCACTATGCTTGGAGCCCTCTTCCTCTTTAAATTCACTATTGAGGAGGATGTCGCTCTTGTCCTTTCTAGTTGCTAGTCCTATGGTCAAAGAAACCTCACCCTCTGTCGATGGAAGGCTATTTTTGACCCAGTGACTGATTTGTAGAAAACTGCCCTGGTTTGGGTGTAGCTCACAGGGCTCCCCCTTGAGTACTAGGACAAATCCACCTTTGGAAACTTTTTTGGTGTCGATGAGATTACCAAAACCAAATCGTACCTTTTCTATACACGATACCTTGTTCAAGCTACTGTGAGTATGGATCTCCCTAACTTTATCACCCTCAAGTCCAGGATGGGAAGCTGGACCTAGGCCCTTGTTTATGAAAATGCCACTCTTTTCTGCTAAAAAGGTCAAAAAGTAGGGCATATTATCTCTCAATATAAAGCTCTAGATCCCATGCCTCTCAAGCTTAAGGGCCTAACTCTTGATGAAAGCCCTAAGTCAAATGTTTTTCCCACACCTGCCAAGCTTAATGGATCGACAATTGGGTAAGAAATGGCTTCTGCTTATGGTCCTGGTTTGCTTTCCCCTGTAGTTGATGACCCAATTATGGTACCTTTACTGAGAGTATTATCAACCTTATCAAATCTCCTGCAAATAATGAAGATGAGGCCCCAAATTCAGCCTTGAAGGAGTAGTGCACCTCCTTGATGGCCAATTTGTTTCAACCTATTGATCAACTGGAAGATGGTGAAATTGTGAGGGGCACCTTTATTGCCCCTGGGAGAGCTCTCTCCCTGAAGATGTTAACTCACCCACTCCGGACCAAGGCCTCCCCTCTCCTAGTGCACTTGGAGCTTCATCTAGTAGTTGCAAGATACCCGATGATGTAGGTTGGACTACTCAGAGACGCAAAACTAGGAATCCAAAGCTTGATGTGGGGACTAACCTTAAATTGGGTCGGACATCGTAGATGTTGGCTTGATGATGATTGTAATGAATGACTTCATATGTTGTCATTGATGGAACATTTACACACACACACACACACACACACATTTTCACATTGTCTACCAGTATTAGAAGTTTAGTTTATGATGGTTTAGAGAGCATCAAACTAGTATATGGAGACAACCGGTATATGCAGGAAATAACTTGACATCAACTTGAAGATCCAGTAGAGACCATCAAAGAAGCAATGAAGGACAATCAATTTACATGTTGATAGAGGTTAACTCTAACTGGTATTGGTGTTCCAACCGATATTCATTGATTGTGTGATGAGTTATCATCGGTCATGATGAGTTACCCTAATCGACAAATTTTGGCAGTAATTTGTGATGAGTTATGTTTGATTGTCCAAATACACTGCACCTAGGAAATTGTGATATAATTTCTAAGGCCGACATGAAATCTAAATGTCTATATAATGAAATTATGATGAACTATTTTGGAGATATGATATGAGATGATTTGATGTGAAGATAGAAGTGTTAATTTATTGAAGACATTACAAAGTATGTTGGTGATGCAGTTTTGAGTGCGTAGAAGAGGATCTATTCAACAAAGTTGTGCTACTTCTAGATCACACCACCTGTTGTTTTCTAATCACTACAAAAGTCAAATCCCCTAGCCAGGTAAGCTCTAACAATCTTCATTGTACAAATCCTTTAACAAGGTGATCTATTAGTTTGGATTCAGAAATCCTCTACCGAGGTTATTCCTAACATGGTACTACCTTTAATAGGGTATAGCTCCTAATAGAGCTTTGGAATCTTTAACAAGATTCGCTCCTAGCATAACACTTTTGTAGACCTTAACCCGTCAGTTAACTATTACTGCAGATAGTTAGCTTGTGAGTCCCATCTCACCATGGTTTTTCCCATTTGGGTTTTCCACATATAAACACGTGTTATGGTGGATGTTTTACTTATTGTGGATGCTTTAATATCATTTTGGATTGCATGCATAATGTTGAGTAAACTTATTAAGTATATCTACCAGCCAGTGTTTAAATTAATACTACTTTTGGTGTCACTGATTCACCCCCCTCCCTCTCAGTGCTTTATAAGTATATCAATTGGTATCAGAGCCTAACTTCTTTAAGGCTAAATCACTTGGAAGGAAACCCTAAAGCCACCATGGGAGATATGAGCTACTTTGAGATGGCTAGAGTGCTTGAAGCTACTAAGGATGAGATTAAAACCCCGAGGGTAAGATTTAAAGCTTCACAAGTCAAAAGGAGAGATCTGACTGAACAACTATTGAAAATATCTGATAATAATTCTTCAGATGAAGCTAACATTGATGCATTAGTTGAAGACATTGAAAAACTGACCGATGAAAATCTTAATATGAGAAGGGAGTTAGAAGCCCTAACTATCCGCATGAGTCAAGAACTGGAAGCTAGGAGGTCAGTTGAAGACCTTGTCAAAGAAAGAGATCATGAGATTGCTAAGATCAAACAAGAGAATGCAACTTTGCATGCAGAAAAAGAAGAAAAAGAGGCTTTGCAACTAGATCTTGAAATGGCATCATCCCTGAGAGAGACTCTTACAAAACACAATGAAGATCTTACCAGAGAGATCACTAAGGCTAATGCAAAGCTGGAAAAGTTCAACAAAAGTTCCACCATGTTGGATGAGTAGATTCAATCACAAAGGATGAAAGGTGATACATATGGACTAGGCTTTAACACATCTGAGAAAGGAGAGTCTTCTGGTACAAAGAGAAACATTCACAAGGAAAAAAATGCTCCTAAGGCTAACAAGCCTACCAATAAGAAAGTTTTTAAACTTGTTTGCTTTGCCTGTCATAAACCTAGACATACTCCAAATGTGTGTAGAAATAGACCCAATGGGAATACAGGTTACAATGCAAATACTAGGTATGTATCTAAGAGATTTGAAGGTCATTTTGTTACATGCAAAATGTATGGACATAGATCAATTGAATGCAAATATGGAGCAAATAATCTGGTATCTCACATGAATCCAAGACCTAATGGTAACTGGAGGAGAACCTATGACAACCGGGGTAACATGAACTGGCAGATACCCTATGTCAACCGGTTTAGTCCATTTGAGGTGGAAAAGGTGACTAATGTCATTTGCACCATTTGCAATAATTATGGTCATGTGGCTATGAATTGTAGAAGGAGAACTAGAAGAGGCAATACAAGACCTTGGAGATCATTTGGAATGGCCTTCTATCATTGTCATAAATCAGAGCACATGGCAAAGTTCTGTAGATCTATAAATAACAAACCGATTAATCATTCCAAAGATCAGAAAGGTAAGCATAAGGTAAATGTTGAGGAAACCATAGAAGAAATTAATTGAATCTAGAAAAATAAGAGTGATGATATACCTACAGAAGAACCTAATCCTTCACCAAGTGTGGAGAATCATGCACCGGTGAATTGAGCCTTTCAATGGGGCTAAGGGGAGCATAGTGGTAAATCTACTTCTAGACCCCTTGAAAGATGAGTGGTAAGAGAGTTTGCATTTTTGAGTTATTATGTGTGAAATCTTGATATCTTTTGTCAATCAGTTTTTTGAAAGTTTATCAACTGGTTTTACCCCTGTTAATATTGTATGCATCGTTAAGTGGTGTATTAGGGTTTGTAACCCTAGTGGTCGAGCATTTAATAAAGTAGGTAAAAAGGATAAAAGCAAGTTTTACTATGTTATTTTTACCCTAAATGCATTTGAAAGAGAATTCTTGAGCACTTGTAGAGCGAATAGAGTATTAGTTGAATTTGTGTCGTGATTTGCGTGATTGAAGCTGATTCAAAGATTGGTGAAGGTTAAACTGGTGTGCACTTGACTAATCAACCGATAACCAAGGGAAAGCATGAGAATTAAGGTATTTCTTTGTAAATCCCTTTTTGAATCTACTTTATCTGAATGGATCCATCATCTAAGCAAGTAGAGAGGCTAATGATCACATCAGAACCTATGGAGGTTGTGGAATCAGAAGGAATAGTATCTTATAATTCTTTAACTCAAGTTCCTAATGGTGTCATTGTAAAAGGTGGTTTGTCTGGCTATATTGACTGTAAAATTGAAGATTTAGGATCATTCTCAATGTATTCTCAGTTGAAATCCCTTTGCGATATGAATAGAAAGATTCAACCCAAGTATATTGGGGTTTATGAGAAGTGTTTTCATAATGCATCTTATTTTCTTGAGGATTTTGAAGAGGAACACATCAGAATTATTCTTAGTCATGCTCATGGTGAAAACATGTATCTGGAGAGGACACAAACTATAACCAAGGAAGCTATTCAGGTTCTGACTAGTTTTTGGTCAACCGATGAAGTTCCCAAGCTGAGGCAAATTTCTAAAGAGATTGTAACCAATTTAACCTTATCCGCCTCTGATGGGCATGCATTTTTTGTTAATAACATTAAGGACGCAATGGTCAAACTGGCTACTATGGTTATAGGCTACATGATATTCTATTCCAATAGAATGAATAGTGTACTATCTATAGAAATGCATACAACCTATAAAATGATTGTTGAGAATGCAGATTATGACCTATGTGAGGCTATAAGAAGTCAATTAATGTTGAATCTTTAGTCAATCAAGAAGGACAATAGTCAGAAGGTCAAATTTGGTCAGTTATTGATTGGTTTATTCTTTCTTTCAGAATTTCCTATTGGAAATTGGTGACATTGAATGGTCTAAAAACCTACCAATAACTGCTCAGATCAAGAACAACATTAAGGAAGTTAAGAACATTTTCTCAGCTGAAATGAACAAGTACTTCAATGAATTTCATAAGAAAATGAGTATGAGGGTAAGGCTACTCGAGGATATGGTGAAAAACTTTGCAAAGAACATCATTTTCATAGTTACCACTGATTTTTGTCTAATGGAAGCTATTGAACCTAGAGAAGATGAAACGGAGCACATGATCTATGAAGTCAATTATGACTTATTGATTGGTTATGCCAATAACTTGTTGGCATCTTCAGTGGACAAGAAGAAGAAAAGACTGGATACTGTTGAGGGGCAAAATGTAAAAGCTAAAACCAGTAGTGCTCAACCCAGTAATGTTAAAGGAAAGAAGAAGAAAGTTGAGAAAGCACCTTCAACATCTTTTGTACCTACTAACACAAGAATGACATGAAGTGCCCAAGTCAAAAAGGAACAGGTACCCAAAGTTACTGCTACGAAGTAGACTGCAACAAAGAAGAGAGATCGTCAACTAATTCTTCAAGCAGAATTTGATGATACTGACACTAAGGAGGAACCCAAGAAAATGAAAGCAACTGGTAAAGCAGCTAAACTGGTAAAAGAAGTGCTAAAGGCAACTATTCCTATTAATGTCTTATCTTACAAGCCTATGATTTATTTTGAGAAGACAACGAAAACATTGGGGAGAAATAGATTTGATATTCTCAAGAAATGTTTTGATTCATTTGATAAAGATCAGAAGAAATAAATTGTTGAATAGGTAATCAACTATTTGTGTCATTACAATCGATTACATCATGACCTTAAAAATGATATTTCTGATTCTTTATATTCTATTCTTTTGGATAAATGGGAAGAAGCTATGAAGAAAGAAAAAGAAATTATTGATACTGTGTTTACTCAATATTTTCCTGATTTGTCTAAAGATGAGTTGATTGCATTGCTTGACAAACAAAAAACTCAATTTCCTTTTAAGTCAAGGAGATTAAAGCTAATAAGTTGAAAGATGCAATCTGTTGAAGTTGAGACTCATCAGATAGCAAGGGACATTTAGAGAATGTGTCAACTAATAGATTCCCAATGGGCTAATGAGAAAGATACTGAAGTACATCTAGAAATGGATGAGGAACAAATAGTGCAAGTTGATGTTGCCTATCCTATCAAGAAGAAGGATAACACTAATTCCCAACCAGTAATTTTTGTTGATGGAATATAGGATACCATTGATCTATCTGGGAACATTATTGCACCAGATATGCAGCCACCTGTAAATACCAATTCATAGGTTAATATAGTGGAGATACCGACAACTCAACCAAGTGTGGATATTCCACCCCCACCGGTAAATGATCAACCAGTGAAATCATAACTCCCACCAGGTTCATAGGTTACCTAGAAGAAACCAGTAGAAAAAGTTGCTGAAAGGACCTCTAAACAGGAAAAGGAGAATGAAGAAAAAGAAGAGAATATTGAGAAGGAGAAATCTGTTGAACCAGAAAAGGCATTAGTCAAGAAGCAGGATGATGATGATGGTGACTAATTTGGCATCAAAGGGCCTATAGATATTGACAACATGAGTGCATCAAAATTATTGGAGTTTGAAAATGTGATGCAATCCAGAGCACAAAAGAAGAGGCTTAAGGAACAGAGGAAGGAAGAAAAAACCATCCAAAATACTGTGGAGATCTTGTCAAGTCTCCTACCAGAGACTGCTATAGGGAATTTGTCAACTCCTATTGACAAGCTTAGACAACTGGTTGATGATGCTTCTAATCAATTCAAGTCACTTGAGGAAGCAACTTAGACCATAGCTAAGAAAAACTACAGGAAGAAAAGAGGTGAACAAATAATGAAAGATATTGATATAGGGAAGATTTCTTTATCCTTGAACAAAGATCTTTTGAGAAATGCTATCGAGTCTGGAGGCAAAATTATAGCCTACACATCTAATGTTTCATTTTTATATGCTGATATTATTAAAAAGAGAACAGAGACAAAACTGGAACTGGCAAAGATATGTAATGCTTACATACCTTTACAGGACTCAATTTTAGCTTTTAGAAAATCTGTGGATGATTTGCAAAGTTAGCTAGATATCTATGATTATGATTAGGCCAAGAGAATTCAATCTTTGAAAGAACTCAAGAACCAGTTGAGACCGAAAGTGGACATCTTACAATGAGTTTACAAGGATGCAGAAGTAGTTTTGGCGACACTGGAGATGAGTACAATTGATGCAATGGAAGAATTTTCTGCATAGATTATGACAACCATTGAGATTTCTGAAACTTTATTGGAAACATGGGAAAATGATTTTTCTCAAATGAAGATTAATTTCAGTGATATTTTCTTGCAAATTTAAGTGAACACTCCTTAATATAAACTTTTTAAGTTTTTGTATATGTAAACATTTGATGCAAATTTTGCTATATAAATATATGTATTTTACTTTTCAATTTGGCATTGTTGTCAAAGGGGGAGTAGAAATATGTATGTGCTGTGAAAATTTTGTATGCATTCTTAAGGGGGAGTAGATTTATATGTGTACAATTTTTGTAAGCACACTTAGTTGTAAAGTTGTAAAATTTTCTAAGTGTTGCCATCAATGCCAAAGGGGGAGATTGTTGGCTTGATGATGATTGTAATGAATGACTTCATATGTTCACATTGTCTACTAGTATTAGAAGTTTAGTTTATGATAGTTTAGAGAGTGTCAAACTAGTATATGCAGGAAATAACTTGACATCAACCTAAAGATCTAGTGGAGACCATCAAAGAAGCAATGGAGGACAATCAATTTACATGTTGATAGAGGTTAACTCTAATCGGTATCGATGTTCCAACTGATATTGATTGATTGTGTGATGCTTTATCACCGGTCGTGATGAGTTACCCTAACTGACAAATTTTGGCGATAATTTGTGATGAGTTATGTTTGATTGTCCAGATACACTGCACCTAGGAAATTGTTATATAATTTCTAAGGCCGACATGAAATCTAAATTACTATATAATGACATTATGATGAACTATTTTGGAGATATGATATGAGATGATTTGATGTGAAGATAGAAGTATTAATTTATTGAATACATTACAGAGTATGTTGGTGATGCAATTTTGAGTGTGTAGAAGAGGATCTATTCAAGAAAGTTGTGCTACTTATAGATCACACCACCTATTGTTTTCTAATTACTTCAACAATCAAATCCCCTAACCAGGTAAGCTCTAACAATATTCATTGTACAAATCCTTTAACAAGGTGATCCATTAGTTTGGATTTAGAAATCCTCTACCAAGGTTACTCCTAACAAGGTACTACCTTTAATAGGGTATAGCTCCTAACAGAGCTTTGGGATCTTTAACAGGATTCGCTCCTAGAAAAGCACTTTTGTAGACCTTAACTGGTCAGTTACCTATTACTGTAGATAGTTAACTTGTGAGTTGCATCTCATCGTGGTTTTTCCCATTTGGGTTTTCCACGTATAAACACTTGTGTTATGGTGGATATTTTACTTATTGTGGATGCTTTAATATCATTTTAGATTGCATGCATAGTGTTGAGTAAACTTGTTAAGTATATCTACCGGTCAGTGTTTAAAGTAATACTGCTTTTGGTGTCATTGATTCACCCCCCCCCCCTTCTTAGTTCTTTATAAGTCTATCAGTAGAGACTATCTAGACATAAGGAAGCACCAAGGGAGGTTGCCAATGGTAGACAGCAAACCTTGGAGACATCCATGAAAGGTAAGAAATGAAGGTCCTCTCATGGAATATGAGGGGCCTAAATAGTCCCCAAAAGCAATATACTCTTAAGAATTGTATATTTGAAAATAAAATTAAGGTTCTTCTCCTCCAAGAGGTTAAAATGTCTAAGACCTCCTTTTCCCTTGTTGCTAGAAAAATTTGGTCTAGTGCTAAGTTCTTTATTAGTGATCCTACTGGAGCTTCTGGTGGTTTGGTTACCATGTGGGACCCCTCCCATTTCTCTGGTAGTATCCTCTCCCGCTCAGCCAACTCTTTGGTCTCTAAACTCTCTTCCCCGGTGGAATCCTTCCTACTCATTAATGTTTATGCCCCTAATGTCAGGTCAGGTAGATTGAAGCTCTAGAATGACATAGCTACTCTAATTCAAAATAACACCAACGCCCACTAGTTTATTGTGGGTTATTTCAATTCTCCTCTGATCCCCTCTGAGAAGTTATGTGGTCTCTTAGAGTAGTCTGACAACATGACACACCTTTCCAACTTCATTGGTAGGAATGGGTTATTGGATATGGAATTAATAGGGCAAAAATTCACTTGGTCCAATCTCAAGAAAGGAAAGGATCTTATACAAGTCAGACTTGACAGGTTTCTCATTTTAGGTAATTGGGGAATTGGTCCTTATTTGAAGCTCTTTGCCCTCCCCAGAATGGTCTCCAACCACAACCCCTACTCCTTTGTAGTACCATGAATCCTATAAGGAAAAACCACCCCTTTAGGTATGAAATTATGAGGAATTCTCATCCTGAATTCAAGGATTGCATCAAAAAAAGGTGGGGTACCATCACTCCTAGCACACCCATGTTCTAGGTTGCCCAGAAGTTAGAATTGATCAAAAGGAATGTCAGGGGTTGGAACAAAAATACCTTCGAGGACATCTTCATTCAAAAAAAGGATCTTAATAGTAAGTTGACTACTATCCAGGAGTGCATCGATCAAGGTGACTCCCTTGAAGCTACCCACATGGAGGAGGCGGATCTTCATAGAAAATGGAAAGAGAACTCTTACAAAGAGAACTCTACTGGAAACAAAAATCTCAAGTGCAACTGCTCAAAGAGGGAGATAAGAATACAAATTTCTTTCACAGATCTACCAATATCCACAGGTGAAGAAACCACATCTCTTCCCTCATGGATGACAATAATCAGGAGGTCAAAGATGAGGACAGTCTGGGAATATTGACTACTAACTATTTTGCCACTTTGTTTAGGGATGATAGTGACACTAGGGCCCCTGCTAGGGAGGACCTTCTCAATTATCTCCCACCCCTCCTCTTGTTGGAGGATAATAACCTCATTATGGCCCCTATCTCTGAGGAGGAAGATAAGACTACTATTTTTGTTATGGGTACCTTCAAAGCCCCAGGTCCTGATGGTTTCCCCCTAACTTTTTTCCAAGATTTCTAGGAAGTGGTGGGGCCTGATGTTGTTCTCACCACTAGGTATTTTTTTAGATCTGGGAGGATTCTTAACAAGCTCAATAACACCTTCATTTCCCTTGTCCCCAAAATTCAAGAACCGACTAGCCTCAAGGACTTCTACCCTATCAGTCTTTGCAAAACTATTTACAAAATCTTTAGCAAATTTCTTGTTAATAGGCTCAAACCTTTCCTAGACTCTCTGATTAGCCCAACCTAGAAAGTTTTTGTTCCTGGTAGACAAATTCTCGATGCATCCATCTCTACTCATGAGATGATACATTCTATGGACAATAGCCATCAAATGGGGATGGTGCTCAAGCTTGATATTTCTAAGGCTTATGACAGAGTCAACTAGAAATTTATCTACAAAGTTCTGAAGAAGATTGGGTTTGGAGATAAACTTATAAATATCAGTAGGGAATGCATATCTATAGTCAACTACTCTATTCTTCTTAATGGGAGCTCCCTAGAGAAGTTTGAGGCCTCTAGAGGTCTGAGACAAGGGGACCCTCTCTCCCCTTACCTCTTCATTATCCTTGCTGAAGTGTTGGCTTCTAATCTGAACTCCATGGTTAATAAAGGAGATCTCCTAGGCATCAAACCAGCCTTAATGATGCCTCCCAATGTTGTGTAGTAGTTTGTCAATGACACTATTCTCTTTGGAATCTCTTATGTGGTGGAAGCTACTACTTGGAAATATTTCCTCAACTTATATGCTCAGGCTTCTAGTCAACACATCAACTACGAGAAGAGCAGCATATACTTATTTCAAACTCATCTGCAACTTCAAGATAAAATCTATATAATCCTTGGCTATCAAATGACCTCCCTCCCTGGCACCTACCTTGGCCTCCCTTTGTCTGTCAACGATGTATCTAATTCTTTCTGGGTCACCATCCTTGAAAGAATGCAAAAGAAATTGGTTGGTTGGAAAGGTAGATTCCTCAGTGGTGCTGGGAAATTGCAGTTTCTTACCTCCTCCCTGATAGGTTTGAAAAATTGATTGCATGAAATTTTCAATTTTTGAGCTCAAATATTGATTTTTGGGTTTTACTTGTATCCTCTGTCAACGATCCAAGGTCTAGGGTTTAGGGTTTATCAAAGTTTCTTACATTTTATGAAGATAAGCCTAAAAATGATATATTTTGCTATTAATTTTTCTCACTTAAGGCCGAGGGTACCTTTTCCATGGGCGGTGCCATCCTATTTCCTAAATGTTAAGTGATGGCTAACCGGTTTATGAAAAATGATTTTTCCTAAATCGCAAAATTTCCTTATGATCAGTTCTCCTTTTAAATATCCATGCCCATGATTTCCCTAAGCCCAAAAGTCCTAAAGTATTTAACTAATTGCTAAAGATAGGATGGCTCCAATGGTTCTCACTTCACCATGATCAAAGATGCGAGGGTTTTAAACACCGTGGCACCACGAGATTGTCTTATGTGTTATCGGCGAAAACCGGCAGGGTTAGCAATGTAACTAGTTGAAGCATGGTATTACCATTTCTTAAGTGGTAAAGGTCAGTCTACTAACAATCCCATCAATTTTCATGTGTTCAAAATGAATAGAGATATTTTATCTTGAGGTAAACATTGCTTGATCTTTAATTTTGGAGGAATTAATGAGTAGTATGCAAAGAGGTAAAGATTGAATAGATCAGATGGCCCTAATGTTCCTGCGATAGAAGTTGCAAGGAGGTTACAGACTATGGCATCAAGACATGATGCCACATGTCCTAGGTTGATCAAGAAGACCTATAGTGGGACCACTGATGGAGTTTGATCAAAGGATGGTATGGCACTGTTTAGTCAGGATTTTGTGGGTCCATGGATAAAGATGGAAGGACAAGTGCCGTGTCGGCAAATAATGACCGATTTGCCAAGCTAGATGAGATCTATGGTTGAGTTTTAAATGAGAAATTAGGAGGGATTCTAAAGGTATTGGTCGTAGCTTGCGTGGGACAAGTAGAATGAATGGGATTCAAACTTGTCGATTTAGGATTGATTAGACAGTCAAAGATGATAGCTCAAAGATGTGAAAGGATTTGGATAAGCTTCTAGTTCAAGTGTGATGGATCACTAGTTCTCTAATGAATTTAGAGATTTTTCTGTTGGTAGAGATCCTAAAGTAGAAGAATGTACACCCATGGAAAAATAAAATCAAGATAAAATAACTCGCATCAGATGAACCTTAACAAAAGAATACAATAGATGTGATATGCATGAATTCTAGTTTCCATAGCTGGCAGAGTAAATTGAGAACACCAGAATGATGATGTTTCAAGAACAAGCACTACTTGATGAAGTATTGTTCAAATATAAATATAAAAAGGTGGTGATAGAATTGGTAGAAGAGTATGAAGCCTTTTCATTTTCTAAATGCAATTTTTCTTTCTACAAAGGAAATGATGTTTGAGCAAGCTTGCAGAAGGAGTTGTAATATACTCTTTGATACTGGATGGATTTTTTCTCTCATGTGTGAGTATGTCTATTTCCATAGGGGATGTGAAAATGGGGAGGATTTCCAGAGGGGGCATGAAAGCCTTTTATTATGAAGAAAGGCCATGCATGGCACAACCTCTGTGTCTACTCTGTCACTAGGTGGCAGGGGGTTCTGCGAGAGAGCCTACAGAGGAATGAAAAAGGAACATGTCTAAGTAGGGAGTGGTAGCAATACATCCATATAGCTACAAGGAAGATGCAACCCCTCCCTAGCATATTATGTTTACCATATAACTCCCCCTCCCACTGCCTCTGATCCTGGGCATGAAGGTTGAAGATCCTCCTGTAGTTTAGAGGTGACTTTTCTTCTTGCCAGGACCTCGTTTCCTTTCCTAGAAAGGAAATTCTCAATATGACAAAAGTGCATCATCTCACACTCCATCCAACGGTGTTAGAGAGATAACGACATGACTCAAATGGTTTTACCCCTACCAATTTTTAGTTAAGAATGATGATTCACAAGTGCTAGCGCATGGAAATGTGAACAATTTTGTAACAGAATTGTATAGGACCTTTTAGGGCTAATTGTTAAAGAATGAATCTACTGTTAACATGTGTCTTCTAGTAGGAAGCTTGTCACTCCCTTTAATTCTATAAAAAGGGAAATCATGGCCAGAAGAAGGGTTCAAATTTTGTTGGAAATATCTCGTAGGTTCAGTTTTCATGTTACTTGGGTTTTCCTAGTTTGTTTCTAGTAGTGAGTCAAAGTGAAGCAAACAAGTTGTAAAATATTTTATAGAGAAAATAAAGAAGTGTTTAATTGGCAAATTTTGTACTGGTTTCTTGAAGGAGTTATGCATAAATTTTATCTTGTAATCGAGATAGCATTTTACTTATATAAAAATAGAATTCTGACCTTTTCCTCTCCATCGCAGGATTCTGTCAATTTTTAAAGTGAAACGAATCAAGGGTTTATTTCATTTAGTGCATTTTTATGATGCATGTAGCCTTCTATTTATGGTTGGGCCCAAGGGGTCAATTAAATTGCTCAAATGGAGTTGTGGAATGATAGGACTTATGCAAAGATTTTAGATAAGTAGTTATGGGTCAGGATTACAAATGGGATATATTGTAAGGCAATATCATCTCAAATCTTATGTTATCAGATCAATTTTTGTCACACATTCAGGTTTATGTTTTATGTCTTTTAGGTGCCCAATGGAGTAAGGCACTAATCAGTTCTTGTAGCCGGTTTTGTTTATCAATCTTGTTTTGTTTTCAAATGATGCATCTCTACAAATATCAAAATATCAGGATATCATTTGTTAAGTTTTATGTATTTTCTGAAAGTTGTCCCACCATCTCTCATACTCTAGCTTAAGTTTGAGGATCGCTGAAGGATTTGACATCCTTGAGCATTCTCCCTTTCTGTTGAGTCTTTTCATGAGATAATCTGCTTTGTTTTGAGTAAGTTCTTGAGTATCGCTGCAGAGAGCGGGAGATCTTACTGAAGGGATCACCCTCCCTAGTTTTGCAGAGCTTAAAGTGCAAAAGGACTTTGTGTCCTTGTTAAATGTTGGTCCAAGCCTAACAGATATTGATAGTTGGAGGTGGCTCTCCATAGATATTTGGAGGAATTAGCTTGGTCTTTGCCCAGTGGTAGTGTAAACCTGTCCATTTTTGGGAACCAACAAAAATGGTGACTCTGTTGGGGACCTAGATGAGCTATTGAGAATCTCTGGTTAGGAAAGATTTACCAAATATATAGTGGATATTTTTGCCCACATCGTGAAAAAGATTCTTAAACTATCCCTTGTCAGTTTGAGTCAATTCTCATAAATATCACTAAGAAATCTGTTGTAGTTCTTTTTCTATAAAGAGTTTGGTCCAGATCTGTCTATTTTTCAAGATTATATGTAATACCTCACAAGTTTTGAGTGGCAACTTTGAGACTCTGAGATTTATGTAGTAGTGTGTGTTTTCTTGAAGAAGAACCAATAAATTTGTAGAAAATATGAAGTAGCTTTGAGCTCTTATTACGAAGTGCCCTGACAAGTTGAGGATGGAACTAATGATGCCATTTGATGATAAGGAAGTGTTGTAGTGTTGTGTTGAAACAAATCTGACCTATGAAGAAATTCCATTTGTTTGAGTGTTTATCCTCTGCAATAAGGTGGTGACTATAAAAATATCAGTGTTAAAGATTTGAAGGATTGAAGGTGATTTTGCAAGTCCCAGGTTAAAGAAGGCAGCAGCAGCTTCAACATTTCCAGGTATTTACATTTTCATGAGTCAAGTGTATTTTCATGAAAATTGTGTAAAAATTATTCCCTAAAGAGTGAAAGAAGCACTAATGAAGGGAATGGTAATGATTTTTTTACATGCTCCTGTGATTCAGTTTCCATTTTTTGTATGAGATTAGATGGAGTATGTTTTGAGGCTTACAATGTAATAGTTTAAAGTTTTGTGGAAAAGGGAAAGAAATAGGGGAATGAATGAAAATATGTATCATGTGCCTGTGTTTCCCTATAAAATGTCAAATACAAATGTGCAATCTCTGCCAAATCACCATAGAGATTTATTTATGGAAAGATATAAGCCATTGATCTTTGATGGTATCCAAAGTTTCCCAAATCCTGTTCTTATAGGGGTTAGGGAATAATTACTAGGATTTAGTGGCTAAAGGTCAGAATCAGTACGACAACATTTGCAGAAGTTTTCTGAGTTAATGGAAGATTTTGAAATAAATCAGGAAGATGTTTTCATGAAGTTGTTTGTTCAGTCTTTGAAGGAAAATGCCAGAGACTAGTTTTCCTACATGCTAGTTTGCACTATCTCATCATGGGATGAATTGAAGGTAGCATTCATGGAAAATTTTGGTGAAAGAATGAATCCAAGCTCAGTTATGAAAACATTCATGGGTATCCAGAAAAAAAAAAGATGAGTTATTACCTACTTTTAATCTCAGGTTTGCTAGGACATTGGATGATATTCCTAGTAGCTATAGACCAAATGATGTAGTATGTTTAGTTGTTTATTTGGATGCATTTGATAAGGAAGATATTTATTTGTTGAGAGATAAGGATCCTAAAACCTTGCATCAGGCTTATAGGATAGCAATGGATATTCAAAACAATTTGAAATATGGAATCCATAAGCGTTATCTATCTGCAAGGGTATGTTATCCTAAGATATTAGAGGTTGAAGTAAAACATAAATCTAAATATAAAGAGCCATGTCAAGGCCTTTATATCCCTACTGATCACATTAGCCCTGTTACTTATTATGATTTGAACAAAAATATGAGTGAAGAGAACTTGTTCCAGATAGTGGTTATTCCTCATATTGATGAAGGGGTTAATGAGAAAGTATCTGACATATTAGATGTAGAGATGGATATGGTGTCAATTGCTTTGCTAAATGACAACAACAATGATTTCTCTAGGAGGAGCATCTCATAGGAAATTTGTTTGCAGTCTTATGTTTCAAATTCGATAGTAAGTATGAAGAATTGGAAAGTCTTGTTTCTGATATTGATGCAAGTATGCAGGATTGTGAATATATGAATTCAATCTCTCACGAATCAATCATATATGATGATGAGAATTTAGATAATAAGATCCCACCAATTTTAGCTAATCAAATTATTGGGATAGAAAGATGCATGATGTGTACAAATGAGGAAGTTGTCCTGATACAAGATATTTCTAGCATTAAGGACCAAAATTTTATAAACTGCTCTCATTTTCAAAATTCCCTAGAGTTGACCTCTTTGTTTGAAGGAAATCCAGTTCAAAAGAGTTAGAATGATCACAACAGCTATGTTGGGACTTATGAATATCGTAACATGGAACATTCATACTATGGAAATCATAGTGTTGGGTGTTTCTCCAGTTCAGATTCTGATTCCTTGATTCCTGATGAACCTGAAGATAACATGAGCAATAATTTTAGTGAAAATATCAATGCATTATTTGATGAAGATGTAGATGAAGATCAATTGGTGCTCTATTATAATATTTTTGAGCAGGTTTTCCATATTGTTTTTAACCCTTTGTATGAAGAAACAACTTAGAATTTGGATATTATTGTATCAACTTTTGAAATGGAATATTGTTAAGATAAAGGTGTGATACCTGTTTTAAAGATAGGTAACAATGATCATTTTTCCCCTGCTGTTGATATTGTTGATATTAAGTTGGATATAGAGCAAGAGGATGAAATATTTGAAGAGGTCATCTCTGATCCTTTTCCTCCCCTTGATAACAGTTTACTTGTTATGACCAGTAAGAAGGTGGATTTTTTCAAAGAGTCCCTATTTGAGTAGGCATGTTGATATTGCAAGAGAGGCATGTTTTCTCAGTTATGTGCCAGAATATGAGATTTTCCTTTTCGACATGATGATGTTTTTACAGAAAAGGATATCGATTGCAATTAGGATATGTGCTATGTTTAGTATAGTGCATATATGTCACAAAATAGCAAATATTCTATATCATTGCACAAGTTTCAGTTTTTCAACAATACTTGCAGCGATAAAATTAAGCATAGTGGTTGTATAAAAGTAGCCAACAAGTTTGAAAAATGGTTTTGCACTTATGTTATTAAATTATATTTGATGCTTTCAAAATAAAATCATGTTTATGACAGAGGAAAGCATTAGCTGACATTGGCAGATGGCATTGGGCCATCATATGTGGTTTGATCCTTGCACGCCACAAATAATTTGGGGTAGAGTAATTTTTTCTAACTCTATGCCCAATAGATCCATTAATAAATTCCCTCTTAAATTTCATGTTCATGGACAATTTTTGAGGTTCTACTTTTCTTAAAGTAGTTGTTATCCATGAGCATTAGTTAGGTTTTCTTTATTAGTGTAGTTTCCTTTCTGTTGAAGTTGCCTTGTCCAAGTAATTTCCTTCTGGTCTGCCCTGCAGTTGGTCTACTTCACTCAAAGATTCTAGTCTCTCACCTCATTCCTGTGAAATGAGCATCCCCAACTAGGGCCATTGATAGCTCTGAAAATTGATTGCATGAAATTTTTAATTTTTGAGCTCAAATATTGATTTTTAGATTTTACTTGTATCCTCTGTGAATGATCCAAGGTCAACGGTTTAGGGTTTATCAAAGTTTCTTACGTTTTATGAAGAAAACCCTAACAATGATATATTCCTCTATTTATTTTTCCTACTTAAGGCCGAGGGTACCTTTTCCATGGGCGGGGCCATCCTATTCCCTAAATGTTAAGTGATGGCTAACTGGTTTATGAAAAAATGATTTTTCCTAAGTTGCAAAATTTCCTTATGACTGGTTCTCCTTTTAAATATTTGTGCTCATGATTTCCATAAGCCCAAAATTCCTAAAGTATTTCGACTGATTGCTAAATAAAGGATGGATCCAACGATTTGTGCTTCCTCATGATCAAAGATGTGAGGGTTTTAAAGACCGTGACACCGCAATATTGTGCCACATGTTATCAGAGGAAACTGACAGGGTTAGTAGTGTAACCGGTCGAAGCATGGTGTTACTATTTGTCAAGTGGTAAAGTTTGATCTACTAACAGTCCCATTAATTTGCACATACTCAAAATGAATGGAGATGTTTTGTCTTGAGGTAAAAGTTGCTCGATCTTTAATTCTCAAGGAATTAACGAGCAGTTTGCAAAGTGGTAAATATTGAATAGATCAGGTGGCCCTCGTGTTCCCATGATAGAAGTTTCAAGGAGGTTATAGACTGTGGCATCATGAGATGATGCCACATGTCCTAGGTTGATTAGGAAGACCTATGGTGGTACTGCTAATGGAGTTTGATCTAAGGATGATAGGGCACTATTTAGTCAGGATTTTGTGGGTCCACGGATACAGATGGAAGGACAAGTGTCACGTTGGAAAATAATGACCATTAGATTTTCCAAGGTAGATGAGATCTGTGGTTGAGTTTCAAATGAGAAATTAGGAGGGATTCTGAAGGTATTGGTCGTAGCTTGCGCAAGAAAAGCAGAATGAATGGGATTCATACTTGTCGATTCAGGATTGATTACACAATCAAACATGATAGCATCAAGATGTGAAAGGATTTGGATAAGCTTCTAGTTCAAGTGTGATAGATCACAAGTTCTCTGATGAATTCAGAGATTTGTCTATTGGTAGAGGTCCTAAAGAAGAAGAATGTACACCCATGGAAGAATAAAATCACTCGCATCAGATGAACCTTGACAGAAGAATACTGCACATGTGATATGCATGAATTCTAGTGTCCATAGCTGGTAGAGTAAATTGAGAACACCAGAATGATGATGTTTCAGGAAAAAGCACTACTTGATGAAGTATTGTTCAACTATAAATACAACAAGGTGGTGATCAAATTGGTAGAAGATTATGAAGCCTTTTCATTTTCTAAATGCAATTTTTCCTTCTGCAGAGGAAATGATGTTTGAGCAAGCTCGTAGATGGAGTTGCAATATACTCTATGATACTGGATGGATTTTTTCTCTCATGTGTGAGTATGTCTATTTCCATAGGGGATGTAAAAGTGGGGAGGATTTCTAGAGGGGGCGTGAAAGCCTTTTCTTCTGAAGAAAGGCCATGCATGACACAACCTCTATGTCTACTCTGTCACTGGGTGGCAGGGGGTTCTGCGAGAGATCCTGTAGAGGAATGAAAAAGGAACATGTTTAGGTAGGGAATGGTATCAATCCATCCATGTAGCTACATGTAAGATGCAACCCCTCCCTAGCATATTATGTTTACCCTCGAACTCCCCCTCCCACTGCCTTTGATCCTCGGCATGAAGGTTGAAGCTCCCCCTTTATTTAGAGGTGACTTTTCTTCTTGCCAAGACCCAATTTCCTTTCCTAGAAAGGAAATGCTCAATATGACAAAAGTGCATCATCTCACACTCCATCTGAAGGTGTCAGGGCAATAATGGCATGACTCAAATGGTTTTGCCCCTACCAATTTTCATTTAAGAACGATGATTCACAAGTGCTAGCACATGGACATGTGAACATTTTTGTAATAGAATTGCATATGAACTTTTAGGGATAATTGTTAAAGAATGAATCTATTGTTAACATGTGCCTTTTCACCGGAATCTTGTCATTCCCTTTAATTCTATAAAAAGGGAAATCATGGCCAGAAGAAGGGTTCAGATTTTGTTGGAAATATCTTGTAGGTTCAGTTTTCCTATTCCTTGGGTTTTCCTAGTCTGTTTCCAGTAGTGAGTCAGAGTGAAGAAAACAAGTTGTAAAATCTCTTACAAACCAAATAAAGAAGTGTTTTAGTGTCAAATTTTGTACAGGTTCTTGAAGGAGTTACGCATAAATTTTATCTTGTAATAGAGATAGCATTTTACTTATAGAAAAATAGAATTCCGACCTTTTTCTCTCCATCACATGATTCTGTCAGTGTTTTAAGTGAAATGAATCAAGGGTTTATTTCATTTAGTGCACTGTTATGATGTATGCAGCCTTCTATTGATGCTTGGGCCCAAGGGATCAATTAATTTTCTTAAATGGTGTTGCAGAATGATAGGACTTATGCAAGGATTTTAGATAAGTAGTTCTAGGTCAGGATTACAAATGGGATATGTTGTAAGGCAATATCATCTTAGATCTTATGTTATTAGATCAATTTTTGTGGCATGTTCAGGTTTATGTTTCACATCTTTTAGGTTCTTAATGGAGTAAGGCACTAATTCATGCTTGTAGCCGATTTTGTTTATCAATCTTGTTTTGTTTTCAACTGATGAATCTTTACAAATATCAGGATATCATGATATCATTTGTTAAGTTTTATGTACTTTCTGAAAGTTGTCCCACCCTCTCTCATACTCTAGCTTAAGGTTGAGGATCACTGAAGGATTTTCTATCCTTGAGCATTCTCCCTTTCTGTTGAGTCTTTTCATAAGATAATGTGCTTTGTTTTAAGTAAGTTCCTTTGTATCGCTGCAAAGAGTAGGAGATCTTACTGAAGGGATCACCCTCCCTGCTTTTGCAAAGCCTAAAGTGTAGAAGGACTTTGTGTCCTTGTTAAATATTAGTCCAAGCCTAATGGATATTGATATTTGGAGGTGGCTCTCTATAGATATTTGGAGGAATTAGCTTGGTCTCTGCCTAGTGGTAGTGTAAACCCATCCATTTTTGGGAACCAACAAAAATGGCAACTCTGTTGGGGACCCAGATGATCTGTTGAGAATCTCTGGTTAGGAAAGATTTACCAAATATATAGTGGAGATTTTTTCCCACAGAGTGAAAAAGATTCTTAAAATGTCCCTTGTCAGTTTGAGTCAATTCTCATAAATATCACTGAGAAATCTACTGTAGTTCTTTTTCTATAAAGAGTTTGGTCCACATCTATCCATTTTTCAAGATTATATGTAATACCTCACAAGTTGTGAGTGGTGACTCTGAGACTCTGAGATTTATGCACCAGTATATGTTTGCTTGAAGAAGAACCAAGAAATTTGTAGAAAAGATGAAGCGGATTTGAGCTCTTATGATGATGTACCCTGATAAGTTGAAGATGGAATTAATAATGCCATTTGATGATAAGGAAGTTTTGTAGTGCTATGTTGAAACAAATTTGACCTATGAAGGAATTCCAAATGTTTGAGTGTTTGTCTTGTGCAAGAATGTGGTGATTGTAAAAAGATCAGTGTTAAAGATTTGAAGGATTGAAGGTGATTTTGCAACTCCCAGGATAAAGAAGGCATCAATAGCTTGAACATTTTCATGAGTCAGGTGTATTTTCATGAAAATTGTGTAAAAAATGCTCCCTATAGAGTGAAAGAAGCACTAAGGAAGGGAAGGGTAATGATCATTTTACACGCTCCTGTGATTCAGTTTCCATTTTTTGTATGAGATTAGATGGAGTATGTTTTGAGCCTTACAATGTAATAGTTTAAAGTTTTGTGGAAAAGGGAAAGAAATAAGGGAATGAATAAAAATATATATCATGTGCTTGTGTTTCCCTATAAAATGTCAAAAACAAATGTGAAATCTCTGTCGAATCACCATAGACATTTCTTTATGGAAAGATATAAGCCATTGATCTTTCATGGTATCCAAGGTTTCCCAAATCCTATTCCTGTAGGGCTTAGGGAACAATTACTAGGATTCAGTGGGAAAAGGTCAAAATTAGTATGACAATATTTGCAGGAGTTTTTTGAGTTAATGGAAGATTTTGAAATAAATCAGAAAGATGTTTTCATGAAGTTGTTTGTTCAGTCTTTGAAGGAAAATACCAGACTGGTTTTCCTACATACTAGTATGCTCTATCTCATCATGGGATGAGTTGAACGTAGCATTCATGGAATAGTTTGGTGAAAGAATTAAGCCAAGCTCAGTTATGAAAACATTCATTGGTATCCAGAAAAAAGAAGATGAGTTAGTACCTGATTTTAATCTCAGGTTTGCTAGGATATTGGATGATACTCTTAGCAGCTATAGACCAAATGATGCAGTATGTTTAGTTGTTTATTTGGCTGCATTAATGAGGAAGAGAGTTACTTACTAAGAGATAAGGATCCTAAAACCTTGCATCAAGCTTATAGGATAGCAATGGATATTGAGAACAATTTAAAATATGGAATACCTAAGGGTTATCTATATGCAAGGGTATGTTATCCTAAGATATTGGAGGTTGAAGAAAAACATAAATTTGAATATAAAGAACCATGTCAAGGCCTTTATATCCCTACTGATCACATTATCCTTATTACTTATTATGTTTTGAACAAAAATATGAGTGAAGAGAACTTGTCCCAGATAGTGGTTATTCCTCATATTGATGAAGAAGGGGTTAATGAGAAAGTATTTGACATATTAGATGCAGAGATGGATATGGTGTCAATTGCTTTGCTAAATGACAACAACAATGATTTGTCTAGGAGGAGCATCTCACAGAAAATTTGTTTGCACTCTTATGTTTTAGATAGATACGATAGTAAGTATGGAGAATTGGAAATTTTTGTGTCTGATATTGATGCAAGTATGCAGGATTGTGATGATATGAATTCAGTCTCTTGGGAATCAATCATATATGATGATGAGAATTCAAATAATAAGATCCCACCAATTTTAGCTAATAAAATTATTGGGATAGAAAGATGCATAATGTGTACAAATGAGTAAGTTGTCCTAATACAAGATATTTCTAGCATTAAGGAACAGACTTTTATAAATTGCTCTCATTCTCAAAATGTCCCAAATCTGACCTCTATGTTTAAAGGAAATCCAGCTCAAAAGAGTCAGAATGATCACAACAGTTGTGCTAGGACTTATGAATATTTTAACATGGAACATTCATACTATGGAAATCATAGTGGTGGGTGTTGCTCCAGTTTAGATTCTGATTCCTTGATTCCTGATGAACCTGAAGATAAGATGAGCAATAATTTTAGTGAAAATATCAATGCATTATTTGATGAAGATGCAGATGAAGATCAATTGGTGCTCTATTATAATATTTTTGAGAAGGGTTTTCATATTGTTGTTAACCCTTTGTATGAATAAACAACTAAGAATCGGGATATTATTGTATCAACTTCTGAAATGGAATATTATAAAGATAAAGGTGTGATACCTATTTTAAAGATAGGTAATAATGATCAGTTTTCCCCTATTACTGATATTGTTGATATTAAGTTAGATACAAAACAAGAGCTTGAAATATCTGAAGAGGTCATCTCTTTTTTTTTCCTCCCCTTGATACCAGTTTTCTTGTTATGACCAGTAAGAAGGTGGATTTTTTCAGAGAGTCCCTATTTAAATAGGTAGGTTGATATTGCAAGAGAGGCATGTTTTCTCATTTATGTGCCAGGATATAAGATTTTCCTTTTTCGAAACGATGATGTTTTTGAAGAAAAGGATATTGGTTGTAGTTAGGATGTGTGCTATATTAAGTATAGTGCATATATGTCACAAAATAGAAAATATTCTCTATCATTGCACAAGTTTTAGATTTTCAACATTACTTGCAGTGATAAAATTGAGCATATTGGTTGGGTAAAAGTAGCCAGCAAGATTGAAAAATGGTTTTCCACTTATGTTATTAAATTATATTTGATTTTTTCATAAGAATATCATGTTTATGATAGAGGAAAGCATTGGGCCATCATATGTGGTTTGATCCTTGCAAGCCACAAATAATTTGGGGTAGAGTAAGTTTCGTTTCTATTGAGGTTGCCTTGTCTAGGTAATTTCCTTTTGGTCTTCCCTATAGTTGGTCTGCTTCACTCAAAGATTTTGTTCTCTCACCTCATTCCTATGAATGAGCATCCCTAATTAGATCCATTGATAGCTCTGAAAATTGATTGCATGAAATTTTCAATTTTTCAGCTCAAATATTGATTTTTGGGTTTTACTTGTATCCTCTATGAATGATCCAAGGTCAAGGGTTGAGGGTTTATCAAATTTTCTTATGTTTTATGAAGAAAACCCTAACAATGATATATTCTGCTATTACTTTTTCCCACTTAAGGCCGAGGGTACCTTTTACATGGGCAGGTCCATTCTATTCCCTAGATGTTAAGTGATGGCTAACCGGTTTATGAAAAATGATTTTTTCTAACTCGCAAATACCTTATGACCGGTTCTCCTATTCAATATCCGTGCCCATGATTTCCCTAAGCCCGAAATTCCTAAAGTATTTTGACCAGTTTCTAAAGACAGGATGGATCCAAAGGTTTGAGCTTCCCCGTGATCAAAGATGTAAGGGTTTTAAAGACCGTGACATCGCGAGATTGTGTCGCTTGTTATCGGTGGAAACCGACAGGGTTAGCAGTGTAACTGGTCGAAGCATGGTGTTACCATTTCTCAAGTAGTAAATTTTGGTCTACTAATAGTCCTATCAATTTGCACATGTTCAAAATGAACAGAGATATTTTGTCTTGAGGTAAAAGTTGCTTGATCTTTAATTCTAGAGGAATTAACGAGCAGTATGCAAAGTCGTAAATATTCAACAATTCAGATGGCCCTCGTGTTCCCACGATAGAAGTTGCAAGGAGGTTACTAACTGCAGCATCGCAAGATGATGTCATGTGTCTCAGGTTGATTAGGAAGACCTATGGTGGGACCGCTAATGGAGTTTGATCGAAGGATGGTATGGCACTACTTAATCAGGATTTTGTGGGTCCATGGATACAGATGGAAGGACAAGTGTCGTGTCGGCAAATAATGACCATTAGATTTGCCAAGCTAGATGAGATCTATGGTTTAGTTTCAAATGAGAAATTAGGAGGGATTCTAAAGGTATTAGTTGTAGCTTGCACGGGTAAAGCATAATGAATGGGATTCAGACATGTCAATTCAGGAATGATTAGACAGCCAAAGATGATAGCCCGGAGATGTGAAAGGATTTGGATAAGCTTCTAGTTCAAGTGTGATGGATCACGAGTTCTCTGATGAATTCAGAGATTTTTATTTTGGCACAGATCCTAAAGTAGCAGAATATACAATAATAGAAGAATAAAATCAAGATAAAATCACTCACATCAGATGAACCTTGACAGAAGAATACAATACATGTGATATGCATGAATTCTAGTGTCCATAGCTAGTAGAGTAAATTGAGAACACCAGAATAATGATGTTTCAGGAACAAGCACTACTTGATGAAGTATTGTTCAACTATAAATACAAAATGGTGGTGATTGAATTGGTAGAAGAGTATGAAGCCTTTTCATTTTCTAAATGCAGTTTTTCCTTCTACAAAGGAAATGATGTTTGAGCAAGCTTGTAGATGGAGTTGCAATATACTCTATGATACTGGATGGATTTTTTCTCTCATGTCCAAGTATGTCTATTGCCATAGGGGATGTAAAAGTGGGGAGGATTTCTGGAGGGGGCATGAAAGCCTTTTCTTATGAAGAAAGGCCACGCATGGCACAACCTCTATGTCTACTTTGTCACTGGGTGGCAGGGGGTTCTACGAGAGAGCCCACAGAGAAATGAAAAAGGAACATGTCTGGGTAGGGAGTAGTAGCAATCCATCCATGTAGCTACATGTAAGATGCAACCCCTCCCTAGCATATTATGTTTACCTTCTAACTCCCCCTCCCACTGCCTCTGATCCTAGGCATGAAGGTTGAAGCTCCTCCTCTAATTTAGAGGCGACTTTTCTTCTTGCCAAGACCCTGTTTCCTTTCCTAGAAAGGAAATGTTCAATATGACAAAAGTGCATCATCTCACACTCCATCCGAAGGTGTTAGGGCAATAATGGCATGACTCAAATAGTTTTGCCCCTACCAATTTTCATTTAAGAATGATGATTCACAAGTGCCAGTGCATGGACATGTGAACATTTTTGTAATAGAATTGCATATGGCCTTTTAGGGATAATTGTTAAAGAATGAATATGTTGTTAACATGTGTCTTTTCACTGGAATATTTTCATTCCCTTTAATTCTATAAAAAGGGAAATCATGGCCAGAAGAAGGGTTCAGATTTTGTTGGAAATATCTCGTAGGTTCAGTTTTCCTATTCCTTGGGTTTTCCTAGTCTATTTCCAGTAGTGAGTCAAAGTGAAGCAAATAAGCTGTAACATATTTTACAGAGAAAATAAAGAAGTGTTTTAGTGTCAAATTTTGTACAGGTTCTTGAAGGAGTTATGCATAAATTTTATCTTGTAACAAAGATAGCGTTTTACTTATAGAAAAATATAATTTCGGCCTTTTTCTCTTCATCGCATGATTCTATCAATTTTTTAATTGAAACGAATCAAGGGCTTATTTAATTTAGTGCAATGTTATGATGTATGTAGCCTTGTGTTTATTCTTGGGCCCAAGGGGTCAATTAAATTTCTTAAATGGAGTTGTAGAATGATAGGACTTATGCAAAGATTTTAGATAAGTAGTTCTGGGTCAGGATTACAAATGGGATACATTGTAAGGCAGTATCATCTCAAATCTTATGTTATCAGATCAATTTCTATCACATGTTTAGGTTTATGTTTCACTTCTTTTAGGTGCCCAATGGAGTAAGGCACTAATCAGTGCTTGTAGCCAATTTTGTTTATCAATCTTGTTTTGTTTTCAACTGATGAGTCTCTACAAATATCAGAATATTAGGATATCATTTGTTAAGTTTTATATATTTTCTAAAAGTTGTCCCACCCTCTCTCATACTCTAGCTTAAGGTTGAGGATTACTAAAGGATTTTCCATCCTTGAGCATTCTCCCTTTCTGTTGAGTCTTTTCATGAGATAGTCTGCTTTGTTTTCAATAAGTTCCTAAGTATCCCTGTAGAGAGCAAGAGATCTTACTGAAGGGTTCACCCTCCCTAGTTCTACAGAGCCTAAAGTGCAGAAGGACTTTGTGTTCTTGTTAAATGTTGGTCCAAGCTTGACGAATATTGATAGTTGGAGGTGGCTTTCCATAGATATCTAGAGGAATTAGCTTGGTCTCTACCCAGTGGCTCACTTTGGTTAGTTGGGATAGAGTCTATCTCCATAAGGCCATGAGTGGGTTGGGAACCCACAAGATCTCTAGGTTCAATAAGGCCTTTATGACCAAAACTACCTAGAAGCTTTTGAATAAGGATGCAGATTGGAGAAAGATTATTAGGGCTAAATACCTAGGAAATGGCAATTTTTCCTCTGTTCTCAGGGAGGATGGCCTCCCCAAGGGTTCCAAAATTTGGAACATCATCATGAGTAGCAGGGACCCTTTATCCCATGGTATGAGGTGGCTTATTGGCAATGGTAGGAATATCCTCTTCTGGGAGGACTGTTGGTTGGGAGAGAAGCCCCTTGCTTTCTCCCCCTCCCTTAAAAGGCTCTAGGATTCTGCTAAAAGTTTCTTCGGGGAGAGGGTCAATGATTAATTCATCCACAACACTTGGAGGGCTTTAGAGGATTGTTGTATTGATCAACCCTTCCTCCTCCCCACTGCTAGAGAGCTTCAAGAGCTTTTGGTGGGCACCTTCCTCCCCTTCTTCCCCAGGGAAGATAAATTCATTTGAAAGCGGGACCACTTCAAGGATTTCTCTGTCAAAATTACCTACAACAAATTAATGAGGGAACCTGATCATACTATTAGCTAGGAAGAGGTCTCGAACCCCCAACTCATCCTCAATCTCAACTTCTTCTGGTGGACTTCTCTCCACAACAAAATCTTGACCCTAGATAATTTGGTTAAGAGGGGATTCCAATTGCCTAATAGATGCATCCTTTGCAAAAACAATGTGGAAAGCCCACTCATCTCTTTCTCTATTGTGTGTTTTCTTAGGAGCTCTAGGGGATTGTCTGCAACAAGCTCAATATCAGATGGATTATGAATCTTGTTAAGTTTGTCCCAAGAGTTCTGGGGTCCCTCCTCCACCCACCTTATCCAATAATGGTAGAAGAAGATCCCCCCTCATGTGAGCTGGAGTATGTGGAAGGAAAGGAATGATAGGATATTTAGAGACAAAGAGGCCTTTGTGGAAACTATGTTTTCTCCTTTCCTAAGGTTGATTCTTGAGAATATATCGGTCACTAGAACTTCTCTGGCCTTCAAGCCCCCCTCTACCTAGGACTAGGAAATTTCTAGATACTGGAATATTCCCCCCTCGTTCTCTCTTGTTGACTTCTCTAAGAGACTCCTAAGGCAAAGCATGATTTGGTCCCCTCCTGCTACCCATGGCTTTAAACTCAACTTTGATGGGGCTGCCAGAGGGGGCTTGGTTGCTGATGGAGGGATTATAAGAAACCTGAATGGTCACTCCTCTAATCAAGCTGAAGCAATGGTCTTATCCTAGGGCATTTGTTTTGCCCTCACTATGGGAATCAGGTCAGTGGATATTGAGTGTGATTCCAAGCTCATCATTGATGTTGTCAAAGGGCGGAATAGGCTTAACTGGACCATTGAGGGAACCATCAGGGAGACCCTATGACTCATTTCTAGGCTCAACTCATTTTGATTTATGCATTTCTTCAGAGAGGATAATGGAGTGGCTGATGCTCTAGCTGCCCTTGGGCTAAACAAATCTGGTTTAAGATGTTGGAGGAGTCAAAATTCCCTCCCAGACTACGTCAACTTCCTTCTTCAAGGAGATAAATCTAAAATATCTATCAATGATTGAGCTACTGCTTAATTTTTTCCTTACTCTCCTCTCTTCCTCAGGGGTTGTTCAGAGGTGTTGGTTTCATAATTCAAAAAATGGAAATATTCCTATGGTTACTGTCAGTTGGGTGGTGACTCATTCAACCATCTTGGCTATGAAGGATGTGTTGCTTTGTTGGTAAGCCTTTTGGGATTATCATCTAATGATGAGGTTCAATATGGAAGTTAACATCAAGAGGCTCCACAACATGGTGGAAGTCAGGGATGCCCAAATTGTTGGCCTTAATAAGTTTTATCGACATGTTTTACATAGCTCGACACCCACCCTCTCTCTACTGAGGGAACAAACTGTAGATTCAGAGGAAGAGAAATAGGAGGCCAAGGAACTGTATAAGTTCATGTTCACTAATTGGAACAGTCTCATATACCACATTTGGGTGCGCAATGCGACCCTGTAGATGCTATGTTTTCTCTAGTTTTTTATTGTTTTTTATTTCAAAATACTGGTTTTAGTTTGTCGTTAATGTTGCTATAGTGTTGTTGATCCACTGTAGTACCATTGATAGTTTTGCTATGTAAAGGGTCAGTGCCCTAGTTCACATTGCTTTTAATAAAAAAAAAGTGCCACATAGTGGCAAGTACTTGCCATCATAGTATTGTAATAAAAATATTTGTTCTAATTTTTATTTTGTTCTTTTTTGTAATTATTAATACTTGCCATATGCAATACTATTGCATTCACTACTTTGTTCTATTTTTAATTGTTCTATTTTGTTCTAATTTTTATTTTGTTCTATTTTTTAATTATTAATACTTGCCATATGCAATACTATTGCATTCACTGCATTTTTGTATTTAAAGCTAAAGTCACATATAACTATAGTGTCAAAGCTTACGAGATTTTGACAAGAAGTGTCTCATCACCCAGTGGACTCCGCATGCGCGCACATCTCAAGGTGTCTTAATTTTGTAACCAGCTAGTTGGAGGACACTAAAGAATGAGCAAGTTGAAGAAAGATCAATGTAGATCATGGTGATCCAGTGGCTATCGCTATGTCACAATGGTTAGATGCTCATCGGATATCATTGTGACTTGGCGACTGATGATATGGTGGAGCAGAGGGTATAAGACCAAAGATACGTAGCAGACAGGTGGAGGTCCAATGGCTAGTGACATGGCACAGATGGACGACATCAAGTAGACCGTGGCCACGATGAGTCCCAAAAAGGTTTCACTAAAGGCTCAGTTTCATCGACATAACAACATCGATGAAACCATAGGTTTGATGAGACTAGTAAATGGCTCACCGAGAGAGTAGTTTGGCCAAAAGAAAGAGATTTGACAGAACAAGATGCATGGCAGGTCCAACAGATAGGTGGTGCCCAGGTGAATCTCCGGAGCCAATCAGGGGGTGACACATGTTGACATGTGGCACAAGAGAGAAGATCAGTCGAGGTTAAAGGTGGAGAAAATTAAGAGAAGATCAATGGTAGTTTGAAAGATCTAAGGGCTATCACTATACCGCTATAGAAAGAAGCTCGCCAGTTACCTCCACGACTCAGTGACAAAGCACATGTAGAAAAGTTGAGTGGCTAAGGTGTTAAAGATTGAGCAGTTTGAGGGCGGATCAACGGTGGTCGCTATATCGCATGATGAAGATGCTCGATGATTATCCCTTGTGAATTGGAGATTGATGATGTGGAAGTAGAGGTGGCCATCCAGGTGGCCGTCTAGGTGGTCTCAGAGCGAATGAGAATGTGCCACATGGTAGAGAGAAGATGAAGAACCAAGGAAGACCAAGAGTAAAGATCGAACAGGTTAATCACAACCAATGATGATCGCACAGATCCGATGGTGGTTGCTAAGCTACAAGGAAAAGTTGCTCACCTAGTTATCGATGCAACTTGGCAACAAGGTGGGTCCAGTCCAGATGGCGGTCTAGATTGAAGACAAAGTGGACCCATGAGTAAATCAGAGGTTGACACATGGAAAAATTCTATAGACAAGAGGATGTATATATTTTTTAAGTCAACTTTGAACTTGAACTTTGAACCAGTTCAAAGTGGTTCAATGGTTCAAATTTCATTGATTCAAAGTGGTTCAATGGTCCAAAGTTCATTATCGTCGCTCGTTCCTGTGGGCCCAGGATGAAGAGAGCAAGCAGAGGTAAAAAGAAAGAAGGTACCTAAAGAACTATTAGTGGTCGCTATACCGCATGATGAAGATGTGCGGTTTTTATTCGTTGTGACTTGGCAACCAAGTAGTGGGGCCTGCTAAGGAAGCAATTTAGAGGAAGAAATAAAGAACGCAGATTAAGGTTGATAAAATAGAAGAGCTTCATTCTGGCAATGAGTCCAGGCCATGTAAAGATGGCAGAGCAGGAACCCTGGAACCAATAAGGAAGTGACACATGGTGGGCCCGATAGAAAAGCAGGTGAAATGGAGCGTATCATCGGCCATCAAAATAAGTGTTTTAGTGCTAACCCAATGACTCGATGAAGAAAGCAATGCTAGTTATAGTCAGAAGCTAAAAATGGTGGCAGGCAAAGTAGCGTCCAGGGATCCATGTGAAATGAGAAGAAAAGCCATCAGGTAGTTTGAGGTCCAGTTACCCAGCTCAGAGAAAGTCTGCATGAGTCTTTCTCGTGATCTTGAGGTGATAAGGATTGATTTTGAGCATCATATGGGTCAACTTTAGTTGACTAAGAGTTTGAACTAAATTGCATGAGTTTTTCTCATGATTTTGAGCCTTTTTGGTGGATTTTTATTTCTACAAGAGGATTAGTTTTCAGTGGGAGTTCATCTTTAGTAATTCTAGAGTTATCTTTCCTCTACCTTTTGGAAGGTTTTTGTATAAAGTCAAAAAGTTTGATCTTTCTTCACTAGTTCTTGATGATTCTCTGGCTAGTTTTAGCAGAGAATACATTCTTGTAGCTCATATACAGTTTTATGACAAAATTCTAAATAAAAGATTACCAGCTTATGCCTTATGTTTTTATAATTCATTTTTTTATCCTTGATTGAGAGTTAGTTTATTGTGTTATTGTCTAGATAACCTTTGATTTTTATGTCTCATTTGTAAGTCACATGTTGTGCATTGTGATAAATTGGCTCATTTGGTTGATTATGAAAGTTTTCTTTCCTTTCAATTTCTTCAAGTTTAAATCCTTTGCATGAAATATTTATGTGTTATGAACTAGAAGTCTATTTGTGCAAATTGGTGTTTTTAGGATTGTACCTCTATCATTTTGAGATATCTTATTGATGCTTCACCTTCGTTTAGCATTTGCAATTTCTTTCTAGTTTCATTTTAAGTTTTCCTATCCCTTTTCTCGATAAATATTTAGAATTATTCATAGGGAACCAACCCTTCATCTAGAGGTTAATTCTCACTATAGGCAACCCACAAGCCTGAGAATTATCCCATGTGTCACCAAGTTGCTTGAGCTTTCAACTTGTGCACTACGTGTGTAATTTGAGTGACAACAATTTTTGGCATGCCCTATGGGACATGTTTGAACTATCTCAGTTCAACAAATATTCACTCTTGCTACTTTTGGTGTGAGGAGCAGCAATTCCAACCTTCAAAGGCAACAATTTTCATACCTGGTGACTCATTTTCTTGGTTTCTATGCAGACCCAGTGACATTTTGTAGCATATAAGAAAGTATCAAACTAGAGAGAGTGAGGATCCTGTTGAGCATATTGAGCTACCACCATCATAGAGAAGGTCAAGGACAATGAAAAAGACAGAGAAAACAACAAATTCAGCAGTTGAGTTTCCAGAAAGTTCTTCAGTTGAAGTTTTTCAAGAAATTCTAGATTATGATCTCCTATCTAATTCTTCTCCTCTACCTAATTCTCAGCCTGATTTTGCCACCTGCATAAATCCTCTTTTTGCAACTACTCCAATTCAGCCATTTATTACCTAGAATCCACAAGTAAATCCACCTGTTATTCCAATGGCTCTACCAAGAGCTCAGCCTTTTGTACCTTTCAATCAAGGCAGCCCTTTGAATCTTACTCATTATGATGATATTCCTATAGCAGCATTGAAAAGCCTACCCTTTTTCATAGGAGAAGATCAGACCACTCCCATAGAACATATAAGGGATGTAGCTTCGTTGTGTGGTGTACATCATATCACACAAGAGAATGTTGCAATCAGACTCTTGGTTACCTCATTTAAAGTGAAAGCACTTCAGTGGTTTAGAGGACTACCTATAAACTCAATCGATACCTGGGATCAGCTGGGTGATAGATTAAATTCATAGTTTGAGGACAAATCTGACCATTTGTCACTATTAGAACAACTGAGTACCATAAAGAGATCCCCTCAAGAGCAAGTGACTGACTTCAATTTTTGTTTCCAGAAGACTTGGAGTAAAATCCCTGTCACAGTAAGGCCTAGTCCTGCTCATGCATTTCTATCTTATCTTAGAGCTTTTAATAGTGACATTTCAGTCATGATTCAATCTATGGGTGCAAATACTCTACCAAATGCATTTGATGTTGCTATTAGGGTAGAAAACTGCCTAATTTAGGCTGGTAAAATAGCCCCTAGGCCCCCAATGCCCATATTTCTAGAAATACAGCCTATTGTACCTCTTTTAGAGCCTCCTTCAGTCGCTATCCCACCTTTACCAGCACTAGATTATCAAGTTGCAACCCAAACAAATACTGTTACCCTCCCAAATCAAGAGTTTCAAGAGTTTAAAAATGAAATGAAAACCATGTTCCAAGGCTTTGGTAACAAAATGACAAATATTGAGAAGCAAGTTTACTAGAACACCAAGCCTTATCAAGCCCCTTATCAAAATAATCAGCAAAACAAGCCTCCTTATCAAGCTGACCCTCAAGGTCAAAGGAGAAATTATAACCAAAGATCCAATACACCTTACAATCCCAACACTACCAGCACATCTAGAGATATCATCCTAGCTCAAAACAACATGGCATCAGATTATCATTGGTGTTACCCTTGCAACCAACCTCATAATTAGACCACTTGTTTGAATGGTATGCTACATCAAGCACTCGTGATTCAAAATAATGTTGTTGTCTTAGAAGATAGTACTCATGGAACTCATGATCAACAAGTTTCTCATTCTGAACAAGGCCCAGATGTTACCTTGGTCAATTGACAAGGTGAAGAATTTTGTGGAGTAAATCGGCCACAAGATCAAAATCAGTCCTACACTTCTATTGCAGCCAATACATGGTCCAAAAGGAGAGCCATTGATATAGGAAAACAAGCTAATAAAGGCATCAATCAGCCTTCTACAAGCCGAGAAGCACCACCTGGACCTCAACCCACTCCAACTATATAAATCATACCAAAAGGGAAACTAGTGGTCAACAAGGATCAACCAAGAGGTCAATTACCAACAACACAAGTTCAAGAGGATGTCATTGTTAAAAGAGGGCAGCAGAAGGTTAGTACAAGCTCATTTAATATTTTGGATCAATTGAAAAAGATGTATGTCAGTGTCTCAATTTGGGATTCCTTAGCTCTACCAGGGAAAAAGATTTGCTTAAGAATGCCTTGTCTAATATCTCTTTGTCACAAGAGCTTCCTAATGAGAAACCCAAAGTAGTCTTATCCAATGCCCCTCAAGAAAAGAAGGGTGAACAACAAACTTAGAAGGTTAAACCCCCTCCTTTTTATCTGACTTTAATCATAGGTCAACACTTAGTGCATAATTGTATGATTGATTCAGGTGCAAGTAGTTCTATCATGCCAAAGAAGATAGTTGATAAGTTGGGTTTGACATATGAGCCTCTTTCAAAAGGGGTAGTCCAATTAGAAGGGATAGCAGTAAACACAGTAGGTGTAATTAAAATTTGGATCTCATATTGCATGCATGCCCAAACTTCTCAATACCACAAGATGTCTACATCATGAATCTTCCACCTTACTTTGCTTTATGCTTGTCCAGAGATTTCACAGCCAAGTTGGGTGGGTATTTGTCTTCTGATTGGTCACACATGTTTTTCAGAACAAGAAGTGGTACCAAAGTGACCATAAAATCAGAATTGTTAGCTAATGATCATATAGAATCATACATCCCAAGTGTTGTTAATGCAAATTTGTCTATACAAGAATCTAATGAACAACCTGATATCCCAGATCCAAACACTCCAATAGAAGGGATACCTGATGTAGTATTAGATGAATGGGTAGTAAAGAATGATGAGGAAGATCCATTCAAGCATATGGAAGAATTAGAGCTAGGTGTCTACATGATCCATGAAGAAGGTGTTGCTATCCCTAATCTTGAAAAGGATGACAATCAATTATCTAATCAGCAGGGTGGACAACGAAACAATGAATTATGACAACTCTATTTTGATGGCTCGAGGAGAAAGGTTGGTTCTAGTGGTGGTGTTATGTTAATCTCTCCTAATGGTAAGAAATAATTTTTAGCCTTTAGATTTTCTTTTAGTTGTACTAATAATACAGGTGAATATGAGTCACTTGCACATGGATTGGAATGGGCCAGAAAAAGAAATGTAAAGTGTTTTCAAGTATTTTGGAGACAGTGAGCTAGTGGTAAATCAGGTAAGAGGTGTCAATGTGACTAAAAATGATGTCCTTAAAATGTACAAGCATAGGATATGGGACTTAATTGAAGAATTTGATGCTTTCAATCTGTTGTCAGTGCCTAGAAATCATAATAAGGAAGAAGATAAGTTGGTTTCCTTGGGTGCTCAATTTGACATACCAGATGAGGTAAGCAACATTGAAAGACAACAATATGTCAAAGTGGTTGTTAGGCCTTCAATTCCATATAACCGTGTCAATTGGCAAGTCTTTGATTCAGATGAACAAATTATTAATTTTCTTATTGAAGAGGCTGAATTTGTAGCTTGTAATCATCATAAGTTTGTAAAGAAATATGAAAATCAGATTCTTCAATTGAAAACTAATAAGATACCAAAGGGATTGGTAACCCTTGATTCAATCTTTAACACTAATGATCAGGTTAGAAAGGAAAAGGGTGGCATTCTAGTTAAAGAGGAGCACTATGAACCTATTGAGATCTTTAGAGATAAGTTATTAAAGCTTGGAAAGGTATGTACAACTAATGAGAAATAGGCATTTGTTTTGCTTTGTCAAGAGTTCAATTATTTATTTGCATGGCAGTATGAAGATTTGAAGGGATTTAACCCCACATTAGCCCAACACACCATAGAGTTGGAAGTTGATTGCAAGCCTATGAGATGAAAGCAAAGGTCCCTTAATCCAAAACTCAAGTATCTCATGAAGGTGGAACTAAACAAGTTGATCCAAGGTAATGTCATCTTTCCTATAAAGCATACATCTTGGGTTTCAAATTTGGTTCCCGTAAGAAAGAAGAATGGTGAGCTTAGACTTTATGTAGACTTTAGAGATCTTAACAGAGCTTCTCTAAAAGATCATTACCCACTGCCCTCAATGGAGCAGATCTTACAAGTAGTTTCAAGTTCAGATAGATTTTCTGTACTTGATGGTTATTCTGGTTATAATCAGATTCTGGTAAAAGAGGATGACCAATTTAAAACTTCCTTTACTACAAAATGGGGAACAATGGCATACAGGAAAATGCCTTTTGATTTGTCTAATGCAGGAGCAACCTTTTAGAGGGCAATGAATATGGCCTTCCAAGGTCTTATAAATAATTTTTTTTTGGTTTATCTTGATGACGTAACCATTTTTTCAAAGCATGTGGAAGAGCACTTTTCTCACTTAAGGCAGATTTTTGAAAGGTGTACAAAATATGGAATATCTTTAAATCCCAAAAAGTGCATTTTTGTCATACACGAGGGTAAGTTGTTGGGCTATATTGTCTCCAAACATGGAATAACCATAGATCTAGAGAGGGTAAGTGCTATTTTAGCTTTGCCTTTACCTGCACATAAGAAAGGCCTTCAAATATTTATAGGTAGAATCAATTTTGTAAGGAGATTCATCCCTAATATAGCATTTCTTTTGAAGCCATTGACTAGCATGCTTAAGAAAAATGTAACTTTCAGCTGGTCCAAAGAGGCTAAGAATAATTTTGAAGAAATTAAGACTGCCATAGCATCAACGCCTACTTTGATTAATCCAGACTTTGCAAAAGATTTTATATTATATGCTTTTGGTACTTTTGATACTATTTCAGCTATGTTGATTCAACATAATGATGAGGGATTGGAACAACCAATAGCATTCTTCATCCAAGGCCTAGAGGGGTACAAACAAAATTATTCTTTTATTGAGAAACATATATTAGAAATCACTAGAAGTCTAAAGAAATTTAGACACATTCTTTCAAATAACAAAATTCACCTAGTGGTTGCTCATCCTAGTATAAAAGATTTTTTTGTTGAATAGAGATCTTAATGACAAAATAGCTGATACTATTTCAGCTATGTTGATTCAACATAATGATGAGGGATTGGAACAACCAATAGCATTCTTCATCCAAGGCCTAGAGGGGTACAAACAAAATTATTCTTTTATTGAGAAACATATATTAGCAATCATTAGAAGTCTAAAGAAATTTAGACACATGCTTTCAAATAACAAAATTCACCTAATGGTTGCTCATCCTAGTATAAAAGATTTTTTTGTTGAATAGAGATCTTAATGACAAAAGAGCTGGTTGGATCACAAAATTGATGGAGTATGATGTCAATATAAAGATAATGAAGTTGGTTAGAGGTAATGGATTATGTGAATAGCTCGCTGGTCACAATGAAAACCTAAACAAGAAAGTGAAGAAGTTGTCCTAGTTCATGAAGATAGTGTGACAATTGTTGTAGCAACACCTCCTACAAGTTGGGTGCAAGAAATGATGAATTTTCTTCAGATTGGTGAGTGTCCTAAAGGCCTAAAAATGCTAAACAAAGATACTATAGACTTCAAGATATCCCTTATATCATTTTGGATGGAATTTGTTTAGAAAAGATTTCAATGGTGTATTCTTAAGATGCATAGATTCATATCAAACTGGGAGAATATTAGAGGAATTCCATAATGGACCAGTTAGTGGTCACTTTGTACCATGAACTACAACATTAAAGATCATGAGGGCAGGAAATTTTTGGCCTAATTTGCATAAAGATGCCTATGCTTGGGTAAGGAAATGTAATAATTGTGCAATATTTGTAGGCAAACAGAAGATGGCAGCTTTACCCTTGCAACCTATTCAAATTGAACAACCATTCATGAAGTGGGGTCTTGATTTTATTGGAGTCATAAATCCACCTTCAAGTTTTGTGCATAAATGGATCTTGACAGCCACTGATTACTTTACCAAGTGGACTGAAGTTGTACCCTTGAAGGAAGCAAATGAAAGTGCAGTCCTAAAATTTTATCAGGACTTAGTAGCAAGGTTTGGTGTCCCTGATTTTATTATTTTAGACAATGCATTAGCCTTTGTAGGATTTAAGATTACTGATTGGGCTTTCTAGAACAACATATTTTTTAGTACTTCATCCAATTATTACCCTCAGGGTAATGGACAAGCTGAGTCTACTAATAAGAACTTGATAAGGATAATCAAGAGGATAGTAGAAGATAATTAGAGAAATTGGCACACTCAGTTGAAACATGCATTGTGGGATGATAGGATCACCCCTAAGAGAGCTACAGGTATATCTCCCTATGTCCTTGTTTATGGTAAAGAGGCAAGACTCCCAATTTTAGTTGAAATGCCTACACTAACTCTGATTAGAGAGCTAGAAATGTTGCAAGAAGAACCCATGCAGGTTAGGTTGGTAGAACTAATAGATTTGGAGGAGGTAAGAAAGAAAACATTGTTGACTATTGAAAATCATGAAGCTCAAATGAAGAGGACTTTCAACAAAAAGGCAGCTCTGAGAGTTTTCAATGAGGGAGATTTGGTTTTGAAATGGGATGAATTAAAGAGTGAGCTTAAAAAGCATACTAAATTTGATGCCATATGGGATGGCCCATAAATCATTACTGAGAAAAAGCAACATAATGCTTTTTCAGCTTTCAAAGTTGAATGGTGAGACCCTTCCAATCCCAGTTAATGGGATTCATCTCAAAGCTTGTCTTTGAGATTTCATTTAAGCTAATAAGTGTTGATACACATTTTGTTTGCTGTTCTATTTTTCAATAAGTGCTCATGCATAGTTTTGTAGTTTTTGTTTTAGGCAGCACCACTTGTTTTTTCCTAGTTTTCCCGTTTTATTTTGTTCTCATGTTGCGGAGCAGCTGAATTTTCAAGAAGTTCCATTTGGAAAGAGGGTTGAAATGACTCCATAAGCCCAATGGATAAGCCATGACTGGTCTATAGTGTTTAGCACACAAACACTCTATAGAAGTCACCAAAAATGTTACCAAATTTTGCACATGCTAAATTTAGTGCTCTAATGAAGCCTTGCATTCATTCATTTTGAAAAGATCAAATCATGAACTAGGGAGAAATGCACTATTTTTGTCTAACTTGTTTGATTCATGTGCAGATATAGGAAAGTAAGACATCATGTGGGTTAAAATGTGGCTCCCACAAGGGTTGAGCTCAGCATACTGTAGACCACAGAGATATCTATGCTCCATTGTAGATGAAATAGCATGGCCTATTAAAACCTTCAAGAAAATTCATGTTGGCAAGTGTATCGCCGAATCCCCTACATAGTTGATGACAAGCCAAAAGAAGCTTAGAGAAAACATAATCATCCTGTGTAAAGTTTTTACTTGGGTGACAAAGAGGGTTTTAAAAGGCTAGAGAACTTCCAAGCATTTTTAGTTGCCAAGCAGGAAGAACATTTATCCCACATTGGTCGCGGGGAGGAGCATTTTTGTATTTAAAGCTAAAGTCACATATAACTATAGTGTCAAAGCTTATGATATTTTGACAGGAAGTGTCTCATCGCCCAGTGAACTCCACATGCATGCACATCTCAAGGCATCTTAATTTGGTAACCAGCTAGCGGGAGGACACTAAAGAATGAGCAAGTTGAAGAAAGATCAATGTAGATCATGGTGATCCAATGACTGTCACTATGTTGCGATGGTTAGATGCTCATTGGATATCATCGTGACTTGGCAACTCATGATGTGGCAGAGCAGATGGTATAAGACCAAAGATACATGGTAGATAGGTGGAGGTCTAGTGGCTGGTGAGATGACACGGATTGATGACATTAAGTAGACCCGTGCCGCGATGAGTCCTGAAAAGGTTTCACCGAAGGCTCAATTTCATCAACATAACAATATCGATGAAACCATAGGTTTGATGAGACTAGTAAACAGCTCACTGAGAGAGTAGTTTGGACAAAAGAAAGAGAACCGATAGAACAAGATGCATGGTAGGCCTGGTAGACAGGTGGTGCCCAGGCAGATCTTCGAAGCCAATCAGGGGGTGACACATGTTGACACGTGGCACAAGAGAGAAGATCAGTCGAGGTTAAAGGTGGAGAAAATTAAGAGAAGATCAATGGTAGTCTGAAAGATCTAAGGGCTATCACTATACCACTATAGAAAGAAGCTCGCCAATTACCTCCATGACTTGGTGACAAAGCACGTGCGGATAAGGTGAGTGGCTAAGGTGTTAAAGATCAAGCAGTTTGAGGGCAGATCAATGGTGGTTGCTATACCGCATGATGAAGATGCTTAATGATTATCCCCTATGACTTGGTGACTGATGATGTGGAAGTAAAGGTGGCCATCTAGGTGGTCATCCAGGTGGGCTCAGAGCGAATGAGAATGCACCACATTGTAGAGAGAAGATGAAGAACCAAGGCAAACCAAGAGTAAAGATCAAACAGGTTGATCCAATCCAATTGTGATCACATAGATCCAACGGTAGTCGCTAAGCCACAAGGAAAAGTTGCTCGCCCAGTTATCAATGTGACTTGGCGACAAGGTGGGTCCAGTCCAGATGGTGGTCCAGATGGAAGACAAAGTGGACCTGCAAGAAAATCAAAGGCTAACACATGGAAAAAGTCTATAGACAAGTGGATGTATATATTTTTTAAGTCAACTTTGAACTTGAACTTTGAACCGGTTCAAAGTGGTTCAACGGTTCAAAGTGGTTCAATGGTTCAAAGTTCATCGGTTCAAAGTGGTTCAATGGTTTGAAGTGGTTCAATGGTCCAAAGTTTATTATCATCGCTCACTCCCATGGGACCAGGATGAAGAGAACAAGCAGGTTCCTGAAGATCTAGCGGTGGTCACTATACCGCATGATGAAGATGTGCGGTGTTTATTCACCATGACTTGGCGACCAAGTAGTGGGGCTTGCTAAGGAAGCAATTCAGAGGAAGAAATAATGAATGTAGATTAAGGTTGATCAGATGGAAGAGCTTCATTCTGGCAGTGAGTCCAGGTCATGCTAAGATGGTAGGGTAGGAATCCCAGAACCAACCAGGAAGTGACATGTGGTAGGCCCGATAGAAAAGAAGGTGGAATGGAGCATATCATCAGCCATTAGAATAAGTGTTTCAGTGCCAACCTAATGACCCGATGAAGAATGCAATGCTAGTTATAGTCAGAAGCTGAAAATGGTGGTAGGCAAAGTAGTATCTAGGGATCCATGTGAAATGAGAAGAAAAGCCATCGGGTAGTTTGAGGTCCGTTTACCCAGCTTAGAGAAAGTCTACATGAGTCTTTCTCATGATCTTGAGGTGATAAGGATTGATTTTGAGTGTTGTATGGGTCAACTTTAGTTGACTAAGAGTTTGAACTGAATTGCACGAGTTTTTCTCATGATTTTGAGCCTTTTTGGTAGATTTTTATTTCTATGAGGATTAGTTTTCAGAGGAGATATTTTTAGTGGGAGTTCATCTTCAATCATTCTGGAGTTATCTTTCCTCTACCTTTTGGAAGGTTTTTGTATAAAGTGAAAAAGTTTGATCTTTCTTCGCTAGTTCTTGATGATTCTCTAGTTGGTTTTAGTAGAGAATACATTCTTGTAGCTCATATGCAGTTTTATGACTGAATTCTAAATAAAAGATTACCAGCTTATGCCTTATGTCTTTATAGTTCATTTTCTTATCCTTGATTGAGAGTTAGTTTATTGTGTTATTGTTTAGATAACCTTTGAATTTTCTATCTCATTTGTAAGTCACAGGTTGTGCATTGTGATAAACTGGCTCATTTGGTTGATTGTGAAAGTTTTCTTTCCTTTCAATTTTTTCAAGTTTAAATCCTTTGCATGAAATATTTATGTGTTATGAACTAGAAGTCTATTTGTGCAGATTGGTGTTTTTAGGATTGTACCTCTATCATTTTGAGATATCTTATTGATGTTTCACCTTCGTTTAGCATTTGCAATTTCTTTCTAGTTTCATTTTAAGTTTTCCTATCCCTTTTCTTGGTAAAGATTTAGAATTATTCACAGGGAACCAACCCTTCATCTAGAGGTTAATTCTCATTATAGACAACCTATAGGCCTGAGAATTATCCCATGTGTTGCCAAGTTGCTTAAGCTTTCTGCTTGTGTACTATGGGTGCAATTTGAGTGACAACAAGGAGAACATGGAGACCGACCTACAATAGGTAAGGGCTCTAACATCTGCTCAAATCTCTGTTCATTGCTCCTAATGATACTATGTTGAATGAAATTGGAATAGAGAAAGATAGGCTTAAAAATGTGGCTATTCTTTTTGTTGCAGTTGATATAGATAAGTGCTCGGATAGAAAGTTTCTTGATGACTAGTTTAGGAATGTTTGGAGTGTTAAATTAGTGTTTCATTTATCATTCTATAGACTCATACATAAAGGATTATATGTGATTTTATTTAAAGAGCAAAAATCTCAGGCAGATGTCGTTAACAAAAAATACTGGACCATTGGTCCCTACACTTTTCAAGCCCTAAGTTGGACTCCAGAAGCTATCAATGAGGAAATCCTAGCGCTTTTGTTCCCTAGATGGTTGGCTATTAAGAATGTGCCTCCATTATTATGGAGATTTATCCCTCAATTAATCGAACCCATAGGCAACATGGTTCAAATTGACAATTCGAGCAGTCTTATCCTGCATTTGGATGCGAGGGTGTTGGTTTCCATCAATACAAGAATAGATATCCCGAGCACACTCAACATTAACTTGGGGGATTACAATATTTCTTTCCCTATTGAGATTCTTGGGGGCATAAATGTTTTCTTTTTATGCAGGAGAGAAGGGCATATTCGGAAAAATTGCCCTATCTTAACCTGAAGAGTTGGGAAAAATAAATCCTAAAAAGGAGAGAAGAATATCCCCAACTCAAACAAATCTAGGATTGATTCAACCAATTTGAGTATATATGTCATTGTTAATGGCAATTTGATTGCTGGCTTGACGGGAAATTTGGAAAATCTACCAACCTTGTATAAGAATGCTCACTTTTAAAATTTTAGAGCAGACCCCCCGCCACATTCCCCAATCTCTATGGCTTTAGAACAAATGGTGGAAGGTTATAGTTACAAAATGATTGAGAAAAACCCTAAGAAAAGAAGGAGGAGGAACTCCCAAAATGATACCCAACTTAATATTAAAGGTTCTGACCTAGAGAAAGATAAACGATTGGTTCCTAATAACATGGTTGATACGATGAATTCCTCCCCTATGGAGGGTGACTCCCAGGATAATCTAGCTAAGGGGAAATTCTCTGGTTCAGAATCAATTGACCAGGATAATATCTCCAGTAAGGAGAGTCCTGAGGGGCTTGATAGAAGTAGCAAATATTTAAATAGGGACAGTCCCCTTTCCCTTGCCATAGAAATCCTAAATGCTGAGAACATTCGAAAGAACTCAGCTAAGATGGACTTCTCCTTTGATTGTCCAGCATCCAGTGACCTCAATGACAAAGAGAATGGAACTTCACCTATTCAAAAACCCACTGATTCGACTCAGACTAACCCTGCAAAAACTCTAGTTGAGATTGCAAATGATTACAAGATTGAGGTTATTGTTGCTGATCCAATTTTTGGTGAAGAGGGTAATGGTGATATGCCCAAGATTGAGAGACCTACCTTTTATCAACCAAGAAGTGATAACAAATTCTAGTAACCATAAAACTAATATCGGAAGGGATCCCTGCCAATTAGATATCACCAAGGAAGGATACTATGAAGATGAATCTCTAGATGAGGAGGAGATGGAAGGTGGAAGGACTATCACCAAGATAGGGAATAAAGTAGGGAGACCGAAAGGATATAAGAACAAGAATCCTTCAAATAGAAGGAAAGCTAGACAAAATAAGGATCTCCCCAAGTTCTACAACAACTTCAAGGCTTCAAAGGACTCAAATTAATCAGTTTTAACCATGAAGTGCATCTCCTAGAATATCAGAGGTCTAGAATAACCAGACAGAAAATAGGTGATTAGGAGATTTTTAAATCAGCATAAAGATGTTGATATTGTCATGTTATAGGAATTAAAGGCTACTAAGTTTACCCTTGGGTTCAATCTTGACTTCATATGGAGAAATTTGATTAAGATCATCTCAAATCATGAAAAAGGTAGGGGAGGTGTGGGCCTCCTTATTCACCCAAAGTGGAAAAACAACATGAGGGAGATGGGGCATTCTCTTTGTAACAAGGTGACATGTGCTACACTTGAGATCAATGATACAACTATTGGTATCTTCTCTATCTACACCCCCAATGACTACAAAGAAAGAGTAGGATTGTGGGACTGGATGGCCTCACTTCCTAATATTCCCTAGATCATTGGGGGAGACTTTAACATGATAGAGCACCAAGAAGACAAATGTGGAGGGTCCTCACTATATTGGAAAGGATAGGAGAAGATTCACTAGGAAACAATGAAGAGATGTAAAAAAAAATTTGACCCACTGGAAGGCAAGAAGAAGGAAAGTAAAGGGATTTGGTACACCTGGTGTAATTACCAAAAAGGGAACAAGAGGATTTATAGCAAGCTTGATAGGATGTATGGGAACAAAGATCATTTCTACTTCAATATAGATGATCTTGGGGTACCCATTAAGGTTTGGCTAACTACGCTTTTTGACCATCACCTGATTATTGCACATTAAAATCAGAAATATTGTGAAGCAAAAGATAGGTAAGGGAGAGAAATTTCTTCCCAACTCCAAACTTCTTAAGAATCTAGATGTGGTCAATGCTATCAATTTGGTTAGACTATTCAATAAAAAAAACAAGTCTATCGATACTCATATTGATAGATGGGTACATAATGTCAAGAGTTGGCAGTGTCTCTTCCAAACCATAGGTCAGAAAAAAGCCAAAGATAGTAAATATATAGAAAAGACTCTCATCGATGACCTCCAAAAACTAGAAGAGGAGAAATAGATTGATCCCAACAATTTAGATCTTAATCTTAGAGTGACATGTGTCAAAAACTTACTAAGAAAGCATCAACAGATTAAGATTAGAGGGACTATGGTTAGAGCAAGAAACTAGTGGACAATGATCGGAGACAAAGGTACCAAATACTTCTTTAATCTTCTCAAGCAAAAACAGAGCAGAGAGAACATTGATAGGATCTATCTGGAAGATAAGGAAGTTATGGATCTATATAGTATCAAGGATTCTTTCTTTATGTTTTACAAAGACTTATTCTCCTTGAAGGAAACTCAGGACTCACTCAAGGCAAGGAAGGACTATGGAGAACTTATTCCAAAAAATGTCTCAACAGAAGACTCTAAGATTATGAAACAAAGTGTTTCCCTAGAAGAAATTGAAAAGACCATCAATACCCTCAACAATGACAAAGCTCCTGGACCATATGGAATCCCAGTTGAGTTTTACAAAGCTAACATAAACTAGATAAGTAAAGACCTATTTGAGATATACAAGGAAGCTATTGAGAAAGGATCACTGGGGGAATTCATTAACAAAGTGATTGTCAAGTGGATCCCTAAAGAGGGAGACAAATCCCTAATTAAAAATTGGAGGCCTATCACTCTGCTTAATATCTCTTATAAGATTCTGGCCAAGATCCTAGCCACTAGGCTGGAAAAAATCCTCCCAAAAATTATTTGTGACACGCAGACATGATTCATTAAGGGAAGATATATCCTTGAGAGCTTAATCACAAGTTGGGAAGCTATGGACTGGATGAAGTGTTTGGGATAAAATGCTGCCATGTTCCTATTATAATTTGAAAATACTTATGATGGGGTGGAATGGGGCTACATTATTAAGATGTTGGAAGCATTTGGGTTCCCCCCCCCCGAGTTCTGTGACATGGTGAAAATTATTCTTAAAGATGCACCATCTCAAATTGAAATAAATGGAACCTTGAGACAACCTATCCAGTTAAGAAGATCCATAAGGAAAGGGTCTCTACTAGCCCCGAGCCTATTTGTTACTGCTTCAGATGCTCTTTTCTACATTTTGAGAGACAATTTGATCTCTCCCAGAATTAAAGGTATCGAGCTACTTGATACCAATGAGCTAATTAATATTCAATTTGTAAATGATACTACACTCTTTATAGACCTTAATGAAGACAATATGGAAGCCCTTGAAGAGAAGCTTAAATTCTTTGGGAGAGCTTCAGGGTCTAAGATATCACAGACTAAGTCCATGCTCCTTGGATGGCATGAAGACCCCCTATATGGTTAGATAGGTTTGGGTATCAATGGGGGAACCAATCTAAAATTGTTAGATATCTTGGTATATTGTTTGTTGTATATCCATATCTAAAAGATATATGGTTGTGGATTAGGGGAAATATTGAAAACAAGATGAATAAATGGAATAGGAGATATCTCTCCCTTGTAGGCAGAGTCCAAGTGTGTCAAAAGATCCTCTCTTCATATAGAATTTACTTTTCTTTAGTTTGGATGTTTAGCAATTATCAGATACTCAAGATTCAGAAGGCTAAGGTACATATAGTTAAGTGGAAATGGTGCCACACTGACAAGAAAATGGGGGGTCTGGGTTTGAAGGATCTAAAAACCCATGGTATTGCATTAGTAGCTAAATAGATTTTTCAGTCATTTGAAGGGAACGAACCCTGGAAAGTTATTGTTAAGAATAACATCAGCTGAGTGGTTCCTAAAGAGGCTAAACCTGGAAGAACCTTCCTTTTTGTGACCTGGTGGTAGGGACCTTCCCATTTATAGTTCAGGGGTCAAATGTCTTTAAATCAATTTGGAAGACCTGGGAGATAGTCAGACCCTTCCTCACCAACAATAGAATCAGAAACAATAAAGAGGTGCATGGAGAGAGATCCATCCAGTGGAACCTCCTCCATAATGATAAAACTCTTGCCCTTACCCAAGGTTTCTCTACAAATAATTGGGCTAATAAAGGTATATGTTACCTTATGGATATTATTGATAATGACTATGTTATCAACGGGGATAAGCTTAGTAGGGAATATAATCTTCCTACCTCTTAGAAGAGAACCTACAATATGATTATGAATCTTGCTATTTTCTTAATCTACCTAAAGATTGCATTGTTGACTCTGATAGGTGCAATAATTATAAATGGAATAATGTACTACCATTGAATAAAGTTAAAGCTAGGAATGTTTACAATAAGCTCATGCATGATGATACTATCCTTGGGCATGCTAATGAATTGTGGAATGCAGCTCTCTCTACCAACCAATGGAAGGATAACCTTTCAAGGCTATGGAGCAACCTAATTGCATGAAAGATTAAATGTTTTTGTGAGATTTTGCCAAGATCAAGAGGCAATGGAAAGCACAAATGAGAGAAAAAAAAAATAGATGATAGGAATAAATTATATTCTATCAAGATGAAAATACTGATCAACAGGTCATCAATCGTTCATTTACATACAATGAATATGAGCCTACTTATATAGGCAAGGCTATATGGATATGTGAGCACACAAACATGACATGTGGCTCAATAAGAAACAAAGGTAGGTAGGAAATAGGTGTGGGTAGGTAGGAGAAACAATATAATATTCCACATGAGGTGGATCACCCACTGAATGTGGAGTGTAACAACAAGATCACACCATAAAAGGTGGAAATTATCCTACACACACTATCCCAATGTGGCACAAACACCCAAGTGTCTCATACCCAAACTACTATGAAATGCATTTCCTAAGTAAACTTAAGTAAGGTTTAATAATATCCATGATGAATAATTATTTACACCAACACCCCCCCTTAAGTGCAACTTAGGGGAATGCACTTAAGTCTACAATGCAACTAAGCGAGGCAAGATGGGTCTCAGCTATGAGGCCATGTTAGCTACCCATGTACAAATACAAATGCATGAAAACCAATGCAAGGAAATCTCTCACAAAGTGGGGAAAGAGAGAAAAACCCAATGGGAAAAAACCTTCCCCCAAAAGAGAGATGAAAACTAGATACAAAGAACTCTCATAGAAGTATGTGAAGGACAAAACCCCATGTGAGGGAAAAGTCCCCCCCATATGAGAGAAGAAGAAGAGAGACTAGGAAGCTCCCCCTCAATGTGGAATCTGCACCAATGATAGAAGCTCGAAGATGAATGAAGAAACTATTCCATGAATGTTGAACAACATTCCTCCCCTTAGGAAGAAACAAAACCAAAGGTGGATCCAAAAAGTCTCCCCAACCATGAAAGAAAGATAGAAAAAAATACTCATGATGAAACGAATCTCTGAAAACTGCTCAAGTATCCCCATGTCGATGCTGAAAAGTACCCCCTCCAAAGGAGGTAAACTGTGCCACACTGCTGAAAAAGGCACTCCAAGATCTAGTGAAGATGAATGTAGAACAATATCCAAAGACTCATATGTCTCCTCAAAAGATAAAGAGACCTCCTCCAAGTGTTGTACAAAAGTATCCACAATCATGTCAACCTCTAAAGATTGATCATGTAGAGAATGCACAAGAGGGTCAGAGTGATCCCTCACAACAATCAAATAAGGATCATCTTCGTCAAAGAGAAGATGAATGTTATCAATGGTGTCTCCCAAATTTTCAATGTAGGAGTCCACAAACAAACCTATAATGTCTGTCAAGTAGGCATCCCAATCAACTGAAGCTGGAAGACATGAAATATCCTGCTGCACTGAATCATAAGAAGGTAAAATTGTCGCACTAGTTGCATCATCAGGTGCAAGAAGTGGTGTGATATCAATAGAAGGAGATGATATGCAAGGCTCAAGAATAGGATCACAAGTGAGAATTCCCAAGTTCAAATGCCCAAAGTTATCCTCAAAATATGAATCATCAATATAGGAAGAATCAACCTCATCAATAGGACCAAAATGTGAAAAAGAGTACAACCGAGATGCATGATCAACCACCCTAGTCACAATGATGGCTCCACTCTCCAAGTCTCTAATGATAATTGAATCAGGTGTAAACTCCACAGTTTTCCTAGTTGCCCCATGTGTGATTTGATAGATGGAAAGAAGATTATTTGTCAAGTGGGGTACACACAACACATCATTGAAGGAGTTATCCCCAATGGTAATAGATCCTTTCCTAATCACATCCATGTATGTATGATTCCCCATCAAAATCTGCGACATGTGGCAAGGCTCAAATGTAGAAAACATAGACTGCAAAGATGCCATATGATGAGAAGCCCCTAAATCTAGAAGCCATCTCCCTAAATCAGGACTTGTAGTAGCACAAAGAGCTCGTCCCTTTCCTTTATTTGTCCCAAAAGAGTGATCCTTTCCTTTATCCTTGGAAGAAGAAGCTGATGTAGACATTCTAGAAGGTAGGTTGATTCTACTCTTCTCAAAAATATTCTTCAGCTCAGCAATATCCTTCTTATAACAATGATGTTCATCATGTCCTGACTTCTTGCAATATCCACAAAAAACATTATCCTTATATGATTTCCTCTTAGGTGAGAATGGTGAATCACCTTGTTGTGGAGAGGAAGATTGTGCTCCATCTTGTTGTGGTTTTGACTTAAGTTGCTTTTGATTCTTGCATTTTCCTTTATTGCTTTGATTCCCTTTATTAGCCACCAAAGCTTGTGACTTTGAATATTTGAGAATCCCCATCATGGTCAACTTAGATTGCTCAACTATCAACATCTCCGTAAATGAATCAAATGAGGGAGAAGTGTATGAAGAACCTTGAGATAACCTATGGGTGTGAAAGCTGGATACAAAGGCTGTATACTCTGAAGGAAGCTTGTCCAACAAGTTATAAACCAATTGAGCATCCTTTTTGTCAATTCCACAATCCTTTAGCTTTTCTCTTAACTCGGTTGCTTTTGTGACATAATCTTGGATCCTATCAAAATCCTTGGGATCCAAAGTTGTGAGTTCACTATCAAGCTTGTAGCCCTTAATCTCATCAACTTGACCATACAATTTCTTAAAAATATCCCAAGCCTCTTTAATTGTAGTACACTTATCAATGTGAAAAATGAGATCATCTGATACATACTTTCTAAGAGTTCCAAGTGCCATAGCATTCTTAGTAAGCCATTCAATTTGAGCATTAGGATCAGCCTTAGGATCAGGTGGTGTTGTTATAGTTTCATTTACATAATGAATGAGTCCCTTTTCCATTAGTTTACTCCATGCCTTAATCTTCCATGATGCATAATTATGAGGAGTTAAAAGTGGAAATTTAGAAGAACCCATAGCACCAAAAATGAAAAAACACAAGATAGAGAGAGACACAATCACACAAGACACCCCCCCAAAATACTCAATCAAGAAATCCCCCCAAAATGGTGATTTTGGTACTTTATACTTAGTGCATATACAATGGGCCACTTGCAAAACAAGGCAAAGTGGACTTCTGATTTCAATTTACAACTTCTCAAAATGAGATCTAAGAGACTTCAAAAAATACTGCTAGTGATCTAAATTGAGATCCAAGCGAAATATAAGTACCAAATATGTCAAAATGGCCAAATATTGAAAGTAAAATTTCTACTTAAAATCACTACAAACAGATGGCAGATTATGAAAGTAGATGAAAAAATATGCACTTTCAAAAAAATGGCACCTGAAAAGGAGTCCATATGAACCCAAATGAAGCCTCCAAAGTTGTAAAAATTAGAATTTCATGATTTCTAAAAAACCTATATCTGAAAATCAGAAAACTCCTACACTGCTATATAGATCACTAACTTCTACCCCAAAACAAAAAAAAAATCTCAAAAATACTAGTTCGGATGAGTGAGATATTGCTATTTGAAAATTCCCTGCAAAATTATAATTTCTAGAAAATTTTCGCTGCAGCGTCAAACTTCAAATGCCTCTAGATTTGGCCTTCGAAGTCTGATTTGGATGAAACAAAAGGCAAAACTGACTTTCTTAGTCCTCCTCAATCCAATGGTATCCTCATATTTGACCCATCAAGTTTTAATAAAAACCTGCAATAGAAAACTCCAAAATACATAACCCCAAATAACATCAAATTTCTCTCAATTAGCAAACCAATGACACTCTAATGGCTCTGATACCATGTGAGATTTTGCCAAGATCAAGAGGAAATGGAAAGCACAAATGAGAGAAAACAAAAATAGATGATAGGAATAAACTATATTCTATCAAGATGAAAATACTGATCAACTGGATCATCAATCATTCATTTACATACAATGAATATGAGCCTGCTTATATAGGCAAGGCTATATGGATATGTGAGCACACAAACATGACATGTGGCTCAATAAGAAACAAGGGCAGGTAGGAAATAGGTGTGGGTAGGTAGGAGAAACAATATAATATTCCACATGAGGTGGATCACCCACTGAATGTGGAGTGTAACAACAAGATCACACCATAAAAGGTGGAAATTCTCCTACACACACTATCCCAATGTGGCACAAACACCCAAGTGTCTCATACCCAAACTACTATGAAATGCATTTCCTAAGTAAACTTAAGTAAGGTGTAATAATATCCATGATGAATAATTATTTACACCAATATTTTTAAATGGCTCATGATCATTAATAGATTGCCTTGTAGAAATAATCAAAACAATATGGATATTTGCAAATTTTGCAGAACTCCAAAAACTGCTAGACACATCTTTTTTGAATGCATCTTTGCCAAAGAGATATGGATAATGTTTGGACTTTCTTTTCCTAAGATGATTAGTGAATTAGATGTTATTACAGGTTACATACAAGACCTTAAAAAGGATACTAACCTATTTTGGTTTACTTTATCTTCCATTATTTTATGGTGTTTATGGAAATTGAGAAATGAAGATAGATTTCAAGGGAAAGCTAGATCCCTTACTGAGTCATCTCGTAGACTCATTTTTTATAAAATTATTGTGCAAGTTACAGTGACTATGAGAATTGAAAAGAATAAATTTCAGTGGTTTCTTAGAGATGGATATGTCACCGAGTTTATCTATGAGATGGAAAACGAGATTAACTGGAGAAGAATCGTCAGGGAGCAAGCCCTATTTGTCAACGCACTGGATGCATTCAGAGTTGAGCTTCAAAACACACAAGATTCATCCCTAGAATAGGTACAAATGCTGGCCCAACTACAATAAGATAGGAGAACCATTTGGATGTAAGATCCAAGAGGATGGACCTCATGGATAGACACTCACCTGGGGGATCAATGAAGCCATAGAGGAGAGTTTTTTGTTTGAGGAAACTCAATATTCTCGGCATGATATATAATCTAAAGATCTATAGTACTTGAAAATTATTAGAAGGTCTATAGTGGTGCTCTGATAGGGAGTATCTCAGAACACAAGTTATTCTTGTTGTATAAACTCTTGCGTTTTATGCCTTATATTCAATATAAATATATATATATATATATATATATATATATATATATTTGAGATTAATTAATTATTATAATTATAATTATATAATTTTTATGTCGAAGCATTCTCTATTTGAAGTGAAGCACCTACTTATTGAAATCATTGGTTTAAAATTGGGGAGAAGAATGAAGGCTATAGAATTACTCGCTTAAATTTTATGAATTTAAAAAAAAAGATCTTTTATAATAAAAAATAAAATATTTCAATTTTAATATCATTTATTAGGAGTTAATTTTTCATTAAGTTTAAAATTTATTTTAATTATTTACATCTTTTTATAATAATTTAAAATTATTATAATTTAATCTATAATTATTTGTCTTATTAGTACTTGTCATAGGCAATACTACTGCATTCACTTTTAATAAGTGATTATTACTTTTGCTTTCAAAAAAACTTGGTTTTTGTAAAGTTGAGATTTATATTTTTAAATTTAAGATATTATAAAAACTATTTATCTACACTATGATTGGTTTAAAAAAATTGTTGTTATATGAGCAATTTTTTAGGAATGGTAGATTTTTAAGGTATTTTTTGGATTTCTTTGTGTTTTTTTTTTTAAATGTCTATTTTAAATAGTTTTTATTTTCATTTTTTATTATTTATAATATTGTAAATTAAATATTTTTCCTAAATAGATATATAAATTTTAATAATTCTTTTTTATGTCAAAATATAGATAAGAAAATCAATTATAGGGATTTCATTCACTTTAAATTAAATTAAATGAAAAATCAAATACAAGAATTTCTATTAAAAAAATAAATCCAATTTATTATATGTATTCTTTATAATTGTACTATATATATATTTTTAAATCATTCTATTTTTTAGTACTTTTTGAAATTCATAATTTTTTTAATCATTCTAATATATACAAATATAATCTAATAAGTTTTAACCATAAATTTAAATATTTTTCATTAAATTATTCAAAAAATGTCTATTTTCACTTTTATAATTATTAATAGTTATTTTATTAAGACAAATTATGATTAATATTTCATAAATATAAAAAATAATATAATATTTCACTAAAAATTAATATCTAAATTCAGAAAAAAATTATTATTATAATTATAATTTTTTTAAATTAAATTAAGATTATGCTTCTGAGTAAAATATATATTTTTAAGTATAAAATTTGTATTACATTATAACCATTTTATTAAAATAAGAGTTATTGTTAATATTACATAAATATAATTATACTAAGATACTTTTAAAATAACAATGTTTCAAAATTATAATAATTAAAAACTAAAACAAATATTTTTATTACAAATATATTATTACAATTCAGAATTATAAAAATTAAAAATTAGAACAAATATTTTTATTACAATACTATGATGGCAAGTACTCGCCACTACGTGGCACTTGTTAAAAATTTAATAATGATAGAATAATTATATTTTGAATTAAAATCTTTCTTTTCTTACTATTTTCTTTTAATATTATCTTCTTTTATTTGATATTATATTATTAGTACTTGCCATATGTAATACTATTGCATTCAGTTAACCCTATTTAAACGATTATTTTGACCAATCAAAAGTGATTATTATTTTTGTTTTCGAAATAGACTTAATTTTTATAAAGTTGATATTTATATTTTTAAACTAGAAATTATTTATCTATACTATGATTGGATGAAAACATTTAGTGTTATAGGAGCAAATTTATAGGAATGATAGATTTTATAGACTTTTTAAAGATTTATTTATACTTTAAAAAATATTTTTTGAATTTTAGATAGCTTTTTTCAAATTTTTATTGATAATCTTGTAGATAAAGCAATTTTTCTAGTAAAAAATAAACCCAATTATAGTATTTATCTTTTATAATTATAATTTTGTATAATTTTTTGAAATCATTCTATTTTTTAATACTTTTTTAAAATCATAATTTTTTTTGAATCATTTTAACATATACAATATAATTTTATAACATTTAATCATAAATTTAGATATTTTCATTTAGTCATTAAAAAAATACCTTTTTTCATTCTATTGTTTATATTATATAATTTTATGATTATTAATAGTTATTTTATTAAGATTATTTATAATGAATATCACATAAATATAAATAAAAATATATATAATCTTAAATTAATAATTAATAATTAATTTTAAATTTTTTATCGATAATTTGTGTATATTTTGTTTATATATTAAAAGTTACATACATAAAGATTGCAAAATTAGGGATTAACCCCTGTATCAAATCTCTAATCACAGACAACCACTCCTACCAACTATAACCACTATATCCAAAAGCACCTTACTGCACAAACTATAATTTATAAACATTGATTTTTAAAAGCTCCTAACTACACCCTTTAAACAATATAAACATCACGAAAATATGGTTTTACTACCACCCCTACTCTATTCAAAATCCATCCAAAAAATAGGCCTTGTCTTTAAACCAATAGGATGAATAGAAACAAAAACAAATTTACAACTTTTTACCTAATCCATTATACGAGAAGTCTTTTGATTGAAATTTCATTTTATTTTCAACATCTTTCTTCTTCACTTCCCTTGCCATTATCTGCTCCACTGCCTTTTTACGAACAAAACCCTTCAATGCCTGAAAACCCACACACACCTCCTTCGTCCAGGTGGCTCAGTTTGCACCATCATTCCACAAGATGAAGGGTCTAAATTTTGAGTCTTCCCCATCTTACATCATGCCCTCTCCAAATTGGCGCTACAATCCTCTGCCACTTTATCTCTCGCGAGTATGGATGTCATTTAAAACTTGTACTACTTTGGAACATAAGCACTCACAACCCACAAAACTTCCTCCTTTGTGTCAAGCTCCAACCCCCATGCAACCAACATGGATATAATGTCTACATTTGTTCTATAGTGGAACTCTAATTTCATGTAATCTTCATCAAGTAGCAAATCCAAAATTGAAGAAAGATGGGGTCTTTGAATCTAAACAACTCCACAAGCCTTTTCTCTGATACCTTTCCAAAAAAGGCATGTTGTTGTTCAACAAATGAAGTAAAAAATTGGCCTCCATTCTGGCTCTTTCTCTTCACCCCAAACACCACCTTTTTTTATTTTCTCTACAACCCAGTCTAGAGAGTAATTATAGTAAAGACACCCCTTGTCAAAACATCATTAAAGAGTCTATAAAACTTCCTCATTTGGTGGTGTATGACTCACATGGCATCCAACTCAACATCTCGATAGTCTTCCCACACCGCTTCACCACTCACCTCCTGCAATGATATAGCCACCTTGGAAAGTGCATCGGTTACATAATTACCTTCCCTCGAGACATGTCTGACTTCATATGATTGGAAGGTTTTTAATTCTAATTTAATGATTAAAATGTTTTTAATTCAAATTTAATCATTTTAATAAACTTTTTGATTTTCCAAGAAACAACCTCTCCTTTAATAATAAAATTAACTATTATTTATGAGTCACCTTCCAAAAAGCAGCTATTGCCAATAATTGCACCATCCTCACTCCCCACAATGCCACTTGCACTTTTGCTTCATTTTTTGTGCCATCCAATAATCTCCTTACCCTAATAGCTAGGATATCTCCTCACCAATCATGTGCAATGAATCCAACACCAGAAGGTCCCAAATTGCCCCTTGACACCCCATCAAAACTTACTTTTATCCAACCTTCCTCAAGGCTCTACTACTGATCTGATTTATGAAAACCAGATTACAATACCTGGTGTGATACCTGCGGTATTGTAGATTTCAACACAAAAATTGACAACAAGAAGATTGCAAACCAAAAACTGTCTCCATTCTATTCAAAATTGGAGTTTATACAAGTCGAATGTATCCCAAGGGTCACACAAATCCCTTGGAATTGAAACAAAGAGTCACCATAATGTTTATTACAATTAAACTACTAAAACTATCAAAATTATCAAAAAACTAAATATAAAATTTCAGTCCACTTTGAGAAGGCATAACTTTCTCATCCTAGCTCCGAATTACAAACCGTTTGATGCGTTGGAAAGGTATTCAAATAATCTAGAACCAAATTTCGGAAACATCAATGATGTCTCGTCATGTTTCTGCCAATATTTGTCCAAAAATGCACCGAAGACCCTCAAAATTGCAATTTACTAAAACATAGAAAATTTTGAAAAAATTAGATTTCAATATTTTCCCAATTTAATCCTGATCAACTACTCAATTCCTCTCTCTTTTTCACCTCCTATCTTCTTATTTTCTAGATCAACCTAGGAAAGCCCATTAATAGGCCAATTTTCTTATATTATAATTACTATATAGAATTTTTAATTAAGTCAAGATTATATTCTTAAGAAAAATGTATATTTTCACTATAGTGTTTATGTTACATTGTAATTATTAATATTATTTTATTGAAGTGAGAGTTATAATTAGTATAACAAAAATATAATTAAAATAATATAATTTTAAAATAGCAATATTTTAAAATTATATTAAAAAATTAGAGCAAATATTTTTACTACAATACTATTAAGGTAAGTACTCCCCACTACGTGGCACTTGTTTATTTATTTATTCTAATTTTCCACTTATTCTTTTAAGGGTTGATTTTTTATAAAGTTAAAATTGTATTCTAATTATTTGTGTTTTTTAATGGAATTACAAATCATAATTAAAAGATATTAGAATTTATACATTTTTTCTTATTTAAATTTTATCTATTATAGAGTAACTATATTTGAATTTTATTCTAATTTATGTAATAAAATACATTTCAACTTAACACCTAAATTAAATATTTAGAGAACGAGAGAAATAAAGAGTAACTAACTTTTGATTACTCATTTCATGCCAATAATTTAAGGATATCATATGTCCTAGAGGAGTTATGTTGATGGTAGCATGTAATTTGATTATTATCTCCATCTCCATCTCTCTCCTTTATCTATATCTCCTTACCTCTCCCTATATCTATCTCTTTTCCCACTCTATCTATCTCTATATCTCTCCCTTTCTCTATCCATATCTCTCTCTCTCTCCTTCTTGCTCCCTCTTTTTACATCTCTCTACTTCTATATCATCTCTCTCCCTCTCCCCCTCTCTATTTTTTTGTATATATTTCTTCCTCTTTATATGTATTTCTATATATCTTTTACTCACACACATTTTTCCATACTCCCTCCCTATCTTTATATCTATATCTCTCTTACTCACACAAACACACACTCTAGCATATTTCTCCCTCCCTATCTCTATTCTATCTCACTATCTCTAGATATTATATACTCCTCTTCCTTCATCTCTCTCAGTCTCTCCATATCCCTCTCTACCTCTCCATATATCACTTCCTATATCTTTATCTTTCTATCTCTCTATCTCCCCCTCTCTAATTCTCACCATCTTTCTATATTTATTTCTTCCTCTCCCCCTTTTTCTCTCCTTCCATCTCTCCCTCTTGCTCATCCCCTCTATATTTTACAAGTTATATTTAATCTTTAGATCCTTTCTATCCCTATATCTATCTCTTTATATCCTTATTTATTGCTTCTCTCCCTCTTTCTATCTTATCTCTCCCTATCTCCCCATCACTCCCTCTTTTTATATTTCTATACTTCTGCTCTCCAATGTATATACACACACTCCATGTTTCTCCCTCCATCTTTCTCTATCTCTATATCTCTATCTTCCCCCTCTTTATCTCTCTCCCTCTCTCTAAATTCTAAAGCTTTCTCTCTCTCTTACTTTTCTTTGTCAACTCCTTTCTCTCACTCTTGCCCCCCCTCTCTCATTTTCTCCATATCTCTTGCACAAATATATATTTTTCTATATTTCCTTTCATCTCTTTTCAGCTCATCTATTTCTTTCTTTCTATACATATATCTCTACCTCTATCTATCCCTCTCTATCTATCTATATCAATTTCCCCCACTCTCTCTCTCTTGGCCATCCCTCTCTTTATCTTACCCTCCTCTCCATTTCTCCCCATCTCTCCCTCCCTTATTCCCTCCCTATCACCTTATTTATCTCTTTAGATATCTACCTCTCTCCCATTTTCTTCATGTATATCTCTATGTCTCTCAACTTCTCTTCCAATATATATCTATGTACTTTATTTCTCTCACCCTCTCTCTATTTTTATTTGTCCATTTATTTATCTCTCTCCCTCTTTCCCTCTCTATATATCTATAACCCTCTATTTCTATCCCGCCATATGTGTACACACACACACACACACACACATCATCATCACCATCTCTCTCTATCTCTTCCTCTTTGTCTTTCCCTCTCTATCTCCTCTCTTTATCTCCCCCTCTCCCATACTCTATCTTTTTTTCCCTTCTCTTTTTCTCTATCTTCATCTCTCCCCCTAATATCTAGACATGCCTCCTATCCCTCTATCTTTATCTCTCTCTACCACTATATCACTCCCTCTCTCTATATATCACTTTCTCTATCTTTATCTTTCTATATCTTCATCTCTCTCCAACTATTTATTTTTCTCTTCCATACCTATATATTCCTCTCCCCTCTCTCCTTCTCTCCATCTTCCTCTCCCCATTCTCCATATATATCTTCATCTTCTTCTCTATCTCTATATCTATCTATTTACCAATCTCTCTCTCACTCTTACCCCTCTATATATCCCTCTTTCTAGCCTTATCTCAACCCCACTCTTGTGCTCACCCTATTGCAAAGATAATATGAGCTTGTTGCTAATAAAACTTGATTATCTTCTCAATTCAAAAGTTTCATTTCAGTTATGATTAAATCCTTGTAAGTGGATGCATATTTGATTTTAAGCTATCACCTCTCAATTAAGTCCTTTGTTGTACAAACAACATCATGGCCACAAATTGACCTCATGCACTGCACAAATTTATCGAAAAAATAGACCAAATTTTCCCCAATTGACCTTCCACACCTCTTTGGCATACCCATTGCACACCAAAGTGCAATTTCTAGTTTATATTAATTTATTAAAATAAGAGTTGTAGTTAATATTATATAAATATTAATTATTATTTTGATAAAAGTGGAATAGCCATTGAACTTTATTTTGTTAAGTAATAAAAGTATTTACAATCTTGGTTCAAAAAAGGGCATATTGATAGGAAAGAACTAGGAGAAGAAAACCTCTGGTTGTAGCCCATTAAAAAAAACCTAAGCTACCCATAAACCCTGATATAAGATCAACCACCCATACACCCAAAAAAGAAAACCCATTACATCTAATATTAGGAAGGAAGAAAAAACTCAACCCAACCCCAACCAGCCACCACCCAACAGAAAACCCCATTACATATGCAGAACATTACAAAAAAGAGCCAACCCAATCCAAAAACCTTACAATGCATGAGCCTCAAAACCAATTGCTAGAAATCTCATCTGGAGGATCACTAAGAGGAGTAGGCACCACACCAACTAAAGGAGGAGGAACCACCTATAAGGGTTGAACAACTTGGGGAGCAGCCAACATAGATGCCCAAAGATAAAGAAGAAAATGAATTCCCATGAAGACCTCAAGTGTAGGAGCCAAGATAGAAGGTGGCCCATAATCAATCAATCGTTCCAGAGCAAACAAAGTATCATCATAATTTCCACTAATAAGACCGCATATGATCACAAAAAGAAGTTCTCCACATGATCAATTAGCCAATAACTCATTAAGAGGAAGGAAACCACCATAAGGGAAATCACCATAATCAAAATGGTAAGAAGACAAAATATTAGCCAAATCAGCCAAATTAAAACATGAGGACACAAGGAACATGTCTGCAATAATATGCACCATAGAAGAGTCCAAAAGAAAATCCATACAAACATTAAGAAAATGAGATACCACCTCACACATGCAAGAATTTTCATTTTCCAAAAGCCAAACTCTTCCCACCACCTTTTTGACTGCATAAGATACCTTAGGAGAACATAGATTAAAAATTTTACCAATTTTTTCATCATCATAAGCATGTTCATCCTGAAAATCACCAAGAATTGGAGGAGCCAAAATTCTATATCAATCTGGTAGAATTGAAAACGACATGGAATACCTAGCGAACTCCCAAAGCAGCATGAAACACATGTATGTTCAAAATGAGGAGAAAAACCAAATAAATACAACTCGGAACAAAAAGCCAATAAAATCTCACACGGATCCACATATTCAATCATCATAAGAACAACAAATTCATATTTGCACAAAGATATCTTTTGTGATATAAACATCTTCAGTAATCCAACTTAGTACCTTGATGGTTACAAAACATACAAAACAATGATCAAAGTAGAGCTTCACACGTACCAACAACCCATATCATAAGATAATTTACACACATGACAAGACATTATACCTTACCAAATAAATCAGCAGCTATTTAAAGTGTCAAATAAAAAATGAAGCCATTAACATATTATAAGGAGGAATGAACAATAATTTCCAAGTGCTCCCATGTGTACCACGAGACCCAAGAAAGTACAAGGCAACATCAATGCAATCACAAGATAAAATTTGCCTCCAATATGCCCAAGAAGATAAAGATGATGTAACCAAAGTAAACAATATGCTCATAAAACAATATGCATCCTACTACATGAGACATATACCCATGTTAAATCTGAAGGGGAGCAAAAATACCACACACTCCCCACTGCATGAGACATAACCCACATGCATCACCCAGAAGGATGCAATACTGCATTTAAGCTACATATCCATATTAAAGTTCAAAGATCACCAATATATAACCGGTAGGAAAGAACCAAGAATCCAAACCCCCATATATCATTGAAACAAAGGTAAAATCTCAGCTGAATGAAGACATAATATAAACAAAAGACACTACTGAGAAATCAACATTTAATATAATGAAGATGGCAAGCAATATCCATGAGACTGGTGCAAGAAAATGAGGCAAAGATAAACATGAATCCAGAACAAATATATGATATAATAGGGCAGTTCACACTCTACTTGATGAAAACAAATAAAATATATACCATATAATAGGAGTGCAGATGCACCCCTATACATGAAACATACTCCAAATGAGTCATCAAAGGAAAGTGGCAAACTGTCAACCAGATCCTTAAAGTAATCAAGAGGGATTCAGAACCCTTCCATCAACCAAAGAAGGGATAACAAGGGGCCCAACATCAACCTGATTAGCAAGAAGGTCAATTGCCAAATTAGCTAAAAAATCTGCAGTGACATTAATTTCTCTATAGCAGTGAGAAACCAAATAAGAATCAAAGCTAGCAAGTTGAATCTGAATATGATCAAGAAGATATTGAAGATGCCAACAATGACTTTTCTTATTAGTTACACTCTGAAAGGTCCCCATAGGATCACCTTCTATAGCAACATTATTAATGCTAAGGGAGACAACCAAATCCATGTTGGCATTTGGCATAACTGATACATATATAGGTGATGTTGTTGAAGATGGATGACTACACCAGTAAAGGATAGAAGTCTATTTGTGATGAAGAGATTGAGATTCTATGAATAGATGACATGATCAATTATTTGTGTTGTCATTGATGGCAACTGATGTCAAATGATGTTCTTGATGTCTTGTTTTGTCATCTAAGTGATTTGGTTTACCGACAAAGAGCTAAAGTCTATAAAATAGGTTTTTAACCGGTAAAGCAAAGATGTTTTGATTAAATCCGATGATCAGTGATGATTGGTGATTTGTGGTTTGGATAGTGAACTTCTATCATGGAAAGATGTATGTGACCGTAACTAGAACTTGTGGAGATTACTGGAAGGCATGTGTCTAAATTTTGATGAAGTTTTGCTAAGGTTTTAGTAGGGTTTAAGACCGGTGAAGAAATCATCAAACCGATATTGATTTCTATTATGATGGTGATCGATGACAAGTCTACATGAAGTTGGTAACATGACACAACCCATGTGGAAAATTTAATTATTGTTTTGGCGTGATTTAAGGAAGATTTTCTTGGGAATCAGAAAAACACTTAGTAGATTATTTTGAGGGTTTGACTTTGGTATAGATCAGATTCTGTGATGAGTTACGATCAACCAACAATTTCTATTGCATTGTAATTTGTTGTAATGATCTATATAATGATCTGTGATGATCTCTTATGATTTGAATTATAAATTCATTATGTAAGTAGGGTTTTGTGGCTAACCTAGTTGAGATGGCTATTTAGGATGACACAATTGATTTTTATGGTGTCGGTGGTCTTAGAGATTGTGCTAAGCCATCCAAGAGAAGTGTGAGATATTCTTGAGAGTTGCAGAGTGTTGTTTATAACTGGATTTGATCAAGAAAGAAGAGAAGTGCAAGTAAACATATCATTTTCCTACTGTTGTTCCCTAATAGTTGTAGCGGGTTAAATCCCTTAATTGGGTAGGTCCTAACAGGCCTTAAACATTTAAGTCCCCTAATAGGGAAGCTCTCAAAAGAGTGTTAAATCCTCTCATGAGGTTGATCCTAACAATCATCAAGCTCCTAACTAGGTTGCAAGGCAAATCCCCTAGCCAGGTGACTCCTAATAGGGCCTACTCCTAACCGGGCGTATTGTAGGCTCCTAACAAGGTACACTTCAAAAGAGTACAAATATTTGTGGGTGCCAACTCCCACCATAGTTTTTTCCTATTTGGGTTTCCATGTCAAAAACTTATGGTGTTCATGTGTGAAATGTTTTTCATGTGATGTTTGTGTTTAAGTTTCATTTCATGCATTATTTTTGAGATACCGGTTATGATGTTTTATCAGAAGTTTACCAAAGGTTACTGATACTTGATAAGAAGTTGTTTGAGAAAGTTTTTGATTTGATTGATAAGGTTAATGAATTGGTAAATGATCAAGTTTATATGGTTGCTTTGGTGGTGAACGTATTGATTGATGTGGTAAATGATTTGATTAAGGTATTAAGAAAATATGATAAAGAGGTTATTAGATTTGATTAAAGAAGTTTAGATATTTGTTAAATGGTTTCAGCTCTGAAATAAGTTTGTTTTTGGGTTAAAGTTTCAATTGGTCTTAATACTGATTCACCCCCCCCCCCCCTCTCAGTATTAACCAAATTGTCATAGGATTGACAATTGGTATCAGAGCTTTGCTCCTTTGTGTGCAGAAAGCCTAACCACTTGAGGAAAAGATTCAAAGGAAGACAAGATGATGAAGAAAGAGGGTCCTAAGTTCAACAAGGATAACTACAATATCTAGAAAGACATAATGAAGATCTACATCAAAGGTCTTGGTGCACAATATTGGAAGCAAGTTGAAACAACATATGTTGCTCCTACCACTACTCCCTTGACACTAGATGAACTCAGAGAGCATCAAGATAACATGCAAGCCCTATATTGTAAGTGTATACACCTAAAAATGGTCTGAAGATAATTAATTAAATAAACAATTATTTAATTAATCCTCCTTCCCAATTTAATCCTTCCCAATTTAATTGAATTCATTAACAATTTGATTAAATTCCCCCATTCATCTACTTATAAATAAATCGAAGTATTTATTCATTAAGTTCATTTCAATAGTCCCCTTTGATTAATTAATCTAAATTGATTAATCCCCCCATTAAATTCATTTCTTCTAATCTCCTAATTAATTAAAATAAATCAATTTATGAGTTTGTTGAAAGATAATTAGCCTCTTTCCTATTATTTGAATTTTTAAATTCAAATTCCCCACATGCCTCCTAACTTCTAACCACCTAACCTTAACCCATTCCACCTAAATCCTGGTTTTAACTAACCCTATCCTATCTTACACATCCTAACCTCCTATGGGTTGGATATTCTCCACTTGAGACACATGACACTTATGCCACATGTCTCCTTCCTTGGACACTTTCCCTCTTATGAGCAAGATTACTTGAGACTTGTCACCATAGAGATGACAAGTGTCCCTCCCTCCAACCTCCTCCAATTTGACCCTTGATATCTTCAGACTCAATCTTGACCGTTGATTCCTACCACCTCATCCCTCACCTTGGAAATCTTATAAATATCCCCTATTTTGAAGCACAAAGGATCCCATCTAAAGCATTGTTATTATAGGCATATCCCTTCTTGCATATCATTTAAGCATTGTTATTATAGGCAATTGCATCTTAGATCTAGCTTAATTTGATCATCTTCTAGTATAATTTCTTAATCATATAACACAATCAATCTCTCATATAGCTTAATTGTATCATCATTTAGTATAATCAATGCATATCATTAGCATAATTATCTTCTTGGATCAATATATCTTAATCATGCATTCATCTAGTTTGTACATCATATCATTTTAAATCCTCCGTCTTGGTGTAGTCAAGTCACTACGATTGCTCATCTAGATCTGAGAGAAAATCCACACTCGCATCTCTTAGGAGGCGATAGGTCTCTTTTCCATGGTTCATCTTTCATTGATTTCAATTTTCTAAGCATTCTTGTAATGATCTATTGAGTGTTTTTGTTGCAGTTGCAGCTACCCTACTTCACACTCATGATAGTAAGTACTTTATCTAATTTAGAATATATTGATGTTCAAGGATTGGAAACTGTAGGTGAGGTTTGGGAAATGTTAGAGACAATCTATGGAGGAGATGAGCATGTTCAAAGAGACAAAGAGGAAAGATTGAGAGGAAATTTAGATGACATGAGAATGATTGAAGGAGAGAATATTGTACTGTATGTTCAGAGAATCAAAGAAGTTGTTGGCGACATAAAGAGTGCAAGAGCTAAAATAGAAGATGATACAATAGTAAGTAAAATGCTCAGAACTCTTCAACCTCAATATGCTATAAGAGTATCGTCAATCAAAGAACTTAGATCTATTTCAAAGGATAAGGTAACTATTGATTCATTGATTAGTAAGCTTACAAATTTTGAGTTAAATAGTTTTGACAATTGTGTGACAAAATCTACTGAATCTACCTTTAAAGCTTTTGTTATTGGTTCATCTACAAGAAAAGGAAAAGATATATGTCAAAATCATGAGTGTAAGACAAGTCAAGGAAGTAACCAGGGAAATGAAGGTAATGAAGATAAAGTGATGGAATTTGAGGCATTGGTAAGTATAAATGAAAGCTACCTTTGAAGTGTTTCTCTTGTAGTAAAATTGGTCATATTGCTGCTAACTTCCCTAACACCGATAAGAAAGAGAAGTTTAGAAGATTCAAAGGAAAGGGAAAGAAACATTGTTATGTTGTAGTAGATGAAGGTGTGACTGATGAGGAGTCGGAAGAAGAAGATGACAATGAATAAATTGTGTTTGTAGCCATGAAGAAGGAATTGTCTGATGAAAAGGCACTAGTATTTCATATGGAGAATAGTGATGAATGGATTATAGACAGTGGTTGCTCACACCACATGATTGGAGATAAAATTAAGTTCATAACCCTTAATGAATTTGATGGAGATGTTAGATTTGGAAATAACTCTCCTTGCTTGGTTAAAGGTAAAGGTTTCATTTCTCTAAATCGAAAGAGTAATGTTGATGATGTGTTTTGGGTTGATGTAATTAAGCATAATCTTTTAAGTGTTGGTCAGATCAATGATAAAGGTTATTTGCTTGAGTTTAAGAATGGAGTCTACAAAATTCTTGGAGGTAATGGTGAATTGATTTCTACCGGGAAGTAAACTAGAGGTAACTTATTCCATTTGAATAGTAATATTAATAATTGTTTGGTTGCAAGAATGGAAGACAGCTGGTTGTGTTAAGATAAGCAAGTCAAGTGTTGTAAGAGGATTACCCCAACTTGTCAAACTGGATAATGTGATATGCAAAGATTGTCAAATTGGTAGGATGATCTCTATTTATTTCAAGAGCAAGAATTGTATTTCTAAGAATGTTTTAGATTTGGTATATACTGATCTTTGTGGCCCTATGAGATCAAAGTGTTATTACGGTGATAGGTATTTCATGATCTTCACTGATGACTATTCTAAAATTATGTGGGTGACATTTCTAAGAGAGAAATCATAAGCATTTGATAAATTTAAATCATTTAAATCTCTGGTTGAGAAGGAAACTGATAAGAACTTGAAGTGTTTAAGATCAGACCGAGGTGGTGAATTCACATCTGATGAATTCATTAATTATTGTGATGAATAGGTTATAAAGAGATAGATGTTTGCTCCGAGGACACCACAATAGAATGGCATAGTAGAAATGATGAACAAAACAATAGTTGAAGCTACAAGAACCATGTTATTGCAAGGTAATGTATCCAGAATATTTTGGAGAGAAGCGGTTAGTACTACTATATACACTTTAAACTGGGTACTGGTAAAGAGAGGTATCAATAACACACCCTATGAGCTATGATATGGAAAAACACCTTGTGTAAGTTATTTTAAATTTTTTGGAAGTCATTGTTTTATTAAGAGAGATAACTACATTGAGAAATTTGATGCAAAATCTGATAAGGGAATTTTTCTTGGTTACTCTTCTAAGAGTAAGGCATATAAATGTTACAATAAGAGAACTAAGAAAATTGTTGAAAGAACTAATGTTAAAGTTAATGATCTATCTAATAAGTCTGAAGGTACAAGCATATCAGAACCTGAAAAGGATGATAATGAGGAAAAGTTTGTGATCATTGAACTGGAAGCAAAGAATAATGAAGAACCGGCAAATGTAAAATTGGATGCTCAACTGGTAAGCAATGAAAGTAAGGAAGAAGATGAAGAACCTGATGAAGAAGATGCAGAACCGAAATAGTCAATACCTAGATATATCAGATTGAATCATTCACAAGAGCAGATAAGTGGTGATAAGAATGCAGGTGTGCAAACCAGGAGAAAGATCTGAGAGAACTCATGTTTGATATCTACAATTGAACCCAAGATAGTTAATGAAGCACTAAAGGATAATGATTGGGTTAAGGCAATGAATGAAGAATTATATCAAATTGAGAAGAATCAGACATGGTCACTTGTTTCTAGACTGGAGGATAAGAATGTAATTGGAACAAAATGGGCTTTTAGGAATAAATTGGATGAAGAAGGAAATATTGTAAGAAACAAGGCAAGGTTAGTCTACAAAGGGTATGCTCAAGAGGAAGATGAGGATTATGGTGAAACATTTGCACCTATTGCTAGATTAGAAGGAGTAAGGATGTTGCTGGAATTTGTTTCATTTAAGCGATTGAAAGTTTACCAAATGGATGTCAAGTTAGTCTTTCTATATGGGATTTTAGAAGAAGAAGTATGCATTGAACAACCAGATGGATTTTCCTTGATTGATGATAAAGACATGGTGTGTAAATTGCACAAAGCACTATATGATCTAAAGTAGGCACCGAGGGCATGGTATGAGAGATTACATGCACATTTGATCAAAATTAGATTCCAACGGACCAGTGAGGACATCAACATTTATTTGAAGGCCGATGGAGACAAGATGCTGATAGCATAGTATTTGTTGATGACATCATTTTTGGTGGAAATGATGATATGTGTATGGACTTTACTGATATAATGAAAAAGGAATTTTAAATGTCTTTAATCAGTGAAATTAAGCTCTTTATTGGCTTACAGGTCCTACAATTGGATGGTGGTATCTTTATTTTTCAAACCAAGTATATCAAAGAGGTTTTGAAGACTTTCGGGATGGAAGATTGCAAACTAGTAGGGACATTGATGGTGATTGGTTGCAAGTTGTCAAAGGAAGATGATTGCCCTACTATTAGTGAAAAAGAGTACATATCTATGATTGGCAAGCTACACTATGTTGTCCATAGCAGACCAAACTTTTCTCATGTTTTGGATTAGTGGCTAGATTTCAAAAAGAGCGTAAGGAGAGTCACATGGTGGTTGTGAAGAGAATTTTTCAGTATCTCAAAGGCATAGTAGAATATGATTTATGGTATCCCTATAAAGGAGATTTTATATTGGATGTCTTTACTCATGCTGATTGGGCAAGTAATGTGGATGATCAAAAAAGCACAACTAGTGGAGCTTTTCTACTTGGAGGAAGATTAGTGGCATGGACAAGCAAGAAACAAACTCGTGTTTCTCAATCTACAACTGAAGTAGAGTATGTAGTTGCATCCATGACTTACATGTAGGAAATAAGGATGAGACATGTACTAGAAGGATTCAAGATAGATATGTCAGAACTAGTGACTATCTATTGTGATAATACAAGTGCAATAAACATTTCCAAGAATCCTGTACTTCATTCCAGAACCAAGCACATTGAATTGAAGTATCACTTCCTAAGGGAAAGAGTTCAAGTAAAAGAGGTGAAGATGGAATATGTGAAGAGTAAAGATCATTTAGCTAATATCTTTACTAAGCCCTTACTGAAGGCTACCTTTGATTTTCTTAGAGGTAAACTAGGGGTTAGACCCCTACACTAGAAGAACTAGAATGATGGAGATCCATCAATATTGTGGATTTCATGTTTATTTTTCACTAAGGATTGATGAAGGTACAGGCTACTCCTTTTGGGGGAGCAAGTCTAATGTAAATTTCCGATTTAATGCTCTCTTATAATTTTTCCGATTTGAGTAGCAAGGATGATGGAAGAGGCAATAGTAGAATTGAAGACAAGTGATGCACTTACATATTTGGCATTATTGTCAAAGGGGGATAAGAAAAGAAAAGAAATCAGATATGGGAGAAGAGAAAAGATCAGATTGAGAGAAGCATTTGTTAAGGGAGAGATTAAAAAAGGAGGAGAATCAATAGATGATGTAATATCGACAAGAAAGTTGCAGATGATGATGTTACTCTGATTGTATATCTGATTGGTGTTGCCATCAATACCAAAGGGGGAGATTGTTGGAATTTGGCATAACTGATGATGTAGTTGAAGATGGATGAATGTGCACTGGTAAAGGATAGAAGTCTATTTGTGATGAAGAGATTAAGATTCTATGAATAGATGACATGATCAATTATTTGTGTTGTCATTAATGGCAACTAATGTCAAATGATGTTCCTGATATTCCTGATGTCTTGTTTTGTCATCTAAGTGATTTGGTTTACTGAAAGATACAGTTTACCGCAGAGAGCTAAAGTCTGTGAAATAGGACTTTAATTGGTAAAGCAAAGATGTTTTGATTGAATCCGATGATCTGTGATGATTGGTGATTTACGGTTTGGATGGTGAACTTGTATCATGGAAAGATGTATGTGACCAAAACTAGAACTTGTGGAGATTACTGGAAGGCGTGTTTCAAAAATCTGATGAATTTTTTCTAAGGTTTTAGTAGGGTTTAAGACTAGTGAAGAAATCATCAAACCAATATTGATTTCTATTATGACGGTGTTTGACAACGAGTCTACATGAAGTTGGTAACATGACACAACCTGCGTGAAAGATTTAATTGTTGTTTTGATGCAATTCAAGGAAGATTTTCTTGGGAATCAGCAAAATGCTTAGTAGAGTGTTTTGAGGGTTTGACTTTGGTATAGATTCGATTTTCATGATGAGTTACGATCAACAAATGGTTGATATTGCATTGTAATTTGTTGTAATGATCTATATAATGATATATGATGATCTCTTATGATTTGAATTGTAAATTCATGATGTAATTAGGGTTTTGTGGCCGACCTAGTTGAGATGGCTATTTAGGATGACACAATTGATGTTTATGGTGTCGGTGGTCTTAGAGATTGTGTTAAGCCATCCAAGAGAAGTGTGAGATCTACCCAAGAGTTCTAGAGTGCTTTGTATAACTATATCTGATCAAGCAAGAAAAGAAGTACAAGTAAACAGATCATTTTCTTATTGTTGTTCCCTAACAGTTGCAGTAGGTTAAATCCCTTAACCAGGTAGGTCCTAACAAGCCTTAAATATTTAAGTCCCCTAACAGAGAAGCTCTCAAAAGAGTGTTAAATCCTATCATGAGGTTGATCCTAACAGATCATCAAGCTCATAACTGGGCTGCAAGGAAAATCCCCTAACCAAGTGTCTCCTAACAGGGTCTGCTCCTAACCAAGCGTATTATAAGCTCCTAACAGGGCATACTTTAAAAGAGTACAAATATTTGTGGGTGCCAACTCCCACCATGGTTTTTCCCTATTTGGGTTTCCACGTCAAAAAATTGTGGTGTTCATATGTGGAATGTTTTCCATGTGATGTTCTTGTTTAAGTTTCATTTCATGCATTATTTCTGAGACACTGGTTATGATGTTTTATCAGAAGTTTATCAAAGGTTACTGGTACTAATAAGAAGTTGTTTGAGAAAGTTTTTGATCTTATTGATAAGTTTAATGAGTTGGTAAATGATCATGTTTATATGGTTGTTTTGGTGGTGAAAGTGTTGATTGATGTGGTAAATGAATTGATTAAGTTATTAAGCAAATATGATAAAGAGGTTATTAGATCTGATTAAAGAAGTTGAGATATTTGTTAATTGGTTTTGGGTTAAAGTTTCAATTGGTCTTAATATTGATTCACCCACCCTCTCACTATTAACCGGATCCTCATAGGATTAACAATCCAAACCTAAAGATAAAGCATGAAATTCTGCATGATTATTAGTTTTAACACCAAGATAATGACATCTAGCAACAACTAATTTAGAGTTATGATAAAAAAAATAGCCACCTCAATGCCAACCTCGCTAGGATTCCTCTAGAGGCCCCATCATAATTCACCTTGAAAAAAGGAGGAGGACACCATTTAACTAATTTTATTCTATTAATCCCATCACAATGTCTAGCAACCGAACCCTGAGAAGGAAGGGACTTCAAAGAACTCCAGACTCTATTTATCATATTATCCCAATGAGAAAAAGAAGTGAGGTGATCTAGATTCTTATAAATATAGGAAAGAGCAACCTCTCAGATTGAAGCCTCAGTTCTAGACAAAACATCTAGCAAAAGAGAAGACTTCTTATGAAAAATTCTATTATTCTGCTCTAACCAGATATTCCATATTAAAATTGAAGGGGCAATAATCCATAAACAAGAATAAAATGAGGAAGCAAACATGATAGGATAGGATCTGAACTGGGAAAGAAGATCTGAACGTAAAGTATAAGACCAACCCAATTTATCAAAGAGCTAATACTAACAACTAGACGAAAATAACAATGATTCAAAAATACAATAATTAGAAATTAGAACAAATATTTTTATTACAATACTATGATGGCAAGTACTCGCCACTATGTGACACTTGTTATAATTTTGAATTGTAATAAAAATATTTGAATTTTTAATTATTATAATTTTTTTCATTGTTATTTTAAAATTATATTAGAATAATTATATTTATTACAATATTATGATGGCAAGTGCCACATAGTGGCAAGTACTTGTCATCATATTATTGTACTAAAAATATTTGTTCTAATTTTTATTTTGTTCTAATTTTTAATTATTATAATTTTGTTCATTGTTATTTTAAAATTATATTAGAATAATTATATTTATGTAATATTAACTACAACTCTTATTTTAATAAAGGAATATAAACTACTAATTGCACTTTGGTGTGCAATGGGTATGCCAAAGAGATGGAAGGTCAATTGGGAAAAATTTGGTCTATTTTTTGGATAAATTTGTGTAGTGTCTGAGGTCAATTTGTGGTCATGATGTTGTTTGTACAAAAAAGGACTTAATTGAGAGGTGATAGCTTAAAATAAACTATGCATCCACTTACAAGGATTGAATCATAATTGAAATGAAACCTTTGAATTGAGAAGCTAATCAAGTTTTATTAGCAATAGACTCATATTATCTTTGCAATAGGTTGAAAGAAAGAGTGAGGTTGAGATAGGGCTAGAGAGAGGGATATATAGAGGGGTAAGAGTGAGGGAGAGATTGGTAAAGAGATATAGAAGAAGATGAAGATATAGTTGGAGTTGAAGATAGAGATGGAGAATAGGGAGAGGAAGATGGAGAGAAGAGAGAGATATGAGAGAGATAGAGAGACACAAGGGAGAGGAATATATAGATATGGAAGAGAAAAATAAATAGATGGAGAGAGATGAGGAGAGATATAGTGGTACAAAGAGATAGAAATAGAGGGGTAGATTAAAGAAGTGATAGGGAGAGATAGATATAGAGAGGAAAAGAGATATGGATGTAGAGGTCCAAAAAGAGGGAGAATGAGAGAGAGATGGATGTATAGAAGGAGGCATGTTTAGAGATTAGGGGGAGAGATGAAGATAGAGAAAAAAAGGGATATATATATATACATATATATATATATACATACATATATACATACATACATACATACATATATATATATACATATACATATATACATACATATATGTATATATATACATATATGTATGTATATATGTATATGTATATGTATATATATATATATGTATATGTATATATATATATGTATGTATATATATATGTATGTATGTATGTATATATATATGTATGTATGTATGTATATATATATATACATATATATATGTATGTATATCTATATATCTATATATATAGTGAGATAGAACTTGAGAGGGGAAGAGGGAGAGAGGATGAGAGAGATATAGAGATATACAAGAAGAAAATGGGAGAGAGGTAGAGATAAAGAGATAAATAGGGGGAGCGGGAGAGAAAGGGGGACACAGAGATGGGGAGAAATAGAAAGGAGGTCAATATAAAGAGAGGGGTGGCCTAGAGAGAGAGAGAGTGGGGGGGTATTGATATAGATAGAGGAAAATATAGATAGATAGAGAGGTATAGAGAGAGATAGAGAGACATATGTATAGAAAGTGATAGATAGACGTGCTAAAAAGAGATGGAGAGAAATATAGAAAAATATATATTGTGCAAGGGATATGGAGAAAATGAGAGAGAGGGGGGGCAAGAGTGAGAGAAAGGAGCTAACAAAGACAAGTAATAGAGAGAGAAAGGTTTAGAATTTAGAGAGAGGGAGAGAGATAAAGAAGGGGAAAGATAGAGATAGAGAGATATAGAGAGAGGGAGAAATATGGAGTGTGTGTATATACATTAGAGAGAAGAAGTAGAGAAATATAAAAAGAGGGAGCGATAGGGAGATAGGGAGAGATAAGATAGAAAGAGGGAGAGAAGTGATATATAAGGATATAAAGAGATAGATATAGGGATAGAAAGGATCTAGAGAGTAAATATAACCTATAAAATATAGAGGGGGTGAGCAAGAGGGAGAGATAGAAGGAAGAAATAGCAATAGAAAAATGGTGAGAATTAGAGATGGGGAGATAGAGAGGTAGAAAGATAAAGATATAGGAAGTGATATATGCAGAGGTAGAGACAGATATGGAGAGAGTGAGAGAGATGAAGATGAGTGTATGATATCTAGAGATAGTGAGATAAAATAGAGATAGGGAGGGAGAAATATGTTGGAGTGTGTGTTTGTGTGAGTGAGAGAGATATAGATATAGATATAAAGATAAAGAGGGAGAAAGACAAAATGTGTGTGAGTAAAAGATATATAGAGATAGATATAAAGAGGAAGAAATATATACAAAAAAATAGAGAGAGGGGGAGAGGGAGAGAGATGATATAGAAGTAGAGAGATATAAAAAGAGGGATTGAGAAGGAGAGAGAGATGGATAGAGAGAGGGAGAGAGAGGAAAGGAGATATAGATAAAAGAGAGAGATGGGTATGGAGATAATAATCAAATGACATGCTACCATCAACATAACTCCCCAAAGACATATGATATCCTTAAATTATTGGCATGAAATGAGTAATCAAAAGTTAGTTACTCTTTCTTTCTCTCTCGCTCTAAATATTTAATTTAGGTGTTAAGTTGAAATTTATTTTATTATATAAATTAGAATAAAATTCAAATATAACTATTCTATAATAAATAAAATTTAAATAAGACAAAATGTATAACTTCTAATATCTTTTATTTATTATTTGTAATTCCATTAAAAACCATAAATAATTATAATACAATTTTAACTTAATTTAAAATCAATCCTTAAAATAAGTGGAAGAATTAGAATAAATAAATAAATATTATAATATATAATAAAAAAGATCATATTAAAAGAAAATAGTAAGAAAAGAAATATTTTAATTCAAAATTTTCATAAGACAAATAATTATAGATTAAATTATAATAATTTTTAATTATTATAAAAAGAAATTAATAATTTAAATAAATTTTAAAATTAATGAAAAATTAAATCCCAATAAATAATATTTAAATGTATATTTTTTGTTTTTTATTATAAAATATCTCTTTTTAAAATTAATATATGTAGCTAGGAAATCGGAAATCATCAAAGCAAGTAGTATTAGTAATATAGCTCAATCATGAAAGCTTAAATGCAATGATCAATCCTAATTACATCCAATAGAGATATGAAAACAAAACATTTAAGATTTGAAAATTAAGCAAACCAAATGCAGATTTGAATGTCTCCTTCATGTGGCTCCATTGTCCTTCTTTCTCCTTCAAATAGTTTTGTTGTAGATCTCACCTACTAGTGCATGATCATGATATGAAAGCAAGTAGACAAGATGATTGCTCAAGAATACTCGAAGCATGATTGATTCAGGAATCGATTCGAAAAGTGATTCGTTTGATAGTGTGATTCGAAAAATGATTAATCTTGATTGAAGAAATTCATCCAATTTATAGATAAATTGGAGAAAAGACAAGATTAGCATGAAATTAATATTAGAGGCAATTTATTTAAAAATGGTAAAATTGAGTGGAAAGAAGAAGGTAATGACACCTTCTATGTCATGAATTATGACATATTGCCAATGCAAAGGTTAGAGGACTAAAAGCCTATGACATCTTGCTATGCCAATAGTATGACGCATGAGAAATTCATGCTTCCACCGAAGCACAAAAATAGGGAAAGACTAGAGAGAAATTAATTAGGTGGAAATTGAATTTTGACCAATTAGAAAATTAGGTGGAAATTAGGAATTAGGAAAATTAGAAATTGATGAAAATCAGGAAAATAAGTGAATTAATTAACAATTTTTCATTCATTAATTAATTCACAAAAAGAGAGGGAATTAATTAGCCAATTAAATAAATATTTAATTGTGACAAGAAGACTTAGGATAAATAAATAAATTATTTAACCTAAAGGGAGAAAATGGAGAGAAAATGACAAACAAGGTTAAATGAATAAATCATAAAACCCTAGAAGATAAATTAGAAATGCAAGGATGACAATTAGGTCTTGATATAAAATTGATTTGATGTTGATTCTATCATGATTTTGAATTGATAAATGATTTGATTCACATATGCGCCAATTTACGAGGAATAATGACAAATTGATCCAAATTAACACGATTGAGAAGGACGACGATCAATGACAAATTGATCACAAAATGACAAGATTGAAAATGATAACGCAAAATGACAAGATTGAAAATGATAACGATCGATGACAAATCGATCGCAAAACAACAAGATTGACAAGAGGGAAAAACCCTAATTAGGATTGATGATGTCCAAAATGATGACAAATTAGCACGCACATTGATGCAATTGACCAAAATCATGACCGAAGATTGTTGTCAACAAGACCAATTTTAAAAATGAGACAACTGAAGAATGCAAAAGAAGGACTCGATGGTCGCAAATGATAAAAACCAAATGCATGACATAGGAGAAATGTTAATGCGATGCAAAAACCCTAAAATAAGGCAATGCGCAAATGTTAAAGTACGATTCCGCAAGCGTTGACCATTTTTAGGTGTCTACATCTTGCCCCTCTTTGAGACAATGTGATTTTAAGCGTTGTTTCAAAGAAAAATAATGAAAATTCCCCAGACAATGACAATGACATATGCATGCCCCCTCGAGGAATTGGTCGGAAACATCCAAAAAAGAGGCCAATTGATCGATAATAATGATAGAACATGATAGGAGCAAACAGACTAATAATCGGAGACCGGATGCATGAAAGACAAGCAATTGAAGGTGCAAAAGACCATGACCAGCATGAGATGGAGAAAGTGCACGTCCATCTATGCACTGACAAAGATCTATAAATGAGACAAAGAGAGTGAAAACTACTCATTTGCACTAGCCAAAGAGGAGGATTTGTTGCTCTGGAAAAGAACACTTGTAGAGAGATGGTGAACATTCCAAGGGTAGATCACCTTGAAGAACATGTACGCATGTACAGATGACTAGACGACGTGGGAGCAGCAGTATGTATCTCAAAAACCCATGTTTTCAATTTGATGAATTTGACTTGCTTGCGGGACATTGCGGGGCCCACAGGGGATGTAGAAAGGGACTCCTGCGCTTGTGTAGAGTGAATCCTATGCTTGTGTAATGTCTTCTATGCTTGTGTAGGGGGACACAGGCATAGGTTATGTGACACAAGCACAGGACTCATCACACAGGCGCAATTATGCAGTGTAAACCCTAATTTGGTCAAAAAATAGCGTGCAAATGATCCGCAAAGGGGGGATAAGAAGAGGATAGGTCAAAATAGATGAAAGCCACCCTGATTTGGACATGAAAATGAGGAAATGCAACCTATAGGAGCAAACCCTAAAACTAACAAAATGTGCCCCAATTGTGATGCAGAGTCGACAGTATCCATTGATCACACGGGAGAACCGACCAGACTGCTTCATGTTACGACATAGACTCAGAAGCACGGACAAAGATACATTAGCAGGACTTGGGATATACTATATCACATTCATGCCTGAGATTAGGGAAAACACAGGACTAATTACCGCATTGGCAGAGCGATGGCTTTTAGAGACCTCCTCTTTCCATTTGGCGACTGGAGAGGCGACTGTGACACTAGAGGATGTATGGCGTATCCTCCGCATTTCGATTCATGGGGAGATGGTAGAGTATGACCCAGTGATAGGGAGAGACACTTTGTGCAGATTATTTGAGTGTGATGCAAATGATTTGGATATCGTAGAGACGGAGATTGGCTGGGAGACAATGGCATCAGAGTACGATCGACGATATGTGGTGATAGCCGTGGTGATAGCATGTCTACTAGCAGAAGACAGATGAGGACATGGATTCCCTATTGGATGGGGAAGAGTGCTAGAGCGGATGGCGACAGAGGGGATGGTGTACGCATGGGGACCATGTGTACTAGCTATGCTATATTTTCAATTGCATCAGATAGCGTATCAGGGAGTTCAAACTTTGAGCTGAGTCACACTATTACAGGTATGGGCATTTGAACATATAGCCATATGTCGACCAATTATAGAGAGATAGGTATTACCACATCGACCATATGTGTACTATTATGGAGGAGCACTGAGACAGGGTCCTTTTGGATACATATTGTATTGGCGACATGAGCTAGACAGACTGAGAGAGTTCACATGGAGGCCATATCATGATTGCCCTGGGTGGTCAGATGATAGTGCTGAGCTACCATATTGTAGATAGGAGAGGTACCTGATTGGGTGACCAGTGAATCACCAGAGAGTGATTGAGATGTACCTACCAGAGAGAGTCAGACGACAGTTTGGAGAGAGGTAGGATGTACCTAGGAGGACTGCACACTTTGCCCGATCTCACAGAGAGACGAGTCAGTGGGGGAGTATGATTCAGCCACACATAGCATATGCTGACTTCACATAGCTACAAAAAAGATAGTGGGATTGGAGATTAGATGTGGAGGACGTTAGGATGACAGAGGAGTATGAGAGATGGTTTGCATGATGGTGGCCAGTGCCATTGACAGATCCTGATATTCCAGTACCAAGGAGACAGGAGGACTTCCCACTCATAGGAGAGGAGGAGGGAGATGATGAGGATGAGGAGGATGAGGGCGGGGATGAGGATGAGGGGGATGATGAGGACAGAGATGAGGAGGAGGATGATGAGGATGAGCCAGATTTAGGCAAGCAAGAGGCATTGCAAGATATACCCATAGAGCCGGAGATAACTAGGATAGAGGAGATGGAGATATGCAGGGCTACCATAGAGAGTCAGCATGATCATATCATGACTTTAGAGAGACAAAATGCCATCTTGAGGATAGAGCATGAGTAGTTCAGAGCAGAGATAGCCAGACTTATAGCGGCTCGAGATACAGCAATAGCTTGGGCATAGCGAGAAGAACAAAGAATCAATGAGTATATTGGGTCGATTAGGGATGCCAGTGCACGGGAGATGGCACAGATGTTGGTAGAGATTGGAGAGGAGATATGCCATTGGAGGAAACTATATGAGAGTGTAGTCCCACCAGAGTAGAGAGCAGCATCATATCGGCCATGATCGAGGACAGAGAGTAGGGCACGCTCTTGGAGGTCATTGAGCAGCATGGGGGTGAGTGGACCTATGAGACCACCACAGCCAGGACCAGGAGGGACATCATCCATGAGACATGGTAGGGATGAGGAGGATAGAGTGAGAACCCAGTGACAAAGGCACATGCTCCTTACAAGAGAGACATATGCAATTGGACATTTTGTAGTCAGCCTGCGGGCCATACTTAGGACAGGCAGTCCAATTTTGTACTCCGATATTATTGTGACATATGATATGATATGCATCGATATGATGGGATGCAATATGTTATGACTGATGTTATTTTCCATGTATGGATGACTTATGCACTATTTATGTACCATTGTGGAACATGTATGGATGTATTTTTTATGTGTTTTTAATGCATTGATAATATGAAATGGATAAAATGCTTGATACGATGCTCGATGTGATGTTTGATATAATGCAAATGTACTAACCGAATGGATGCAGGATGTAGCATATGTGTTTGGGGAAATTGGAGCATGAGATTGAACTGACTATCTGAACTAACAGAAGAAATGTTAGTAAGAAGAAAGGAAACAAAGGACAGTTAGAGGCGAAGAAAAACTTGCTTTTAGTAATGCACTTTGTAGGTGAGAACCTTTATTTTAATGTAGCAAAATGGATGCGTAGCATTATGGCATTGAAGGCCAAAGCTGAAATGCAACCCTTTTTGCAAAAGATAGACACATCGTAGACAAACAACAATCACAACAAAAAAGAAAGGGACCATGAACCATCCCGGTCACTCTAACTCACTTAGTGACATCATCGAGCAACATAGGAACATGATCGAAGCCAAAAATAAATTAGTAAAAAGATAAGATGCACAAATTCCAACAAATCAAACAAACATCTTGATCTTCTTTGTCAAAAGTTGAAAGTGCTGATAGGACGATCATGCTGTCTAGTTTCAGGACATGCAGTACCCCGTCTAAGACAGGACACAGTCTGGTTTCGAGCATACCACACCCTGTATAAGACCCATGATAGTAGAGACAAGGACAAATGATTTTGAGGTTGATTGATATGACAATTTTGATCAGTTTGAATGTCTGGGTTGATGGAAAAGTTCATCCGTTTATGCATGATTGCATTAAAGTGCAGCATTGTGATTAATTGTTGTTGGATGCATACTCAGTGATCTGTCTATGCACAGAGGGGATATTTCTGTTTTATTTTTTTCGAGTTTTTACAATTTTTTTGTGTTCATTTTTTTCAGGACTTTATTTTGACTTTTTAGGGATTTTTTTCAGGACATTTTTTGATTTTTAGAGGTTTTTTTCAGGACATTATTTGATTTTTAAAGAGTTTTTCAGGACATTATTTGATGTTTAGGGATTTTTTTAGGACATTTTTCAATTTTTTTTTGAATTATTTAAGGACATTTTTCAATTTTGTTTTGAATTATTTAAGGACATTTTTCAATTTTCAAAAGTTCATGTGATTGATCATGACAAGGGGAATGCACCCAATGCACATTTGAAAGACATATGTACAAGAAACCGGAGTATGCAAGACAATGATGTTGACCAATCACAGGCCTGGAACTGAACATTGGGTCAAGACAAAGATAGACATGATAAACTAGTCGAGAGAAAGCATAGCTAGAGGTCATGATAGATGACGGAGCGATGATCTCACTTACACATGGCACCTAATTGCCAGGTTTTCACCATGGTACTTGCCCAAAGCGCCTGTTTGTCAGGTTTTCACTAGAGGGCGAATCATTTTTCTTTACTTTTTTGCTCTTTTTCTCTTTTGTTTTTTTTTTGTATTTTTTTGCTTTTTTCACTTTTTTTGTATTTTTTCAGGATCATACTTGAAGAAGTGCTGATAGAAAATTATGCCCAGTACTTGTGAAGGTGCATGCTATTGACAGGATTAGACAAAGGTTCACCTTCTGGAGTGGCAAGTTGATATGCCCCTGAGCCATAGGCTCCAATCACTATGAAAGGCCCAACCCAATTAGGTTCAAACTTGCCTTTGATGATGTCAGTAGACTGTGCATTCTTAGGGTTTGCCTTTAAAACTAGATCTCCCACTTTGAAGTGTCACTCTTTGACCTTCTTATTATAAGAGCGACGGAGATGGTTTTGATATGCTTGCAAATGTGTCAGGGTTGTCTGATGTTTCTCATCTAACATCTCAATCTGATGCAACTGAGAGACCCTGTGTGTCTCATCATCAATCAGATGTTGCAAGGAAACACGCAAGGAAGGAATCTCCACTTCCAAGGGTAAAATAGCTTCCGTGCCATACACCAAGGAATAAGATGTTGCACCAATAGGTGTGCGGATAGAAGTGCGATAGGCCCATAGTGTTGGATTCAACTGTACATGCCAATCTCGACCAGTGTCATTGACAACCTTTTTCAAGATTTTGATAATGGTTTTATTTGATGCTTCGGCTTGACTATTACCTTATGGATAGTATGGACTAGAGAAATGGTGTTGAATATGAAACTTTTCAGAGTTCCTTGACATCTTTATTCTTGAAGGGACGACCATTATCTGTGACTATGGCAAGGGGAACCCCATACCAGCATATGATATAATTCAATAGGAATTTTGAAATTTGCACACCAGTGATATAGGTCATGGGGATAGCCTCGATCCATTTTTAAAAATACTCTATGGCTGTAATGATGAACTTGTGTCCATTTGCAGATGTCAGGTGAATCTTGCCAATAAGATCCAATCCCCATTGAGAAAAGGGCCACGAAGATATGACGGAATGAAGCTCTTGGGCTGGTGCATGAATGTAGTTTCCATGGATCTGGCATTTGTAACACTTCTTAACAAAATCATGAACATCCCTTTCCAAAGTGGGCCAATAATACCCAGCATGAATCAACTTTTTGGCTAAGCTGAGACCATTGAAATGGCCCCCACATATACCATCGTGAACCTTGTGTAAAGCCATTTGTGCTTCATCAAAATCCAAATACCTGAGGAGGGTATGGTCAAAGGAACGACGGTAAAGGGTGTTGGCAATTATGACATATTTGGCTATCTGTCAGATGAAGGCTCGGTGTTGGTTAGCAGAAAGGTTAGGTGGTAAGGTTTGGGATTTCAAATATTGATATACGTCATTGTACCACGGGGAGTTGGGACCAACAAGAACGCACATCACATCTGCTATCAAAATGTCAAAAGAAGGGACAAGCAACTGTTTGACCAAAAACTCACATTTGTCCATATTGTTTGGCATATTTAACATGGAAGCAATCATAGCCATCACATCTGCCGACTTGTTTTGCATTCTTGGAACTTGACTGAAATGGATAGCCGTGAATTTTGTCTTGAAGAAATCGACCATATGCTTATAGGGAATAAGCTTTTCATCTTTTGTTTCATAGTCATCATTCACTTGTCGGATGACTAATTGAGAATCTCCATAGACTTGCAAATGTGTGTTGTTCCAGTGGATCGCTACTCGGAGTCCTGTGACCAGTGCTTCATACTTGGCAATGTTATTGGTACAATGAAAAGTTATCCTGTAGGACTTGGGAATAGCATCACCTTGAAACATTAATTTTTTGCATTGACAATTTTAGTCAAAAGGACATAAAACTGCATCATGCTTTCAATTGAAACAAGGAGTAACTGAGGTAGATCCACCCCATGCAACCTCTAACACTAATCATACTATTTTCAAAACCCCTTTGCTTGATCATGACAAGGGTAAAGCATCTTCTTCAAACACTACCCAAACAACGAATTATGCAAGTCCTGGTTATAATAATGTCATCAATTGTTTTTGCATGTCAAATGAGTATGTTTCTACCCTAAGAATAAAGGGACAAGATCCTTCTTACGCAGTCACCACTCATCGATCCAAAATAGTCCTGAAAGGAGCTCCTGCAGTTCCTCCCAAACCAGCTCCTACAAGTCAGTATAATCTCTTGGATCATCTAGGAAAGACACCTGCACAAATATCAATCCTTGAGTTGTTGAAAATGTCCCCTATGCATCGTGCAATCCTAGATAAAGCTTTAATTGAGTCCACTATCCCGATAGACATTGATGTTGACCAGTTTCAAGCCCGAATTGGACATCTAGTTGTTTCCCAAAATGTTGCATTTTCTAATAATGGTATCTCACCTGATAAGCTCCCTCGTAATGATCCTTTACACCTTGAAGTCTTTGTCCATAATTGCAAAATCTGATGAGTCTTGATAGATGGTGGAGCTGGTCTTAACATCTGCACCTTGAGAGTGGTTATTGGTCTTGGTTATGTAGGACTTGGGAATAGCTACATTAATTGGGCCACCAATTTTTATTTTTATTTTTATTTTTTTTAAAACAAGCGCAAAATGCATTGACACAGGCGCAAAATGCTTGACACAGGCGCAGATTGTCTCACATAGGCGCAGAAGTTCCCAAAAAACCCTGCATTACCCTGTTTCTTGGGTTTTTAACCTGCAAATCATCTCAAAAGCACTCAAAAGCATGATTAGGGGGTTAGTTCACGTCGGGTTCACCAATTAATTTAGCTAGGAAATCGGAAATCATCAAAGCAAGTAGTATTAGTAATCTAGCTCAATCATGAAAGCTTAAATGCAATGATCAATCCTAATTACATCCAATAGAGATATGAAAACAAAACATTCAAGATTTGAAAATTAAGAAAACCAAATGCAGATTTGAATGTCTCCTTCATGTGGCTCCATTGTCCTTCTTTCTCCTTCAAATAGTTTTGCTGTGGATCTCACCTACTAGTGCATGATCATGATATGAAAGCAAGTAGACAAGATGATTGCTCAAGAATACTCGAAGCGTGATTGATTTAGGAATCAATTGGAAAAGTTATTCGTTTGATAATGTGATTCAAAAAGTGATTATTCTTGATTGAAGAAATTCATCCAATTTATAGATGAATTGGAGAAAAGAGAAGATTAGCATGAAATTAATATTAGAGGCAATTGATTTCAAAATGGTAAAATTGAGTGGAAAGAAGAAGGTTATGACACCTTCTATGTCATGAATTATGACATATTGCTAATGCAAAGGTTAGAGGACTAAAAGCCTATGGCATCTTGCTATGCCAATAGTATGACGCATGAGAAATTCATGCTTCCACAGAAGCACAAAAATAGGGAAAGACTAGAGAGAAATTAATTAGGTGGAAATTGAATTTTGACCAATTAGAAAATTAGGTGGAAATTAGGAATTAGGAAAATTAGAAATTGATGAAAATTAGGAAAATAAGTGAATTAATTAATAATTTTTCATTCATTAATTAATTCACAAAAAGAGAGGGAATTAATTAGCCAATTAAATAAATATTTAATTGTGACAAGAAGACTTAGGATAAATAAATAAATTATTTAACCTAAAGGGAAAAAATGGAGAGAAAATGACAAACAAGGTTAAATGAATAAATCATAAAACCCTAGAAGATAAATTAGAAATGCAAGGATGACAATTAGGTCTTGATATAAAATTGATTTGATGTTGATTCTATCATGATTTTGAATTGATAAATGATTTGATTGACAAATGCACCAATTTACGAGGAATAATGACAAATTGATCCAAATTAACACGATTGAGAAGGACGACGATCGATGACAAATTGATCGCAAAATGACAAGATTGAAAATGATAACGCAAAACGACAAGATTGAAAATGATAACGATCGATGACAAATTGATCGAAAAACGACAAGATTGACAAGAGGACAAAACCCTAATTAGGATTGATGATGTCCAAAATGATGACAAATTAGCACGCACATTGATGCAATTGACCAAAATCATGACCGAAGATTGTTGTCGACAAGACCAATTTCAAAAATGAGACAACTGAAGAATGCAGAAGAAGGGCTTGCAAATGATAAAAACCAAATGTGTGACATAGGAGAAATGTTAATGCGATGCAAAAACCCTAAAATAAGACAATGCACAAATGTTAAAGTACGATTCCGCAAGCGTTGACCATTTTTAGGTGTCTACAATATAATTTAAGCGATTAATTCTATAGTCTTCATTCTTCTCCCCAATTTTATACTATTGATTTCAATAACTAGGTGGTTCACTTCATATAGGGAATGCTTTGATATAATAATTATAATATAATTTAAATTTTATAGTGAAAATATATATTTTTCTTAAAATCATAATCCTAATTTAATTTAAAATTTTTATATAATTATAATTATAATAATTAAATTTATCTCAAATATAATTACTAATTTGTAGTATAATATTATATTATTTTTTTATATTTATGTAAAATTAATTATAATTAGTTTTAATAAAATAACTATTAATAATTATTAAAGTGAAAATAGACATTTTTTAAATAACTTAATGAAAAATATTTAAATTTATGACTAAAAGTTATTAAATTATTTTGTATATATTTAAAATGATTCAAAAAATTATGATGTTCAAAAAGAATTAAAAATAGAATGATTTAAAAATATATATAAAATATAATTATAAAGAACACATAAAATAATTTGGTTTATTTTTTTAATTTAATTTCATTTAAACTAAATGAAATCCTTATAATTGGTTTTATTATCTATATTTTGAGATAAAACATAATTATTAAATTTTATATGTTTATTTAGAAAAAATATTTTATTTACAATATTATAAATGATAAAAAATAAAAAAAAACTATTTAAAATAGACATTTCAGTTTTTAAAATACAAAGAAATAAAAATAAAAAAACCTAAAAAATCTATCATCCCTAAAAATTTTCTCCTATAACACCAAATTTTTTAAACCAATCATAGTGTAGATAAATAATTTTTATAATATCTTAAATTAAAAAAATATATCTTAACTTTACAAAAACCAAGTTTTTTTTTTAAAGAAATAATAATAATCACTTTTGATTGGTGCAAACTAATTGAATAAAGCAACTTCACTGAGTGCAATGGCAAGTACTAATAATAAAAATATTTTATTACAATTCAAATTTCATAGATAATATATTCATTAATAAATATTGATAAATAATAATTAATAAAATTATTAAATAAGTAAATAAGTAGCAAAATAGAATTGTGAAAACCTAGATCACATAGATATTTACCTTGACATAGGTATACAACATCATCAATTATCACATTTAGTTAAACACTTATCAAGTTGTTTAATTAAATCACACATGTATCAATTTAATCATGGTAGCATTAATTAATACAATCTACATTGGTGTCAATGTTCATCACCATATTTGTTACAAATGATCAAAGCAATACAACATATTGTTTTGCATTAAGGGACAAATATGAGAAATATATATGTGTGTGTGTGTGTGTGTGTGTATAAATCTAAATATACAAAATCAACACTAACATAAAATGAGGTGTCCAAACATATAGATATCATCACTCTATGAAAGATGGCTACCAAATCTCTTATATCCTAGGTGTGGTGGTCATAGAGGAATGTCTATGGGATATCATGGATCATAAGTGAGATCTAGAAGCACTCCTCCACTCTATACTATCAACAATGCCTTTGAGCCTCGATGCCTCTAATATTGCCTCTACAAGCTCGTGTCATAGCTGCTCATTCTCCTCTCAATATATCTCCATCTCTACTCTCATAGAATCAAAGATGTCCTTGTGCCTCCCCATGCTCTACTATGATATAGGAATAGTTTGCAATAATTGAGGGATGCACATGGCTATGACTATATCTTGGAGGATGTGACCTACAAATTCTCACCATCCCCATGTACCAACTACAAGAAAGTAGAGAAATCAACATTAGTAACATCATCATGTATATCATAATCAAGCATCTAAACATTAGATATAAAAAAATCATCACATCTTACCTAGATCTCCTACTGCCACTTGGGATTGATGAAAGAGGAAGTATGAGATACTATATTCTACATTATGCCTAGGGGAATAGATCTACTAATATCTCCACATTCATGTAAAATAGGTATCTCAACATGTGTGACTAGTGGTGATGCTCTACGTACTTATGAAGTAGACCTCTACAGTGGTACATCATCCTCATCCATCTCCTCTACTTTCTTCCCTCTATCCTCTGCATGTAATGGGTCTGGAACTTGTGCCCAAAAATTATCATGATCAAGGAAACATGGCTCTCCATGCTCCTCATCCTCATCATCCTCTCCATTAGGCCCATCCTCTCTCTCTACCTCATCCTTATGCACTAGTCATACCCATGGCCTTGGGTCCCTTGTAGGATGATCCTTAGGAAAAATGAAGGCAGGATTGGTGGCCTCCCAATAATTGGTGTATGTACACTAAACACCAACATCGTCAACATGGGACTCAGGTTGTGCATCTCGTCTCTCCTCCTCCCTTGAATTAGTAATTTTTGTGAATCTAGTGCTATCGGTCTAGGCCAAGCTCTAAGTCTCACAACACTTTGAGATGATCATAGGTACATTGGTAGTGTGGTGGGAACTCATTGTATCTAACCAAACTCTCGCATCACTCGATCATCAAAAAATGGCTAGGTGTTGTAGATATGTTGACCCTCCAACAAATGATCTTGCTACATCCTCCTTAATTGTCTATGTTGTTCTGGCCACTCCATCATACGCCTATACAATCTCTAAGTGATGTCCATAGATTGTAGATGATCAAGTACAACTATTTAATATAATAAATATATTCTTTGCCAAGGTCTCCCACAAGGGTATTCATGTGCCCATAGCTTGTCAAAGGTGATATCCACAGGAAATACCATTGGCTCGATATGTGCTATGTGCTCAAACATCTAGACTTGAAGGAGAGTGCATGTCATCAAACTCTTTTCCTCATGATACACATAACTACCAAGGGTGTGATAGGGATGTGTAACATACTCTGTCCCCATGAGTAAATAGTTTGACTCTCCTTCATCCCTTGTATGGTATGAATAATGCCTCCTACAAGGTGAGTTCCTCATCCATCTAGTGTGTCAAATAGAGTTATGGTAGTGATGAGTATCCTCCAAAGCAAAGGAATATCTTTGGTAATATGTAGTAGCCATTGTATGAAAATATGACCTATGCGATCTCTAGTAGTGGTCTGACAAATGCAACACATGTGGTCTTCCACTATCATGGTGTGAGAGTGTCATCCATCCATTCTCATGGTTTGAATTTTTAGTATAAGACACAAAGTGATACACATTCACTAGTGTGATTTTCATCTCTCCTATCGAAAGATGGAACATAGTGATGTCCACATCCCACTACTCCATTAAGGCCATGAGCATCATATCATTATATTGCATTGTAGGAATGTGATATCTCTACCAAATTCCTACACCGTAGAGTAACCTATATTCCTCATGCTCAAGCTCTCCAACTTAATTGCAAATATACATGTAAGTCAGGCCACTTGTATGCTCTCGCATTGAGGGAAGTTCCTACAAACACAACAATTCGAAACTCTTATCAACATTTTTGGCATTAAATTTTGTGTCTCTTTTTATATGTAGTTCCCCTCCTTGATTCATCCCTTATAATAGAATGTGATAGATACTTTTGTGTCATAACCCTTTTTTTAGACCTTTTTTTGCTTATTATTATTATTACTACTTTCATTATTATTATTAATTTTAAGAGTAATGTTAGTTAGAAACTTTAAGTTTAATAAGGTTGAAATATTTTAAAAGAAAAGAATTAATAAGTGGTGACTTTCATGAGAACAAAAAATTAATTGGCAAATTATTTATTTACTCAAAATACCAATTGAGCACATGTCATAGGAGAAAATGAGAAGTTTCTAGAAGTGGATTTCAAATTCCATCTTCTTGCATGTAACCCCCCCACTATGTCAACAATCAATTTTGCATGAAGTCAATTTTGGAAAAGAATCTCTATTTTCAATTAATTGTTTTGATAGTGGGAATGGCGCACCTATTCTATATAATTCATGCTAAAATTTCAAAGAAGAGAGTTCATTTTGGTTTTGGATGAAAAAAAAAGTAATTTCTTGAGTTCTTGCAAATTCTTGTTAGTAGTAGTAGTATTTTGTAGTCACATTGTATGGTAGGATTTTCAAGCTTTTGAAGAGATCTTATCAAACTACAAGGAAGGAGTGAAGAAGGGTAGCTGGGAGATTGGAGGTGTTTCAATAACAAGTAACTTGTTCGATCTAGGTTCCTTCTTGTCTACTCTCATGTTTTGAATTAGATTTTTATGTAGTTGAAGAAAAATAGAATTTTATTCACTTGTATGCTTTTCCTATTGTAAATTTGTGTAGGTTTTGATAGAGAATTTTTATATGCAAATAGGAAATAAAATTTAAATAATTTCCATTAATTAGTAGACTCTTTTTCAGAATGCAAATGAGAATATCATTTAAGCTCCTTTTTTCCCATTCATTTTGATTTTTTTTTCTTTCCAAAAATTTAGATTTCAAGGAATAAGAGTGAAATATATTAGGAACAAATTATCCTCTTTTGCTGAAGTAAATCAAGAAAAAAATCAGATTTTTTTTTAGAATAGAATAACATAAATAAATACTTCTTTAGAGTATTTTTTTTTGGAACAAAAATAAGAGAAAAAAAAACCAAAAAAACAACACATGCATTTCTAAATATCTCATAAATCATTTATCTTTCTCTGTGATATTTTGTCTCTAAGAATGAATTTGTGAAAATGTGTCCCTTTGTGAAAATTAAATCTAAAAAAAAAAGATATATATGTTTAGCGTGCAAAATTCAATTCTCTGTCAGTGCATATCTCTGATTCATTTATCTCAGAAGATATCCATATTGTGATTTTATGCACCACTGTGGTTATCTTTCTCTGTGTAAATACTACCCTCTGTGAATATTTGCCTGTGTATATCTTTGTGGGGAAATTAGCTCTATGAAAATCCTTTCTCAAAGCTATATTCAGTTTATTTAATTGTCTCTAAGAATAAATATTTAGTCCTCTGTGTATTTTATTCCTCAAAGCAATTTATCCTCTTGTGAATTATTTATCTTTCAAAAATTAATCCTCTATGTATATTTGTTTTTTTCCTCAGAATAATTTTCTTCCCTAGTGCTTGTTCAGCTCTCAGGATAATTTATCCTCTGTGTAATTAAACTAGATGATTTTTAAAACATTAGATTTTATACATACATATTTAAATATATATACTACCAATTGCACCTTGGTGTGCAATGGGTATGCCGAAAAGGTGTGGAAGTTCAATTTGATATTTTTGTCTATTTATTGTATATATTTGTGTAATACATGAGATCAATTGATAGGGTCCTTTAGAAAATGGATCCAAACATGATTTTAATAAAACCTCTAAATTAGGAAGATAATCAGGCTTCATTGCCAACAAACTCATGTTATATTTGCAAGAGGGAGAGAGATAGGGAGAGAGGGAGAGAGTATAGAAATAGGGGGAAAGAGTGAGTGAGAGAGAAGTAAGGAGATAGAGATAGAGTGGAAGATAGAAATGGAGATTGAAAAAAAGACATATATAGAAATGAAAATATACATATATAGAGAGGGAGATATAGAAAGATAAAGATAGAGATAGGAAGTCATATATAGAGAGATGAAGAGAGAGGGAGAGATATAGGTGTTTAGATAGATAGAGAGATAAAAAGAGAGGAATAAAGGGAGAAATGGAAGAAGAAATATAGAGAGATGGAAATAGAGAGGCAAAATTATACAGATATAGAGAGAAGATGGAAAGGGTGAGAGAGAGGAAAGATTCTAGTCTATTGTTTGCAATACATTTGTGTAGTTCATTAGGTGAATTGGTAGACCATTTACCAGATGATATTGTTTGTATAAAATAGATCTCAATGAATTTAAGTGATAGCTTCAAATCAACTATGCATCCATTTACAATGACCCCAACATGACTAAAACAAAACCTCTAAATTAGGACAATAAGATTTTCATATTATGTTTGAAATCGAGAGAGGTGAAATATATGGATAAAAATACATAGAGATAGAGGGGGGGAAGAGTGTGAGAGAGATGGGAAAGGAGATAAAAATAGAGATAGGGATAGGGATAGAGATGGAGATAGAGATGAATATGGAGAAACAAATGAAGATGGAGAGGAATATGGAGAGAGAGAGAGAGAGAGAGAGAGAGGAGAGCGGGATGCATATCTATGAAAATAAATATATAGAGAGGGAGAGATAGAAGAAGAAATATGGAGAGAGTGGTAGTGAGAGACAAAGAGATATAGATATATAGGTATAAGAAGAGGGAGAATGAGAGAGAGAGGGAAAGAAAGAGGGAAACATGGAGATGGAGGGATAAATGATAGGGGTGGAGTGAGGAAGAGATTTATGTGGGGAGATAAAGAGATGTGCGAGATAGATGGAGGTAAAGGGAGAAATATAGGTAGAAGAAGGTGGGAAGAGAGAGAGGGGGGAGAAAGAGATAAATAGCTCAAAATATAGAGGGAGAGGGAGAGATATGGATAGTGGGTGCTATAGAGAGATAAATCAGGATAGGGAGATAGATAGAAAGATAGTGAAATAGAGGTAGAGAAATATATTGATAGAAAGAGATAGAGATTGGAGGGAGATGTAGATAAACAGAGAGGTAAATAGACATAGAGAAGAGCAGGATAGATGTAGTGAATAAGAGAGATGGGGAAAGAAAAATACAAAGATATAGTGATATAGATAGAGTAAGGTACATTAAGAAAGGGATAGGGAGATAGATAGTGAGATAGTGATATATAGGTATGGATAGATGAAGGAGCAAGAGAAAGATAGAGGGAGAGAGAAATAGGAATATAGAGATATAAAGAAGGAGAGATGGAGTCAATATAAGAGAGAGGTATATAGAGAGAGAGGGGGATGCATAGATGGAGAATAAAAATAAAGAAGGCATGCATCAGAGAGAAAGATGGCAAAGACAAGTAATAGAAAGACAAACACAAATTGAGAGTGGAAAAATAGTTAGAGATAGCAAAGGAGAAATAGGAAGTGTGTGTGCAAGAGTGAGAGAGATATAGAAATAGACTTAAAGGGAGGGGAAAATATGGAGTGTATGTGTTTGAAAGAGATAGGAGAAAAGAGAGACAATGGTAAGGAGGTAGAGATAAAGAGGAAGATATAGATGTAATTGGAGATAAAGGAGAGATGGAGTTATATAAAAAGAGGGAGATAGAAATGGATAGAGAAGAACACAAAGAGAGATAGGGAGATAGAGGTAGAGAGATATAGATAGAAATAGATAGAGAGGTACACAAAAAGAGGTAGGGAGATAGGGAGACAAAGGTAGAGAGATATAGATAGGAAGAGAGTGAGGGTAGAGAGAAATAGAGAGATAAAATAGGAGAGGTAGATATGATTAGATATAGATAAAGAGATGAAGGGAGATAGAGATAGAGTCTTAAGAAGAGTTAGATAGAAACAAGGTGACAAAGACAAGTAAAAGAGAGAGTTATATAGAGAGAATTAGAGAGGGGAAAGATAAAGAGATATGGAGAGAGGGATAGAGATGGAGAAAAATATATAAGAATAGATAGAGAGTAAGGAAAGAGAAGTAGACAGATATAACAAATGAGTGATAGGGAGAGAGGGAGAGAGAGATAGGGACAGAAAGAGGGAGGGATGGGGATAAAAAGAAGAGTTGGAGAGATATATGTAACTTGGGAAAGATAGAGGGGTAAGAGAGATGGGAGAGGGAGTTGAATGGAAAAAGAAAGAGGGAGACAATGAGAGAGAGAGAGAGAGAGATAATTAATTAATTAATTTTTCTATTTATAAGCTAACAACCTTTTATTTATTATAAAAAATTCAATTATATGTAAAAGTTTTATATCATATATTTTGTAGCTATTAATCGGATACAAGTAAAACATTAATGCTAGGTTTTATTACTACAAAAAATTATAATTATATGTATTTTCCACCCTAAAATTATTAACTATAATTGTCTAACCTAAATGGAAAACTATTTAATTAAAAATTTTGAAATAATGACATAATTTAAAATAATTACACCGAGAGGCATAACCTACAATGGCATCATATAAGGGTCATCACCAGTAACGGTGTAAGAAAAAAGAATTGTTTTATATTCCTATTAGTTATGCATGCAAAAGTGAAGATTAACCTGAGCTGTAACTATTCCAAGCTGTCATAGATTCCTTAACTCTAGCCACACAAAGCAATGCCATTTAAACTCTAATGAGAAGGAAGATAAAATGAACCGTAAAGAATATGGAACGGTGACTGTAACACTATTAATTGAATTCAGATTTGAGGAGAGACATTTCACTTTCAGCTCACATTTGAACAGGCATAATGAATAGTTTCTTTTACATTTTGCTTTTACCAGGACTAATGGATGCGTTTTTTCTATTAAGTAATGATTAATCCAGATTTTATTTTTAACCACCCCACAAGGTGCAGGTTTCTTTGTGTATGGATCAAGTAGGAGGAGGAAAGGATTCTGAGAAGGTTTTCAATCTATTATTAGCATTCTATGTACATTGGAAATAGGTATATGGCAAATGCCTGTCTATGAATGTTATGCTCAAATATTGGTTGAGTCATCCTGCAGTTTGATTGTGCCTGAACTTTCTCCATTTGCAAGCCAATTTCTATATATTGCCTTATCTCTTCCGCGTGCTTGGTGAAATGTATTGGGTTTAGGATTCCCCTTAATTTAATGAATAAATATGTTCATAATGTATCAAAGTCATAAACAAATTATAGTTTGTAAGAGTAGACTCAAAAAACCTTAATGATTTACAATTTATCTTAACCAAAAAATTAGCCTAATTTGTGCATTTAAACTTGGGGTGGGGAGTGATGAGTATATTATATATTCCATCATCAAGATCAAAGGTTTCTGTGATAATCTCTGATAAAACCCTCTTTTCTAGAGCATAGTAAAAATCGATTATTAAACAGTAAGAGCCAGTATGCATAGGGTATAGGTTTTGATTCCTCGTCCATCATGATTTGTTTGGTCTCAAAATATCCTTTAGGTAGTTTACTTTACACACAATTCAAAGTAAAAGACCCAACAACGCTGCTCTCAAACCCAGCATCCTTGCCCGTGCCATATAAACTTTTTTTGTGCAGATCAAATCCAATGGGCTATGCACTAGCTATTTAGATCCATTCATGGAATGGTATTCCAAAGAGGCATATAAAATGGGTACTGCATTTGAGAACAATTTGGTTGTAGAGAGTATTTTCGCATCATTTTTTTTAATCTTAATACCTGAATCACTAAAAATACAGTGAGTTACATTTTGATCTAAAAGAGTTAAACATTTTAATGGCAGATTTGAACTCACTCTGGGATGCCAAATGAAGCAGATTGTTTTCCACAGCTCAAACACTCCTTGTAATAGTCAAATTTCTCAAATATCTAAAATGGTATCATGTTTGTATGCATTTATTGCATGTTACCTTAAACAAAAATGTTTGGTGCCTTATTGTTATATTAGTGATGTTGCACATGCTGCTAAAATCATATCAATCTTCCCTTAATCATCATAGTTAATATTTTCCAGTCTATAAATATTATGCTTGTCATAGTCCTTTTCTGCCACAGATATCAGACTGTAAACAATGATTGGTATATTTTATTTTTAGTGAGATGAAGTTTGCAGAGGAAAATGTTCTTATTTTTCAAAAAAAACTCCACTCTTCATTGTCAATGTTTTTGGTGTTGTCAAATCAATGAATGCAAGGATGCAACAGTTTTCTCCAGCCATTGTAGATCCCAATAATTATTGTTAATTTATTTTTTTCAGCTGATATTTACAAAGGAAAATGCAATTATTTAAAGGTAAAGAACTGCAATCTTCATTGTGATTTTGTAATGCATGCATAGCACTAGACTGGTAGAAGTAGAAGTTGTAGATAACATATTTTTTTCCTCCCTTTTCCATTTTCCTATTGAAGTCGATGATATGAAATTATCTTAATAAAAGAGTATTTCAAATCAGATTAATTATAGTTTTATAATAGTTGATATCTCTTCCAAATACTAAGTTTAGCAGTGACAAAATGAAAAACTCCAATACTATAAAGCAATGACAAAATGAAAAATGAAGTTGAAAGGATTGAATTTACTGCTACATATAGTGGACCTCTCTTCAATTACATCGATTTATTTGGCATCCCAGAGTGCGTTCAAATCTGCCATAAAAAAAATGAATGTAAGCTTTGATCAATTTTTTTATTTAATTTTTTTTAAATATTATTTGTAAATCTCAAAAATCAATTGTAAAATTAATTTATTCTAAAATTGATTGGTGATTCAAATAAAAATTAAAAATAAATAGAAATATTATTTATATATCTACAAAAAAATTCCAAAAGATTCTATTTATATTTTAATTTCTTAAGTTTATAATGGCTACATAGAATGTTTAATAGAAATATTAAAAAGAAAGGAAAGGCTTGCAATATGAATATAAGCAATATTTTTATGAAAAACAAAAGAAGAAAAAATCTTAATTTTCAATTTGGAAAGATCAAAAAGAATTTATATGTTTCTAAATTTAAATCCTAAAAATATAGGTTTTCTATATTAAAAAATCAAAGTTATGTGCATGCACAATATTTTAAAAATATTATATAATATTTAAGATATAAAAATATTTATTATTAAAAATTTCTTATTTATCATATAGATGTGATTTTTCTATTTTAGTTGAGTTAAAAATATTTCAAAAATAACATATGATGAAATTTATCAAAAATTTAAAAGCTTAAAAGAAAATAATTTTAATTAAAAAAAATCTTTAAGATATGTAAAAATGTCTTAATTTTATTAGAACAAAGTTTAAAGTTATTCATTTTATATATTTATTGAATAAATGTACATAATAATAAATATTTTATTAATATTTCATAAAAAATAGATAATAAGTTTTGTGAATGCATAATCCTACAATATTAACCCTAATTTTAGCATAACCTTTACCCTAAACTTAATCTTACCCTAATTTAACCATAAGCCTAAAGTAATTGAATCATAATCCTAATTCTAACCCTAATTGAAATTTAATACTAATCATAACTATGATCAACCAAGCTTGTCGACGCTCATCCAGCAATTCAAGCTCTTGCAATCTAGATACTCTATAGTCTTCATCAGTAACAAGACCTTGCAAAGAAACTCTTAGAGATGGTATTTCCACCTCAGTAGGTAATACTGCTTCGGACCTATACACCAAAGAAAAAGGTGTAGCCCTAGTAGGTGTTCTGATACTTGTTCTATAAGCCCACAAGGCAGGACTGAGCTACAAATGCCAATCCTTCCTAGATTTGTTCACTGTTCTGTGCAAGATAGTCAATAGGTTTTTGTTAGATGCCTCGGCTTGTCCATTACCTTGAGGGTAATATAATGATGACCAGTGTTATTTTATTTTGAATTTCTCATAGAGTTCGTTTAGATATTTGTTCTTGAACTATCCTCCATTGTCAGTTATAATGGATGAAGGTATACCATACCTACAGATGATATAATTAAGATTAAATAGAGCTACTTGTTTGTCGGTTGCTTTGATGAGCGAAACCACTTCTACCCACTTAGTGAAGTACTCAGTGGCAGTGATAATAAATTTGTGTCTGTTAGATGATGCAGGATATATTTGGCCAATTAGATCAAACACCCACTGTTGAAAGGGCTAGTGTGTCACAAAGGGTATGAGATCCCTAGATGGAGCATGGATAAGGTGCCCATGCAGTTGGCACTTTTCACAGGTTTTAGAAAATTTAATATCTTCTTTCTCCATGTTTGGCCAGTAGTAGCCAACCCTTAGTAATTTTCATGCTAAAGTTAGACAGCTCAAATGGGATCCGCAAACACCTTCATGAACCTCAGATAATGCGCATTGGGACTCCTCAGTTTATAAACATCTAAGCAAAGTATTATCTAAACCTCACTTGTGTTGAAATGTGGTGACTGATCAAAAAAGTACTGTACACTTAGCACGTATCTTCGTCGGGGTCCGAGGCTGGGCTGGGCCCCGAGCAGGGGTTTGGGGGTGGCAGCCCCCGAGAAAAAAATTTTTTTGCCATTTTTTCGTTGATGAAAACCAACATTGTAATAAAACCCTAAAAAGGCCGACTTTGTTTGTTGCCCTAAAAACGCATGTTATAAGCGACTGGGATGCTTAAGGCATTGTAAGGTTGATGTACTATTTTTGCTAGATAATAAGAAAGATTGGACGACTGTGTATGGTGGATGTAACCCATTATGGGTGAACCAGGTTAAATCTTTATGTTATCTGTGTCCTGTTTTATTTCTTTATCTTTTGTATTTAAATATGCATATAATTGTTAGTTCATATTTGCTTCGGGTCTTCTTGAAACTCTAACAATTGGTATCAGAGCAAGGTTTTCTATAAATTGGCAAGACTTTTAGATTTGAGTGGGAGCAATGGAGGATTCCAAATTCAAGGTTGAAAAGTTTAACAGCCAAAATTATCAATTATGGAAAATGCAGATGGAGGATTACCTATATCAAAAGGATTTGTGGTGGCCATTGGAAGGAAAGGAAAAGAAACCGACCACAATGTCAGATGAAGAGTGGGACATTTTAGATAGAAAGGCACTAGGATCCATTCAATTGTGCCTTGCACCGTCTGTAGCATTCAATATAACAGAAGCAAAAATGGTTGTAGATTTGATGGCAACATTGGCTAAGTTGTATGAGAAACCCTCGGCTTCGAATAAGGTATTTCTTATGAAGCGTTTGTTTAATTTGAAAATGAGTGAGGGAGGATCTGTAGCGGAGCACTTAAATCAATTTATACAATTACCAGTCAATTGTCTTCAGTAAAAATTACCTTTGCAGAAGAGGTTAGGGCTCTCTTGATTTTATGTTCTTTGCCAGAAAGTTGGAATAGCTTGGTTATGGCTATAAGTAACTCTGTCTTTGGTAATTGATGATATTGTTGGTGTTATCCTAAGCGAGGAAATGCGAAGGAAAAACACAGGTGAGACTCCAACATCATCGGGTAGTGTTTTGAATGTGGAGAACAGAGGAAGATCAAAGGAAAGAGGAAAAGGCCCTGGGAATGAGAAGTCACGAGGGAAGTCAAAGAAAGGAGACTCTCAATCTAGAGGAAAGAAAGATTGCTGGTACTGCGGAAAGCCTGGTCATCTAAAGAAAGACTGTTGGTCTCAAAAAAACAAAGAAGGAGACAAAAATGAAAATGACAGTAAGGAAGCTAATATTGCAAGTAATACTTTACAAGATGCTATAATCTTATGTTTGGATAATGTTAATGATTCCTAGGTAATAGATTCTGGGGCTTCATTTCATGCTACACCCCATAGAAAATATTTTCTAGATTATGTTCAAGGTGATTTTGGACAGGTATATTTGGGTGATGATGAGCCCTGTCAAATTTTTGGAAAAGGAAAGATAAAGATCAAGTTGCAGAATGGTAATGATTGGTTTCTGCAGGAGGTAAGACATGTTCCTAATTTAAGAAGAAATTTAATTTCTGCAAGGCAACTAGGTAGTGGAGGTTGCATAGTTACCTTCTCAGACATTATGCGGAAGGTCACTAAAGGATCATTAGTAGTAGCTAAAGGTGTGAAGGTCAGCACATTATATTTGTGTACTGGTAACACTTACTCTACCTTAGCTGCTATAGATAAAGTTACTATAGGGACAACAACAATAAATGTTGCAAGAACAGATTAGATAATGTGGCACCATAGGCTTGGGCACATGAGTGAGAAAGGGATGAAAATCCTTCACTCCAAAAATCTATTGCCAAGACTAAATAAGATTGATTTAGAGTTATGTGAAAACTGTGTTTATGGTAAACAGAAAAGAGTCAGATTTCTCAAGGTTGGGAAAGAAAAGAAGAGTGAGAAGTTAGAGCTTGTACATTTAGATGTATGGGGACCGGCTCAGGTATCATCTCTTGGTGGCTCTTGTTATTATGTTATTTTTACTGATGACTCAACCAGAAAAATATGGGTATATTTCCTAAAACAAAAATCAGATGTTTTTGAAACTTTTAAGAAATGGAAAGCTTTGGTTGAGAATGAGACACGAAAAAATTTGAAGTGTCTCAGATCAGATAATGGAGGTGAGTATTGCAGTAAAGTATTTGAAGATTACTGCTCCTTAAATGGGATTTGAAAGCAGAAGACAGTTCCAGGAACTCCATAGGAAAATGGTGTGTCAGAGAGAATGAATAGGACAATCATGGAACGCACGAGGAGCATGAGATTGCATGCTGGATTGCCCATACATTTTTGGGCAGATGTTGTACATACTGCTATCTATTTGATAAATAGAGGACCTTCAACCCCTTTGGATGGTGGTATTCTAGAGGAGGCATGGACTAGTAAAAAGGTAAATTATTCTTTTCTAAAAACTTTTGGTTGCGAAGTTTTTGTCCATGTAGATAAAGAAAATAGAACCAAGCTTGATGCTAAATCTCAGAAATGTACCTTCATTGGATATGGGATAGATGAATATGGCTATCGGCTATGGGATTTTGAAAATAAGAAAATAATTAGAAGTAGAGATGTTATATTCAATGAGAAGGTCATGTATAAAGAACATATGCAGGAAAAGAAGCATGAATAGGACAAATAAGAATATGTGGTGTTGGATGAGATTCCTAAAAAATGAAATGCCACAGTTGCTTGATGCTCAGCAACAACAGATTGTCCCACAAACTCCTGCAAGTGTTAGACATTCTACAAGGACAAGTAGACCCCCTAAAATATTTTCTCCTTCTTTGTATTCTATTTTATTAACAGATTCTGGTGAATCAGAAGAATATGAAGAATTAATGTAGGTAGATGCCAAACAACAGTGGGAGCTAGGCATGAAAGAGGAGATGGACTCCTTGATGAAAAATAAGACTTGGGACTTAGTCCCTTTACCTACAGAAAAAAGAGCCTTGCCTAACAAATGGGTTTATCGGCTGAAGGAGGAGGAAGGAGGTCAGAAAAGATATAAGGCCAGACTTGTGGTAAAAGGTTTTGCACAGAAAAAGGGTATAGATTATGATAAAATATTTTCTCCAGTTGTAAAAATGACTTCAATTAGAACTGTACTTAGTCTTGTGGCTGTAGATGATTTACATCTTGAACAATTAGATGTCAAAATAGCTTTTCTCCATGGAGATTTGGAGGAGGAAATTGACATGTTGCAACCACAGGGATATGAGGTCAAAGGTAAGGAGAACTTGGTGTGTAGGTTGAAGAAAAGTCTATATGGCCTAAAGCAAGCACCCCAACAATGGTATTTAAAATTTGATAGTTTCATGGCTGAACACGGTTATCATAGATGTCATTCTAATCATTGTGTATATTTTAAGAGATTTGATAATGGCAATTATGTTATCCTGTTGCTTTATGTTGATGACATACTTGTTGCTGGGTCTAACATGCAACATATAAATAATCTTAAACAGAAATTAGCCAGGTCATTTTGTATGAAGGATTTGGGTGCAACTAAGCAAATTCTCGATATGAGGATTACACGGGACAGGAAAAATAGAACCTTGAATTTGTCCCAAAGTGAGTATATAAAGAAGGTGTTGAAACGATTTAACATGTAGGATGCAAAAGCAGTTAGTACACCTTTGGCTAGTCATTTTAAATTGACTAAGGAGATGTGCCCAAAGGCACAGGAAGAGGTTAATAAAATGTCTAACATCTTGTATTCATCAGCTATTGGCAGTCTGATGTATGCAATGGTATGCATAAGTCCAGATATTGCACATGCAGTGGGAGTTGTGAGCAGGTTTATGAGTAATCCGGGTATGGAATATTGGAATGCTATAAAATGGATTCTTCGATATTTGAAAGGAACTACTACAAAGGCATTATGTTTCAAAGGATCTAATGCTACTCTAAGTGGATTTGTTGACTCTGATCTAGTGGGTGATATTGATTCACGAAGGAGTACTACAAGGTATGTTTTTACTATAGGGGGAACTGTGGTTAATTGGATTTCTAGGCTGCAAAAGGTTGTTGTACTTTCAACCACTGAAGCTAAGTATGTTGCTACTATAGAAGCCAGCAAGGAGATGATTTGGTTGCAATGTTTTCAGGAGGAATTGGGTCAGACACAAGAGGATAGCCCATTGTATACTGATAGTCAGAGTTCCATTCATCTTGCGAAGAACTCTACTTTTCATTCAAGGACAAAGCACATTCAACTCAGGTACCACTTCATCCAGACTGTTTTGGAGGAGGGTCAGTTACAGCTTGAGAAGATTCACACAAGTGAGAATCCTGCCGATATGTTCACAAAGGCAATTCCATAGGAGAAGCTGATTTCTTCATCAATTTCTATTGGTCTTCTTGATTGATAATTGTGGAATTTATACCAGTCAAGTCCTAGTGTTTTATCTAGCGGATGTTGCATGTACAGTGGTGTCGTGTAGTATCAGTCTCTAAGTGGGAGATTGTTCGGTGTGGAGCCTGATCAGTCTTGAAGTGGGAGATTGTTGAAATGTGGTGATTGATCAGCAAAGTACTATACACTCAGCATGTATCCTCGCTGGGGTCCGGGGCCGGGCCGGGCCCTGGGTAGGGGTTTGGAGGCAGTAGCCCCCGAGAAAAGGGGGGGTTCGGGGGCGGTAGCCCCTGAGAAAAAAAAATTGCCATTTTTTCGTTGATGAAAATCGACATTGTAATAAAACCCTAAAAAGGCTGACTTTGTTTGTTGCCCTAAAAATGCATGTTATAAGTGGCTGGGATGCTTAAGGCATTGTAAGGTTGATGTACTTTTTTTGCTGGATAATAAGAAAGATTGGACGACTGTGTATGGTGGACGTAACCCATTCTGGGTGAACCACATTAAATCTCTGTGTTATCTGTGTCTTGTTTTATTTCTTTATCTTTTGTATTTAAATCTGCATATAATTGTTAGTTCATATTTGCTTCAAATCTGCTTGAAACTCTAACAACCTGAATAGGTCATTAGCAATGATGACATACTATGACACATTTCAGATTAGGTTCCTTTTTTCATTTTGGGAAAGATTAGTAGGGACAAATTGGTCACGCAAGTAAGCATAAATGTGGCTATAATGAGATGTCATGTCCAATAATAGAACAGACCATCTGGGACTTGGGAGAATCATAGGCAGGATAATGTAACTCTTCCACCAGGAATTCAAAGCAAAAATTAGATTCCTGTAGCTATGGTATATATGCCAAAGTGACCATTGCATCCGCTACTCTATTTGTTGTTCTGGGGATTTGCTGAAATGATACAAAGGTAAAGTATTTCTTGAGATCATCCACCATTCTCTTATAAGGCATCAGTTTCTCATCTCTTATCTGATATAGGTCATTGATTTGGTTGGTAATGAGTTGATAATCTCCATAGATGTGTAATTCAACAATCTTCCACTCGATGGCCAGCTTGATCCCATTTACCAAAGCTTCATATTCTGTAGTGTTGTTTGTGCAAGGGAAGAGAATCTTGTAAGCTTTCAAAATTGAATATTTTTTAGGAGTAATAAAAAGTATTTCGACACCAGTACCATGTTGAGTGAAAGACCCATCAAAGAACATCTTCCATGATTGTTTAGTAAGGTGCATGATTGATTCATCTGAGAATTCTATATGCAGAGGTTGACTGTCTTCAAGTGGAGCATCAACAAGTTAGTCTACAATAACCCATCCTTTCATGGATTTATGTTCCACATATTCAATATCAAATTTTGTAAGAACCATAACCCATTTAGCCAGTCTTCCTGTAAGTGTTTCTTTACTAAGAAGATATTTGAGCGGATCAATCTTGGCTACTAGCTTAATAGAATGTGCTAACATATAGTGCCTTAATTTTTGTGATGCAAAGACCAATGACAAGCATGCTTTCTCTATTATAGTGTAGTTCATTTCATATGACACCAATGTTCTGCTAATGTAATAGATAGCTCGTTCCTTTTTATTGTCATCTTGTTGTGCCAGAAGTGTCCCCAGTGAAGTATCTGTAGCTGATATGTATAGAATCAATGGCTTACCTTGAATCAGTGGCATTAATATGGGTGGATTAGAAAGATATTCTTTGATTTGTTGTAAATGTTGTTCACAATATTTATCCCAAATGTATTGAATTCCTTCCCTTAATACCTTTGTGAAGCGTTGAGCTTTATCTGCTAGCTGAGATATAAAATGCCTTATTGATTGAAGATGAACCTGTAAACTTCTCATTTGAATGATGTTCTTGGGTGGAGGCATTTCCATTATAGCTTGGACCTTTTCAGGGTCAACCTCAATTCCTTTTTTGAAATTATGTAACTAAGAAATTTTCCTGATGTTACTCCAAATGCACACTTTTTAGGATTTAACTGGAGCTTGAATCTTTTCATTCTATCTAGTATGAGGCCTACTTCTTGAATATGTGTAGATCTCTTCATAGTCTTTACCAGGGTGTCATCAACATAATCTTCCATGTTTTTATGCATCATATCATGGAAGAGAGTGGTTACCGCACTTTGGTAAGTTGCTCCTGCGTTCTTTAGCCCAAACAGCATAACATTCCAGCAGAAGGTTCCCCATGCACATGTGAAAGCTGTCTTTTCTTGATCTTCAGGTGCTATCTTGATCTGATTGTAACCAGAGAATCCATCCATTAATGAATACATCTCATATCCAACAGTCATCTACTATCATGTCAATGTTGGGCAATGGAAAATCATCTTTCGGATATGCTTTGTTGAGATCCTTGAAGTGTGTGCAAAATCTAATAGATTTGTCTACCTTTGATATAGGTACTATATTTGATATCCATTCTGCGTAGTCTATAGCTCTGATAAATCCATCTTTTAGCAATTTTTCTAGTTCAACTTTGACTAGTAGTGCCACATGAGGATGCATCTTATGGAGTTTTTTCTTGATTGGTTTAACTTCTGGTGTAATAGAGAGATGATGCATGATGAGATCAGGATTTAGTCCTGGCATATCTGAGTATGTCCATGCAAAGTTGATCTTCTTTTCTAAAAAAAGGTTGTTGAAATATTTTAACTCTTCTGCTGATAGTGATTGAGCTAAATGAATGATGTGTGGTGTCTCTTGACTCCCAATATTCACCGGCTGAGTTGGCTCAATCAATATGGAAGATCTCTCCTGGAAATGACTTCGCAATATATCAAGTATCTCACCTTCAAGCACCTCAGAGAGGTTTTCACCTTTAGGTACGTCCTTTATTTTCTCTTTTTTAGATTCTGATATCGCCACAATGTGGTTTTTGCCATCAGGTCTTTTATTTTTATTTTTCTTATTTTTGTGACTAAGATACTTGATATCTATTTCAGTCCTATTTTCACTTTGTTCACAGGTGGAAGAGTTCATGGGTTCAACTGCATTGAGATAATAGGCAAACATATAGTCATTGGCAAAAGTAGGTACATTCAAGGGATGGTTATAAAGAGTACAACCAATCAGCTCACGATGTATTAAGGATAAGGTTAGAACAGGCTCAAGGGAGTTCATGGTACTATCATCATGGCTTCAGACCAACCAGTCGAGTTCTAGAAGACTACCTTGCATATGTGTCTTGAGACCAAGAAGATTCATGACATGATTATTGAAATTCATGTTAGTATTTAGTGGACCTAACCCAACTGACCTACTTCTAGCGTCGTCACCTACTTTAGACTAGACTACATACCATGGTGTGACAGTAATAGGGTCAACGGACAACATCTCAACATTCATGACAAAATAATCATAATGTGTTGTTGAATAATTGTTGTTATAAATAGAGCTCTTGTCTGAGTTATCAGAGTCATAAGATGAATTTTCTGACTCATCTTCAAGTGGCTTAGTAAAAGTATATATAGTATCAATACCCACATCTTTTTTGTTGCAAGTTCCTTCATGATTTTGTTCATTGATTGCCTGTATTTGACACACTTGTGGACATAACCTTGATGATGTTGTTAATCCCTGTCATCTGTTCCATTCAGCTTCCTCTAGACTGATGACTGGTTCTATTTCTGTAGATTCTAATTCTTCTTTTGTAGTTTCATACCTGATTTGTCCTATCTTGTTAGAGGAGAGTTAGTAGGTGAAGAAATTGCTTGTGTTCGTTCTTCCTCCAGCTGTTGTTCATAGTCTTGTTGTCTTTTTAGTCTAATTTCTTTCATTTCCTTTTGCATTTTTAGGTGCATCAGCTCTTGTGCATCATTTGTGATATCACTAGATTCTTCAAGGGTTTCTGTAGTAGATGTATCTGAGAGATGGTCAGGACCCCATTTGTACTCATTTGAATCAGTTTCTGAATCATCTACTTGTTGTTTGCTAGTACATGTGACCAGAATGTTCAGCGGTGCAAACAATTCTCTGATTATGTATACTTTGTCTCTCATATCCTCTGGGACTTCTACTTCTTGTGGTATTATAGCTGATATAATTGGAACTTGATTACCATCTGTTTCCTCTCTCTAGGTGGGCAATTCTTTTTGTTCATTGTCACACTTTTCCTGAGTTTGTTGAGTATTAAATTCTTGTGTTGATAAAAGTAGTACATTTTTCTTCCACTTAAGTTGATGGTGGGACGTGTGCTTCTGATCTAATGACTTTCTTGGATCATATCCTAGCCCAGCTTTATCATTGGCAGACTTAGTTTGTAACTGAATAGGTTCAACAATACCTTTTTGACGTTTGCCTAGAGGACCAGTATCTGAATATCCCATGTGTTGAAGCATCTTATAGCCTGGACCATATTATGTCGAGGAAATCTCACAATGTCATATTTATTTATTTGCATTATCTTCTTTGAAAAGTGATTTGAGAACATCATCCTCTTCTATTTCATCTACAAGAGAAGTAGAGGACTGTATAAAGAGACCATCATAAATGACTTTTGGAGTTGAATTTTGTAGCTTCATAACCTCTGATGGTTTTCCCGACTATCTTGGTGATGGAGGAAGAGACATTAGTGAGAGTAGAGGCTCTATTTTGTAGCCATCTATGCCAGTGTTTGTGATTTTCAATTTCTTTTCTTAATCTTTCAGCAAAGATTCCAAACTTTCAGTTGTAGAGGCTGCTCTATTATGAGGAACAAAAGCATCAACACTCTACATTAATGCATTGCAGGTATAGCTTGTATCGACAGGAATACTGACTTCAACTCCATTATAAGGAAACTTCAAGCATTGATGATATGTAGATGGTACTGCATTCATTTCATGATCCATGGCATGTCTAGTAAGATGTTGTATGAAAGATGAAGATCCAAGACTTGAAAAATGACATCTCTTTCTATAGGTCCTACCCTGATTGGTAATCGCACCAGACCCTTAGAGGTTCTTTCTTCTTCATCATAAGCCTTGATTGTTATTTTCTTTGTTGGATCAATAACATTTGCCAAAAATCCTAGTTGTGGCAGTAGATTGTATGTACAAATATTCAACCCAACGCCTCCATCTATCAAAACACGTTTAACTCGATGTTTATGGATCATGGCTTCAATGTGTAATGGCTGGTTATGTGGGTGACTCAGTGAGTTATCATCTTCTTCAGAGAAAGTGAGGTAATGAGGTGAGGCTAGGTGACCCACCATAGATTGAAACCGATCTACGTCTAAATCTTTAGGGACAATGGTGGTAAGTAGAGCCTTGTCCAAGACCTCTCTATGAGAAGAAGAGATCTTAAGTAGTTCCAAAATGGAGATTTGAGCATTAGTTCTCTTCAATTGTTTGACAATACTATAACCAGGAGAAGATGATAAAGCTAGTTGTTTTGATTTGGATGTGATTGTATATGTTTGTCTATTTGGTAGATTTGATGTTGTTTGATCAAAAGTTGAGGAACTAGGTCCTGGGAGAGTAATCTTCCTTTGAGTGTGGGTCACATCATTAGCAGTTTGTGCTTGACTTGGGTGATCCAGGATTATGATCACATTGCAATATTCAGGTTGAGAAGATTCAATCATGTTGATCACATTATCATTGTTAGTGTAGGTATAATTGACTCTAGCTCCTCCCTTGGATTTTGAGGAATCTCCTTGTTCATAAGTCAGTAAGGGATCTTTAAAGGCCTTATGATCAACATTAGTTGCATGATTTCCAACAACGATCTTACTTGCATCAATGAGATCTTGGATTTCATGTCGGAGTTTCATGCAATTGTTTATGCTATGTTCCTTGTTCCAATGGTAGTCACAGTATTCATTTTCTCTCCACCATTTGGGTCTAATTTTTGAGTCATATGGTCTAGAATTGTCTGGCAATGTTATCAAATTATTTGCCAATAAGGTTTTAAAAGTGGATTCATATGATTCATCTAGAGGAGTAAAATCACGCTTAGGTTTTGAGAGCCAAGGCTTTTCTTTAAACCATTCTCTTGTTTTCTTTTGAGGATTTTCTATTGCAATTTCAGCTACCTTGAGTGCTTGCGTGCCACTAGCCAAGTTAAATATTGTGGATTTTGTTTTTGCTTGGACAATATCTACCACTCCATCACTAAAAACATTTATGTTGTTATCTTTGCCGTATTTCCAGTATTTGCTCTTTTCTTTAGAACTAGAACCTTGTGATGTTTCTTTCCAAAGCGATATATCTCCCTTTTTTATAAGCACATCTTCCATTCTAAGGGTGTTATCTACCATTTTGTTGAATGAAGGGTGTACTTGCATATGGACACTGTACTTCAATTCAAGGATTAAGTTGTTGACAAAGATATCCATTTTCTCGAGGTCTGGGATAGTCTGTGAATACCTAGAGAACATCTTTCTCCATCATTGGAGAAAAGTGAGAAAGGGTTCTCCTATCTTTTGTCTGGTATTGCAAAGTTCTATCATGGTGACCAGGTGATGAATGTTTTAGGAGTATTGCAGTAGGAATAGTTGGATTAATTCTTCAAAAGTTTTTATTCCCATGGGTAGACTTGAGAACCATTCCATAGCTTGCCCTCCTAAACTTCTTAGGAAAAGGCACATGAGATATGTTTGGTTATGCATGAACCCCATACATAAAGCACACAATTCTCTGATATGATCTTGGGGGTCTGTATTCTCATCATATTTATCAAACTTAGGCATTTCTACTCTTGAGGGAAATGGAGGCATGTCAAGGTTTTTGTCAAATAGGAATGGGTATATTGTGTCTAGAGAATATTGTTTTGGTGTTTTGTCTTTGTTTGCTTATCTTTCCCCATGGTGTCTCTTCCTCTTTAGTTTGGCGCCTTGCTTTGCTAATTCTAGGAAATAGTCTTCTTTTTCCCTAGCCATTATGACCTTCATCATTTTTTGGAATTCTTTATCATTTTGACATTTATGTATTTTAGTCTCGGGAGGCTCAAAAAGCTCAGATTTAGTTGATGAGGAATCAGTGTCAGTGGCATGATTTGTGACAAGGACGATTTATTTTGAAAGGGGTTTTTACAAAGAATGGATTGTCATTTGATGAAAAGGGTGTTTCTTTTTCTTTGTCTATTTTTTTGCAAGAGTTTCTGGTTTGAACAGGCATTTGTAACCGACAGGACTAAGAGCTAAATGTGTTGTAGAAGTCAACATCAAATTGTAGCTAGTAGTTCATTTAACATAGTGATTGAGAGAAGTTACTAAGATCTAGTCTAGTTTTAGGAATGATCTATCCTATGTAAGACATTTTCTAAGTTAACTTAGGTTTGGTAAGATGTTGTTTGAACTAGCTGAGAGATGATCGACAAAATCATGCAATGCAATAGTAGGGGTACACTATCAAGGTTGTTTATGCTCAGGAGGATGATAACCAGTTTTAGGCTCGTTATAGACTATTTAAGATAGGTTTGACTATTCTGGACTGGAAAAATCAGAGACTCGTAAAACATGATTTCTAAGACCGTATGATACTATAACGACTTTAGGATAATAACAATTATGTTTCATACGAGTTGCTACCTAGTACCGTACAACAAATGGGCATGTCCCGAATGACAAAGGATTCAATGCAGTTCTATCTCATACGACATATGATTTAGTTTTAAGCGACAGACTATTAGGTCTCATACAATAGAGGATTGAGCTCGAACGACAAATTAGAAGACTCATATGACACAAGATATGGTGCAGGACGACAAATGATCAAGCTCGTATGACTGTTAACAGGACAAAGACAAAAATTTTGAGTTTTTCAATAGCTAAGTATGACAACTGAGTATGACCAATTTTGAGGTGGACTTAATTTTGACCAAGATAGACTAGTTCTGACATGGATAGAGTTTTATCACTAAGTTGTTGATTTGTTTTCTCCAGTTTCAGTATTTCAGTTTTAGTTTGAGGGATGAAAACACAAAAAACACACAGTATGAATAGTAACTCCAATCATAGCATGCAAACCCTATGGAAGTTGGCTTAGACAAGAAAAATTTTCCTTGCTGACTTAGGTGCACACCCAATAGCTAATCAGAATACGGCCACTAAGTCTCATGCAATGGATTCTCAATGCCGCATTAACCAACTCCAAATTCTAATGGGGGCATGATATGGCAAGTGTCTTAGGAGAATTACTATCTCTCTTGCACAAAGATTATCAACCTTTCAGAGGTGAATCGGGTAGCTTCTAATTTTAATTGGATCTAGTAAGGGTACCATTCGACACGTCGAGGTATAAACTCAATTATGAGGTTTCCCAACCTTGAAAACCGAGGTTCATTATACCCGAAGGTACTGAGGAGAGCTATTCTCGAGCATTGTCGTTGACTTGATTTTCATCAAATCATGTTTATTTTATAGTGGGTTGGAGTACTTGGCATTTAGCATTCCCACTTAGGTCGTTCCCCTCACACTGGTCGTAGCAACTTTAAGAGTTTTTCAACCCCTCGAGAGGGCAGGCTTGCTAAAGATGTACAAATCTCAAACAAAGAAAAAGCCTCAAGGGTCTAGATTTCTGATTGTCTTAAAAATACAAGAGCATACTCTCCTACCTCTCAGAATTTTCTAAAAAAAAAATGAAAGACAGATTTGTTCATTAACTAGATAGCAAGTTAAGTGCCTAAAAAAAAATTAAAGAATACACAATGTTTGATTGATTCTCTTTAGGAAACCTACAAAAACAACGTATTAGTAGTCATGTTGTTTTTATTCTTTGACAGACGTATGTTTGATTAATAAAATCTTTGACAAGCGTCCTACAAGAAACTGGTTAGGCTGTGAAAATACCAGGTAGATAGAAGACAATTTAGGGTTAGCGTTAGCGTAATCAAAATTTAATTCAAGAAAAACCCTGAAAACTGAAACTTGCTTTAATCCAACAGAAAACAAAATCATACGATAATTCTCATAGAGTGAAACGACAAAAGGCTTTTTTCATATGAGTTAGAACTAAGCATAGGACGATAGAAGACAAAATCAAATATTCATAACAGAATGTCGTATGACACCATTTTCTGATTCGTACGACAAATAAAAGGCTTCAATAGAATGTCGTACGATTCAGTAATACTACTCATACAATATTTTGTAGAGATTGTACAAACAAAACTTGTAGGATAAAAAAATTATTTTGAGGCCGAAAAATTAGTCTTCTACCCCATGGTGGGTGCCAAAAATGTGTGTGAAAAGTGAACCTGTATCTGTATCTGGAATACACAACACTTCAATTAAGTCATTACATGTATGGTTGGTAAATCAATAATCAATGAATAATAAACCATTACAAAGCGACCCATTTCCTTCTAGTAGATGCGAGTTTAGATTGCTCTCAGATTGCTAAGCTATCCAGTGACTAGACAACACCTAAACGAAGGATTTTTAATCTATATGAACATGGATTTAAGCTAGATGGATGCAAGATTAATCTAGATATGCATGATTTAAGCAATAAATGAGACATTTAAGCTAAATGATTTAAGCAATATGAAATAACTAATATGCAATATCTCCATGCAAATTCTCAATGAACCTAGAGCAAAAACAACATAATAACAATATATTCTCCAGGATCTTTGAATGAGAGATGAGAGCTTGAATTTATAGAAAATTCAAAAAGAAACCAAAGGCTGAGATCAAATGATGATGAGTGGTCAAGATTTTCCAAGAGGAAGCACAATCCAGGTGAATTGATGTGATTGGATGCTTTTCTCAGTTTTAAAGGAAATTGAACTAAAATTAAGATAAAATCAGAAAAAAAAAACTGATTTATTCTCTATTTCATTCAATTTTAATATTTAATTGTTTTAATTGCTTTCTCTAATATTATTTATCAAATTTTAATTTGTTTTTCAAGATTATCTCCAATTGATTTCTTTTTCTCAAATTTTAATTCTTTCTTGGTCAATTAATTCCTTTTTTGATTTATTTCCTCTTTTGAAGATTTGTGCTCATAATTTCCAATTCCTCTTTCTTGATTTGTTTCCTTTTTTGAATATTTATGGAAAATTGATTTATTTAATTAAATATTCTAGGATATTTAATAAAATAAATAAGATAATTGTTTAAAAATGATTTACTTGGAAGGATCAATTAATTAAATAAATATTTAATTAATATTGAGTGATTAATTTGCTATGTGACATTTGATGATTAAAGAATTAATTGTGTGCTCAAGATTTATTTAATTGCCTTTGGTTAGGACCTTGGTGACGTTGTCGAGATTAGGGGCTCATGGTTTAGATGACCATTTTTAGGGTATTACAAAAACCACCAAAAACTCGCACAATGATCAATGTGGATTGCCAAAACAAATAGGAAATGAATAGGAAACATCTGCAAGCATGTTTGAATCATCACTAACAACTGCACCAACACCACTTATCAAATCTTCATCGATCAACATCAGAAAGCTCAAGACCACAACCAATCAGCAACTGTCATGAAGAAAGATAGCTTGCGGGGCACCAAATCATGAACCATCTGAAAGAATGATACATAAGACCATCCCAGATAATATCCCAAAACTTCGGCACAAGATTTGATCACACCTAAATATACCAGAGGAATTACCAGATTCTGCAAAATAGTGATCAGCAAAACCAAACTACGAAATCGGATTAGAAGATCTTCCCAAATTTGTCAGAATGAATCACAGGAATATGTTGACATCAATGACAACAACATGTCCTAGCAACAACAACAAACAACCATATCCAACACAAATCACATTGATTCCTACATTAATTACACCAAACCAAATCTTGTTTTGTAATTGATTTCTACATTAATGAATTTGCCTAGAAAATGAAGAGTATTCTTATACTCTTACAACTGTTATCAAAATTCTACTTGAATTTTCAACTCCTTTAGACAAAATGACCTTATTTAGAGTAGAAACATGATTACAGCCTTTGAATGAACCTTTTAACTTCTTAATCAAAATTTCAAATGGGTATCCATAAATTAAAGTTATAATATTTCCACAATCCATTTAATTTGTTACTGTTGTTTCTAAAATTCAATTGTGTGAGATTTTTTATCATAAATGTTTCAGATCACATCATCAAGTTATCCTTAAAATCAACTATTTAGTATTTAACAAATAATGTTTCATTAATCAAAGATTAAAAACAACCAAAACTAACATTTCTCCATGCATGCATATATAGGTTGGAATTTTTCTGAGTCCTATTATCCAACATGGAAGGGCTCAATGTCGCACTCATGGAAAAGAACTGGCTATTTTGATGGTCACTAATGCACACCTTGATATCTAGTCCCTCAAAATAAACCATACAGTTCCTACAATTTCAAATGTCATTTTTAACCCGATTGTCATTTCAATCTGTCTTTCTACACTAGTGGAAGTTACCAACAAAGAATAGTGTGCTTGGTTAAGTATATTGATTGGAATTTGGACCACACTTAGATTAAATAAGGCTTACTCCTTATTTCAAAGACACAAAGAGGTCACCGAGAAGGTTATCAATGAACAGTTGAGAGGGGGGGGGGGCGTGAATCATACAAACTTAATCATCCATAAAAACATCAGATTCAACCTCGGTAACATATATATCAGTCATATAACCAAAAAACTGTCAAACATACAAACTCAAAAGCATATGAACAATATAAACCTCATAACACCAGATTTAACATGGAAACCCAAATAGGGAAAAACCACTGTGGGATTTCGGACCCACTAAGAAATATACTCTTCTAGAGTATGCTCGGTTAAAAGCAAATCCTATTAAAGATTACAAACACATTGTTAGATGTGACCCGGTTAAGGGATTTCCCTCAGATCTGTTAGGATCTTCACTTTGTTAGAAATGACCTTGTCAAAGGATTTCAAACACTCAATCAGAATGTCACCTTGCTAGAGGATTTACATATAAGACTGTTAAGTCCACTCGGTTAAGAGATTTCCTATCACTTTCACAAAATAACAGAATAAAAATCTATCTGCAACTTCACATCTAAAATGCTAAAGCAGATTCCTATTTGTTCAATACAATGTAGACATAGAACTAATATTGTCTATCTGTTGGGCATCAATACTCTGTTATTCTAACAGGTCTTCAAGCTTATGTGCTCGGTAATCACTATGTAGCATCCATGTGCATACACTTGTCTGCATACACTGTTTATCAACAATTTCCTATTTATAAACAATCTTCTGACCACTTAATCTCCTTGATCACATTTCTCATGATCAATCATAGCCATCAGATCTTCAATCTTGTCCAGGTTCAATGTATCTTTCGATCTGAAAACATTTTACCCCACCTTGGAACTTGCATATTCACCTTGGAACTTGTGTTAGGGTAATGCGGTTCAATTTGAGTTGTAGATCTTCTTGTCGACTTTCCATTGCCTTAGATTCATTAACAAACTTCTTCCACGGTTTACCAATCATTGATCTGCTCCATCTCATCAGCTTCTTTCATTAAATATCACATGTAAACATTTAATGCAATCTGTTATAGCTCGGTTACAACTTGGTAAATACTAAACTTCACTTGATAGACATTCTGCCTTCATTAACCGACAGCGATAACCTTAGGGTTTACTGACTAGGTTCTTTGCCTAATAACATAGTATAGTATTAACCTTTACATTTTACAACATATGTATGTGTAGACATCTAAAAATGGTCAATGCTTGCGGAATCATACTTTAACATTTGCACATTGCCTTATTTTAGGGTTTTTGCGTCGCATTAACATTTCTCCTATGTTGCGTACTTGGTCTTTATCATTTGCGAGCATTGAGTCCTTCTTCCGCATTCTTCATTTGTCTCGCTTTCAAATTTGGTCTTGTCGATAACAATAGTTGTCATGATTTTGGTCGATCTTATCTTGTCGCATCAATGTGCGTATTCATTTGTCATCATTTTGGACATCGTCAATCCTAATTAGGGTTTTGTCCTCTTATCAATCTTGTCATCTTGCAATCGATTTGTCATCGATTGTTGTCATTTTCAATCTTGTCATCTTGCGATCGATTTGTCATCGATCGTGGTCATTTTCAATCCTGTCGTTTTGCAATCTATTTTGTCATCGATCGTCGTCTTTATCAATCATGTCAATTTGGATCAATTAGTCATTGTTCCTTGCCAATTGGTGCATTTAACAATCAAATCATTTGTCAACATTGGTCCTTTGTTAATCAGAATCATGATCAAATCGATCCTTCAATCAAGACCTAATTGTCGTTCTTGCATTTTCTAATTCATCTTCTAGGGTTTCATGATTTTTTCATTTAACCTTGTTTGTCATTTCTCCCTCTAGGTTAAATAGTTTATTTATCCTAAGTCTTCTCATCGCAATTAAATGTTCATTTAATTGGCTAATTAATTCCTCCCTCTTTTGTGAATTAATTAATAAATGAAAAATTGTTAATTAATTCACTTAATTCCTAATTTCCTCATTTTCTAAATTTCTTAATTCCTAATTTCCTCATTTTCTAATTTCCTAATTTCTAATTCATCTAATTTCAATTTCCTCCTATATTTCCCCTAATTTCATGGGAATGACATAGCAAAGTTGTCATAATTTGTCATAATTGACAATCAATCAATTTTGACATAGAAATTTATCATAATTTTGTCATAATTGACAATCAATCAATCTTGCATAGAAAGTGTCAATTTGTCATAATTTGTCATAATTGTCATCCTTGATTTGAAATTTCCTTTCAAATCTCTTCATGCTAATCTTGTCTTTTCTCCAATTTGTCTATAAATTGGATGAATTTCTTCAATCAAGGTCTCTGATCCCTGGTCGAATCAATCACGCTTCTAGTATTCTTGCGCTATCATCTTGTCTACTTGCTTTCACATCATGCTTATGCACTAGTAGGTGAGATCCACAAATAAAGCTATTTGAAGGAGAAAGAAGGAGAATGGAGCCACATGAAGGAGACATTCAAGTTTGCAATGATTTGCGTTTGAATTGATGTCTTGTTTTCATGTCTTTATTGAGTGTTTTTAGGATTGTTATCACTGCATTTTAGTTTTCGTGATTGAACTAGGCTAATATTTCTATTGCTTTGATAATTTCCAATTTTCTAGATACATTAATTGGTGAACCCGACATGAAATAACCCCCTAACCATGCTTTTGAGTGCTTTTGAGTTGATTTGCAGGTGAAAAACCCAAGAAACAAGGTAATGCAGGGTTTTCTGAGAACTTCTGCGCCTATGTGAGACAATCTGCACCTGTGTCAAGCATTTTGCGCCTGTGTCAAAGACTTTTTTGCCTATGTCAAATGGATCTACACCTATGTTACTTCATTCTATGCCTGTGTTACTAAGTTCTGCACCTGTGTGAGACATTCTGCGCCTGTGTAAGGCTAGAAACAAAGATAAAAAGCAGTGTTTTGTACTTGCAAATTGTTTTGTTTTGCATTATGTTTCTGCTTTTTGGTTTTTTGGTACTGATTTTTTGTGCAGCACCTTGGCATTATGCATGGCAAAGACAAAGATAAAACTACTCATGAATTTTATGCAGGTTCGCTAGTCAAAGATCAAGCAAATTAAACTTCTGACTTGGTGGTTTTGTAGGTTGCCTTGGACTCCAACTAAACTTTGTGTTTGTAATTCATATTTAGGCACCTAGTATGATTGCTAAATAGGATGGAATGAACGTGTGTTTGCTTTGATTGTTGAGTTTGACATTGGAGTAGGAGAGTATGCTCTCATCCTTCTTAGGGTGATCAGAAATCTAGATCTTCGATACCATTCTCTTGGTTCATATTGTTTGTTACCTTTAGAGGGCCTGCCTTCCCGACCATTTGCTTTCTTTTGCAAGCAAGTGATAATTGTGAGAAGGGAATGACCCAAAGTGAGTATAGCTAGAATACCTTGGCATTCTAACTCACTATAAATAAATACCTAATGGGCAAAAGCTTTGAAGGAAGGGTTACGTGGGAATTGTAGTTACTGGGGAAGTGATGACCCTTGGACTCTTTCTCATATCAACATCTAAGTAGGTCCTCATGGTCTAAATCATGCTTGCGTGACTACATTTGTTTGGTATCTTGGTGGGCTTAATGTCTCAATCACGCTTGCGTGACACCAAGGAGCAACGCTTAACAGAAATCCTTACTAAACACCTTGTATTTAGAGGCCAAAAATCCTTCTAGTTGCTTGAGAAGGACAAGTTCAGATACTTGGAAGAGATACTAAGTTCGCCATGGGGAGATTTCCATGGGGATTGATGCTTGGCTACTCTGAGAAGTGAGTGCTGTGGAGGGGAGCCCGTGGGGTCAAGCATCTATGTATTCTCCTTGAATCTCATAATGAGTCTACCTCTCAAGTACCTACTGTCCTTGCCTACCATAAGAAATGTGTGAATGAGCATGATTGTCTTGAGTCTAAGTTGAAATATCTTGTGTTCTTTATTTGTCAAAAGTTGAGTTGTGTCTCATTTCAAAAATAAGACAAATTGATTCAAAAACAAGGTTAAACACAAGAACATTTCATTCAACAAAGTTCAAAACACCTTCAAACATGGTTGTCAAACATTTTTCAAAATCTTGTCTCAACATTCATGTCACTTAGATTTAAGTTCATCTTAGGTTTGCATTTTGCAAATTCATTGTCAATTACCAAGGTTAAGTTTCACCTAGATCATACTCCTTTGCATATAAATAAAAGCCATCCATTTGCATGTGTCCTCTGGCATTAGAGTAATACCATTTCATAATTCAGCCTTAGGTTGACATTGTCATACATTTGCATTTGCATACCCTAGGTATATTCATCAAGCTTATGGTCATTATCATATCATATTAGGGTCATTTGCATAGTAATTGTCCCTTAGCATATAGTGTCAAAACTAGGTTTTGTCATACTTGAGTAATCCAAATCTTTGATAAACCCTAAGTCATTGTTAAGAAGTCTAGACCTTATCAAACTTTTGTCTTTTGTCATCAATTTCATTTAGTCAAACCTAGCTTAGTATCCAAGCATATAGGAGAGACATTGTCATTTTGTCCTTTTGTCACTTGGTCCTTTTGTCCTTTGAGGTCTAGACATCATTTCAATTTCCTAAGGGTCTCTTTTTAGATTTGCATTCCAAAAAGTTTGTCAAAATCTTGAAAACACCAAAAACACAGATTACATTCTTGCCATAGATTTGCATCTTCATCTATTTAGTTTGCATTTAGTTGCATATCATACATTATCCTTGAAAAAATCCAAAAATATTGCATTTGCATAGTGACATGCCTGTTGAAACAAGGTCAAAATCTAAGAATATGGGTGAACCAACGTATCAACCCATTGACAACATATCAAATTCACAATTTCAAACTAGTCAAACAATACAAGTTGAAGGTTCATCAAACACATCATTACCACCATATGGAATGGTTCAACTTGGACCACCTCCATTATATGAACTTGTGTTTGTACCCATGAAACCAGGACATGGGAGTGTTCCACCAACTCCAAGAGGAAATGCACCTTTCGATTGGAATCAACCAAACTTGCAACATGAAATTCAAACATTACATGAGGAACAAACTCTTTCACAAGGATTTGGTTCAGATCAAGGCATTCAACAGGAGGCAAATCCAAATGTCCAACCAGATTCTTCATCAGATTCTAATGCTTTTGATGATGTTGACATGTTCCTTCAAGATCCAAAGTTGACGAAAAAGATGGATAAATTCTTGAACAAAGTCTTTAAGATGTTTCCACAAAAATATCTTGACATGATGAGTAATGTGACCTCCTCAAGTGAGCAAATCAATGTGCAAAAACAACAAGGCAGTGAGCTGTTAAGTTTCTCTCCACATCCAAATGAAGAACATGTGCAACAAGAAACTCAACCTACCTTGATGAGTTAACGTGCTTCAAAGGAATTGACAGTGACTATTCCTCAAAAGTCACCATTTGAGACAATAAATAATCCATTATTTAATACAACACCTATAACACAAGATCAAATGAAGACCACACAAATATTGACAACTGTCCCTCAACAAGAAGTGGTCCCTCACATGCATAAAATTGGATCAAAATCTAAGATGCAAGAAAGCTTCACAACTGGAATGCCTGATATCACCAATGTCCAAAACAATTCCACAATGCAACAAAGTTCTTATGTCTCATTAAGCTCAATATATTTGCCAAACACTATTGTGACAGATCCTTCGATAATGGTGACACAAAGAGCTACAGATAGTGGTTTGCACCAACATTAAATGTTGCAACAGTTGAGTAATACACAAAAGGTACAATCGAATGTGCAAACAAACAATACTCAACAACAACAATATCGCATTTGACAACAAACTGCAGCACCTTCTGCCCCATTACAAGTTAAGGCAAACTTGCAACCACCACAATGGATTGGACAAACAACACAACAAGTTAATGCAAGTGCCATACCCCATCTTAAGGAGAAACAACAAAAACCACCCAAACAAAGTTTTTTGCAAATGATGGGATTTACACTGCGACAACAATTGGCACAAAGTCAGCAAATTCCGATTCGTCAGCATCAACAACATGTGCCTCAATATGTGCCAAGACAAACAAGCTATCATACTTCACAACCGCAATTGACGCCTGTGCAATATCAACAACACCCTCAATTGCAATATCAACCTAGGCTACATACGATGATGCCACCACAAGAAGCACAACAACAAGGTCAATATCAAGGCATGGCACAACCACAACAACAAGAGGTGTACCAAGAACATTATATGCCAGAGACACCAAAGACGACAATTTCAGAGCATCAACAACCGATCGGAAACACGATGTATTGACAAAGAGTACCCACCAGGATTATTGATGGACCTCCAAAATCTGATACAATTGCACAACAGCTTGAGAAGTTGCAACGACAAGTCGACACATTAGAAACCAAAGGGACAAAGAAGTTGCATATAGATCAAGATTTATGTCCTAATCCATTTGACAAGAGCTTATACATGCCTTCCTTCCCTAAACATTTTGAGGAACCTAATTTTGAGAAATATAAAGGGAATGGTAATCCAAAAGATCACATTTGATCATTTTTCGTGGCATGTACTAAAGTGAGTTATGAGGAAACATATTTAATGAGCTTATCTGCATGAAGCCTCATGGGACAAGCCATGGATTGGTACTCGCATTTGCCAAGAAATATAAAGACTTTGTTGGAATTGGCTCAAAAGTTTATATCTCACTTCGCATTCAACATCGACAATGTCAGATTTATGCAACACCAAGCAAAAGCAAGGTGAACCATTAGTGACTTTCTTGCAACGATGGCGAAGCTTGTATAGTCGTTCTTCCTTAGATATACCTGAAGAACAACAAGTGAATTTGTTTATCCAAAATTTGGTCCCAGAAATGATGTATGAACTCAAATTGAAAAGTCCCAGTACTATTGAGAAACTCATTAAGAAAGGGATGAACATTGAAACTGCTCTTGTAGCCAAGGGAATCATTAGGCTCAATAAAGACAGTGACAACACAAACAATTCAAGGGACAGAAATAGATTTTGGTACAAAAATAAGAATGTCACTAATGATGGAGTTGTTGATGCAAGAATGGTGAATGCAAATCAACCCCCATTCACAATCAAGAAATTGAGTGTTCCTAATATGTCAACTATGGAACAAAATCAAACACCAGTGAGCAATGTTACTCAACAGCCGCAATACCAACAACATACTCAACAATACACTCAACAATATAATCAACAACAAGGCCAACAACAAAACCAGCAATGCAAACCTTTCCAGTCAAGGGATGGACCTCCTTGATAGTTTACGCCATTGGGAGAGCCTATTGAGTCAGTAATGAAACAATTAATACAAGCCAAATTTATCAAGTTACCAGATATCAAGGCAGAACCAGTGGTAAAGCCGCATTGGTGGAATGATAATGCATATTGTGAGTACCATCAGTCAAAAGGACATAAAACCACATCATGTTTTCAATTGAAACATATGATTCAAAACTTGTTAGAGCAAGGAGTAATTGAGGTAGATCCACCCAACGTGACCTCTAACACTGATCATACAATTTTCAAAACTCCTTTGCTTGATCATGACAAGGGTAAAGCGTCTTCTTCAAACTCTACCCAAACAACAAATTATGCAAATACTGGTTATAACAATGTCATCAATTGTTTCGCACATCAAATGAGTATGTTTCCACCCTAAGAATAAAGGGACAAGATCCTTCTTGCGCAATCACCACTCATCAATCCAAAATAGTCCTGAAAGGAGCTCCTGCAGTTCCTCCCAAATCAACTCTTGTGAGTCAGTATAATCTCCTAGATCATCTAGGAAAGACATTTGCACAAATATCAATCCTTGAGTTGTTGAAAATGTCCCCCATGCATCACGCAGTCCTAGATAAAGCTTTAATTGAGTCCACTGTCCCAACAGACATTGATGTTGACTAGTTTCAAGCCTGAATTGGACATCTAGCTGTTTCCCAAAATGTTGCATTTTCTAATAATGATATCTCGCCTGATAAGCTCCCTCATAATGATCCTTTAAATCTTGAAGTCTTTGTCCATAATTGCAAAATCCGACGAGTCTTGATAGATGGTGGAGCAAGTCTTAATATTTGTACCTTGAGAGTGGTCATTGGCCTTGGTTATACAGAAAATGACATTGATGCTTCCAGAAGAATAACAATCAAAGCATATGATGATGTTGAGCGCCCATCTAAAGGGATAATTACATTGCCTATCAGAGTCAGTCCAGTGACAGAAAACACTTTCTTGCAGGTCCTAGACCTTGATCTCCCTTATAATATGATTCTTGGCCATCCATGGATCCACGCAATGAAAGCAGTTCCATCCACCTATCATCAATGTTTAAAATATCCTTACAATGGAACTAAGATAACAATTCCAGGAGATCCTAATCCATTTCAATTTTGTGCTACCCTAAAGGATTCCCTAAAGGAGATCCTAATCCATTTCAAATGAGTATGTTTCCACCCTAAGAATAAAGGGACAAGATCCTTCTTGCGCAGTCACCACTTGTCAATCCAAAATAGTCCTGAAAGGAGCTCCTGCAGTTCCTCCCAAATCAACTCCTGTGAGTCAGTATAATCTCCTAGATCATCTAGGAAAGACATCTGCACAAATATCAATCTTTGAGTTGTTGAAAATGTCCTCCAGGCATCACGTAGTCCTAGATAAAGCTTTAATTGAGTCCACTGTCCTGACAGACATTGATGTTGACTAGTTTCAAGCCCGAATTGGACATCTAGCTGTTTCCCAAAATGTTGCATTTTCTGATAATGATATCTCACCTGATAAGCTCCCTCATAATGATCCTTTACATCTTGAAGTCTTTGTCCATAATTGCAAAATCCGACGAGTCTTGATAGATAGTGGAGAAGGTCTTAATATTTGTACCTTGAGAGTGGTCATTGGCCTTGGTTATACAGAAAATGACATTGATGCTTCCAGAAGAATAACAATCAAAGCATATGATGATGTTGAGCGCCCTGTTGGGTCTCAAATCAACATATTGGATAGGTTCTAAGGAAATGCCAACTCTTACGATCAAACCCTCCAATTGACTTGGCCAACTTATAGAGTGAACCTATTTGGTTACTAACTCTCTCACTTTAGGCTCTGCAGGACCTAGGTGGGTATACCTACTCACTAGTTGTTCCTTCAACTAATGCTTTTTATAGCAGATTTAGTGTCTTAATCTGATATCTCCTAGTCTCAAAATGGCATAAGTTTCTTAAACAAACAGATTTCAGATGTGTGTATTGATCTATGTATCTTACAAAAGTATATATGTTACACTTTGGCTAAATTACCTACTATACCTACTCTACTAATCCTAATGCTTAAAGGTAAAGGGTAACTGGTATGGTTAAAGGGTTTGTTTACAAATGATCAGTGCCTTTCCTCCTATTTGGGCTACAGAGTCTTATATTTCTTCAGGACTTATTGTGTAAACTTATGAGACAGTTTTTAATCCCACCACCTCTTGATGAGTCTGTCAGTTACTGTTTCTTATGAGCTCTACTTCAATGTCTATATTGTAAACTGCTTGAATGAATTTAACCCTAACTTTTAAGAGACCATCCAAGGAAGAAATACAAGGAACAATTACAATTCGCGAGTAAATCTTTTTGATCCAAATCTACAATATAAAACACAAAATTTTACTAGAAGAACACGAATAACCTTATCCACTTTTAGATAATATCATAAGCAACTACCTTCTAAAAATATGTTAACTCTCAACACATATGAGAAAGAAAATGCAACTAGTTATTTTTGATAAAAAGTTTAAAAGTACAAAATTGCCTCCACCTCCTCTATCTCTGTTCTCTCTTTTTTTACATTTTACATCACACATATATATGTGGTTGAATGGTTTTCATACCCTCTTGGGTGAAAAGACACCCCCCTTTTAAATAAAAATAATTCCAAATCCCGAAATTCCCTTAGTTTATGTAATTAATTGTCACTTTACAAGTTGTTTAGGCATCTTAGAGGTATTTTAAGGCTATTTTATGGGTATATAATGGATAAATGGTCTTTAAATGATGTAAATACCCCCTTTGGTGCTTCACACTCCATTTTTTATGCCCATTATTGTGTTTATTTTATGGTTTCATATTGTGCAACAAATATAAAATATATTACTTGTACCTATTCAATATATATATATATATATGTATATATATATTTAGAATTTTTCTTACTCCTTGTCTTGGAATTTGGAATTCTAAAAATTGCAAATTTTAGGGTTCCAACAGTGGCTCTGTCTGGGGATGGATGCCCCTTGTGGGCATAGCAAGAATTCAGATCTCTAGTAGAGCAGACCATGTGCCTAATTCATTGACCTATTTTGGTGGCCTCAAGCCCAAAAACTGAACACCAATTCTTTCCTCTATCAAACATCTGATTCTCATCATGAAGTAGTATAAAAACTTTGAAATTAGTGATATCACCTGATTGGTAATTCCTGTCATAAGATGCATTATCCATCCTTATTTTATAAGGATTCTTTATTTCACCTGGATTACCATTATCCCCTATTCCATAGGAAATGATATTTATACTTTTACAAAAGTTTGCTTCTTGTGGCATCCGCATATTCTTCATCTCTATTTTATTGGAATGTTGCATATTATCTAACTGGTACTTCTTTTCACCTTTTATTTTATCTCTATGTGATGTACCTTCCTTTTGTAACTCTCTTATTTTTGTGGTCCTTTTATCACGTGACTTAGTCATATTATTACCCATGTTGTCTTCACACATGTTTGTATTGTCCATAGTGTCTAAAAAATTTTCTTCTTCATCATATAAAGGATTTGAGAATACATGAAAATCCTTTTCACACATACCATGGCAGTAGGGAATATGATTTTCCTCTATCACTTCATCACATAAGGGGTTTGAAAATATTTGAAAGCCATTTTCAAATTTGCATACCTCCTCTTTATCAATTGTATCATCAAGGTACTCAGGTATGGATTCACTCTCCTCATGACTGGTACAATATTCTTCATCAATGTTAGCAACAATTTCTTCAGGTTCTGACTTGTACTCACAAACATCATCAATTGCTTCTTCATTAGATGGGACTTCCAAAGGGATAACTGATTCTTCTATATAATCATCTTCATTTGCATCTCTTATGTTGATGTTACTTGTCTCACGCAAATCATGTATTTTTTTATTCAATTCTTCAAGAATTTAACATGCTGATTCCAAACTGTCAGACCCACATTCTCTCACGATCAATTCCACCAGTATAGCTGAATTAAGTTGTGTATTATCAAGCATTTGGAAATAAGTCACCATTATTCTGCCAATCAATTTTTCTATAGATTCACCTTCCTTTCTTCTTATGTTGTAGATTGCATTTCCATAATCATAATCTGATTGAATCTTATTTTGGTATGGATAACCAATTGAAGGGCTAGTGACTAAAGTGTTGTCCTCGATTACAGCGTAGAATTCTTCCATGAACCACCACTCAAGTTCTTCCCATGATGAGATACTTTGTGGGGGTACCAAGCTGAATGACTGCTCTGCAACATCCTCCAATGTTAGCACAAACCATTTCATGATTGTTTCTTCTGAGTAGATTTTGAAGGTCTCAATAAACCAATAAAATGATTTTAGATGCCCAATTGGTGACTCTCTTTCATCTCCATGGAACCTCGGCATATAGATCTTCAACTCACAGGGAAATGCATATGGATACTCAAGGATGTTACCGAAATCCAATGGCTTAAATCTTCCTGGAATATTCCTGTCTCTTTGTGGTTGTGGTTGCCACTGTGCATATTTTTCTAAAGATGCTTCTCCATAAAAATATGGATATTGAAACATACTGAATGCTACTGATCTTTTTCATTTGATTTTCCTTTTTATAGAGTCACCACCTCTTTCATAGAGGACATAAGTTATTTATTTCTTTTGAGTTCTCTCCCACAGCAAAGTCTTAATAATTCTTCCCCGGCAGAGTCGCCAATCTGTTGGGTCTCAAATCAACATATTGGATAGGTTCTAAGGAAATGCCAACTCCTATGATCAAACCCTCCAATTGACTTGGCCAACTTATAGAGTGAACCTATTTGGTTACTAACTCTCTCACTTTAGGCTCTGCAGGACCTAGGTGGGTATACCTACTCACTAGTTGTTCCTTCAACTAATGCTTTTTACAGCAGATTTAGTGTCTTAATCTGATATCTCCTAGTCTCAGAATGGCATAAGTTTCTTAAACAGACTGATTTCAGATGTGTGTATTGATCTATGTATCTTCCAAAAGTATATATGTTACACTTTGGCTAAATTACCTACTATACCTACTCTACTAATCCTAATGCTTAAAGGTAAAGGGTAGCTGGTATGGTTAAAGGGTTTGTTTACAAATGATCAGTGCCTTTCCTCCTATTTGGGCTACAGAGTCTTATATTTCTTCAGGACTTATTGTGTAAACTTATGAGATAGTTTTTAATCCCACCACCTCTCGATGAGTCTGTCAGTTACTATTTCTTATGAGCTCTACTTCAATGTCTATATTGTAAACTGCTTGAATGAATTTAACCCTAACTTTTAAGAGACCATCCAAGGAAGAAATACAAGGAACAATTACAATTCGCGAGTAAATCTTTTTGATCCAAATCTACAATATAAAACACAAAATTTTACTGGAAGAACACGAATAACCTTATCCACTTTTAGATAATATCATAAGCAACTGCCTTCTAAAAATATGTTAACTCTCAACACATATGAGAAAGAAAATGCAACTGGTTATTTTTATAAAAAGTTTAAAAGTACAAAATTGCCTCCACCTCCTCTATCTTTGTTCTCTCTTTTTTTACATTTTACATCACACATATATATGTGGTTGAATGGTTTTCATACCCTTTTGGGTGAAAAGACACCCCCCTTTTAAATAAAAATAATTCCAAATCCCGAAATTGCCTTAGTTTATGTAATTAATTGTCACTTTACAAGTTGTTTAGGCATATTAGAGGTATTTTAAGGCTATTTTATGGGTATATAATGGATAAATGGTCTTTAAATGATGTAAATACCCCCTTTGGTGCTTCACACTCCATTTTTTATGCCCATTATTGTGTTTATGTTATGGTTTCATATTGTGCAACAAATATAAAATATATTACTTGTACCTATTAAATATATATATATAGATAGATATATATATATATATGTATATATATATTTAGAATTTTTCTTACTCCTTGTCTTGGAATTTGGAATTCTAAAAATTGCAAATTTTAGGGTTCCAACATGCCCATCTAAAGGGATAATTACATTGCCTATCAGAGTCGGTCCAGTGACAGAAAACACTTTCTTGCAGGTCCTAGACCTTGATCTCCCTTATAATATGATTCTTGGCCATCCATGGATCCACGCAATGAAAGCAGTTCCATCCACCTATCATCAATGTTTAAAATATCCTTACAATGGAACTGAGATAACAATTCCAAGAGATCCTAATCCATTTCAATTTTGTGCTACCCTAAATGATTCCCCTCAGTAGCAAGTTCCAGTCAATAGAGAGGCTCACTCACATAGTTATGTGGATCCTAATAAATTGTTAGATGTTGTCAAAGGAAAATTGAAGATACAGGACCAAGGATGCGGAGAATATTCAATGGATCAAACATTCCTCATCGAGAATTTACAAATATCTCCAAAATCATATGGCAAACCACATTTGTTGCAAAAGGAACCCAAGGTAGTTATTCAATATCAACCTCCCACTACATTTAGAAGATGGGGTGAACTTGACAAAGAAACTTTAGATGATGATGTCATAGATTGGCTTTATAAAGATCCAACTAAGACCCCACCTGTTAAGTTGTCAGTGGAATGGTACATCAAAGGATTTACTATGTTGCAGAAGAAAGGATATGATGGCTGCAGTGGCTTAGGCCCGAACAAGAATGGAAGGCTAGAACCTATTATACCTGAGATGTGACCTCCAACTTTAGGGTTAGGTTTTGTACCATTGCGAATTGGATCCTCATCTACCAAAGTGACCATGTGTGGAAAGGGGCGTGACTCTGATGATGAAATAACACCTGAGGATACCCGACCTGAAATTGATTCCAATGAATGGGAGTGGAGTTCTTTTTCTTCTAGCTCCTATGCCCTTGACAATGTTTTCCTTGACCCTGATGATTTGCCTATGGAAGACAAACATGAAATAACTCCCCCTCCTAAAACATGTTCTAATGCTTGGATAGAGTCATTCTGGGACCCAAGCTCCGAATCAGATACTAGCAGTTCAGATAGTGATACCACAGACATTTACATTTTTACCATCTCAGCCCTCTCTCTCCTTAAAAATGATGATGTCATGCCCCTTGTCTATCCATATCTTATCCAACATGACCAACAAGAACCACTCACATTGGATTGTTTTCAAAATGATGAAGCAATTGCAGAATTCCTTGGACTACGGGAAGGGATACCACAAGGTGATCATAAGGCAGGATTTGCTATTGATCTGGATTCCACAACATATTTTGGGGAGTCAACTCCATCTTCCAGTCATCAAAATGAAAAAAGAAAAGAAAAAGTACAAAATCAAAAAGATAGGTCTTTGAGTGAAAACCATAAGGCACTCTCTGATCATACAAAAGTAAAAATAAAAGACGTACTTGCGGGTGAAAACCTCTCTGAGGTGCCCAAAGGTGGAAGATTGGACATACCCCTATCAAGTCAGGATAAATCAACATTGCTTGTGGAAATGACTGAAGAAATCAATTTGGGTACACCTGACAACCCTAAGTTCATTCATTTTGTTGCGTCTCTATCAAAACAGGAAAAGATAGATTTTGTCAATTTCTTTCTTGAGAAGAAGATCAGTTTTGCATGGTCCTACGCAGATATGCCTGGCCTTGACCCAAAATTAGTCCTTCATCACCTGCCATTAAAAGTAGATGCCAAGCCTGTCAAATAGAAATTCAAAAAGATGCATCCCCAAGTGGCTCTCTTGGTCAAGGTAGAACTGAAAAAATTACTAGATGTGGGCTTTATCAGACCCATTGATTATGCAGACTAGATTTCAAATTTGGTACCAGTTAGCAAAGTAACTGGGGGCATCAGAATCTGTACAGATTTTAGGGATCTCAATAAAGCATGCCCTAAAGATGACTTTCCACTACCAAATATAGACATCATAGTTGACATGACTGCTGGATATGAGATGCTCTCATTGATGGATGGTTTCTCTAGCTATAACCAAATTCGCATTGCTCCTGAAGATCAACATAAGACTACATTCACATGTGCTTGGGGTACTTATTGCTGGAATGTGATGCCCTTTGGTCTTAAAAATGATGGCGCCACATATCAAAGAGTGATGACGACAATTTTCCATGATTTCATGCATACTTTGATGGAGGACTATGTTGATGACTTATTATGCAAATTTGTCACAAGAGATAGTCATCTAGCCATCCTGGGCCCAATATTTGACCGAATGGAAACTTACAAGCTTAGACTCAATCCAAAGAAGTGTGTCTTTGTTGTCACAGCAGGCAAATTACTAGGGTACATTGTTTCTCACTGAGGCATCAAAGTTGACTCGACCAAGGTTAAAGCAATAATGGATATGCCTCCTCCTTCCAATCTCCATCAACTAAGAAGTCTGCAAAGAAAGCTATAGTCAATCCGCTGATTTATAGCTCAATTAGTAGACAAATGTCACCCTTTCCAGCATTTATTGCATAAAGGTGTCACTTTTAAATGGACTGAGCAATGTCAATCAACATTTCAAGCTCTCAAGGATTATCTGTTGTTGCCGCCTACTCTAATGCCTCCTATAGAAGGAAAGCCATTTATATTGTATATTTCTACAACTGAAATGGCACTAGGAGTTCTCTTGGCCCAACAGGATGAGAATGGCAAAGAGCAAGCTATTTATTATATCAGTCGGACACTAGTAGGCTATGAGCTGAATTATTCAACTATTGAATGGACATGCTTAGCAGTGGTATTTGCAACATAGAAACTCCAACACTATATGTTAAATCACCAAACATTGCTGGTTGCAAAAATTGATCCCTTGAAATACTTGCTTAGCAGAGTAGCTTTGACAGGTCGTCTAGCAAAGTGGGTTATGATCCTCAATGAATTTGATATTGAGTACATGGAGCGAAAGGCCATAAAAGGAAAAGTCATAGCGGATCAACTTGTAGAGGCTCCTATTTATGACGATCATCCCATGTTGACCAATTTTTCAGATGAATCAGTCTTCGCTCTTACAACTTCTAATGAATGGAAGTTATACTTTGATGGGTCCCATACCAAGTTTGGATCTGGAGTAGGCATATTGTTTATCACCCCTCAAGGTGATGCTATTCCCAAGTCCTACAGAATAACTTTCCATTGTACCAATAACATTGCAGAATATTAAGCTCTGGTCACAGGACTCCGAGTAGTGGTCCACTAGAACATCACACACTTACAAGTCTATGGAGATTCTCAGTTAGTCATCTGACAAGTGAATGATGACTACGAAACAAAAGATGAAAAGCTTATTCCCTACAAGCATATGGTAGATTTCTTCAAGACAAAATTCACGGCTATCCATTTCAGTCAAGTTCCAAGAATTCAAAACCAGTCGGTAGATGCGATGGCTACAATTGCTTCCATGTTGAATATGCCCCATAATATGGACAAATGTGAATTTTTGGTCGAACAATTGCTTGTCACTTCTTTTGACATTCCGACAACAGATGTGATGTGCGTTCTTGTTGGCCCTAACTCCCCGTCGTACAATGATGTATATCAATATTTGAAATCCCAAACCTTACCACCTAACCTTTCTGCTAACCAATGTCGAGCCTTCATCCGACAGACGGCCAAATATGTCATCATTGCCGACACCCTTTACCATCGTTCCTTTGACCATACCCTCCTCAGGTGTTTGGATTCTGACGAAGCACAAATGACTTTACACAAGGTTCATGATGGTATATGTGGGGGCCATTTCAATGGTCTGAGCTTAGCCAAAAAGTTGATTCATGCTAGGTATTATTGCCCACTCTCGAAAAAGATGTTCACGATTTTGTTAAGAAGTGCTACAAATGCCAGATCCATGGAAATTACATTCATGCACCAGCCCAAGAGCTTCATTTTGTCATATCTCTGTGGCCCTTTTCTCAATGGGGATTAGATCTTATTGGCAAGATTAACCCGACATCTACAAATGGACACAAGTTTATCATTATAGCCATAGAGTATTTTACAAAATGAATCGAGGCTATCCCCATGACCTATATCACTGGTGTGCAAATTTCAAAATTCCTATTGAATTATATCATATGCTAACATGGGGTTCCCCTTGCCATAGTCACAGATAATGGTCGTCCCTTCAAGAATAAAGATGTCAAGGAACTCTGTGAAAAGTTTCATATCCAACACCGTTTCTCCAGTCCATACTATCCATAGGGTAATGGTCAAGCCGAAGCATCAAATAAAACCATTATCAAGATCCTGAAAAAGGTTGTCAATGACGCTGGTCGAGATTGGCATGTACAGTTGAATCCAGCACTATGGGCTTATCGCACTTCTATCCGCACACCTACTGGCGCAACACCTTATTCCTTGGTGTATGGTGCAAAAGCCATTTTACCCTTGGAAGTGGAGATTCCTTCTTTGCGTGTTTCCTTGCAACATCTGATTGATGATGAGACGCATAGAGTCTCTCGGTTGCATCAACTTGAGATGTTAGATGAGAAATGTCAGACAACCCTGACACATTTGCAAGCATATCAAAACCGTCTCCGTCGCTCTTATAATAAGAAGGTCAAAGGGCAACACTTCGAAGTGGGAGATCTGGTTTTAAAGGAAAACCCCAAGAATGCACAATCTACTGACATCATCAAAGGCAAGTTTGAACCTAATTGGGTTGGGCCTTTCATAGTGACTGCAGCATATGGCTCGGGGGCATATCAGCTTGCCACCCCAGAAGGTGAACTTTTGTCTGATCCTATAAACAGCATGCACCTTCGCAAGTACTGGGCATAATTTTCTATTAGCAAATATTTAAGTATGATCCTGAGAAAATACCAAAAATATAAAAAAACTGAAAAATACAAAAAAAAAGTAAAGAAAAATGATTCGCTCTCTAGTGAAAACCTGGCAAACAGGCGCTTTGGGCAAGTACCATGGTGAAAACCTGGCAAATAGGCACCATGTGTAAAATGATCATTGCTCTGTCATCTATCATGACCTCTAGCTATGCTTTCTCTCTACAGGTTTATTGTGCCTATCCTTGTCCTGACCCAATGTTCTGTTTCAAGCCTGTGATTGGTCATCATCATTGTCTTGCATACTCTGGTTTCTTGTGCATATGTTTCGGTCCTGGTCTCTATATATATCTTTTCGATGTGCATTGGGTGCGTTCCCCTTGTCCTGATCAATCACTGGAACTTTTGAATTTAAAATGTCCTGCAAAAATCCAAAAAAATTGAAAAATGTCCTGAAAAAATTTCTAAAAAATTGAAAAATGTCCTAAAATAATCCAAAAAAATTGAATAATGTCCTGAAATAATCCAAAAAAATTGAATAATGTCTAGAAATAATCCAAAAAAATTGAAAAATGTCCTGAAATAATCCAAAAAAATTGAAAAATGTCCTGAAATAATCCAAAAAAATTGAAAAAAGTCCTAAAAAAATCCCTAAAAATCATATAATGTCTTGAAAAAATCCCTAAAAAGTCAAATAATGTCCTTAAAAAAATGAACACAAAAAAAAAAAAAAAAATTCCAAAAACAATTTCTCAAGCATTTTGCATTTTGTCAATAAATATCCCCTTTGTGCATAGACAGATCATTGAGCATCCCTCCAACGACATGCAATCACACGTTGCGCTTTCATGAAAATCACACATTAATAGATGACCTTTTTCAATCAAACCAGACATTCAAACTGATCAAAATTGTCTTATCAATCGAACATCAACATCAAAATCATTCATCCTTGGCGCATTATCATGAGTCTTATACAGGGTGTGGTATACTTGAAACCAGACTATGTCCTATCTTAGACGGGATACCGCATTCCCTGAAACCAGATAGTATGATCATCCTATCAACACTTTCAACTTTTGACAATGAAGATCAAGATGTTTGTTTGACTTGTTGGAATTAGCGAGTCTTATCATTTATTGATTTATCTTCGATCATGTTCCTATGTTGCTCAATGATGTCACTGAGTGATTTAGAGTGACCGGGATGGTTCGTGGTCCCTTTCTTTTTTGTTGTGATTGCTGTTTGTCTATGATGTGTCTGTCTTTTGCAAAAAGGGTTGCATTTTAGCTCTGGCCTTCAATGCCATGATGCTATGCATCCATTTTGCTACATTAAATAAAGGTTCTCACCTACAAAGTGCATTACTGAAAGCAAGTTTTTTTTTCATCTCTAACTGTCCTCTATCTCATTTCTTCTTACTCACATTTCTTTTGTCAGTTTGGATAGTCAATTTGGTCTAGTGCTCTGATTTCCCCAAACACATATGTTGCATCCTGCATTCATCAGTTAGTATGTTTGCATCACATCAAGCATTTTTATCCATTTCATATCATAAATGCATAAAAAACACATCAAAATGTATCCATACATGTTCCACAATAAACAGTGCATATGCCATCCATACATGGAAAATAACATAAGTCATAACACATTGCATCCCATCATATCGATGCATATCATATCATATATCAAAATAATATCGAAGTACAAAATTGGACTGTCTATCCTAAGTATGGTCCGCAGGCTGACTACATAATGTCAACTGTCTGTCATAAGGAGCACGTGCCTCTGTCACTGGGTGCTCCCTCTATCTTCCTCATCCCTACCATGTCTCAAGGATGATGTCCCTCCTGGTCCTGGCTATGGTGGTCTCATAGGTCCACTCACCCCCATGCTACTCACTGACCTCCGAGAGTGTGCCCTGCTCTCTATCCTCGATCATGCCCAATATGAAGCTGCTCTCTACTCTCGTGGAACTGCACTCTCATATAGTGTCCTCCAATGGAATATCTCCTCTCTGGTCTCTACCAACATCTGTGCCATCTCACATGCACTGGCATCCCTAATCGACCCAATATACTCAGTGACTCTCTGTTCTTCTCATTGTGCCTGGGCTATTGCTGTATCTCAAGCTGTTGTAAGTCTGGCTATCTCTGCTTTGAACTGATCATGTTCTATCCTCAAGATGGAATTTTGTCTCTCTAATGTCACAATGTGATCATGTTGACTAGCTATGGTAGCCCTGCACATCTCCATCTCCTCTATCCTAGCTATCTTCGGCTGTATGGGTATATCCTGCAATGACTCCTGATCGGATGAATCTGGCTCACAATCATCACCCCCCTCATCATCCTCTTTGTCCTCGTCATCCTCCTCATCCTCATCACCGCCCTCATCCTCATCATCTCCCTCATCCTCTCCTGTGAATGGGAAGTCCTCCTATCTCCTAGGTACCGAAATATCAGGATCTGTCAATGGCACTGGCCGTCATCGTGCAAACCATCGCTCATACTCCTCTGTCGTCCTGATGTCTACTACATCTGATCTCCAATCCCAGTGTATCTATTGTAGCTATGTGAAGTCGGCATATGCTATGTGTGGCTGAATCATACTCCCGCACTAACTTGTCTCTCTGTGAGATCAAGCAAAGTTTGCAGTCCTTCTAGGTACATCTTGCCTCTCTCCAAACTGTCGTCTGACTCTCTCTGGTAGGTACATCTCAATCACTCTCTAGCAATTCACTGGTCGCCCAATCAGGTATCTCTCCTATCTGCAATACGGTAGCTCATCACTATCATCTGACCATCTAGGGCAATCAAGATATGGCATCCATATGAACTCTCTCAATCTGTCTAGCTCATGTTGCCAATACAATATGTATCCAAAAGGACCCTGTCTCAGTGCTCCACCATAGAAATACACATATGGTTGATGTGGTACTACCTATCTCTCTGCAATTGGTCGACATATGGCTATGTGCTCAAATGCCCATACCTGTAGAAATGTGACTCCACAGCTCAAAGTCTGCACCCCCTTATATGCTATCTGATGCAGCTGAAAATATAGTATAGCCAGTACACATGGTCCCCATGCATACACCATCCCCTCTGTCACCATCCACTCTAGCACTCTTCCCCATCCAATAGGGAATCTATGTCCTCGTCTGTCTCCTGCTAATAAGCATGCTATAACCACAACTATCACCACATATCGCCGATCATACTCTGATGCCATGGTCTCCCAACCAATCTCCCTCTCTACGATATCTAGATCATCTGCGTTGCACTCAAATACTCTGCACAAAGAATCTCTCCCTGTCACTAGGTCATATTCTATCATCTCTCCATGAATCAGAATGTAGAGGATACACCATACATCCTCTAGTGTCATAGTCGCCTCTCTAGTTGCTAGATGGAAAGAGGAAGTCTTTGAATGCCATCGCTCTGCCAATGTGGTAAGCAGTCTTGTGTTTGCCCTAATCTCGGGCATGAATGTGATATAGTATATCCCAAGTCTTGCTAATGTATCTTTGTCCATGCTTCTGAGACTATGTCATAACATGAAGCAGTCAGGCCGGTTCTCCCGCATGATCAATGGATACTGTCGACTCTGCATCACAATTGGGGCACATTTTGTCAGTTTTAGGGTTTTCTCCTACAGGCTGCATTTCCTTGTTTCATGTCCAAATCAGGGTGTTTTCAATCTATTTTGACCTATCCTATTCTTATCCCCCCTTTTCAGATCATTCGCATGCTGTTTTTGGCCAAATTAGGGTTCCCAATGCACAACTACGCCTGTGTGATAAGTCCTACACCTATGTAGCAACAACCTGCACTTGTGTACCCTACACAAGTGCAGAATAACCTACACAAGCATAGGATGTGCTCACACAAGTGCAAAAGTCAGTTTCTGTATTCCCTATGGGCCCTGCAATGTCTCGCAAGCAATCAAAATTCATAAAATTGACAATATGAGTTTTTGAGATACATACCACTACTCCCACATCATCTGGTCATCTGTACATGCGTACACGTTCTCCAAGGTGATCTTCCATTGGAATGTTTTCCATCTCTCTACAAGTGTCCTTTTCCAAAGCAACAAATTCTCCTATTTGGCTAGTGCAAATGAGCAATTTTCACTCTCTTTGCCTCATTTATAGATCTTTATTAGTGCATAGATGGATGTGCACTCTCTCCATCTCATGTTGGTCGCAGTATTTTGTGCTTTCAATTGCTTGTCCTTCATGCATCTGATCTTTGATTGTCAGTCTGTTTGAACCTATCATTTTCTATCATTCTTATCGATCAATTGGCCTCTTTTCTGCATGTTTCTGACCAATTCTTCGAGGGGGCATGCATATGTCATTGTCAGTGTTTGGGGCATTTTCATTATTGTTCTTTGAAACAACGCTTGAAATCGCATTGTCTCAAAGAGAGGCAAAATGTAGACGTCTAAAAATGGTCAATGCTCATGGAATCATACTTTAACATTTGTGCATTGCCTTATTTTAGGGTTTTTGCATTGCATTAACATTTCTCCTATGTTGCGTACTTGGTCTTTATCATTTGCAAGAATTGAGTACTTCTTCCACATTCTTCATTTATCTCGCTTTCGAATTTGGTCTTGTCGATAACAATATTTGTCATGATTTTGGTCGATCTTATCTTGTCGCATCAATGTGCGTATTCATTTGTCATCATTTTGGACATCGTCAATCCTAATTAGGGTTGTGTCCTCTTATCAATCTTGTCATCTTGTGATCGATTTGTCATCGATTGTTGTTGTTTTCAATCTTGTCATCTTGCGATCGATTTGTCATCGATCGTGGTCATTTTCAATCCTGTCGTTTTGCAATCTATTTTTTCATCGATTGTCGTCTTTATCAATCATGTCAATTTGGATCAATTAGTCATTGTTCCTTGTCAATTGGTGCATTTATCAATCAAATCGTTTGTCAACATTGGTCCTTTGTTAATCAGAATCATGATCAAATCGATCCTTCAATCAAGACCTAATTGTCGTTCTTGCATTTTCTAATTCATCTTCTAGGGTTTCATGATTTTTTCATTTAACCTTGTTTGTCATTTCTCCCTCTAGGTTAAATAGTTTATTTATCCTAAGTCTTCTCATCGCAATTAAATGTTCATTTAATTGGCTAATTAATTCCTCCCTCTTTTGTGAATTAATTAATAAATGAAAGATTGTTAATTAATTCACTTAATTCCTAATTTCCTCATTTTCTAAATTTCTTAATTCCTAATTTCCTCATTTTCTAATTTCCTAATTTCTAATTCATCTAATTTCAATTTCCTCCTATATTTCCCCTAATTTCATGGGAATGACATAGCAAAGTTGTCATAATTTGTCATAATTGACAATCAATCAATTTTGACATAGAAATTTGTCATAATTTTGTCATAATTGACAATCAATCAATCTTGCATAGAAAGTGTCAATTTGTCATAATTTGTCATAATTGTCATCCTTGATTTGAAATTTCCTTTCAAATCTCTTCATGCTAATCTTGTCTTTTCTACAATTTGTCTATAAATTGGATGAATTTCTTCAATCAAGGTCCCTGATCCCTGGTCAAATCAATCGCACTTCTAGTATTCTTGCACTATCGTCTTGTCTACTTGCTTTCACATCATGCTTATGCACTAGTAGGTGAGATCCACAAATAAAGCTATTTGAAGGAGAAAGAAGGACAATGGAGCCACATGAAGGAGACATTCAAGTTTGCAATGATTTGCATTTGAATTGATGTCTTGTTTTCATGTCTTTATTGAGTGTTTTTAGGATTGTTATCACTACATTTTAGTTTTCGTGATTGAACTAGGCCAAATTTGCTACTTGCTTTGATGATTTTCAGATTCCTATATGACAGTACGATGTTTAAAACAATCTAAAACATCATGATCTCATCATTGTCTGACTCGGTAGTAGTTGCCCATTGAATAACTTATCCCCTTATTCATCATATTCTTTCCTGTGTCTTTACCGACTTCTTTATAATCTTCATATCATACTTCTCAAGATATGGGAACATCATACTGAATTAGAAAATCAATTTCTTGACATCAATGACAAAATAATAATATCAAGCTAGTAAAACATCTTTAATCAGTTATGTCCATAATCATCAACAACCTGCTCAATATCCTTATTGAAATGTCAACAATCTTTCATTGTCTATAATAATGTGTATTGTCATCAAATAATCCAAGTGTGGTCCAAATTCCAGTGAATAGTTACAAAGACACAAAGAGGTCACCAAGAAGGTTATCAGTGAACAGTCAAAGAATAGAGTAAACAGAAGGGTTTACCAAGTTAAAATATGGGTTACTGAGGTATGCTACAAGCTAGGTAATCTTATTCTGAGCACATAGAATCTGCTATAACATTTCAGATGTAAAGCTGTAGATATTTGTAATGACTATATTGTAATATTTTGAAGTTGTAAGAGATACCTTTAATTGGGTAAAAGACTCTAACCAAGTCTATAAATTGTAAATCATCTAACCAGGTGCAGCATTTATATATTGTTGTGAAATCCTTTAGTAAGGTAGATCTAATAGATCTTGTTACTCCTAACAGGGTAAGCTATCAGAAATAGCTAAATATAGCTCTAACCAAGCAATCTTTATTATTGCAGTAGTGAAGTTGTGAGTGCCATCCCCACCATAGTTTTTCTCTCTAACGTGGAGTTTCTGCGTGACCAAAATATATGTGTTATGGAGTGAATCATGTATGATTGTTATCTGTTTGTTTTAACTTTATTTTATGTTACTGCACTATTCTGTTTATGCATAATAGTAAGGTTATTATTAAAGAAAAGTTTTGGAGTACTGATTCACCCCTCCCCTCTCAGTACATTAGCTTTCCATATTGGGCCTAACAATTGGTATAAGAGCTTGAATCTTGGAAAAGGGTTTAACTACCTAAAGAGAAAGATCTTATCAATGGAAGGCTACAAACAATCTCGAAGGATTGTGTATCTACAAGAAGAGTTGGATAATGCAAATCAAGTGATTGCAAACATGCAAAGGCAAATGCAAAAATCTCTGAAAGTAAGGAGAAGATTATCTGATGACTTGCAGGATTCTCAAGAGTTAGTGGAACAAATCGAGACATCATCTGAGAACAGTATATCTGAAGAGACTGAAGAAATGATTGGAATGTTGAAAAAAAGAACAAAGCATTGGCTGATCAACTAAAAGCAATGAAAAGGGAACATGAACATTTTAGTACACAGATGACTGAAAATCTAGATGCATTAAGGATAGCTGAGGATAAAGCATGAGATCTACAAAGAGAGAAACAACAACTTGAAGCTTTAGTATCAGATAAGGATGATGAAATCACAAGGCTAATTGGGATTCAACAAAATATGACAGATCAACTAGGTTATGCACATCATGAAGCAATTCTAAAGAATGATGAAAATCAATCATTGAAACTTGAAGTATCAAGTTTGACTGGTGAACTTGAAACAAAGAATAAATCCAAAGAAATGTTGGAGAAAAGTTATAAAGCATCAAAGATGTTGGATGAACAACTGAATACAAGAAGACCCTACAAAGAAGGAAGACTTGGTTACAAAGGAAAAGAATCTACCGAGAAAAGAATTCGCACTACCGGGAGAGGAGAATCATCAAAACAAGCTGGAAATAGGAATAACATCAAAAGGAAGAAGCCCATTTTCTACTACTGTGGAAATCAAGGTCATACTGCCAACATATGCCAGATCAGAAAAAGGTAAGAAACCAAATATCACTAAGCCCAATGGATATTGTTACAATTGCAATAAATATGGTCACACACCTAATCAATGTAGGACAAAGTCTATTAACAATTAACAGAAGGAAAAATTCAAAGGGTTTTGTAGAAACTACAATAGATATGGACATAGTACCAAGAAGTGTTGGTCTAAGCAAAAGAACTACATGCGGTATCCACACCAAGAAAACACTAGAGGTTACTGAACTCACACAAATCCTTATCGACAATATGCAGCAGTACCATGGGATTACAATACAAGGATATGGTGTGAATGTTGTGGAAGATATGGACATATTAGTGCCAACTATTTTATAAGGTTTGGTATGAACAACTGGAGATCATGGTGAAATCCTGGTATGACATGTTTTCATTGTCACAAAGTTGGACATTTAGCTAGAGATTGCAGAGATCAGCCTAGAAGAGACACTAAAGAGATAAAAGAAAAATTCAAGATAATTTGGAAAAAGAAGGAAATTATGTCAGATGAAGAAAGCACCTTACCTACCGAGTTAGGTGCACCTATTTCAAATTAGTCAGGAAAAGGTATAAAGGGACTACATTCTCTAAAGGTTAAATCTTAACAGTTCCTATTCTATTATGTACAAAATTCAAAATCTGCATAGTTAAGATGCAATTAGTCAGTTTATAATACTATACAGGAAACCTGTCAAGTTGGTTAATAAAGGAAATTTGGCTACTTGGTTAAAACAAAAAAATGAGTCAATCGGTAAAAGGTGAACCGAGTGCATTTAATATCTTGACCTAACTTGCACGGAGCCCGATAAGGTATTTTTGAGAACATAAAAGTGTTTTTGTGGTCATTTTCATTCACTAAGTTTTTGAGAAGTAGAGCAGAGTGAATCAAGGTGATCAAACTTCATTCAAAGTGAATTTTGAGGTATTTACATCAAATCTATTCACTATTAAGCTGGTTTCCGATCTAGTCAAATTGCTATTGTCTACCGAGTGTGAAGTGTCAGTCGTTTGTAAACCCTAAGGATAATTTGTCAAATCTTACCTGAAACCTACCATGGTGCCCAAGATCCAAGACCCTGTAGTTGTCAAAAATGTGGAGAAGCCCTCGCTGAAATATTCTTTAACTCCCAAAGTTGCCTCTGAACCGGATGACAAAACTGCATTTTCACTCATCCCGAATTGAGTCTTGTTAGTAAAAGATGTTAGATTCTTCACCAAATACCATGTTGAGGAACTCGGTCATGTCAAGATTAGTGACACATATGATGAACTTTGCACTGATGGCAAACTGGATAGCAAATTTGAGCATATCAAGATCAAGGGATTAACTAAAGCCCTAGTCTATCCCCGTGTGTTCAAACCCTAGTGGGTTAAGTTTGTCTTGAGAAGAGTACATGATGATTTCATGTGGCTACAGGAGCAACCATTTAAGATCACTAAGGAAGTCATTCACCTGATCACTGGGTATCTCATCTATGATCATGCATGAGCACAGAAAATGATATCCCAAAAAGAGCTAATCAGTCTAACTGGAGTAGAATCTAATTACCGAGGACTCAAATTGAATAATGTCACTGATGCAGAACTCAAGTTTGCAATTAGAGTAATTGGTTACTGTTTCTTCCAATCTACAAGGGAAAACAGTGTACCATGTGATGCAGTTGACTTTGCCTACAAAATAGTGAAGGGAATGAAAGTAGACTTGTGTGAAGTACTACTGAAGAACTTGTTTGAGAACCTAAACACAATAAGGAAGTCGAAGAAGAACAAATCGGAAAATACACTAAAGTTCAGTTCACTACTTGTATGTATGTTTTTCTACTTTGAGAAGTTCTTTCCCTCAGTCGGTAAAGTAGTATGGGAGCTACACCGACCTATCACCCATCAGATCAATGAGTTCATCAAGAAGTTAGGTGATAACTTTAATGATATCATAGATGATTACTTCAGCAAGTTCCAAGAGAAAATGCACAACAGGTACAAGATTCCACCACAGCTGGTAGAAAAATACAAAGACAATATATGTTTTGAGGTAGACACTGATTATTGTTATGTAAATGTTGTTGAACCGAGGACTCAATTGTTGCAACCAATGGGTTATGAGATTGATTATGCTATTACACAGCAAAAAATTGATGCCTATTTATCATTGCCAAGGCATGCAACCGAACTAAGGTATGAAACCTATGAAGAGGTGAAGGAGAAAGTAAAAATGAGCATTGTAGTACCTAAGGCTACAAGAAAAGCTACAAAAATGATAAAGGTTTTATCTGAGAAATTCAGAGAAGAATCCCCCTCTACACCTGTTAAAGGAAATCTTGCCATTACTGAAGAGGAATCAGAAACTCAAGAGATAGCAATAACATTAAGCACAGAGCTGCCTAAGGGTAAAGTTTTGAAAAGAAAGAAACGGGACATCTCAAAGGCCCTACCGACCCCACCAACAAAGAGACCCAACACTAGAGCATTAGCTACATCACCGAGTAAGAAGCAAAAGAGTGTTACTACACCAAAGGTAACCAAGACCTATAAGAAATCTACTCGGAGACTCATTTTGGCAAAAGAGTCGAGTGATACAGAGTCTGATGATGCAAATAAATTCCAGATTGTGAAAAGCAAAAAGGTAAATATTCATAGTGTTGAAATTTTTTGTGCCAATCTTAAAGAATACGGTGGATTTGCAGGATTTAGATATGTTAAGTATGAGACTAGGAATAATGATGAGAAGCGACAGATTGAAGAAGCTATCATCTGTACACTTCTGAAGTTTCAGCTAGCTCCATTAGAACTAGCAAAGTCACTTCCGAGTGAACTATACTTACATATTGATAATAGATGGAAATATGTAATGGACTCAAATAAACAAATAAGAGAAAGAAGTCTAGTCCATCTATTTCCTGATATGTGCATAGCAGAAATCAAGGAGCATTTGACCACATACAATTCTAAATTTCCTGTCAAACAGAGAGCCTTAAAATTGATGAATGGGCTATACATAGATGTGGAGAATGAGACAAAAGCCAAGTGGTAGGAGATCTTCAAACAAAAGGATGTCAGTGAACAATCTCAAATTGAAATTGTTGATGTCACCGAGCAAGGTCTAGACCCGACTGACACTACTCAAATTGATGAAGATGTAATGGAAGAAGCAGCACCAGAGTAGGAAATGATTGAAGGCACTACCTATGCAAAACTTGTTTCTAGTGAATCTGTTTTAGAACAAGTTCAGCCTTATCCACCAGTGAAGCCACCTGTCTCAACTAAAGCTCCCAAGGACACAAAGCAAGGCACTGAAGGTAACAAATCTGAAGCAGCCGAAGATACAACCAAAGATCAGATGTCTCAAGCATTGTCGAGCATTGCAAATGTTATAGCTAAGACCCCTAGCACCAAGACACCCAAGGACACTACAATGGCTATAGGAACCAGCCAAAGTGTTGCATCTACCGAGCAACCTACCAAGGGTCAGCAAGCCTCACAAGCACTTGTCTTAGTGCCATAGACCAAAGGAAAAGAGAAGAAGGTGAGAAAGTATGGTTTCAAATTTGACTTATCTAAACCAATCATGTTGCCCAATGTAGACATATCCAAATTGAAAGGGAAAGCACTCACTGAATTCGGTGAACTATGCAAAGAAAAGGCCAAATAGGAGAAGCAACTAGCCATACAGAAAAAGAATAAAGTACTTCAGAACGTTAGGACACTACTCATAGAAATGCTACCTTCAACAAAAGTGTCAACCGATGCAACCATCCATATTCAACTGGATGAACTCCTAAATCAGATTGAAACATCTGGAGTTGATGCATCTGAGTACTTAAGCAAGCTCAAGGATAAAGAGCTTACAACAAAAATGATAGAGGAAGTACAGAAATTGATTACTGTTGGCAAGGTAAAACTTGTCAAATTCATTGCTGAGTTGTACCCTCAACTCAAGAATATTCTTTATTTATTCTAGAAATTGTGTACATTTTCCTTATTTATTAAAGCTGTCAAAAATAAAACTGATGCAATTGAGAAAGAGATCACCGATCTCTCAACTAAGTTGACCACCGAGCCTAATTCAGTTCAGCATTTTTATGCAAAGCTTCAACAACTCATGTCTCAATAGTTAGAGCTCAGGAATGAAGAGCATAAAATCAGGATGGACATAGTGACCCTTCAGACACTATTCCTTCCTCATCTCTCATCAGTACAAGATCAGATCAATAGAGCTACACACCTATCAACTACACAAGAGGGAAGCACTCTTGATGGCTTAATATCACTCTTAGCTGATATTCCAGCACAAAATTCCTTAATGGAAAGTGTAAAGGATTCACTCTCATTCGCCCTCACCGACGCTCGGACCAAGTATAAGTCTATTTTTGATCAGTTACCACCTTCGGATGGAAATTAAGTTTTTGATGTTTGTCAAAAAGGGGGAGTAATATTATGACACTACATAGAGGAAAGTAATAGCCGACAAAGGGGGAGTAATCCTATATTTTGAGAGTGATACAATTTTGGTAACACAGTTTTGAGTATTGTATACAAGGGGAGTATACCGAGCAGATTATACAAAGCATTTAGAGCACTCAAGCACAGAACTGAACTGAGAAGAAAAATTTAGAGTTATGTACAGAATAATGATAAGGGGAGTATATCTGCATATACTATTTCATTGACTATTGTATATATTTTCAAGTGTAGTCATTTTGCAAGTATATAGTTTTTGAGTTATGACTTTGAAAGTAGTTTTTGTCAAACATCTCAACTAATGTCAAAAGGGGAGATTGTCACTGTAGACACCTAAAAATGGTCAACGCTTGCGAGGTCATACTTTAACATTTGCGCATTGCCTCATTTTAGGTTTTTGCGTCGCATTAACATTTCTCCTATGATTCGCACTTGGTCTTTATCATTTGTGAACATCGAGTCATTCTTCTACATTCTTCAATCATCTCGTCCTCAAATTTGGTCTTGTCGACAACATTATCCAGTCATGATTTTGATCGATTTTATCTTATTGCATGAATGAGCATGCTTATTTGTCATCATTTTGGACATCGTCAATCCTAATTAGGGTTTTGTCCTCTTTTCAATCCTGTCAATCTTGCGATCAATTTGTCATTGATCGTTGTCCTCTTATCAATCTTGTCGATTTATCATCAATCCTTCAATCTTGTCATTTTAACGATCGATTTGTCATCGATCGTTGTCTGTCTCAATTATGTCAATTTGGATCAATTTGTCATTGTTCCTCGTCAATTGGCGCATTTTCTCAATCAAATCATTTATCGCATTGGTCATTTATCAATTCAAAATCATGACATTAATTATCTTCAATCAAGACCTAATTGTCATTTTCGCATTTCTAATTCGTCTTCTAGGGTTTTATGATTTATTCATTTAACCTAATGTGTCATTTCTTCCTCTAGGATTACTAAATTATTTATTAATCCTAAGTCTTCTCATTACAATTAAATCTTTATTTAATTGGCTAATTATTCCTCTTTGTGAATTGATTAATAAATGAAAAATTATTAATTAATTCACTAATTCCTAAATCCTATTTTTTTCATCAATTTCTAATTCCAATTTCCTAATTTGTCATCAATTTCAATTTCCTAATTTTTCAAATTTCTAATTCCTTTTCCCTCCTAATTCATCTCCTAATTCTATGGGAGTGACATTTCAATTTGTCATGAAATTGTCATAATTGATAATCAATCAATTTGACATGGAATTTGTCATAAGTTTGTCATCAATTATCAATCAATCAAATTGTGCATGGAAAGTGCATAATTTGTCATATTTTGTCATGTTGATTGGCAATTTTCATTTGAATTGCATCATGCCAATCTTGTCATTTATCCAATTTCTCTATAAATTGGATAATTTTCTTCAATAAATCCCTTCGAACCCTTCGAAACCTTCATGAATCCCGAATTTCTGTCAAACTACCGAACTTTCGTTTCTAGTACTCTTGAGCCTTTTGCTTTCAATTGTGTGAGCACTTGTAGGTGAGATCCACAAACCCATTGAAGAGGAAAGAACAACAATGGAGCCACATGGAAGAAGCATATGGTTTGCATGATATTGTCATTTTGAATGCTTTTGTTTTTATGCCTCTATTGAATGCGCTTTGGAATTAGGTTCATTTCAATGAGTGTTCTTTTGATTATGTTATCATGTCTTGTGTTTTGATTGATCTACTTATCTTGTGATGATTCCTAATTTCTACGCTACATTAACTAGTGAACCCGACGTGAATACTAACCTTCTAACCATCTTACTGTGTTTTGGAGTGCTTCTAAGTTGATTTGTAGGTCAAAAAACCCAAAAACAGGGTCGTGCAGTGCATTCTGGACACTTCTGCGCTTCTGTAAAGCATTCTGCGCCTATGTTGAAACATCTTGCGCCTGTGTTGAAATATTCTGCAATTGTGTTATACATCCTGCGCTTGTGTTCTGACTTTTGCGCCTGTGTAAAGTCCAGATCAGAGGTGAAAAATGCAATTTTTACTTGAAAATTTTTATATGTTTTAGTAAATTGCAATTTTGAGGGTCTTCGGTGCATTTGTGGACAAATATGGTGTGCGGAAACATGATGAGAGATCATTAATGTTTTCGAAATTTGGTTCTAGATTATTTGAATACCTTTCCAACGCATCAAACGGTTTGTAATTTGGAGCTAGGATGAGAAAGTTATGCCTTCTCAAAGTGGACTGAAATTGTAATCTAGTTTTCATAAATCAGATCATCTGTGCTTTGGATTTTGGTACTGATTATTTGTGCAGGATCTTGGCATACGCATGAAAAAGACTAAAAATCAAACTACTAACATGTGTTATGCAGATTCGATGGTCAAAGACAACAAATCAAACATCTAACTAGGGTTTTGCAGGTTGCCTTGGAGAAACAACCAAATTGTGTGTTTGAGATTTTTAATTAGGCACTTAGTGATTTATAAATAGGAGGAAATGAACCCTTGTTTGCTTTGTTTGTTAAGTATGACATTGGAGTAGGAGAGTATGCTCTCATCCTTCAAAGGGTGATCAGAAATCCAGATCTTCGATACCATGCTTGTGTTGTTGATTGTTTGTCTCCATTAGAGGGCCTGCCTTCCTGACCACTTTGCTTTAGCAAGCGAGTGATAATCATGAGAAGGGGATGACCCAAAGTGAGTACGGCTAGAATTCCTTGGCATTCTAACTCACTATAAAAAAATACCTGATGGGCGAAAGCTTTGAAGGAAGTGTTACGTGGGAATTGCAGTTACTTGGGAAGTGATGCCCCTTGAACTCTTTCTCATATCAGCATCTAAGTAGGGCCTCTTGGTCTAAATCGCGCTTGCGCGACTACATTTGTTTGGTATCTTGATGGGCTTAATGTCTAATCATGCTTGCATGACATCAAGGAGTAATGCTTAACAGAAATCCTTACTACATACCTTGTTTTTAGAGGCCAAAAACCCTTCTAGTTGCTTGAGAAGGACAAATTCGGATACTTGGAAGAGATACTAAGTTCGCCATGGGGAGATTCCATGGGGACTGATGTTTGGCTGCCCTGAGAAGTGAGTTCCATGGAGGGGAGCTCGTGGGGTCAAGCATCTATGTATTCTCCTTGAATCTCATAATGAGTCTACGTCTCAAGTACCTAATGTCCTTGCCTACCATAAGAAATGTGGAAATGAGCATGATTGTCTTGAGTCTAAGTTGTAACATCTTGTATTCTTTGATTGTCAAAAGTTGAATGTTATCCCATTTCAAAAGCAAAACACATTGATCAAACATAAGATTTAAACACAAAAGATATTCATCCAACAAAAGTTCAACAAGATTCAAAGATCATATTCCTAAAGCATGGTTATCCAACATTGTTCAAAAACTTGTCTCAACTCTTATGTCACTTACATTTAGGTTCATCCTAGGTTGCATTTTGCAAAGTCATTATCAAGTATCAAGTTTAGGTTTCACCTAAGTCATACTTCTTTTGCATACCAATAAGAGTCATCCATTTGCATATGTCCTCTTGCATAAGAGCAATATCATTTCATAATTAAACCTTAGGTTTCATCTTAGGTGGACATTGTCATACATTTGCATTTGCATATCCCAAGTCTCTTCATTAAACCTCAGTCATTATCATATCATATTAAGATCATTTGCATATTAATTATCCTTTTGCATATAGTATCAAACCTAGGTCTTGTCATACTTGAGCAATCCAAATCTTTGATAAACCCTAAGTCATTGTTAAGAAGTCTAGACCTTATCAAGTCTTTTGTCCTTTTTGTCATCAATATCATTTTGTCAAACCTAGCTTAGTATCCAAGCATATAGGGGAGACATTGTCATCTTGTCCTTTGTCTGTTAAGTCCTTTTGTCCTTTGAGGTCTAGACATCATTCCAATTTCCCAAGGTTCCTCTCTTAGATTTGCATTTCAAAAAGTTTGTCAAAATCTTCAAAAACAACCAAAGACATAGATTGCATTTTCATATACTTAGTTTGCATTTAGTTACATATCATATATTGTCTTTGAAAAATTCCAAAAAAAAATTGCATTTGTATAAGTGACATGCCTGTTGAGACAAGATCAAGATCTAAGAAGATGAGTGAACCAATGTATCAATCCATGGATAACATAGTAAATTCGCAGTGTCAAACTAGTCAAACAGTGCAAGTTGAAGGTTCATTAAACACATCTCTACCACCATATGGAACGGTTCAACTTGGACCACCTCCATTATATGAACCAGTATTTGTACCCATGAAACCAGGACATGGGAGTGTTCCACCAACTCCAAGAGGAAGTGCACCTTTTAATTGGGATCAACCAAATTTGCAACATGACATTCGAACTCAAACACTGTATGAAGACCAAACTCTTTCACAAGGATTCGGTTCAAACCAAGGTATTCAACAAGAAACGAATCCAAATGTCCAACCAGATTCTTCATCTGATTCTGATGCTTCTGATGAGGTTGACATGTTCCTTCAAGATCCAAAGGTAATAAAAAGGATGGATAAGTTCCTGAGCAAAGTCTTTAAAACGTGTCCTCAAAAGTATCTTCACATGATGAGTAATATGGTTCCCTTAAATGAACCAATTAATGTGCGAACACAACAAGGCAGTGAGCTGTTAAGTTTCTCTTCGCATCTCAATGAAGAAAATGTGCAAGAGCTTCAACCTACATTGATGAGTAAACGTGCTTCAAAGGCATTGACAGTGACTATTCCTCAAAAGTCATTGTTTGAGACGATAAATAATCCATTATTCAATACAACGCCTGCAATACAAGATCAAATGAAGACCATGCAAATATCGACAGTGGTTCCTCAACAAGAAGTGGTTCCTCATATGCATAAAATTGGATCAACATCCAAGATACAAGAAAGTTTCACAACTGGAATGCCTAATGTCAATAATGTCCAAAGCAATTCCATGATGCAACAAAGTTCTTATGTATCTTTGTCAAACACTATTGTGAAAAATCCTTCGATAATGGCTACACAAAGAGCTATAGATAGTGGTGGGCACCATCAGCAATTGTTGCAACAATTGAGTAATACGCAGAAGGTACGATCGAATGTGCAAACAAATGAAGTGCAACAACAACAATGTCACATTCGACAAGAAATTGCAGCGCCTTTAGCACCATTACAAGTTAACACAAACCTGCAACCATCACAAGGGATTGGACAAACAACATAGCAAGTTAATGCAAGTGCTATACCCCATCCTAAGGAGAAGCAACGAAAATCATCTAAACAAGCTTTTTTACAAATGATTGGATATACACCGCGACAACAATTGGCACAAAGTCAACAAATTCCAACTCGTCAACACCAACAATATGTGCCAAGACAAACAAGTTATCCTACCTCAAAACCGCAAGTGGCACCTATGCAATATCAACAGCCTACTCAATTGCAATATCAACCTAGGCTCCAGGAAGCACAACAACAAAGTCAATATCAAGGCATAGCACAACCGCAACAACAAGAGAAGTACCAAGAACTTTATATGCAGGAGACGCCAAAAATGACCATTGCGGAGTATCAACAGCCAATCGAAAATGCGATATATCAACAAAGAATACCAACTGGGATTAATGATGAACCTCTACAATCTGATACAATTGCGCAACAACTTGAGATGTTGCGACGAAAAGTTGACGCATTAGAAACTAAAGGAACAAAGAAGTTGTATACAGATCAAGATTTATGTCCTAATCCCTTTGACAAGAGTGTATACATGCCTCCATTCCCTAAGCATTTTGAGGCACCCAACTTTGAGAAATATAGAGGGAATGGCAATCCAAAAGATCATATTCGAGCATTTTACACGGCATGCACAGAAATAAACTATGAGGACACATATTTAATGCAATTATTTGCACGAAGTCTCACTGGACAAGCTATGGATTGGTATTCTCATCTGCCAAGAAATATAAAGACTTGGTCAGAACTGGCGCAAAAGTTTGTATCTCATTTCGCGTTCAACATCGACAGTGATGTGACTATGTCGGATTTATGCAATACCAAACAAAAGCAAGGTGAACCATTAGTGGCCTTTTTGCAACGATGGCGAAGTTTGTATAGTCGTTCTTCTCTCGATATACCTGAAGAACAGCAAGTGAATCTGTTTATCCAGAATCTAGTTCCAGAAATGATGTATGAGCTAAAATTGAAAATTCCTAGTACTATAGAAAAACTCATTAAGAAAGGAATGAATATTGAAGCAGCTCTTGTAGCTAAAGGAATGATCAAGCTCAATAAGGACAATGATAACACAAATTATTCAGGGGATAGGAACAGATTTTAGTATAAGAACAAGAACGTCACTAATGATGGTGTTGTTGATACGAGAGTGGTGAATGCAAATCAACCCCCATTCACAATCAAGAAGTTGAGTGTTCCTAATATGTCAACTATGGAACAAAATCAAGCACCCAGGAACAATGTTACTCAACAGTCGCAATATCAACAATATGCTCAATAGCCACAGTATCAACAGCATGCTCAACAGTCGCAATACCAACAACATGCTCAACAGCCGCAGTATCAACAACATGCTCAACAATCGCAATATCAACCGCATGCTCAACAGCTACAATATCAACAACATGCTCAACAACAGTATGCTCAACAATGTAATCAACAACAAGGCCAACAACAAAATCAACAACGCAAACCCTTCCGATCGCGGGATGGGCCTCCTCGACAATTTACACCATTGGGAGAGCCTATCGAATTAGTCATGAAGCAATTAATACAAGCGAAGTTTATCAAACTACCAGATATTAAGGCAGAACCAGTGGAAAAACCGCATTGGTGGAATGATAATGCGTACTGTGAATATCATCGGTCTAAAGGACATAAAACCACTTCATGTTTTCAATTAAAACATATGATTCAAGATTTATTGGAACAAGGAGTAATTGAGATAGATCCAACCCATCCGACCTCTAATACTGATCATACTATTTTCAAAACTCCTTTGCTTGATCATGACAAGGGTAAAGCATCTTCTTCCAATTCTGCTCAAACAGCCAATTATGCAAATATCGGTTATCACAATGTCATTAATTGTTTTCATGCATCAAATGAGTATGTGTCTACCTTGAGAATAAAAGGACAAGATCCTTCTTGTGCGGTCACCACTCGTCGATCCAAAATAGTCGTGAAAGGAGCTCCTGCAGCTCCTCCCAAACCAGTGCCTGCGAGTCAGTATAATCTTTTGGATCATCTAGGAAAAACACCTGCACAAATATCCATTCTAGAGTTGTTGAAAATGTCTCCCATGCATCGTGCAGTCCTAGATAAAGCTTTGACTGAGTCCACTATCCCAACAGATATTGATGTTGACCAATTTCAAGCGCGGATTGGACATTTAGCCGTTTCCCGAAGTGTTGCATTTTCTGATAGTGATATCTCACCTGACAAGCTTCCCCATAATGACCCTTTGCACCTAGAAGTCTTTGTCCACAATTGCAAAATCCGACGGGTCTTGATAGATGGCGGAGCGGGTCTTAATATCTGCACCTTAAGAGTGGTCATTGGTCTTGGATATTTAGAAAATGACATTGATGCTTCCAAAAGAATAACAATAAAAGCCTATGATGATGCTGAGCGCCCATCCAAAGGGATAATTGTATTGCCCATCAGAGTTGGTCCAGTGACGGAAAATACTTTCCTACAAGTCCTAGACCTTGACCTCCCTTATAATATGATCCTTGGCCATCCGTGGATTCATGCCATGAAAGCAGTTCCGTCCACTTATCATCAATGTCTGAAATATCCTTACAACGGAACTGAGATAACCATTCCAGGAGATCCTAATCCATTTCAGTTTTGTGCTACCCTAAGGGATACTCCTCATTGGCAAGTACCAGTCAATACAGAAGCCAAATCAGACAGTTATGTGGATCCCAATGCATTGTTGGATGCTGTTAAAGGAAAACTGAAGATACAAGACCAAGGGTGTGGAGAATATTCAATGGACCAAACATTCCTCATTGGGAATTTGCCGATGTCTCCAAAGTCATATGGAAAACCGCATTTATTGCAAAAGGAACCCAAGGTCATTATTCAATATCAGCCTCCCACTACATTTGCAAGATGGGGAGAACTTGACAAAGAAACTATAAATGATGATGCCATAGATTGGCTCTATAAGGATCCAACTGAAACTCCACCTGTCAAGTTGCCAGTGGAATTATATGGCAAAGGATTTACTATGCTGCAGAAGAAAGGATATGATGGCTGCAGTGGCTTAGGCTTGAAAAACAATGGAAGGATAGAACCCATCATACCTGAGAGGCGACCCCCGACTTTAGGGTTAGGTTTTTTACCATTACGAATTGGATCCACATCTACCAAAAGGTCCACGTGTCGAAAAGGGCGTGATTCTGACAATGAAATAACACCTGAGGCTACCCAACCCGAGACTGATTCTAATGAATGGGAGTGGAGTTCTTTTTCTTCGAGTTCCTATGCCCTTGACAATATCTTCATTGACCCTGATAACTTGCCTATGGAGGATAAACATGAAATAACTCCTTTTCCTAAAACCTGTCCTCATGCTTGGATCGAGTCATTTTGGGATCCCAGCTCCGAATCCGACACAAGCAGTTCGGATAGTGACACCACAGACATTCACATTTTTACCATATCAGCCCTCTCTATCCTTACAATCTATGATGACATGCCCCTCATATATCCCCAACTTATCCAATATGACCAACAAGAACCGCTCACGTTGGACTGTTTTCAGAATGATGAAGCAATTGCAGAGTTCCTGGGACTACGGGAAGGTATACCACAAGGCGACCATAAGGCAGGCTTTTCTATTGACCTGGATTCAACGACATATTTTGGGGAGTCAACTCCCTCTTCCAGTCATGAAAAAGAAAAAGAAAAAGAAAAAGAAAAAAATCAAAAGAATAGATCTTTGAGTGAAAACCGTAAGGCGCTCTCTGATCATACAAAAGTAAAAATAAAAGACGTACCTGCGGGTGAAAACCTTTCTGAGGCACCCAAAGGTGGAAGAGTGGACGCACCCCTATCAATTCAGGACAAATCCACATTGTTGGTAGAGATGACCGAGGAAATCAATTTGGGTACACCTGATAACCCTAAGGTCATTCACTTTGCGGCCTCCTTGTCAAAACAAGAGAAGATTGATTTTATTAATTTCTTTGTAGAGAAGAAGATCAGCTTTGCATGGTCTTATGCAGATATGCCTGGCCTCAATCCAGAGTTAGTCCTTCATCATTTGCCACTGAAACCAGGTGCTAAACCCGTCAAACAAAAACTTAGAAAAATGCATCCTCAAGTGGCTCTTTTGGTCAAAGTGGAATTAAAAAAATTGCTCGATGTGGGCTTCATCAGACCTATTGATTATGCAGACTGGATTTCAAATTTAGTACCAGTTAGCAAAGTAACTGGGGGCATCCGCATCTGCACAGATTTTAGGGACCTAAATAAAGCATGTCCTAAGGATGATTTTCCATTGCCAAATATAGACATCATAGTGGACATGACAACTGGTTATGAGATGCTTTCACTAATGGATGGTTTCTCTGGCTACAATCAAATCCGCATTGCACCTGAAGATCAGCATAAGACAGCATTCACCTGTGCTTGGGGCACCTATTGCTGGAATGTGATGCCCTTCGGTCTCAAAAATGCCGGTGCAACCTATCAAAGAGCAATGACGACAATTTTTCATGATTTCATGCACACTTTGATGGAGGATTATGTTGATGACTTGTTGTGCAAATCTGTCACCAGAGATAGTCATCTAGCCATCTTGGGCCCAATCTTTGACAGAATGGAGACTTACAAACTCAGGCTCAATCCAAAAAAGTGTGTCTTTGGTGTTACAGCTGGAAAATTGCTCGGATACATTGTTCCTCACCGAGGCATTGAGGTTGATCCCGCCAAGGTCAAAGCAATAATGGATATGCCTCCACCTTCAAACCTTCGGCAATTAAGAAGTCTGCAAGGAAAGCTTCAGTCAATCCGTTGCTTTATAGCTCAGTTGGCCGACAAATGTCATCCATTCCAACATCTACTGCACAAAGGTGTCGCTTTTAAATGGACTGAGCAATGTCAATCAGCTTTTCAAGCTCTAAAAGACTATTTGTTGTCGCCACCCATCCTAATGCCTCCTATCGAAGGAAAGCCTTTTTATTGTATATCTCTGCAACTGAAACAGCATTAGGCATTCTCTTGGCCCAACAAGATGAGAACGGCAAAGAAAGAGCTATTTACTATATCAGCCGGACATTGGTAGGCTATGAGCTAAATTATTCCACTATTGAAAGGGCATGCTTAGCAGTGGTGTTTGCAACACAAAAGCTTCGACATTATATGCTAAGCCACCAAACATTGTTGGTTGCAAAAATTGATCCCTTAAAGTATTTGCTTAGCCGAGCAGCTTTGACAGGTCACCTAGCAAAGTGGGTAATGATCCTCAGTGAATTTGATATTGTGTATACAGAGCAAAAGGCGATAAAGGACAAGTCATAGTAGATCAACTGGCAGATGCTCCTATTTTAGATGATCATCCCATGTTGACTGATTTCCCAGATGAATCAGTGTTTGCTTTCACACCATCCAAAGAATGGAAGTTATACTTTGATGGGTCCCACACCAAGTTCGGATCCGGCGCAGGCATTTTGTTTGTCACCCCTCAAGGTGATTCTATTCCAAAGTCGTACAAAATAACTTTCCCATGTACCAATAACATTACAGAGTACAAAGCATTGGTTACAGGACTCCGAGTGGCAGTTCACTGGAACATCAAGCATTTGCAAGTCTATGGAGATTCTCAATTAGTCATCCGACAAGTCAATGATGACTATGAGACAAAGGATGAAAACCTTATTCCTTATAAGCACATGGTAGACTTTTTCAAGACAAAATTCACAGCTATCCATTTCAGTCAAGTGCCAAGAATACAAAACAAGTCAGCAGATGCAATGGCTATGATTGCTTCCATGATAAATATGCCTCATAATATGGACAAGTGTGAATTCTTGGTCGAACAATTGCTAGTCCCCTCTTTTGACATTCCGACTGCTGATGTGATGTGCGTTCTTGTTGGTCCCAATTCCCCTTGGTACAATGATATATATCAATATTTGAAATCCCATACTTTACCACCTAACCTTTCCGCTAACCAACGCCGAGCCTTTATTCGACAAACATCCAAATATGTCATCATCGCCGACACCCTTTACCGTCGTTCTTTTGACCATACCCTCCTTAGGTGTTTGGATTCTGATGAAGCACAAACGGCTTTACACGAGGTTCACGATGGTATATGTGGGGGCCATTTCAATGGTCTTAGCCTAGCCAAAAAGTTGATTCATGCTGGGTATTACTGGCCCACTTTGGAAAAAGATGTTCATGAATTTGTTAAAAAGTGCTACAAGTGCCAGATTCATGGAGATTATATTCATGCACCAGCTCAAGAGCTTCATTCTGTTATATCTCCATGGCCCTTTTCTCAATGGGGTTTGGATTTTATCGGCAAGATTCAGCCAACATCTGCTAATGGCCACAAATTCATTATTACAGCTACAGAATATTTTACAAAATGGATTGAAGCCATCCCCATGACATATATCACTGGTGTCCAAATTTCAAAATTCTTGCTGAATTATATCATATGCAGATATGGGGTTCCCCTTGCCATAGTCACAGATAATGGTTGACCCTTCAATAATAAAGATGTTAAAGAGCTTTGTGAAAAATTTCATATTCAACACCGTTTTTCTAGCCCGTAGTATCCACAGGGTAACGGTCAAGCTGAAGCATCAAATAAAACCATTATTAAGATCCTGAAGAAAGTTGTCAAAGACGCTGGTCGAGATTGGCACGTACAGTTAAATCCAGCACTGTGGGCCTATCGCACTTCTATCCGCACACCTACTGGCGCCACACCTTATTCCTTGGTGTATGGGGCGGAAGCCATTTTACCTTTGGAAGTTGAGATTCCTTCCTTGAGAGTTTCCTTGCAACACCTGATTGATGATGAGACACACAGAGTCTCTCGGCTGCATCAGCTTGAGATGTTAGATGAAAAACGTCAGACAGCTCTGACACATTTGCAAGCATACCAAAACCGTCTCCGTCGCTCTTATAATAAGAAGGTCAAAGGGCGACACTTCGAAGTGGGAGACCTGGTTTTAAAGGCAAATCCCAAGAATGCACAGTCTACTGACGTCATCAAGGGCAAGTTTGAACCTAATTGGGTTGGGCCTTTCATAGTAACTGCAGCCTATGGATCGGGGGCATATCAGCTTGCGACTCCCGAAGGTGAACCTCTGTCTGATCCTATTAATAGCATGCATCTTCGCAAGTACTAGGCATAGTTTGTTGTCAGATTTTTCTTCAAATATGATCCTGAAAAAAAAATACAAAAAAATGAAAAAAGCAAAAAAATACAAAAAAATGAAAAAATCTCATAAAAATCCAAAAAAGTCCTTCAAAAAATTCAAAAAAATTGAATAATGTCCTGAAAAAATCCATAGAAATTGAAAATTGTCCTGAAAAAAATCCAAAAACAAAATCAAATAATGTCCTGAAAAAAATCTCATAAAAATCCAAAAAAGTCCTGAAAAAAATTCAAAAAAATTGAAAATTGTCCTGAAATAATCCATAAAAAAATTGAAAAATGTCCTGAAAAAATTCATAAAAATCAAATAAAGTCCTGAAAAAAGAATGAACGAACAAAAAAATTATAAAACTCAAAAAACAAAAATACGCATTTTGCAATAAAGTATTCCCTTTATGCATCGACAGATCACTGAGCATTCATTCAACGACACTCACAATCCAACATCGTCCTTTAATGAAATCATGCATAAATAGATGAACCTTTTCAATCAAACCAAACATGCAATCTGATCCAAATTGTCTTATCAATCGCACATCAACATCAAAATCCTTTGTCCTTGTTCTTATTATCATGGGTCTTATACAGGGTGTGGTATACTCGAAACCAGACTGTGTCCTGTCTTAGACGGGGTACCGCATTTTCCTGAAACCAGACAGCATGATCGTCCTATCAGCACTTTCAACTTTTGACAATGAAGATCAAGATGTTTGTTTGATTTGTTTGAATTTGTGCATCTTATCTTTTTATTGATTTATCTTTGGCTTCGGTCATGTTCCTATGTTGCTCGATGATGTCACTAAGTGATTTAGAGTGACCGGGATGGATCATGGTCCTTTTCTTTTTTATTGTGATTGTTGTTTGTCTGTCATGTGTCTGTCTTATGCAAAAGGATTGCATTATCACTCTGGCCTTCATTCCCATGTTGCGCTACATCCATTTTGCCATATCAAATAAAGGTTCTCACCTACTTCTGTGCATTAGTGAAAGCAAGTTTTTCTCCATCTCTAACTGTCCTTTGTCTAATTTCTTCTTACTAACATTTCTTCCGTCAGTCTTGGCAGTCCGTTCGATCCTATCATCTCCTATCATTCTTATCAATCAATTGGCCTATTTTCTGCATGTTTCCGGCCAATTCCTCGAGGGGGCATGCATATGCCATTATTATTGTCTGGGGCATTTTCATTATTGTTCTTTGAAACAACGCTCAGAATCGCATTGTCTCAAAGAGGGGCAAAATGTAGACACCTAAAAATGGTCAACGCTTGTGAGGTCATACTTTAACATTTGCGCATTGCCTCATTTTAGGTTTTTGCGTCGCATTAACATTTCTCCTATGATTCGCACTTGGTCTTTATCATTTGTGAACATCGAGTCGTTCTTCTACATTCTTCAATCATCTCGTCCTCAAATTTGGTCTTGTCGACAACATTATCCAGTCATGATTTTGATCGATTTTATCTTATTGCATGAATGAGCATGCTTATTTGTCATCATTTTGGACATCGTCAATCCTAATTAGGGTTTTGTCCTCTTTTCAATCCTGTCAATCTTGCGATCAATTTGTCATCGATCGTTGTCCTCTTATCAATCTTGTCGATTTATCATCAATCCTTCAATCTTGTCATTTTAACGATCGATTTGTCATCGATCGTTGTCTGTCTCAATTATGTCAATTTGGATCAATTTGTCATTGTTCCTCGTCAATTGGCGCATTTTCTCAATCAAATCGTTTATCACATTGGTCATTTATCAATTCAAAATCATGACATTAATTATCTTCAATCAAGACCTAATTGTCATTTTCGCATTTCTAATTCGTCTTCTAGGGTTTTATGATTTATTCATTTAACCTAATGTGTCATTTCTTCCTCTAGGATTACTAAATTATTTATTAATCCTAAGTCTTCTCATTACAATTAAATCTTTATTTAATTGGCTAATTATTCCTCTTTGTGAATTGATTAATAAATGAAAAATTATTAATTAATTCACTAATTCCTAAATCCTATTTTTTTCATCAATTTCTAATTCCAATTTCCTAATTTGTCATCAATTTCAATTTCCTAATTTTTCAAATTTCTAATTCCTTTTCCCTCCTAATTCATCTCCTAATTCTATGGGAGTGACATTTCAATTTGTCATGAAATTGTCATAATTGATAATCAATCAATTTGACATGGAATTTGTCATAAGTTTGTCATCAATTATCAATCAATCAAATTGTGCATGGAAAGTGCATAATTTGTCATATTTTGTCATGTTGATTGGCAATTTCCATTTGAATTGCATCATGCCAATCTTGTCATTTATCCAATTTCTCTATAAATTGGATAATTTTCTTCAATAAATCCCTTCGAACCCTTCGAAACCTTCATGAATCCCGAATTTCTGTCAAACTACCGAACTTTCGTTTCTAGTACTCTTGAGCCTTTTGCTTTCAATTGTGTGAGCACTTGTAGGTGAGATCCACAAACCCATTGAAGAGGAAAGAACAACAATGGAGCCGCATGGAAGAAGCATATGGTTTGCATGATATTGTCATTTTGAATGCTTTTGTTTTTATGCCTCTATTGAATGTGCTTTGGAATTAGGTTCATTTCAATGAGTGTTCTTTTGATTATGTTATCATGTCTTGTGTTTTGATTGATCTACTTATCTTGTGATGATTCCTAATTTCTACGCTACAGTTACTACTTATCAAATTGCCATTAGTTTTATATTCAAAGTCATACTATATATTATAGTGAGTTAGTATTACCGAATCATGTAGTCGATACACATAGAGAAGTCAGTATGAACAGTCTAGTCGGTTACAGAAGAAAGCAGTCACAGAACCCAGTATTCACCAAGTTGTTTATCAAGTATCGTTTCATGGCTACTGAGCAGTAAAGATAACTCACCGAGTTGATATTCACCGAGTGAAATGTTTTACCAGATACATTGAACCTAGACATGCATATGAAAATGTGTTACAAGATCGAGGCACATCTAACCATTTTTATATTGGAAATTGCACTAGAAGATTATGTTTGATTACAAGGTCAATCTAACCAATAAAATATTTTGTTTAGATATTCATTCGAGGAATCTTTTTGTAAGATCGAAGCAATGAATTAGATCACCGCTGTAACAGATCAATTTATACAGCATGGGAAGAGAGAAATGAGTATGGATGAATGTGTATGAGTGTATGTGTGTGTATGCATGAAGGAAGTCTATTACAAAGAAATAGAGAGGTGACCAAGAAGGTTATCAATGAACAGTTGAAGAACAGAGTAAACAGAATGGTTTACCGAGTTACAATATGGGTTATCGAGGTATGCTACAAGCTAGGTAATCTTATTCTAAGCACATAGAATCTGCTATAACATTTTAGATGTAAAGTTGCAGATATTTGTAATGACTCTATTGTAATATTTTGAAGTTGTAAGAGATACCTTTAATAGGGTAAAAGACTCTAACCAAGTCTATAAATTGTAAATCCTCTAACCAGGTGCAGCATTTATATAGTGTTGTGAAATCCTTAAGGTAGATCTAGTAGATCTTGTTACTCCTAACAGGGTAAGCTATTAGAAATAGCTAAATGTAGCTCTAACCGAGCAATCTTTATTATTGCAATAGTGAAGTTGTGGGTGCCATCCCCACCACAATTTTTCTCTCTAACCAAGAGTTTCTGCATGACCAAAATATGTGTTATGGAGTGAATCATGTATGATTGTTATCTGTTTGTTTTAACTTTATTTTATGTTACTACACTATTCTGTTTATGCATAATAGTAAGGTTATTATTAAATAAAAGTTTTAGAGTACTGATTCACCCCTCCCCTCTCAGTACATTAGCTTTCCATATTGGGCCTAACAAATAAACCATAAAGTTCCTACAATTTCAAATGTCGTTGTTAACCCGATTGTCGTTTCAATCTGTCTTTCTACACTAGTAGAAGTTACCAACAAAGAATAGTGTGCTTTGTTAAGTATATTGATTGGAATCTGGACCACACTTAGATTAAATAAGGTTTACTCCTTATTAAGCCTCTGTTTTTGCTTCAACCAACTAGTGGCCTGAACTGGTGTGACAAAAGATTTAATTAACACTGGTAGAACATACGGTTGATGAATCAAAAATAATGAATTGATCAAGCTGCATACTTCTAAGTCCTACATCGTCCTCTATAATGGATGCTAGATAATAGAATGCACCTTCTTCTTAGGGAATGGTGGGTCCATCCGATGATCAAAACCATACTCTTCCTTTGCCTTGTACAACAATACCTGTAACAAAGAACGTCTCAAATATTCGGTGGGGATTATAAACCTAGATCATTAACTACCAAAATATATTGTGCAGTGCCCCTTGTTGGTTCCCAAAACCATAGATTGGAAAACCAAAAGGCTTGCAAAATCCTCAAGTAGTCCAATCAGCCTTGGCCAATGAATAGGGATGGTCAAAGACCAAATCCCTCTGCACTTTAGGCTCCACTAAACCTATGTGGGTTTGCCTCTTCCTCTCAAGAACAAAAGAGGTTATTTATAGTGCATTTAAACCTTTTAGCAAGTTTACACAACTGGCAAATTATTGTTCTGCAACTATGCTTTATTATGTGCTTTAACTGAATGCTTTGAAAAGAAATGATTGTGAATGTATATTGAAAATGAGATTGCTTTCAGGACTTAAATGAAATCTACATAGATCAGTTCACATAGGATTTTGGAAGAATGTTTCTCTATCAAGGACCTTGAATGCATATAAATCAAAACTTTAAAAGATCAATAACACACCAGTGCCTCTATCCATGGATATATATGATACTTTGTGGATAAAATATCTTATCAACTCAAGAGACAATTTCTCATGAACTATGAAGGTTCAGTATGCGTTACTCAAACAATAAGAACTCAATCTTTCACTTAATGCAATGACATGTGATTCACATCATAGAAAATCTATAAATAGATTTATCAAGAGGACAAAGATAATCATCAACACAAAAGTGTAGACAATATTTGGAAAAAGAAACAATGAACCTTGTATATTAATCTTCAGGAAATAATTGCATACATAAGTTGCACTTGCAGATACTCCATTACAAATTGCTTGCACAAAATGATACTTCTTCTTCCTATAGACTTCTCTAATACAAAATGATATTCAATCCTTACAACATTATTTTGTTCTTCTAACTCCTCCTCTCATTGGTTTTGGTATCCCGTTATATACATAACTGAAGGGATCCGAACAAGCTTCAAACCGATGCATTTATTCCTAACAACTACCCAACTTGCAACTGAAGACATGTAATTACAACATGACAAACAACTAAGATTACAGACTGAGATCTCAGGCATTCCCATAGTTTCTTCTTCTTGTATACTCCTCAGTGCCATTGTCTTCTCGATAAACAAATCCTGCATGAAAAAAATAAAATTAGGTATTCATTAAGTCAAACAAAAAAAAAATTACCTTCGGCTTTATCAGCATAAATCCTCCTAATGAGATCTCCTTCTTCGCAACTACCTTAACTTCCTCATTGGGTATCGACCTGACATGAAAACACCTCTCCTCGATGACCTAAGATACCCCAATAGATCCACCCTCTATGGAATTCTACCCATCGAGCATCAGCATAACTTTAGAATTGTGTCTCCGGTATCATAAGCTATCCCGAGAAGTCCTCCCATTCTTTACTCTCCTTTTCAAGCTGCTTCAATCCATCGGTGTAAGTTTTTTGGTTACTTTGACATTATTCTTTCGGCCAAGCTTCCTCATCGGTGAGCTGCTCATAGGTCTTATCGATTCTGTAGTTTCATCGATACCATTTATTTTCGATGGGACCACTTCTGATTTCTTTGATGAACTTCATGTTGATGAAACTGCTACTTTCAGTGAGTACCTTTTGAGATCCATCGCAACCTAAGTTTGTTCGATAAGTTATTTTCATGCCACCTAACTACCACTTCAACTGCTAACTCATCTTGATTGGACCCATCATCTGGACCTTCCATTTGACATGGTCCCATGTTGTTTGTTGCTGGGTCCACCACGTGCTAGCCTTTGATTGACTCTGGAATCCCTGTCCTACCACCTTACCATGACCTCACTAACCGCTAGGTTTTGGTCTTTGTACTGCTTCCTTAACAGGCCCCGCCATTCAGTTTCCATGTCGCGGTGAATAAACATCAGACATCTTCTGATCACGGTATATCAACCACCGTTAGATTGACTCAGTCGACCATCTGATCTTCCTTATCTGCTTGGTCTTTAACCCTACCTGAGCGGCTCTCTCTTTTCTTTATCCATCCATGTCACGTGTCACTCTTTGGTTCACCCATGGATCCACCTCGACTGCCACTGGACACCATCTATCTTGCCATTTCATTTGCCATTGGACCTAGGTTCTACTTCTATGCTCCACCACGTGGCACATCTTAATTCACTTGCGGATCCACCGGGATGACACCTCATCTACCACATAAGTAGTTGCTATGTTGTGGGGGATATAGGTCTTGCAACTTCATCTTGCGGTATAGCGACGACTGTCAGATCCTCTGTGATCATCATCTGATCAGTCAAACTTGCTCGATCTTTAGCCTCCATCCTTGCCAGTCTGTTCTAAAACTTTGGTTTTCTCAGGATATGCACACATGTGGGGTCCACCGTCTTCAGCCTTCTTCACACCAAAAGCCTTTTTCCTTTCGGTAGTTATCATACGGGCCACTTTAGATTTAAGTGTTAAAAGAGCCTATCCGACAAACAATGTGAGATAAAAGCTTTCCCTTTTCTAATGCAGCTCCATGTTCTTCAGTTATGTTCCTACAAAATGATTTACTAACATCCGACTGTAATCATCTTGATCAGAATTTAAAATTGCATATTGTCAATTTGAATAAGTTATATTTAGATTTTCCTTTAGAAAATATATCGAATAATCTCATATAAATCCAAAATTTAAAATGTAGATCATCAGGTATACATGAAATACAGAGGAATAATTAATTTGACCTGACAGTGTTGAGATGGAAAAGAATTATTGTTAGAAAAGATATACCTGGCTTGATTCTAGAATTTGTGAAACATACACATACCTTGAGTTGACCTCTTGATGGATGCATCAGACTTGGTCTCTGTAAGTTAGAATTGAATGAACTTACTTGATTATAGATGTTACACATGATTGAGCATAGAAATCTACTTTTTGGCATAAATCTGGAACTCTAAGATTTGAAAATTTCAAGGTTCCAACAGAGGCTCTTTCTGGGGATGTATGTTCTCTTTAAGGACATAGCAAGATCCTAGTTATCTCTAGAAAGCAGACCAAAATGAAAATTGAAAACAAATAACAGAAAACAAGAGGAAAAACTATATTATTATAATACAAGAAATACTCCCTGATCATCAAGAGAAGAAATGCTTGAGGTATTGAGAATGAGCTGGAAACTCCAACACTTCTCCATCAGTATCCTACAAGTAATATGATTTTTCTCCACCTTTTGCAAAGATGATATAAGGTCCTAGCTTGAGTGCATCAAATTTTCCATGTTTTCCTTTGTCTTGGTCTTTGGCATTCCATTTTAGTACCCATTCTCTCTCCTCAAAAGTTTTGTCACAAGCCCTTTTATCATGTAAAGCCTTAACCATCTGTTGCCTCTGAATGTTTCTTTCCTGAGCCTCTTTTCTACATTTATCCAACTTAGCCAAAGCCATCAATCTGTCCCCCATAAAGTTTACTTCTTCTAAAAATTCCTCTGTAAAAAATTTATAGAGTGGGAGCAAATTACTCAAGGGTAATCTTGCTTCTTTGCCATATACAAGCTCATATGGAGAAAATCCTATGGATTTTTTTACTATCACTCTATCAGCCCATATTGCTAATATCAATTTTGAATCCCAAGCTCTTTTATTATCACCCAACATCTTTTTAATAATCTTCAACAAGTTTTTATTGTTGGATTCAGCTTGTCCATTTCCCTGGGGATGGTAAGGTGATGAATAGGACAAAGTGATACCATAATTTTCATAGAAATTAGAGAACTCATTGGATCTAAAACACATCCCATTATCTACCACAATTTTCTGAGTTAACCCAAATCTAGTAAGAATGTTTTCCAAAAGAAACTTTATCACAACTTTGCTGGTTGGCTGTCTTGTAGGAATGAATTCAACCCACTAACTAAAATAGTCAGTAGCCACCAAAATCCATTTATGCCCACCACTGGATTTGTTTTTTGTTTCCCCTATGAAGTCAATACCCCACATCTGGAATGGTTTCTTTGTATGCATGGGTCTAAGAGGAATAGCTCCATTATACTTAAGCTTCCCTAAAAAATTTTGGCATGCTTCACATTTTCTGATATAAGCATGACAACACTTGAAAATTTGGGGCCAATAATAACCAGCATTAATAATTTTATGAGCAGTGGTTTTGGTTGAGAAATGGCCTCCACATACACCTTCATGTAAATCTTTGAAGACAGTAGATGCTTGACACTCATCTAAACACAACAAGAGAATACCATCTCTATTTTTCCAATATAGATCTCCATTGAGTAAAACATACCTATATGTTTGAAGCTTTAAACTTCTTTTTTTATTATCATTCAAACTATCCGCACATTTCATGTATTTCAAGTAATATACAATATTTGCATACCAAGAACATCTCTCAATGCTATTTTGTACATCTTCCAATTCTACTTGATTTACTTGTGCTGCTTCAAAATTGGATTCTGCCATTAACTTTGCCAAACCCTGGCCCCTTACCAACTTTGTGACTAGTAGGTCAATATTGAATTCTTAGATTTGGTTTATCCATCTGCATCTCCTTCTAATAGTTTCTAATTTTCTTAAGATGCCTTTAACAACAACATTTCGCACATATGCAATGACAGTGGCACCAACCAAATAGGGTCTGAAAGATTTTACAACTTTCACAAGAGCATAAGCTTATTTTTCATTTAAATCATAATTCAACTCAGATGCTTGCAATGTTTTGCTAAAAAATGTCACTGGCTTTTCATGGCCCTCGTCATTCTTTTGTAACATGACAACAACAATACTATTTAATGAAGAAAATGAAATCACTTGGAAAGGCTTAGAAAAATCAGGTGATTTTAATATAGGGGCTTCCTTGATAGCTCTTTTGATATTTACAAAGGCTTCAAGAGATTCATTAGTCCATTTTATTTCAGCGCCCTTTTTCAACATTTTAGCAATAGGTTTTATGATCTCAGAGATATTTGAAACAAATCTTCTTACAAAGTTGATTTGACCGAAAAAAGATTGAATTGCTTTAATCATTTTTGGGATTTGAATTTTATCAATAGCAACAATCCTTTCTGGATCAATTCTCACACCATCTTTTGAAACAATATGACCTAACAATTTTCCCTCAGTAACCCCAAAATGACATTTTTTAGGATTCAAGGATATGCCATATTCTAATGCTCTAATAAAAATATTTTCTAGATCATTACAATGATCTTCTGCATTTTTAGAATAAGCAGTCATATTGTTTTTGGTACACTGCTAAAATATGATCAATTAACCCTTTAAAGGCTACATCCATAGCCCTCTGGAATGTAGCTCCCACATTTCTTAACCCGGAAGGCATCCTTGCATACACATAAGTGCCCCATGGTGTAGTAAAGGTTGTCTTGTATTTGTCTAACTCCTTGACCTTAAATTGGTTATAGCTTGAAAACCCATCCATCATAGACAACAATTCATTTCCTATAACATTCTGCAATAGAGCTTCCATGTTAGGCAAAGCATAGTTATCCTTCAAAGATAAAACATTTAGATTTATGAAATCTACACATAACCTAATATCACCATTTTTCTTTCGTACTGGTACTAAGTTTGACACCCATGTTGAGTGCCTTATAGGCTCAATAATCCTTGCATTTCTCATTTTCATTAACTCCTCCTTCATCTTAGGAGCCAAAGTAGGGTTTATAGGCCTTTTCTTTTGCCTGAAAGGTTTAGCATCCGGTTTTAATGGTACCTCATGCTGGAAAAAGGTTTTCTCTGTATGCTTTAAGATCATCATATGACCAGGCAAAGACATGCCTATACTTCCTCAATAAATTTATCAATGTTGTTCTAATCTTTGGTGTGAGATTTTTTCCAATATACACTTCTCTTGGATTGCTCTCACTTCCTAAGTTTTATTTTTCAACACCTTCACACCCTCCTGAACTAGGTCTAAAACTAGTCATGTCTTTATCATCAAACATTCTTTCTAGCTCTACCAATCCTTTCAGGATTTTATTTGTCTTTAGCTGCAACACCTCCTTCCCAAGTACTATCTCCGTACCATCCTTGTCTTCTACAAGTCCATTCCAATCAATCTACTAGTCTGCATACTGATCCTCACAAAAGAGAAATCTTAGCAGATCCCTGTCATCATCAAACACTTGCCAACTTTTAACATTATTAGGAACAGATGGTCTTGTTTTACTCTCAACTTGTGTAATATCATCAAAAGGGATATCATTATGTTTAATTTCTAGGTTAGCCATAAAATCCGCCAAAATATTATTGAACCTTTCATTTCAATTAATGCAAAAAGCATCAAAAAGTTCAATATAATCCCAAACCTCATTCTTGTAACTTCTCAATTTTGTATTTTTGCAACAAATTTGCCTCTAACTTGTGAAAAACTAACTTTGAATCACCTTAAACTGTTAGTAACTTAATGCCATGCATTCTTGCTAATTTTAGCCCTAATAAGAGAGCTTCATATTCAACAATATTATTAGTACATTCAAAAGCCAATGAGAAAGAATATTTAGAGGATTTTCCATTAGGTGAAATAAATACAACTCCTACTCCATTTCCATCCTTACTACAGGCACCATCAAAATATAATTTCCAAATCAAACTTTCATTGTGTTTAACAACCTCTGCAATTTTTTCAATTTCTCAAGGTTTAGAAATATTTACCTAAAAGTTGTCCATATCAGAATTACAAAAGCAAGTTACTTGATCCGGATCCACTTCGTCTATGAGGTAGGGAGATTTTGGTTCTCTATTGATTCTTACCTCTTCTCCTTTGACCAAGATGGTAGAATACGATAGATCTAATTGCACATATCCACCTACCAGGTTCAACCACTATCTAGATAGTAGAATTCCATAGTTTGCAGGCACTTGCACAACTATTACATCTGTAGCATAGGAAATCGGAAATCATCACAAACAATATAAAAACTAATCTAGCCCAATCATGAAGGCTTAAATGTAATGATCTATCCTAAACACACTCATCGAAGACATGAAAATAAAACATTCAAAACTAAAGATTATGAAAACCAAATGTGTATCTGAATGCTTCCTTCATGCGGCTCCATTGTTCTTCTTTCTTCTCCAAATAGCTTTGTTGTAGATCTCACCTACTAGTGAATGATCATAATATGAAAGCAAGTAGACAAGATGATTGCTCAAGAGTACTCGAAGCGTGATTTGACAAAGTGATTATAAATTTGATAATCTGATTAGGGGATTAGATTTAAGAAATTCATCCAATTTATAGACAAATTGGAGAAATGATCAAATTAGCATGATTCAATTCAAATAGAAATTGCAAATCAAAAATGTCAATTATGACAATTTATGACAGATTATGCACTTTCTATGCAAAATTTGATTGATTGATAATTCATGACAATTTATGACAAATTTCTCTGTCAAGAATTGATTGATTGTCAATTATGACAAATTATGACAAATTTCTATGTCATTCCCATGAAATTAGGAGAAAAATAGGAGAGAATTGAAATCAGGAATTAGGAAAAATAGAAAATTAGAAAATTAGGAATTAGGAAAAATAGAAAATTAGAAAATTAGGAATTAGGAAATAGGTAAATTAGAAATTGATGGAAATTAGGAAATTAGGAATTAGGTAAATTAATTAATAATTTGTCATTTATTAATTAATTCACAAAAAGAGGAATAATTAGCCAATTAACTGAACATTTAATTGCAATGAGAAGACTTAGGATAAATAAATAATTTATTAATCCTAGAGAGAGAAATGACAAACAAGGTTAAATGATTAAATCACGAAACCCTAGAAGATGAATTAGCAATGCAAAGATGACAATTAGGTCATGATGAAAGATTGATTTATGTTGATTCGATTATGATCATGATTAACAAAGGACCAATGTGATAAATGATTTGATTGATAAATGCGCCAATTGATGAGGAACAATGACAAATTGATCCAAATTGACATAATTGAGACAGACAATGATCGATGACAAATCGATCACAAAATGACAAAATTGACAATGATTGATAAGAGGACAAAACCCTAATTAGGATTGACGATGTCCAAAATGATGACAAATGAGCACGTACATTGATGCAACAGGATAAGATCAATCAAAATCATGATTGGATATTGTTGTCGACAAGACCAAATTTGGGAGCGAGACGAATGAAGAATGTAGAAGAATGACTCAATGCTCGCAAATGATAAAAACCAAGTGCGTGACATAGGAGAAATGTTAATGCGATGCAAAAACCTAAAATGAGGCAATGCGCAAATGTTAAAGTATGACTCCGCAAGCGTTGACCATTTTTAGATGTCTACATTTTGCTCCTCTTTGAGACAATGCGATTTTAAGCGTTGTTTCAAAGAACAATAATGAAAATGCCCCAAACAATGACAATGACATATGCATGCCCCCTCGAGGAATTGGCCGGAAACATGCGGAAAATCGGCCAATTGATCAATAAGAATGATAGGATCGGACGGACTGACAATCGGATACCGGATGCATGAATGTCATGCAATTAACGACACAAAAGACCACGACCAACATAAGATGGAGAGGGTGCACGTCCATCGATGCACTGACAAAGATCTATAAATGGGACCAAGAAAGTGAAAAGAGCTCATTTGAACTAGCCAAAGAGGAGTATTTGTTGCTCTGGACTAGGACACTTGCAAATAGATGGCAAACATTCCAATGGCGGATCACCTCGGGGAATGTGTACACACATTCAAACAACTAGACGATGCAGGAGCAGCGGTATGTATCTCAAAAACCCATGTTTTCAATTTCATGAATTTTGATCATTTGCGGGACATTGCGGGGCCCACAGAGAGTGCAGAAACTGACTTCTGTGCTTGTGTGAGGTCTTCTGCACTTGTGTAGGGTACATAGGTGCAGGTTACATGACACAGGCGCAGTTGTGCATTGGAAACCCTAATTTTGTCAAAAATGGCATGCGAATGATCTGAAAAGGGGGGATAAGAATAGGATAGGTAAAAATAGAGTAGAAACACCTTGATTTGGACATGAAACAAGGAAATGCAGCCCGTAGGAGCAAACCCTAAAACTGACAAAATATGCCCCTATTGTGATGCAGAGTCGACAGTATCCATTGATCACACGGGAGAACCGACTTGACTACTTCATGCTATGACATAGACTTAGGAGCATGGATAGAGATACATTAGCAGGACTGGGGATATACTATATCATGTTTATGCCCAAAATTAGGGCAAACACAGGACTGCTTACCGAATTGGCCGAGTGATGGCATTCAGAGACCTCCTCATTCCATCTAGCGACTGGAGAGGCGGCTGTGACACTAGAGGATGTATCGTGTATCCTCCGCATTCTGATTCATGGAGAGATGATAGAGTATGACCCAGTGACAGGGAGAGATACTTTGTGCAGATTATTTGAGTGCGACGTCGAGGAGCTAGATATCATGGACAGGGAGATCGGCTGGGAGACTATGGCATCAGAGTATGATCGGCGATATGTGGTGATAGTCATGGTGATAGCATGTCTACTAGCAAGAGACAGACGAGGACATGGATTCCCTATTGGATGGGGAAGAGTGCTAGAGTAGATGGGGACAGAGGGGATGGTGTACGCATGGGGACCATGTGTACTGGCTATGCTGTATTTTCAGCTGCATCGAATAGCATATCAAGGAGTGCAGACTTTGAGCAGTACACATATGGTCGGTGTGGTACTACCTATTGTGACATATGATATGATATCCATCAATATGATGGGATGCAATGTGTTATGACTTATGTGATTTTCTATGTATGGATGGCTTATGCACTGTTGATGTATTATTGTGGAACATGTATGGATGTATTTTTTTATGTGTTTTTGATGCATTGATAATATGAAATGGATAAAATGCTTGATGTGAGGCGTGATGTAATGCAAATGTACTAACCAATGAATGCAGGATGTAGTATGTGTGTGGAGAAATCAAAGCACTAGACCGAACTGACTATCTGAATGGATGGAAGAAATGTTAGTAAGAAGAAAATAAGATAGAGGATAGTTAGAAACAAAGAAAAACTTGCTTTCAGCAATGCACTTTGTAGGTGAGAACCTTTATTTTAATGTAGCAAAATGGATGCGTAGCATCATGGCATTGAAGGCCAGAGCTGAAATGCAACCCTTTTTTGCAAAAAATAGACACATTGCAGACAAACAACAATCACAACAAAAAAGAAAGGGACCATGAACCATCCCAGTCACTCTAAATCACTTAGTGACATCATCGAGCAACATAGGAACATGATCGAAGCCAAAAATAAATCAGTAAAAAGATAAGATGCACAAATTCCAACAAATCAAACAAACATCTTGATCTTCATTGTCAAAAGTTGAAAGTGCTGATAGGATGATCATGCTGTCTGGTTTTAGGACATGCGGTACCCCGTCTAAGACAGGACACAGTCTGGTTTCGAGTATACCACACCCTGTATAAGACCCATGATAGAAGTGACAAAGTCAAATGATATTGATGCTGACATTCGATTGAGAAGACAATTGTGATCAGTTTGAATGTCTGGTTTGAGTGAAAAGTTCATCTGTTTAATCGTGATTTCATTAAAGCATAGTGTTGGATTGTGTGTCGTTGGATGTATACTCGGTGATCTGTCTTATGCACCAAGAGGGTATTTATTGCAAAATGCTTGTTTTTGGATTTTAATGCTTTGAAATTTTTTTGTTCATTTTTTTAGGACTTTATATGACTTTTTTTTTAGGGATTTTTTTAGGACATTTTTCAATTTTTAAGAGATTTTTTTCAAGACATTTTTCAATTTTTAATAGATTTTTTTCAAGACATTTTTCAATTTTCAAGAGATTTTTTCAGGACATTTTTCAATTTTTAAGAGTTTTTTTTCAGGACATTTTTCAATTTTTAAGAGATTTTTTTTTCAAGACATTTTTCAATTTTTAAGAGATTTTTTTCAGGACATTTTTCAATTTTTAAGAGATTTTTTTCAGGACATTTTTCAATTTTTAAGAGATTTTTTCAGGACATTATTCAATTTTTAAGAGATTTTTTTATGATTTTTGCCCCGAGTGTCTAGCAAGGAAAGGAATATGACAGGTGAATAAATAGACTTGCTAAAATGTTGGTGGATAGAGGGAAGACAAAGGACTTTTATTACGGAGACAATACAGATGCAATTTTCAAGGGCTATTGCATGATGGGACAAGAGACTAGATATGACAATGTAAAGCAGGAACATGGCATGAGGGACATGTCAAGAGGTTTTTTGAAACCATGTTTAAATTTTGCATCCTTATGTCAGATCAAGATCAAGGAATGAAAAAGAGTGTATGGATAGTGATAAGATATGGATAGGATAAGCAAGACCAAGAATGGATAAGGGACATGGACTGAAGGTCGGGATAGGCTAAGGGATAGTGGCAGAAAGTTGCAATAAGCCAGGGAATACGGATGAAAGGTTGTAATAAGTAAATGGATAAATGACCAAAAGCTATGATAGACTGAAAGCTGCAAACAAGATGCATGATGCTCATGATGATCTTCAGCCTTGTCAAGATCAAAGGTGGAAAGAGGAAATGGACATGAGGGACAATAGGATATGAAGGGTAATGACATGGTACGATAGGATAATGAAGGGCAATAGGATATGAAGGAGGAAACCTGCCCCCAAGTGCGGTGTGCAAGAAGTTCATAAATTACGCATGACGCTTGTTTGCCAGGCTTTCATCATGGTACTTGCCCAAGGTGCCTGTTTGCCAGGTTTTCACCAGTGGACGAATTATTTTTGCTTTACTTTTTTCTTTTCTTTTTTGTCTTTTTTTTTTTTTACTTCTTTTTTTTTTTTTTTTTTTGACTTTTTCAATAGAAGATGGACACATGATAGGGGATGGAAGGACTCAAGTGTCTTTTTTGTTTGGATAGTAGCCTTGAAATAAATGGACCATGACCTTTAAAAGTATGCTCAAAGACATTGGTAGGATAAGGACATGGAAAAAGAGATGAAACTAAGGCAAGGATTTATGTAAAGGATGGGATCAAAGGGATCAAAGGATGGAAAATATGCATTTGATAATGGATAGGGTATTGGAAGAATTGGGCTTCAGTGGATGGAAATGTTGGAAACATTGACATTGGCACACACCTTGAGGGGTGATGGACTGATGGAGGAAAAATGGATCTCAGATTGTGAGATTTGGATGCAGGAAAGGCTATGGATTTTGGGACATAAGGGCCCAAAATGGATGAAGAAGGTGATGGAGGAACAAATTTGAGAGGGTTGGATGGAGGAATAGCAACTTTGGATGCCAAGTTAGATGTTTCTTTAGGCTTTTGTGCTTCAAGGAGCTGCTTAGGGATCCACATGGTTTTTGATTTTTCATGCTTTTGTGGTTCCTTGGAGTGCATTGCTTGCACAAGGGATTTAGGAACCCATATATATTTTGACTTTGCTTTATTTTTCTCAGTGGGCCTTTGTGGCCTTTTGGATATTTCTTTTTCTTTATAGATCATATTGTTCTTTGTTTTGACATTTCGATTATATTGGACATGTTGATCCTTGAATACATGTGGATTACTAGACTTATGACTTTTATACTTGGCATCCAAATTGCTTGGAGGGGGAAAGGAATGCATGGATAGATATGAATGAAATGGACTTCTTTTGGATTGATGAAATTTACTCAAGGATTTGTGCCTTTGTTGACCTTGCATAGAGGACGAAGGAATATAAGGACCTAAGATGGATGGAAGTTATGATGGGGAAGGGATATGTTTGGATTTTGAAGGGATGTTGGATTTAGTAGGGGTACCAACGTCTTGAGGAATTTCACTGAGGCCATGACCCTTAAGATCTTCTTTGATATGGAGGGATTCTTGCTTATGGAGATCTACTCATTTGCCTTTATGAATATCTTGACTTGTAGGAGACTCTTTTCTTTGGGAAGAAGACGCGAGTCCATTATGAGGTGGATATGATATGAGAGAAATAATGAGATCTTGAAGTGGATCGAATTGCACCAAATTAGAAGAACCCATTGTGCATGTCGAGGGTTCATGAACATCTTGCACTGACACGTTAGAATCATGAGGAGGATTAGGATCGTGTGGTGGACATGGTTCAATGACAGGCTCTTCAAGAGATGGAATGGGAGAAATAATGGGATCATCAAAAGAAATGATATCTTGGAGTGGATATGGAGCATTAAGACAAGGAGATGGAGGAACAAGTGGATCTTGTGGAGGATTTAAAGGAATAATTTGATCTTGACAAGGAGGAAGATCATTGGAATCCTCTTTAAAGGTGCTTTTCTCTTGACTTTCAATGGGATCATCGGAAAGGATGGAAGGGATATCTTGATCTTTCTCAGGGAATAGAGTATCAATGGGATTTGAAAGGACATTATTTTCATGAAATGGAAGGGGATCATTTGGGATTGGATGGACTGGGATATCTTGATCTTGCTCAGGGAATGGAGTGTCAATAGGACTTTGGATAGGATGGACAAGAATAGGGGAATCATCATGGTTTTCTGGGAAGATGAGATCCTGGTCAACAATTGGATGGGATGGTAAGGTTTCAAAATCTTGATCTTGATCTGTTTCAAGACACATTTCTTCATGCTCTAAATTATCCTCTTGACATGGGGTTGGACTTTGGATATGCATGGAGGATTCTGACAAGGAATCAATGCTTGAACATGAGGAAGAGGGACTTTGAATGGGGTCCTCTAAAATAGGTAATGGCAATAAAGTGCATGGTGGCATTGGGTCTTGTATTTCTGAAACATGACAAGGATGTGCATCATGAATTGGATTATCTTGGCAATCAATTATGGATAGCTCTTGGATAATTTCATCTTTGGGTGTATTGTTTGATGAGGACAATGTGGAAGGTTCTTGTGAAACTTCTAAAGGTGTAGGGATAGATGCCACTGGAGAGTCAATTTGCTTGCGAGGGGATGAGGCATTGCTAGACATAAGTGTATTATTTTGATCTTCCTCAAAGAACTCACTTGGTAATTTTCTTAAGATCATTGCAATAAAGCCACCTTTCTTTCGAGGTTTTGACATGGTTGTATCTGGAATTTGAACTTGTTTGGCAAGGAGTTGGTTCTGATCTGATGTCATGTTCTGATATTGGACTTGGTTTAATTGATCTGACATGTTTGAAACTTGGGTTGGTGTGTGGTGCAAGCTTTGTTTTTGAATGTTTGGTTGTGGTTGTTAACATTGATATTCCACCATGGGTTGAACTATTTGTGGACATTGTATAGTTGGTTGGACATATTGTTGAAATTGGACCATTGGTTGTGTTGGTTGAAAATCTGATTGATAGTAAACACCTTCTTGTTCTTGTTGTGGAGGCACATAATGTTGAAATTGATGTTGTCTCTTTTCTTGAAATTGTTTCATCATCTCTATTTGGGAGAGGAGAGCTTGTATGTTTGATCGTTCAAGAAGAGATCTTACATCAATTGGCTCAATCTTTGGATTTCGACCTGGAAATTTTTGAAACATTTTGGACACTTGTGATCTATTCTTTTCAATGTTTTTCACTCTTTGTTCCAAAATCTCTTGTTCTTGATCCAACTTCTCCTCTAGTTTTTGTATTTGGAGACTTGTTTCATCATAAAAAGTTTGATCGATATTGCCTTGTTGTTGGGTTGGATATAATTGTGATTGCATTGTTGGTTGATATGTCAAACTTTGTTGCATCATTGGTGCTTGGAACCTTGTTTCAATAGACATGTCACTATGCAAATGCAATACTTTTGGAATTTTTCAAGGATAATATATGATATGCAACTAAATGCAAACTAAAATAGATGAGAATGCAATCTATGACAAGAATGCAACCTATGTTTTTGTTGTTTTTCAAGATTTTGACAAACTTTTTGGAATGCAAATCTAAGAAAGAGACCCTTAGGAAATTGAAATGATGTCTAGACCTCAAAGGACAAAAGGACCAAGTAACAAAAGGACAAAATGACAAAGTCTCCCCTATATGCTTGGATACTAAGCTAGGTTTGACCAAATGACATGGATGACAAAAAGACAAAAGTTTGATCAGGTCAAGACTTCCTAACAATGACTTAGGGTTTATCAAAGATTTGGAATTACTCAAGTATGACAAAACCTAGTTTTGACACTATATGCAATGGGACAATTACTATGCAAGCGACCCTAATATGATATGATAATGACTTAAGCTTGATGAAGAGACCTAGGGTATGCAAATATGAATGAATGACAATGGTATTACTCTAATGCAAGAGGACATATGCAAATGGATGACTCTTATTGATATGCAAAGGAGTATGACCTAGGTGGAACCTAACCTTGGTAGTTGACAATGAACTTTGCAAAATGAAAACCTAGGATGAACCTAAATCTAAGTGACATGAATGTTGAGACAAGATTTTGAACAATGTTTGACAACCATGTTTGAAGGTGTTTTGAACTTTGTTGGATGAAATGTTCTTGTGTTTAACCTTGTTTTGAATCAATTTGTCTTGTTTTTGAAATGAGATGCAATTCAACTTTTGACAAGTAAAGAAGACAAGATATTTTAACATAGACTCAAGACAATCATGCTCATTCACACATTTCTTATGGTAGGCAAGGACATTAGGTACTTGAGAGGTAGACTCATTATGGGATTCAAGGAGAATACATAGATGCTTGACCCCATGGGCTCCCCTCCACGGCACTCACTTCTCAGGGCAGCCAAGCATCAGTCCCCATGGAAATCTCCCCATGGCGAACTTAGTATCTCTTCCAAGTATCCAAACTTGTCCTTCTCAAGCAACTAGAAGGGTTTTTTGGCCTCTAAAAACAAGGTGTTTAGTCAGGATTTTTGTTAAGCGTTACTCCTTGATGTCACGCAAGCATGATTGAGACATTAAGCCCATCAAGATACCAAAAAAATGTAGTTGTGAAAGCATGATTTAGACCATGAGGTCCTACTTAGATGTTGATATGAGAAAGAGTCCAAGGGTCATCACTTCCCAAGTAACTGCAATTCCCACATAACCCTTCCTTCAAAGCTTTTGCTCATCAGGTATTTTTTTATAGTGAGTTAGAATGCCAAGGTATTCTAGCCGTACTCACTTTGGGTCATTCCCTTCTCATGATTATCACTTGCTTGCAAAAGCAAATGGCCGGGAAGGCAAGCCCTCTAAAGGTGACAAACAATCAAAGACATGAGCATGGTATCGAAGATCTAGATTTCTGATCACCCTAAGAAGGATGAGAGCATACTCTCCTACTCCAATGTCAAGCTCAACAATCAAAGAAAACATACATTCATTCCATCCTATTTAGAAATCACTAGGTGCCTAAAAATTAATTGCAAACACAAGGTTTAGTTGTAGTCCAAGGCAACCTGCAAAACCCAAGTCAGAAGTTTGAAATGTTTAGTCTTTGACTATCGAACTTGCACTAAAACGTGTTAGTAGTTTCATTTGTTTGTCTTTGCCATGCGTATGCCAAGGTTCTGCATAGAGAATTAGTACCAAAAACCAAAAAGCAGAAAACAGAATGCAAAACAAACAATTTTCAAGTAAAACACTACATTTTTACCTCTGTTTCTAGACTTTACACAAGCGCAGAACTCATGACACAAGCACATAATGTCTCTAACACAAGTGAAGAATGCTTAACACAGGTGAAAGTTGTCTTACACAAGCGTAGAAGATCCCAAAAAACCTTGCATTACCCTCTTTTTGGGTTTTTGGCCTGCAAATCAACTCAAAAGCACTCAAAAACACAGTTAAGGGGTTAGATGGTTAGTGTTCATGTGGGGTTCACCAATTAATGTAGCATAGGAAATCGGAAATCATCACAAACAATATAAAAACTAATCTAGCCCAATCATGAAAGCTTACATGTAATGATCTATCCTAAACACACTCAACGAAGACATGAAAATAAAACATTCAAAACTAAAGATTATGCAAACCAAATGTGGATCTGAATGCTTCCTTCATGCAGCTCCATTGTTCTTCTTTCTTCTCCAAATAGCTTTGTTGTATATCTCACCTACTAGTGCATGATCATAATATGAAAGCAAGTAGACAAGATGATTGCTCAAGAGTACTCGAAGCGTGATTTGACAAAGTGATTATAAATTCGATAATCTGATTAGGGGATTAGATTTAAGAAATTCATCCAATTTATAGACAAATTGGAGAAATGATCAAATTAGCATGATTCAATTCAAATAGAAATTGCAAATCAAAAATGTCAATTATGACAATTTATGACAAATTATGCACTTTCTATGCAAAATTTGATTGATTGATAATTCATGACAATTTATGACAAATTTCTATGTCAAGAATTGATTGATTGTCAATTATGACAAATTATGACAAATTTCTATGTCATTCCCATGAAATTAGGAGAAAAATAGGAGAGAATTGAAATTAGGAATTAGAAAAAATAGAAAATTAGAAAATTAGGAATTAGGAAATAGGTAAATTAGAAATTGATGGAAATTAGGAAATTAGGAATTAGATAAATTAATTAATAATTTGTCATTTATTAATTAATTCACACAAAGAGGAATAATTAGCCAATTAAATGAACATTTAATTGCAATGAGAAGACTTAGGATAAATAAATAATTTATTAATCCTAGAGAGAGAAATGACAAACAAGGTTAAATGATTAAATCACGAAACCCTAGAAGATGAATTAGCAATGCAAAGATGACAATTAGGTCATGATGAAAGATTGATTGATGTTGATTCGATTATGATCATGATTAACAAAGGACCAATGTGATAAATGATTTGATTGATAAATGCACCAATTGACGAGGAACAATGACAAATTGATCCAAATTGACATAATTGAGACAGACAATGATCGATAACAAATCGATCGCAAAATGACAAGATTGACAATGATTGATAAGAGGACAAAACCCTAATTAGGATTGACGATGTCCAAAATGATGACAAATGAGCATGCACATTGATGCGACAGGATAAGATCGATCAAAATCATGATTGGATATTGTTGTCGACAAGACCAAATTTGGGAGCGAGACGAATGAAGAATGTAGAAGAATGACTCGATGCTCGCAAATGATAAAAACCAAGTGCGTGACATAGGAGAAATGTTAATGCGACACAAAAACCTAAAATGAGGCAATGCGCAAATGTTAAAGTATGACTTCCCAAGCATTGACCATTTTTAGATGCCTACAACATCCATTTTATAGGTACTGTCTGGACAAGCTGGAAACCAGAACTCAATATCCTTGATGATCCTGACCACTCAGACTGACCTATTATCCATTGCATAACATTTTCCATAAGGGGTATCTACCTTCATTCCCATCTCTTTCATGACAGCCTCTAACATAATATTTACTATTGCTCCTAAGTCTATCATGCCATTTCTTACCATCTCATTGTTTATAAGCAGTGTTAAATAGAAAGGATCCACTTGTGAGAAGTTTTTGATAATGGATGTGCCTAAGTAAATCAATGGAGGATTCTCTTTTAACTTGGAAGCTTCTTTACTTAGATCACTAACATTTGATATGATTTTCAAGGCCTCATCCTTATATTCTGGAAATTTCATGACTTCAAACAAAGGCGTAGAAATTTTTACCTGAGACAACGCTTGAGACATAAAAGTTCCACAGTTTGAAGAAGACTTACTGATTTGTTTTTTTCTCCATAGGCTTGATGAGCTTTGGCCTTTCCATTTGTTTAATCTATTCTGGTTCCTTCCCTTTCTTGGCACTTGTATCCTTGCCCTTGGTTGTGTCATTATTTGTCGCATTTGATTTTGTGACCCTAGTAAAAATACCTGTTGGCTTACCCTACTCATTGTTGACATTCATATTTCTCAACTAGTAATTTCTTTTCACTTGTTCTGCAGCTGCAATAGTGAAAGCTTTCTTCTCCTCTTCAGTCAAGTTTCTCAAAGAAGGCACTACTTCCTCTTGAAATAATTTTCTCAAGGCAGGGATATCTTCATCATCATCAGAAAAAACTTGATGTATGTTATATTGCAAATTCTCTCTTCTTTGATGCACATCAAAATATTCTTCTTCTTTAGAGAAATCCTCATCTCTTCCCCAATATGGATCAGATGAAAGGGCATTCATAGTTGGTTCATAATCCTCATTTTTATCTTCCTCTTCTATCAAGCCCTGGGCAATCATACACTATTCTACAACATAAGTAAGATTACATACATCACACCATGGATACTCATCTCCAAAGTTTGTGGCTTTCTTTAATGGATCGAGAGTCTCTTTGTTTGTATTAGGTTTTACTGGTTTTCCATCCTTCCAATTTGTGTTATATGGCATGTCATGCAACCTCGACCTATTGTAATTTATTTGCTTATTGTTTATGTATGGTGGCCTTTAATTAGGATTTTGCTTACCATTTAGGTCCTTAAGTATGTCCATGATCTGAGTAAGATCATCTTTCTTGGGAACCCTGGAGTTGTACAACTTTGGATCATCTCTCTTAGCAACCTTCCCAACAACCTTCCTATTGTTCTCAATAGTAGCAGTTGTCTTGAATGCTTGTTGTAAGGTATTAGGTCCATGAGAAAAAACTCATAGTGGGTTTTGCTGTCAAAAGCACTCAAATAAAAGTTAATTAGAAATGAATCAACAGGTCTGACATCTCTGGGTATTCTATTTAATACTTTATTAAATCTTTTATTAAATTCAACAACTGATTCATTTTGATTCTTCCTTATACTTGTTAATTCATGGGATGCAAATGAAGGATCATTGTGATCTCCAAATTTTTCCAAGAACAGTGTTACAAATTCTTGCAAGCTACAAATACATCTATTAGGAAGGCTTCTATACCATTCTCCTGCATCTTCTGTCAAAGATTGAACAAACAATTTCATGAATACATCCTCATGAGGAACCTCAAATTCTTCAATGATATTTTTTACATTAACTACATGTTGTTATGTTGTATCAATTCCATTTCCTGAGAATTTGGGGATTGGTGATCTTAAATCATTAGTGATCTAATTTGGATAACCAACAATGCTAGTGAAATCCAACTGTCTGTATCTTTCAGTGATCATAGGTCATCTCCCAACACGATGGTTGCTTTGATTGTTCATACTTCCTCTATTGAATCCACCATTGTTGCCATAATTGCCATTGTTCCCATTGTTTCCACCACCACTATTATTGCCATTATTATTACCATTATTATTGTTCCTACCTCCACCATTGCCATTTCCATAATCGCCATTGTTACCTCTATTATGTCCATTATTTTGATTGCTGCCATACCCATTACTTCCTATATGGTTACCCCTATTTGTGTTATTCCAATTCCCATAATTTTCCCATTTCCATTCCTTCTTCCATCCTCCTGCCTTTCTTCACTTTGATCCCTATGTACATCCCTCCATCTTCTACTTTCATTTATCAATGGGTTATCATAAGTTACAAAAGGTTGCTTTATTCTTCTCATATGAGGTGGACTATACTTTGGAATTACTTGTCTACTTGTTTCACCCCTCTCTTCTTCTACCTTGTTTGTCTTGGGGCTTGAAATATTATTTCTCTCTATTCCAAGTTTCTGCAACACCCAATATGGTTTCCTTTTAAGTGCCCTCACCATCTTGGCATCATTTGCATTCATGTCAGCCATTCTAAGAATAAGTTCATCCCACTGTTTTGCTTCATGTTCCTCAGCAGTCATGATCTCATCATGGCTATGTCTATTATCTTTTGCACTTATTTTATAGAAAGAATTTTCCTCCCTATTTTTAGATTTTCTAGCAGTTGAAGAATCTTCCTCCCTACTAGGAAATCTCTTATATCCTTCAAATACCATGTTTGATTTCTTCTCTTTGTTCCTTTTCTTGGGACTCAACTGAACAAAATCTTCTTGTCCTTTGTGCAGAGACCTCCTCCCCTACATAAATCTTATTGACAAATTCCTAAGGGTTTCTCTTATTTTCTCAACATACCAATTATTACTCATGTATTAAATGTAGAGTCGCCACCTCCTATGGAGGAAAAATTTCTTATTAAGCTCCTGAGTTCTTTCTTCCAGTACAACACCTTAAATGAGATTCTGGAATTAATGTTTTACAGACAAATCCCCAGCCAATCTGTTGTGTGACTCAGATGGGGAAAACAAAACTTATAAAATATTTAATGAAAAAACACCAAAGCTTCTAGGTGAATGTCAAACTATGTATGACAACTCCCCAGCAGAGTTGCCAATCTGTTGGTTCCCAAAACTAGAGATTGGAAAACCAAAAGACATGCCAAATCCTCAAGTAGTCCACTCAACCTTAGCCAATGAATAGGGATGGTCAAAGACCAAATCCCTGTGCACTTTAGGCTCCATTGAACCTAGGTGTGTGTGCCTCTTCCTCTCAAGCATACAAGAGATTATTTATAGTGGATTTAAACCTTTTAGCAAGTTTACACAACTGGAAAATTATTGTTCTGCAACAATGCTCTATTATGTGCTTTAACTAAATGCTTCGAAAAGAAATGATTGTGAATGTATATTGAAAATGAGATTGCTTTCAGGACTTAAATGAAATCTACATAGATCAGTTCATATAGGATTTGGGAAGAACATTTCTCTATCAAGGACCTTGAATGCATATAGATCAAAACCTTAAAAGATCAATAACAGACCAGTGCCTCTATCCAGGGATATATATGACACTTTGTGGACAAAATATCTTATCAACTCAAGAGACAATTTCTCATCAACTATGAAGGTTCAGTATGCATTACACAAACAATAAGAACTCAATGTTTCACTTAATGCAATGACATGTGATTCACATCATATCAAATCTATAAATTAATTTATCAAGAGGAAAAATATAATCATCAACACAAAAGTGTACACAATATTTGGAAAAAGAAATAACGAACCTTGTATATTTTTTTTAGGAAATAATTGCATACATAAGCTGCACTTGTAGATACTCCATTACAAATTGCTTGCAAAAAATAATACTTCTTCTTCCTATAGACTTCTCTAATACAAAATGATATTCAATCCTTACAACATTATGTTGTTCTTCTGACTCCTCCTCTCATTGGTTTCGGTGTCCTGTTATACATAATTGAAGGGATGTGAACAAGCTTCAAACTGATGCGTCTATTCTTAACAACTACCTAACTTGCAACTAAAGATATTTAATTACAACATGACAAAAAAATAAGATTACGGACTAAGATCTCAAGCATTCCCATAGTTTCTTCCACTTGTATACTCCTTAGTGCCATTGTCTTCCCGATAAACAAATCCTGCATGAGAAAAATAAAATTAGGCATTCATTAAGTCAAACAAAAAAAAACTTATGTTCGGTTGTATCAACAAAAATCCTCCTGATGAGATCTCCTTCTTCGCAACCACCTTAACTTCCTCATCAGTTATCGGCATGACATAAAAACACCTCTCCCCAATGACCTAAGATACCCTGATGGATCTGCCCTCTATGCAATTCTACTCATCGGGCATCAGCATAACTTTAGAAATGTGTCTCCGCTATCATAAGCTATCCCGACAAGTCCTCCTGTACTTTACTCTCCTTTTCGGGCTACTTCGGCCCATCGGTGTAAGTTTTTTGGTTCCTTTGACATTATTCTTTCAGCCAAACTTATTCATCGGCAAGCTAATCACAAGTCTTATCGATTCTATAGTTTCATTGATGCCTTTTATTTTCAATGGGAACGCTTCTGATTTCTTTGATAAACTTCATGTCGATGAAACCGCTGCTTTCAGTGAGTCCCTTTTGAGATCCATCGTAGCCTAAGTTTGTTCAATAAGTTATTTTCATGCCACTTGACTGCCACTTTAGCTGCTAACTCATCTTGACTGGACCCACCGTCTAGACTTGCCATTTGACCTAGTCCCGCCTTGTTTGTCGTTGGGTCCACCACGTGTCAGCCTTTGATTGGCTCCAAAATCCCTGCCCCACCACCTTAGCACAACCTCACTAACCATCGGGTTTTGGTCTTTGAAATGCTTCCTTAGTGGGCCCCACCATTCGTTTGCCATGTCGCAGTGAATAAACATCGCACATCTTTCGATTGCGATGTAGCAACCACCATCAAATTGACTCGGCCAACCATCCGATCTTCCTTATCTTCTCGGCCTTTAACCCTGCCTGAGTGGCTCTCTCTTTTCTTTATCCATCTGGGTCACATGTCACTCTTTGGTTCACCCACGGATCCACCTCAACTGCCACTTGACACCATCTATCTTGCCATTCATCCGCCATTGGACTTGGGTTCTTCTTCTACGCTCTACCATGTGGCACATCCTAATTCACTTGCAGATCCACCAGGATGACACCTCATCTACCACCTTGGCAGTTTCTATGTCTTGAGGGATATAGGTCATGCAACTTCATCTTATGGTATAGTGACGACCGCCAGATCCTCTGCGATCACCGTCCGATCAGCCAAACTTGCTCAATCTTTAGCCTCCATCCTCGCCAGTCTGTTATACAACTTTGGTTTCCTTAGGATACGCACGTGCGTGGGGTCCACCGGCTTCATCCTTCTTCACGCCAAAATCCTTTTGTCTTTTGATAGTTATCATATGGGCCGCTTTGGATTTAAGTGTTAAAAGAACCTATCCCACAAACAATGTGGGATAGAGGCTTTCCCTTTTCTAACGCAGCTCCATGTTCTTCATTATGCTCCTGCAAAATGATTTACTAACATCTGACTATAATCATCTTGATCAGAATTTAAAATTGCATATTGTTAATTTGAATAAGTTATATTTAGATTTTCCTTTAGAAAACATATCGAATAATCTAATATAAATTCAAAATTTAAAATGTAGATCATCAGATATACATGAAATACAAAGGAATAATTAAATTGACCTGACAGTGTTGAGATGAAAAAGAATTATGGTTCAAAAAGATATACCTGGCTTGATTCTAGAATTTGTGAAACATACACATACCTCGATCTTACCTCTTGATGGGTGCATCAGACCTAGTCTTTGCAAGTTAGAATTGAATGAACTTACTTGATTATAGACGTTACACATGATTGAGCATAGAAATCTTCTTATTGGCATAAATCAAGAACTCTAAGATTTGAAAATTTTAGGGTTCCAACACCCCTTTGGGATAAAAGTGAAAAGGACAACACATGATCTGCCCATAAAATCATTTGCAAAGCTAAAATACCTTATTCTCTTTGACTAAAGAGCATACCCAACTACCTTGTGGGAATTGGTAAACATATAGAAGAATTTGATAATGAACTTCAAAAGCGAGACTTGAGAAGTTCCCTTTCTCCTTGTCATTGTTGATTATAGAATGAATAAAGAAAACAAGAGGAATTGACTTATAAGAATGGGCGTAGTACTAACCTTCAACCCTCTTCAGAGCATTGTCTACAACAATGTTGATAACCTTGAATAAAACTCATAAAACCCTAAACTGGCAAATGATATAAATTCACCAGAGTTGAAAAAGTGGCATATCGAGTACTTATTTAGTTGGTTTCAATACCAATGGAAAGATTAGATATAAAACCCATCGTCTTTCAGTAATGTGCCATGTCTTTTCATTGCATAGATAGCATCCACGGCAATGACGATCTTCCTGTCAATGTATCTTATTTAGATCATGACATCTCTGATGAGATTTTTGGTGAATTTTTTTAGAATTGCTCTTATCTATTCTTAAACGAGGATGCAAAAGTTGCCATATAAACTCAATACAATCCTAGATCTGGAAACATATATGTTTAAGATGAATCTCAACCATTGGTATTTGAAAACCTATGGATGAGATTCTTTTTTGAAGCCTACAGATGGGATTAGTTGAATGGTCTTGCAACTTGTATTATTGTGTCTCAGTCATCAATTTGCAAAGCCCAATAGCTCTTTCTTAGATTACAATTGTGCAGTATGAATGGTCTATTGGGACTCATGACATTCAAGAAGAGACATAATCTAGAAGTGATCCCTATTTAATACAACTTTATACAACTCCATCTTTCCATAAATGTGAGACATAAACCAACTGTTAAGATGATTTCAATCATCTTTCCAAGATGAAGAGCATTTTCAACCTTAGATTTTCTATTTTAGCTTGTCCATTTCATATAAGGAGACGCCTTTGGTGTAAATATCATATTATTCTAAGTTTAAAGATGGCTAAACTTATAACTTCTCATAAAAGAAATATATTTGTAATAATTATCTCCTTTCTCCCATAGTCCTCATTGCCTCCCTACACATAGCCAACATATTCACAAACATAGTTAGACCACAATAATAAGTCATATTATTTTCTATCATTTTTCATCAAGTTTACTAAATAATACCAAACATATTTCGATAAAATCATCTCATTTACAACCTCCCAATCTATCCAACCATCTATTAAAGAAAATAATGTGACAGTTTAGGATTGTATTGGCTATGTGTGAGGTAGGGTGTTACAAAAACAACTTCTTGTACAAAATACAAAATCAGAAAAACCATCTCAGAAAACCAAAATCAACCCAGAAATGAAAAGACAACAGATTAACACATTTTCCAAATCAATCAACGCATTCACAAGATCGTTCAATGAATATACTAATCAGAATGGTGCTTATAATATCCAGACTAGCACTTATGCTCAATAGTTTAACACATCTAACACACATTTCAGCACATATACCCAGTCTTGCAGTGACTGTGCAGTACAGGCTAGTGCATATACCCGACAGGGTAGCATATTTGCTAGATAAAATAGCGCTTATGCCAAATTCTTTAGCACATTCACAACAAGGCGATTAAAGACTCAGAAATGAAGATGAAAGTTGTTAGGATTCCCATAGATACTCAGAGGGGGGGGTTAATCAGTATCTAACCAGTTATAAGATTTTCCTAACTTAAAACATGTAGAGCATATCAATACTGTATACCGGTAAACAAGAAATAATGCAATAAATAGAGATAACAACAACCACATGAAAAACACATCATAACATAGTAGTTTAATGAGGAAACCCGGTGTGGGAAAAACCTCAGTGGGATTTGTGACCCACAATATTCACTTACTGGCCAATAAGAGAATATTACTACTACAATAGGGTTCTGCACATGCAGGAAGGCCAAGTGCCTAGAGCTCACTGCTCAAATACAAAATGGGAAGTCTCACTGACTTACAAAATGGATTATATAAATTCAATGTCTTGTACTGCTTCAAAATAGAATCTACTATGCCAGATCTAGTATCGGTTTATAGCTCTGCTTTATACATAAACCCTTGACCTATAATTCACATAATAGGTCTGCCTTATTTTGCCTATATATTTCCTTCCATCTATTACAAAATGTTCTACAATGATCTCTTATATATATATGAGTCATTTTACAACTTGCCAAGTCGGCTTACAAAGATTTTACAATAATTAACAAAATATATTACAAACAAAATTCTTGTCAGCTTCTATGCCGGTATGCTTCCTTTTACTATCAATGCCAGTGGTCTATGTGCCGATGACCTTGCTAGTGCTAGTAATTTGACTTGCCGGTGTCATAGGATTGTAAGGTTGCCATCAATGACAAAACCTTCAATCACCTACAATATCTCATTGGAGTGTGCATTTTCCAACAATCTCCCCCTTTGGCATTGATGGCAACACTCATGAGAAAAATCCAAAAATTGTTATCCAAAAGAGTCCACCAGAATTGTCTTACCAAAAATTTGTGTACCAAAAGAATATGTGCTCCCCCTGAGTTGATGATTCATTTGCTGATTGTTTTTCTCATACCACTACTCCCCCTTTGGCATCAATGACAAAGGTTGTCAAAGTGTCAATTGAGTGTGGTTTCCTATTTCACCCTTGTAACTGGTTGGTTATAATCTGAAAAAGATCTGCCAAAACTAGATTCAAGCTCTCAATGAACTTTTTGTTGTCTTTTATTGCAGCCTCAGTCCTCTGAACTATACTGGTGAGGTGTTGCATTTGCTCTGCTGGTGTTTTCTGTCCTTGAATCAAATCATCAAATATTTCTTTTCTTAAGAAGGCGAGGTAGTCCAATTTTGGACTAAGTCTCCATTGTAGATCTTTAGCCTTTCCTTTTATTCTTTCCTTCTCTCTTTCCAACTTTAGTAGTTCTTCCTTAAAACATGTTATTTTCTGCTCAAAACCTGATAATGAATCAGATGAATTAATGAAATTATCAGCTAGTTGATTTATTTCCTCCTGTATCTTGTTGATCTTCTTGTCTATATCAACTGTCAAAAAGTTATTTTTACATGTATCCCTGTACAAAGTTTTAAATTCCTTTAGTGTACTACACAGTTCTGATAAAAGTGTGTCAAATTGCCTTGTACACTTCTTTATTTCTTCCTCAAAGAATTTGTGTTTTTCTTTTTCTAGTCTCTCCTTGAATGCTTCCTCTTTTATTTGTTCAACTGTCACAATGTTGTCAGTAATATACTTAGACAAAGTGTCAAGTTGACTCAAGGAATCTTTATTATCTACATTAAATTTAGGTGCTATCATTTTCAAGATTGGAATGGTATCATCTATTGCCTTATATGCTTATGAGCTACAATCTGTTATCATCTTAATGGAATCCAAAAGAACTTATGTTACATTAGTTGATTTGAATTCTGCATTTGCAGAGCCAACACTCTGTATCCCGCTGGTGGGAGCAATTTCCTTGTGGTGACCTCTGGTAGGTCAGTTTGTGTTTCTATTTCTTTAAGCAAAGCTTTGGATTGCTCAATTGATGTCAGTGGCACTGTCTCTGTATGAACCTGTTCTTGTGAAGGAGCCTATTGCTCTGTGTTGTCATCCGCCGGTTTACCTTTTGTACCATTTGTTACCAGTGGCTCATTAGCCATATCTATTTCCCAGTTGTATCCTTATCTACCATGATATTGACCTTTTGTGTGTCAATTTCCACTGTATATAACACCTCAAAATTGGGATTGGTGTCCTCTTGTGGTATGTCCATACTCTCACTAGCCGGTTGATTGTTAGTGGTAACTACTGGTGGAGTATCCAGAGGCGGTGGGGATAAGTTATCTTTTATTTTTATGCTAGGTGGTCCACCAACCTTTCCTTTTCCCTTATCCTTATCCTTCTAATATACTTTGATGGGTTTAGGGTTTCTATATTCTTCCTACTTTTCCTTCTCTACAAGGAATATGTCCCATGCATTAGCAGTTTCCTCTGCTACCTCATTCACTCTACCAACCATAAGTGCTACATGTCGGTGTGCAGTTGAAAATACTGATCGGTTAGCCTCTGAGATCAGTTCATCTATCTCTTTTGGTGAGTTGACAGGATAAACAACAAGTAGTTTTTCAATTTTCATTTTCTTATCAAGCTCTACAACAGCTTGCTTTCTAGCTTCAAGTCTTTTGAATAGTTCTACTGGTAATTTATCTACAACTTGCATTAGAAATTTCTTGTAAATGTCCAAGTATAGAATTACATTGTTTTAAACTTTCTCCTTGTCATCAACTGATAATGAATCATATAATTTATTGATGTTTTTCAGCTTTCCATCCTTTGTTATTTCATCTAGAAGTTTGTCAATTGGAGAAATAGTTTGTTGAGTCTTCTTCTTGGGTGTTAACTTCTTCTTTGGAGTTACTTTTCTAACCGGGGGCCTTACTACCTATTGTTTCTGTCTGGTTCTTCTAGGAGAAGGTGTAGATACCGGTGAAGGTTCCCTTTTTCTCACAACTCTTTTAAATTCAGCTAGCATATCACTTTCTGAAGAGGTTACAACCGGTGAAAGGTGAGTTTCTGGCTATTGTGCTTCTAACTCATCTTCAATAATACAAGTTTGTTTAAGTGCATCTTCTTTGATAGCTTTAGCTTGTCTACATCTTCTTCTAACTATTTCTTCCACCTTCTTTACCCTTTTCTTTGATTGGATTTTATTTTCAATAGTCTCAGCACTACCAAATACCTCTTCTTTAGGTTCCTTGGGTGCTTCCAGGAGGGCTTTTGCATATGTTTGAATTATATGGTCATCAGTTTCATAACCCATTTTAGTAACCCAAATGGTTCTTGGGATAACTGTTACTACTTATCAAATTGCCATTAGTTTTATATCCAAAGTCATTCTATATATTCTGGTCGGTTAGCATTACTGAATCGTGCAGTCGGTACACACAGAGAAGTCGGTTTGAACAGTCTAGTCGGTTACAAAAGGAAAATAGTCACAAAGCCCAGTATACACCGAGCTATCTACCAAGTGTTATTTCATGTCTACTGACCAGTAAAGATAATACATTGAGTGAAACATGTTACCAGATTCATTGAACCTGGACACACACATGAAAACATGTTACAAGATCGAGGCACATAGAACCGTTATTGCATTAGAAATTGCACATATAGATTTTGTATAATTTTGAGGTCATCTAACCAATGAAATATTTTGCATGGTTATTCATTTGAGAAATCATGTTTGTTAGATCGAAGCAATGAATCAGACCACCAACATAAGAAATCTATTTATACAGCATGAATTTAGGGTTAGATATATATGTGAATGAGAGAAATGTGTGTGCATATGTGTATGAAGCAAGACTTACGTAGTACTTAAGAAATCACAGAGTATTATGACTATTATAGAGACACAGAGGTCACCGAGAAGGTTTTTAGAGAATAGTCAAAGAACAAAGTAAACAAAAGGGTTTACCGAGTTACTTTATGAATTACCGAGGTATGCTATAGGCAAGGTAATCTTATTTTGAGCACATAGAATCTGCTACAGCATTTCAAATGTAAAGTTGCAGATATTTGTAAAGTCTTATTGTAATATTTTGAAGTTGTAAGAGAAACCTTTAACAGGGTAAAAGACTCTAATCAAGTCTATAAATTGTAAATCCTCTAAGGTGCAACATTTATATAAAGTGTTGTAAAATCCTTTAGCAAGGTAGATCTAACAGATCTTGTTACTCCTAACAGGGTAGGCTATCAGAAATAGCTAAATATGTAGCTCTAACCAAGCACTCTTTATTATTGCAGTAGTGAAGTTGTGGGTGCCATCCCCACCGCAGTTTTTCTCTCTAACCAAGAGTTTCTACGTAACCAAAATATATGTGTTATGGAGTGAATCATGTATGATTGTTACTTATTTGTTTTATCTTTATGTTATGTTACAACAAGTTTTAGTTTATGCATAACAATAAAGATATTGTTGATAAGAGGATTTGAAGTACTAATTCACCCCTCCCCTCTCAGTACATTAGCTTTCCATATTGGGCCTAACAATTGGTATTAGAGCTTGAATCTTGGAAAAGGGTTTAACTGCCTAAAGAGAAAGATCTTATCAATGGAAGGCTACAAACAATCTCGGAGGATTGTGTATCTACAAGAAGAATTGGATCATGCTAATCAAGTGATTGCAGACATGCAAAGGCAAATGCAAAAATCTCTGAAAGTGAGAAGAAGATTATCTGATGATTTGTAGGACTCTCAAGAGTTAGTGGAACAAATTGAGACATCGTCTGAGAATAGTATGTCTGAAGAGACTGAAGAAATGATTGGACAATTGAAAGAAAAGAACAAAGAACTGGCTGATCAACTAAAAGCAATGAAAAGAGAACATGAACATTTCAGTACATAGATGACTAAAAATCTTGATGCATTGAGGACAACCGAGGACAAAGTAAGAGATATAGAAAGAGAGAAACAACAACTTGAAGCTTTAGTATCTGATAAGGATGATGAAATCATAAGGTTGATTGGGATTCAACAAAATATGACAAATCAACTAGGTTATGCACATCATGAACCAAATCTGAAAGATGATGAGAATCAAGCATTGAAACTTGAAGTATCAAGGTTGAGCAATGAACTTGAAACAGAGAAGAAATTCAAGGAAAAATTGAAGAAGAGTTATGAAGCATCAAAGATGTTGGATGAGAAACTAAACACAAGATGACCCTACAAAGAAGGAGGACTCGGTTACAAAGGAAAAGACTCTACCGAGAAGGGGATCTGCACTACCGAGAAAGGAGAATCATCAAAACAAGTTGGAAAAAGGAATAACATCAAAAGGAAGAAGCCTATTTGCTACTACTATGGAAATCAAGGTCATAGTGTCAACATGTGTCAAACCAGAAAAGGTAAGCAACCGAATGCCACTAAGACCAATGGTTATTGTTACAATTGTAATAAATATGGTCACACATCTAATCAATGTAGGACAAAGTCTGTTAACATTTATCAAAAGGCAAAATTCAAAGGGTTTTGTAAAAACTGCAATAGATATGGACATAGTACTAAGAAGTGTTGGTTTAAGCAAAAGAACCACATGTGGTCTGCACACCGAGCAAATACTAGAGGTTACCGAACTCACAGAGATCCTTACCAACAATATTTTGCAGTACCATGGGATTACAATACAAAGATATGGTGTGAATGTTGTGGAAGATATGGACATATAAGTAGCAACTTCTTTATAAGGTTTGGAATGAACAACCGAAGATCATGGAGAAATCCTGGTATGGCATGTTTTCATTGTCACAAAGTTGGACACTTGGCTAGAGATTGCAGAGATCAACCTAGAGAAGACACTGAGGAAATAAAAGAGAAATTAAAGATGATTTGGAGAAAGAAGGAAATTGTGTCAAATAAAGAAAGCACCTTACCTATCGAGTTAGGTGCTCCCACTCCAAATTAATCGGTAAAGGTATGAAGGGACTGCATTCTCACAAGGTTAAATCTTAAACAGTTCCTATTTTAGTATGTACTAAATTCAAAATCTGCATAGTAAGATGTAGTAGTAAGTTTGAAATTCTATCAAAGTCTTTTGGAGCACTTTATAGGAAATCTGTCAAGTCGGTGAATTCAAGAAGCCTGTCAAGTCGGTATATGAAGGAAATTTGGTTACTCAGTTAAAGCACAAAAAAAAAGGAAAGAAAGTTAAGTAGAACCGAGTGCATTTAATGTCTTTGACCTAACTTGCACGGAGCCCGATAAGGTATTTTTGAGTACTTAAAGGTATTTTCGCGGTCATTTTCATTCACCAAGTTTTCGAGAAGCAGAGCAGAACGAATCAAGGCAATCAAACCATCTTCAAAGAAAAATCTAAGGTATTTACATCGAATCTCATCGCATTGCTAAGCTGGTTTACCGAACTCGTTAAGTTGTTATTAATTGCTGAGTGTGAAGCATCTGTCGTTTGTTAAGTTCTCAAACCCTAAGGTTCTTGTGTCAATTTTTATCTAAAATCAAAATGGCACCTAAGATCCAAGACCCTATTGTTGTCAAGAATGTAGAGAAGCCCTCACTAAAATACTCTTTGACTCCCAAAATTGCATCTGAACTAGATCACAAAAATGCCTTTTCACTCATCCTAGATCAAGTCTTGTTAGTCAAGGATGTGAGATTCTTCACAAAATGTCATGTTGAAGAACTCGGTCATGTTGAGATCAATGATGCAAATGATGAATTGTGCACAGATGGTAAAATGGATAGAATGTATGAGCATATCAAAATCAAGGGATTGACTGAAGCCCTAACCTATCCCCATGTGTTCAAACCCCAGTGGGTCAAGTTTGTACTAAGCCGAGTGCATGATGATTTCATGTGGCTACAAGAGCAACCGTTTAAGATCACTAAAGAAATCATTCATCTAATCACCAGTTATCCTATCTATGATCATGCCCGAGCATAGAAAATGATATCATAGAAGGAATTGATCAGTTTGACTGGAGTAGAATCTGATTGTAGAGGTCTGAAGTTGAACAATGTCACTGATCCTAAACTCAAATTTGCCATTAGAGTAATTGGTTACTATTTCTTCCAATCGACAAGGGAAAATAGTGTACCCTGTGTAGCAGTGGACTTAGCATACAAAATTTTGTTAAGGCATGAAATTTGACTTGTGTGAAGTATTGTTGAAGAACTTATTTGAAAATCTTAACACAATCAGGAAGCCAAAGAAGAACAACTCAGCAAATACTCTAAAATTTGGATCACTACTTGTATGTATGTTTTTCTACTTTGAGAAGTTTTTTCCAATAGTCGGTAAAGTTGTTTGGAAACTACACCAACCAATCACCCATCAGATCAATGACTTCATCAAGAAGTTAGGTGATAACTTTAATGATATCATAGATGATTACTTCAGCAAGTTCCAAGAGAAAATGCATAACAGGTACCGGATTCCACCACAGCTGGTAGAAAAATATAAGGATGAAATATGTTTTGAGGTCGACACCAATTACTGTTATGTGAATGTTGTGGAACTGAGGACTCACTCTTTGTCACCTATGGGTTATGAGATTGATTTTGATATCACACAATAGCAAATCAATGCATTTCTAACACTACCAAGGCATGCTACTGAGCTGAGGTATGGAACCTATGAAGAGGTGAAAGAAAAAGTCAAAATGAGCACTGTAGTACCTAAGGCTACAAGAAAAGCTAGAAAGATGATTCAGGCATTAACTAAGAAGTTCGGAGAAGAGTCTTCCTCCACACCTGTCAAAGGAGTTCTAGCCATCACCGAAGAGGAGACAGAAGCCCAAGAAGCAGCCATAACAATTAGCACTGAATTGCCTAAGGGAAAAGTGTTGAAGAGAAAGAAACAAGACACTTCAATGGCCCTACCGACCCCTCCAACAAAGAGACCTAACACAAGGGCATCTGTTGCATCATTGAGTAAGAAACAAAAGACTATTGTCGTTCCTAAGGTAACTAGAACTTACAAGAAATATACTCAGAGACTCATTTTGCCAAAAGAGTCGAGTGATACCGAATCTGAAGATGCAAATAAATTTCAGATTGTGAAAAGCAAGAAGGTAGATGTACATAGTGTAGAAATTTTTTATAAAAATCTAAAGGAATATGGTGGATTTGGTGGATTCAGATTTGTCAAATATGAATCCAGATCTGCTGATGAAAAGAGGCAAATTGGAGAAGCTGTCATTTGCACACTTCTAAAATTCTGAGTGGTCCCAATAGAAGTATGTAATTCTATTCCTAAGGAATTATATGCACATATTGAAACTAGATGGCAATATGCCCTAGACTCGGAGAAACAAATCAGAGAAAGAATTTTGGTGCATCTCTTTCCTGATATGTCGGTTGATGAAATAAAAGAACATCTGACAAACAGCCAAACACAATTTATAGTAAAACAAAAGGCCTTGAAATTGATGAATGGCTTGTATATAGAAGTGGAGAAGGAAACAAAAGAACAATGGAAGGACATCTTTCAAAGAAAGAATGCTAGTGAACAATATACAGTGGAAATAGTCAATGTCACTGAGCAAGACCCTACTGACACCATTCAAATAGATGAAGATATCATGGATGTAGAGGCACCTGAACAAGAAATGATAGAAGGCAATGCTTATGCAAAACCTATCTCCAGTGAATCTATTTTGGAACAAGTTCAACCTTACCTACCGATCAATCAACCTGCTACAACCGAAGCTCCTCGGGATATAGGTGAAGGCATCGAAGGTCAAAAGTCTACAGCAAAAGGTACTTGACAAGAACAAACCTCTCAAGCACCTTCTAGCACGGAAAATGTTACAGCTGAGACACCAAGCACCGAGACACCGAAGGACACTACCAAGGCTAAAGAAACTGACCAAAGTGTTGTCTCTACCAAGTAACCTACCGAGGGTCCTCAAGCCTCTCAAGCTATTGTAGTGGTTCACCCAGTGAAAGGTAAAGAAAAGAAGTTGAAAAAGCATAGTTTCAAAAATTTGATTTATCAAAACTGATAGTGTTGCCCAATGTAAACATCTCCAAATTGAAAGGGCAAGCACTCACTGAATTCGGTGAACTGTGCAAAGCAAAGGCCAAACAGGAGAAGCAACTGGCCATACAAAAGAAGAATAAAGTACTTCAGAAGGTAAAGACCTTACTATCAGATATGCTAACTTCAGCTACAGTATCAACCGATGCAGCCATCCATATTCAATTGGATGAACTCCTAAATCAAATTGAGACATCTCGAGTAGATGCATCTGAATACTTGAGAAAACTAAAAGACAAGGAGCTAACTGCTAAAATGATAGAGGAAGTACAGAAATCCATTGTTGTTGGCAAGGTAAAACTTGTCAAATTTATTGTTGAGTTGTCCCCTCAACTCAAGCACATTCTTTCATTATTTCAGAAACTCTGCACATTTTCTTTATTCATTAAGGACATTAAGAATAAAATAGAAGCAATTGAGAAAGAGATCACCGATCTCTCAAATAAGTTGACCCCCGAGCCCAATTCAGTTAAGAATTTTTATACTAAGCTACAATAGCTCATGGCTCAACAATTGGAACTGAGGAATGAAGAACACAAGATCAGGATGGACATAATGACACTTCAAACATTATTCCTTCCTCATCTTTCATCCATTCAAGAACAGCTAAACCGAGCCACTTACCTCTCTACTACATAAGACAGAAGCACTTTAGATGGCTTAATTTCATTATTAGCTGATATTAATGCACAGAATTCTTTAATGGACAGTGTAAAGGATGCATTCTCTGTCGCTCTCACTGAAGCCAAGACAAAGTACAAATCCATTTTTGATCAGTTGCCACCTCCAAATGGTAACTAAATTTTGATGTTTGTCAAAAAGGGGGAGTATATCATCAAAGTATAAATAGCATCAAAGTACACAGGGGGAGTGTATAGTATTCAAAGTATCAAACAACCAGAGTATAGTATACAGGGGGAGTATACCGAGTAGAATGAGCAGAGTAAGTAGATTATCCAAGAGCAGTGAACCAAGCAGTGAACAAAGGAAAGAATAGTGATTACAGAGTATTGATCACTGAGCACACATAATCAGAGTTTTGTACAGCATATTGATAAGGGGAGTATATTTGATTATACTATTTCATTGACTGATGTATATACTATATGTTTAGTCAAATTTTGTAAAGTATACAGATTTTTGAGTAATGACTTTGAAAGTAGTTTTGTCAAACATCTCAACTAATGTCAAAAGGGGAGATTGTTACTACTTATCAAATTGCCATTAGTTTTATATCCAAAGTCATTCTATATATTCTAGTTGGTACACATAGAGAAGTCGGTATGAACAGTCTAGTCAGTTACAGAAGGAAATAGTCACAAAGCCCAGTATACATCAAGTTGTCTACTGAGTGTTATTTCATGTCTACCGAGCAGTAAAGATAATACACCGAGTTGATATACACCAAGTGAAACATGTTACCAGATTCATTGAACCTAGACACACACATGAAAACATGTTACAAGATCAAGGCACATAGAATCGTTATTGCATTGGAAATTGCACATATAGATTTTGTATAATTTTGAGGTCATCTAACCAATGAATTATTTTGCATGGTTATTCATTCAAGAAATCATGTTTGTAAGATCAAAGCAATGAATCAAACCACCGACATAAGAAATCTACTTATACAACATGAATTTAGGGTTAGATATATATGTGAATGAGAGAAATGTGTGTGCATATGTGTATGAAGCAAGACTTACGTGATACTTGAGAAATCACAGAGTATTATGACTGTTACAGAGACACAGAGGTCACCGAGAAGGTTTTTAGAGAACAGTCAAAGAATAGAGTAAACAGAAGGGTTTACTGAGTTACTTTATGAGTTACTGAGGTATGCTATAGGCAAGGTAATCTTATTTTGAGCACATAGAATCTACTACAGCATTTCAGATGTAAAGTTGCGGATATTTGTAAAGTCTTATTGTAATATTTTGAAGTTGTAAGAGAAACCTTTAACAGGGTAAAAGACTCTAATCAAGTCTATAAATTATAAATCCTCTAACTAGGTGTAGCATTTATATAAAGTGTTGTAAAATCCTTTAGCAAGGTAGATCTAATAGATCTTGTTACTCCTAACACGGTAAGCTATCAAAAATAGCTAAATATGTAGCTCTAACCAAGCACTCTTTATTATTGCAGTAGTGAAGTTGTGGGTGCCATCCCCACCGCAGTTTTTCTCTCTAACCAAGAGTTTCTACGTAACCAAAATATATGTGTTATGGAGTGAATCATGTATGATTGTTACTTATTTGTTTTAGCTTTATGTTATGTTACAACAATTTTTGGTTTATGCATAACAGTAAAGAAATTGTTGATAAAAGGATTTGAAGTACTAATTCACCCCTCCCCTCTCAATACATTAGCTTTCCATATTGGGCCTAACAATAACTACCTCCATCCAAATCTCATCCTTCTTAATAACAAAGCATATTTCATCCTTATACTTATTTACAATTGCTTGTGATAGTTTGACTCCGGTATTCATCCGAGCCTTCAATACCTGAAAGTATTCATTTATGTTCTTTTCTCTATTTTCACCCATGTTATTTAGTAAATCAGACAATTGTTTGTCTACCGGTATATCAAAACCAAGATTTTTATTACTGATACCGGGAACCTATTTTGTTATGTACAACATTAAACAAACAGGCAAGTTTCCAAATCTGAATGTCCCCTTTTTGTCTTTCTTTATCTTTCCAAGATTGTCAATAAGTTCATCTTTCAACCATTCACACACATCTATTTTTGCATTATCTTTAATCATATCATAGGCACTCTTTATGCATAGGCTAGAGACTAAGTTTAACCTATTTGCATGTGTGGTTTTGTAGCCTAAAATCATGCTAATGAATTTGACATTGATGTCGGTTATGTCATTTACTCTTAAAGATCTCTTATCAGATGTTGCACCTGTTAGGTTAGTCACTAGGTCATTTGAGACCTTCTTTGTTTTATCATGTCTATTACCAGTGGAAGGTAACCCTATCACAGCCTTTACTGCCTCTTTTGTAATTTTGTGAATTGAATCCAACCAAAAGAATTCACCATGAACCCTGCTTAGAACTATCCTTATAACATCCTAAGGGAAATCCGGAATACTAAGAATTTCAGTGAATCCTAGGGTTTCAACTATTTTGTGTTCAGGTTTCACATTACCAGAATCATCACAAATTATAGTCTTATACATGCTCTTGATTTCCTCATCACTTAATTCTTCTATGTGACAATGTATGTACATTCTAGGGTCTTCTGCAAAACCTACTCCTTTGGGGATTTGAGAAAATGCACCAACATTATCATCTTTCTTGGCAATCTTGGGAACTAATTGGAATACGGGTCTAGGGAGTTTAATCACTTCGACTACAGTAGGGTTTGCTATGAATTCAGGAATAGATGAAGAAGCCATGGATATAAATACCTTTATCTGCCTTAGGAATGATTGCTTGCTGAATTGCTTCATTTCTTTGCTTGAAATGCCTTTGCTCTGGAATTTTCGCGCTCTCGAAGGTTTGAATGCTTGGTGAAATGAAATTGGAGCCAAAACACTAATTTATAATGTTAATTTTGCCAACCACCACATTTAATTCTTGTCGGTTAAGTAATGACTTAACTTATCTACCGGAATAGAACTAATTTCAACTTCTTATCATCAACCAAGGGAATTATAGCATGTTTTCATATTTGATTGCCAAACCCTCAAATGAATTTTCTTCAGTTAGATGAAGAGTCTTCTGCCAGTGGAGTGTTACTCTCTTCTGCTAGTGGAGGAGTGTTCCTATCACCATTTAGATTTGATTTCCAAATCCATTATTTTGAGAATTCCTGCTTTACTTCTTCAACCTTTTCTTTACCTTTCAAACTAGGACCTTTGTTATTTACCAGTGAGGACTTGCTTCTACAAAATTTTGCAATATGTCCAATCTTGTTACAGGCATAACAAGTCACATTATTTTTCTGAATAGCTTTTCCATATCCTATGACAGTTTGTGTTTTGCATTGATTAGATAAGTGTCCAAATCTTCCACAAACATAACATCTTACATTCATTTTGCAATTCTCTGAATTGTGACCAATTTTGTTTCATTTTGAACATTGACCGATGGGTGTATTGGTATTTTGATAATTTCTAGATCTACATTGATTTTCTCTATCACCATACTTGTTACAGTTAAAGCATTTTCCATTAAATTTATAAACAGTAGGTTGTCTTACCTATTTGCCTTGATCCTGTGTGTTTGCAGTACCGGAGCTTTCACCAGCTTCAAAGCCAAGACCATTAGTGTCACCATTAGGTTTCTGGTTCTTCAACAAGTCACCAAGTTCTTCTGAGCTTTTCTTGAATTTTTCTTTATGTTGATTTGTTGCAGCCAGTTCTCCTTCCAAGATACCTTTTTGTCTCATGAGTTCATTTGAGTCATTTTGTGCATGCATCAAATCTGTCTTCAACATATCATTTTTATAACTAAGTCTTGTTTTTTCATTTGCACCATCATTTAGTCTTCTTAATTCTTCTTTCTATCTTCAATTTCTTTACAAAATCTCATAGTCATATCCTACATCTCATTCTTTGTTGTCATGTTTTCTTGTTTCAGCTTATTCATCAGATCACTAAGAGTTTCCTTTTCATCATTCTCATTTTGCATCTTTTCACAAAGTTCTCTTCTCTTATTTCTTGCAATGGTAATATTTTATTGAAGTGCTTGAATAATATCCTATGCAGCCTTTAGGTCATCTTCAAGTTTGATATTTTTCAACTTTTCTGCATCATAGTCTGAGAGAGCTGCTTCTAATTGCTTCATCAAGTTTTCCATCTCTACCAGTGTCAAGATCTTCCTCAAGTTGTTAGGCTTCTGAAAATAGAGGACCAAGCTCTGATACCAATTGTTAGGATTCCCACAGATATTGAGAGGGGGGGGGGGTGTGAATCAGTATCTAACCGGTTATAATATTTTCTTAACTTAAAACATGTAGAGCATATCAATACTATATATCGGTAAATAAGAAATAATGCAATAAACAAAGATAACAACAACCACATTAAAAACACACCATAACATAGTAGTTTAACGAGGAAACCTGGTGTGGAAAAAACCTCGGTGAGATTTGTGACCCACAATATTCACTTACTGGCCAATAAGAGAATATTACTGCTACAATAGGGGCCGGAAGGCCAAGTGCCTAGAGCTCACTGCTCAAATATAAAATGGGAAGTCTCACTAACTTACATAATGGATTATATAAATCCAATGTCTTGTACTACTTCAAAATAGCATCTACTATGCCAAATCTAGTACCAGTTTATAGCTCTGCTTTATACATAAACCCTTGACCTATAATTTGCATAATAGGTCTGCCTTATTTCACCTATATATTTCCTTCCATCTATTACAAAATGTTCTACAGTGATCTCTTATATATATGAGTCATTTTACAACTTCCAAAGTCAGCTTACAAATATTTTACAATAATTAACAAAATATATTACAAACAAAATTCTTGTCGGCTTCTGTGCTGGTATGCTTCCTTTTATGCCTATGTCGGTGGTCTATGTGCTGGTGTAGAGTCTGACCTTGCTAGTGCCAGTAAATTGCCTTGCTGGTGTCATAGGATTGTAAGGTTTCCATCAATGACAAAACCTTCAATCACCTACAATATCTCATTGGAGTGTGCATTTGCCAACATCTTGCAGTGACTATGCAGTACAGGCTAGTGCATATACCCGACAGGGTAGCATGTTTGCTAGATAAAATAGCACTTATGCCAAATTCTTTAGCGCATTCACAATAAGGCGATAAAAGACTCTGAAATGAAGATAAAAAAATTCATGATTAAGTCCAAAATGCATTAAGTACATAAAAATGGCACCAAGTCCAACCCAAAAAGGCCCAATACTACTAGAAATCAAAGGAATAACTCAAAACTATGAAGTAGAAAACCAAGCAACACATATTTCCCCTTGAAAAAATATAGGAAGCTCTTCTAGAAATCCTCAATTGAACAAGTAGCAAGGCAACAATCCTTCCAAAACAAAATAAATAATCTCAGCACAGTGCATCCAAAGGCACAACAAAATCAAGGATACTGGTGAATCCCAAAATAGTCACAATCACTTCATGACAATATACAAGAAGATATAAGTAAAACAATTCATGGAAAAGCACTAAGAATTCCCTTCAAAATCATAATGTTATATTAATCCCAACAATTTATATATTAATCCTCACACAGCAAAACCCAAATTCATCCTTGTAGACAATCTTTCATAAACAAATGCAAGAAGGTAGAATTTCCACCAACCTGGAAGAATTGAAGTTATGGACAAAAGAAATTGAATGAGTGAAATCTAATCCACAACCAACAAAAAATAATTAAATAATTTTTCATGCATAGTTATAAATGCCAAATATTATGACCCACAAAATAACATTAATACATAATAACCCTCAATAACTAAATACACAATTATATTTAAATATCAATGTCATCCATTAATTTAATTTAATATTAATAAACTATATAAACCAATTAATTAATTAATAATCACAACTCCTCAAGGCAACCCAACATAGGGTAACATAAAATACCACATGACACTAAGCAAATCAACTCTAGCCAAGACACCAAAAACTAACAAGATACCAACTAAACCTAGAGTGTAGAATAGGATCTCATGTCACCTCCAATCAACTTGCCATTGGGATTAAAGACATGCTTAGACCTATGGAAGTAGGTTAACATGAAATAATCATACATATGTAAGAGAGTCACAACGTCATACCATACTCATAAGTGAGTGGTATGGCATTGTCTCTTTCACTAACACAGTAGTAAAACAAACATGACAACATAGCATCATCTTCATCCTCATTATCCGATATAAACATGAACCGAGGTTAGCACATAAAAATATACCATCATATCATCATAAGAAAATATAAACCTCACATGCATAATGAGTGCATATAAATCACCAATCCTAAGTCACTCATTGTAATAGTCCTGAATATATTGTCAACACATAATGCCATAATGTCTCATTTGTCAATATGGAATGTCTAGCATGAGATAAATCATCATAAGAAGTAAACATGACTCGCATGTCCTAAATAGTAAAATAATCATGAAGTTAATCATAATCCTAACTTCAATAATCAACTAGAGCATAGAGTCAGCATCGCCTTAGTAATCATAATGAATCCACTAATGTCAAAGAAAAAATCAATATAAAGAATGAAACAAGAGGCATCAAGAACATGAACACGTCCAAAATGTAATAACCCACTTATCTTAATCCAAAAATCTTGACTGATTTTTTTTCTATTTTTTTTTATATAAATATTGATTTTTTATTCTTACTTATTCTTATTTGTGTTTGATTCAATCGCATACTCAGGTACATCTATCCATACGGGTTAAGAACCTAACCATATAGGTTAGGCATCTATCCATACGGGACTAGGCATCTAACCATATGGGTCAGCCATCTATCCATACGGGACAGGAGGTTTCATCTATCCAATCCGAGATAGGAATCTACCCAAACGGGGTAGGCATCTATTCATAATAATAGAATATGCTCTGGCCAGAGAATTTAGACTCATCAGGACCATCCAAGTCCTGAGTCACTCTCTAAAGACTACACTCTCCTACTAGGAATGCACTGAGGTCATCGTCTTTACAAGTATACAAAACAATTATAAAAACAAGCTTGAGTTTTGCCTCAAAATTTGACCTAAAGCCTCGGGAAGTCAAGCAAATCCATATGGGATTCCAGCTAAGTCTACATTGAATTAAGTTTAACCTTCCAATTAGCATTTCCTATACCCTTTGATTTAAAAGACCAAGAAGCTTCCAGAACCAACTATTCACCCATAACCAAAACCTAATCCCCATTCTTGAACGCTTGAGTACAAGGGACAACTTTATCTCTAGATTGCTCATTTTGGCATGAGATCGAGGCGTAAAGTATGTAGTTATGGTTTCTAACTATGGTTTAATGTAAATTGTTTGGTGGGTACACAACCCTTTTTAGGGTCATTGTCCCAGACAATTTCTCTGCGGTTGCTACCCACGCTGATAGCTTTATAGCAAAAAGGATCAAGGTGGCCTTCTACTTGTGGCCTAAAACAACTAAGACCTATTTCCTATTATATACATCACCCTTAATCCATTATCATCATTTGAAATCATCAAGATAAAATAAATTCCAAGATCATAACACACAACCAAACACTAATGGGGTTTTCTAAAGTTTAACTGAGCGAATTTAAATTCATTTTAAAATTGGTCTTTTTTAGATTATTGATCCAAGGGGGATTACCCGCCCTGTGGATTTTAACTTCCAAGTGACCCTTATTTCTCCTCGGTGGTTTATAGGGACGATGCCACATACATCGTTGTTGCCACTTTATTAGGCATTAAATGAAGTAGTTCAACACGACGATGTTACCCACAAGCATGACCCAAAGGAACCATAGATACCAAACGCTGCTAGTTTTTTGTTTCAACTCTTCTTGTTTAGCTGTCTAACAAGGAATTTGACTTTGAATTCATGAATCTTAAATGAAGCAATACATTAATACAAACTATGAAAAGAAAATATTATTGACAAGGAATTATCGCTTGAGATTAAAACTAAGGTATAAATTTTACTTAAATAAAGGAACATAAACAAATCAACTACTTTGGAGTGGTATTATCTTGAAATAAAACTATGATAGTAATTAAAACTCTGAAACTTGAACTAAATACATGAAAGTACTATTTGTTTGGAAACTATGATACTTGTAAAATATAACTTATGAAAATGATTTGATCTACTTGTATGATATAATTGTTTTGAAACAACCATTATTCTTGAAATATGAATCATAATGCTTGGAAGGTACTAAATTTCTTAAAGAAAATTAAATGATTTAAGTAACAATACTTTGGAAATGAATTTAGCACTTATTTGTTTGAAGGAAAAACTATTTTAAAGTAAGCCTGAAAATAACCAAGTTATTGATGACCCAACTGATTATCCCACTCGGAGTAACATAAATTTTTATCTTTCATTATTCTTTATAATGATAACTTATAAGAATCCTAATACTTAAAAGGTATTAAATTATCGAATAATAATATTTTTGAAAAAAAAATTAATATTTTGTTGTTTGAAGGGGAAAAACTATTTAACAAAAAGCTCACATTATTTTTAATTACTAGTTGTTTGAAAAAAAAAAGTAGAAGAGAGTCTAAATACTTGATAGTTAACCAATAAAGTTCCTAAATAATTCTAATCAATCTACTTCTAGATGCTTTTGAACTAATGCCAAAACCTTTGCAAGATTATAAAGAGATAACTAACTATTCCTTATATTTCTTTCCATAGTAGTAATTAGGATAACGAGCAATTATTTACTTATATCTAAGATGAGACATTGGGTTATTTCTCAAGTTTCACATGTAGGTATTATGTTGTACATGCATGTAAGTGGAAAACGCCATAAAATTTACAATGAATTATATAAGTAAGATAGACATAAAAAAAATTTGTAATATTATTATAATGTGAGTTTTTAAATTTTTTGCACCCAAAATTAATATATTTACTTTTATACCATGCAAGTTCTAACATGACATTTTATTCTTGTTTGCTAAGGCACTTATTAAAATATTAGACATATATGAACTTGTATACTAATATAACATAATTCTATTATAATAATTAATATTGAACTAATAGTTACAAGCCATGTCAACCTCCAATTCAATTTTGTCCAAAACCTTTAAAAAAAATTTAACTCTTTTCTTACAATTATAAATTTAATAATACATGAATTAAAAGATTATATATAATGTTAAAATGATCATGAATAATTAAAATAATAATTTTATAATAGTTAAAAGATCTCTATCTTATATAGATAAAGTATGTTTTAAGCAAAAGAAAACTGACTTTTTTCCACTCCAAGGAAAGCCATGTATAAAAAGCTTCCATAAACTTTCACATACCTTTATATTAGATCTATTTCCCTTATTTTTGTGATGATATAGGAAATCCAATTAGAGAATTTCTATTTAAGTGGAGATTAAAATTTAGAAAGCCTAGGACTTTTAATTACTATCATTTAATAACCTTAACATTACTGATGACATTACTATCTCATGATATTTTTATTATAAAAGGACAATAAGTTTTTTTTTTTCCCTTAAGGTCATCTTTATCTTGCTTTTTTTAATATTATAATATTATGTATATGATAATTAATTATTATTATTATTATTTTTTGAAAACTCTATAGTATGGATATAATTTATTTGTCTATTATAGATGTGGTGGTGGAGCAGATGGTGAGGAATAAAATATAAGAGTATGGATATAATTTATTTGTCTATTATAGATGTGGTGGTGGAGCAGATGGTGAGGAATAAAATATAAGAGGAGTAAATATGGGTAGTATTTACAGAGAAAGATAACCACAGTGGTGCATAAAATCACAATATGGATATCTTCTGAGATAAATGAATCATAGATATGCACTCAGAGAATTGAATTTTGCACACTAAACATATATATCTTTTTTTTTAAGATTCAATTTTCACAGAGGGACACATTTTCACAAATTCATTCTTAGAGACAAAATATCACAGAAAAAGATAAATGATTTCTGAGATATTTGGAAATGCATATGTTGATTTTTTTTGGTTTTTTTTTTATCCCTAAAAATATACTCGAAAGAAGTATTTATTTATGTTATTCTATTCTAAAAAAAAATCTGATTTTTTCTTGATTTACTTTGGCAAAAGAGGATATTTGTTCCTAATATATTTCACTCTTATTCCTTGAAATCTAAAATTTTGGAAAGAAATAAAAATCAATGTGAATGGTAAAAAAGAGCTTAAATGATATTCTCATTTGCATTCTGAAAAGGAGTCTACTAATTAATGGCAATTATTCAAATTTTATTTCCTATTTGCATATAAAACTTCTCTATCAAAATCTACACAAATTTATAATAGGAAACATATACAAGTGAATAGAATTATTTTTCAAAACATGAGAGTAGACAAGAAGGAACCTGGATCGAACGAGTCACTTGTAACGCCCCGCCAGGAACCCTAAAGGATAGCAACACAACAAGGCAACTAAAAGGAGCAATAATTTTTTATTTTTTTTTTATTAAATGAATTAATCATAACTTAGCACAATAAAACATAAGCGGAAGACTATCATTTACATCCTAAAGGGTTACCAACGAAGATTACTTCTAATTAAAACTACATCACAATATTAATCCAATTATCCATCTAAAATAGGGAAAGTCAATAACGATTAAATAACTCAAATTCATAAATTGATCTCCAAAGGATAGGTTTAAAGAATTACAACATATATACTTCCAATGATTCATTTATACATAATAAGAAAGATAATTGAAACAACATATATCCCATGAACTTAAATTACAACATTCCATAAATTACATGGCTTCCATAGAACAATAAAGTACGAAGGTTACAAGTTGTTGATACAATGACCACACGGGCCTCAAAAGTACAATATCAAAACATGAGCTACACGAAGCAAGAACCAAGATACACCGATGAAGCCAATCCTCGCATGAAGGTAGGAATCAAGATATCCGATGGGAAGTGGCACTACCACCCGACCATGTGATCCCATAATGGAACCACCCCACCGTGCTAGGAGATAGAAGAAGACCCTCAAGCAAGCAAGAAAGGTACAATAGTACACATGACTCCGCAGTATACAAGTGACTCAACTCACAAAACACTAGCGACCCTAAAGAGAGAGTGTCATCACATGGCTTAAGATGGTTACCCTAGGTAGGTCTCCATAGGTCCCGGCCCCCATCTTGGGTTATCCTGGTAACCTCTCCCGAACCCCCGGCTTCATCTAAGCATCATGCGGACCCTACCATCCTTTTGTGAGGACAAGGTGGTAGGTTTGCCATTCCAGGCCTTCCCAAACACCTTGAGCCTATACAAGCACTCAACCGTGTACGGGGTACATTATCTTAATTAAATTAATAACTACCCAACCCCTAATCAAATTATTAGGTTATCACTTAATAGCTGACTTTCGAGGGGTTATCCTGCCATCCACTTCGGGTGCAGCCCCCGCCCGAAAGCCACTCTCTCTACTAGGACACTAACTGGATAAGACTCTCTATGAGAACTCTATGGTGGGGCTGACAACCATAAATAATCCAGACATAACACAGGTGACGGACTCACAGTCACAAACCTAGGGTTGACCATTACGGACATAACACATAATGGCTCACATCCTCAAGGTTTAAACATCGACACCTGACTAAGGGTAACATCAACGACATAATGACAATCTTAACCATAATGCAACGACATTTAAACAACTAGACTGCAATTAATAAAACACAAGATCGTACACAAGCAATCTTTCTTTTAAGTAGTCAACAACATAAAATGCTCGCAATAAGGATTTCTGGAATTAAAGAACTCGCATCTATTTAACATAAAGCAATGATGAAGTCACATGTCTAATAAGGTTGAATTGGAACCACATTTACGATTCTAAACCCCCAACCAGTTGATGATGATAAAATTACAATTTACCCAATTCGACTATAACCAAGTCAACATTTAAATCAAATCAAACAGATATATATATAGGCTAATATAAAATAATTCCAAAAATTAATAATCACTTCCATATCATTTATACATTTTCCAAAATGCAACAAAAATAAATTTAGTCACTAACTAAAAGAATTATTAATAAACCTTAATGTCTTATAACTATCAATTAACTTAATATTATTATTTAATATTAAATAATAACAATATTATTATTACTGTTTAAATAAAAATATATTATTATTTATTATTAAAAAAAACTTTATTGATTTTATTTTACAACTAACTATTATTATAACATTATTTTTTTTTAACTAAAAAAAATATATATATAAAAAAAGAATTACAAAGAATTACGTGGGGCCCTAAGCACCCACGGCAGCAAGTGCTGCTATCCCCAGACTTGGGGAAGCAGCGCTGCTGCTAACCCCAAGCTAGGGAAGCAGCGCAAGCTGCAGGGAGAGGGGGTGCATGGGCTGGGTAGAGCCCAGCTCCCCGCCACCGCCCCCAATCCCAAACTAAAACATTTTTTTTTTTTTGTTGTTGTTTCAAATAAATTTAAATTCTGTTTTTTTTTATAAAAACGTCTGAGACAAAAGGATAAAACAAACAAAAATAAGAGATGAAAATCTCTGTTAAAAAAACAAATAACAATTAATTTCCCCAGCCAATAACCTCCCTTTTTTTTTTAAACATTTAAACAGATAGATAAATTATAAAAATCACTAGTAATAACAATTTTGCCAGCAATAAACATCTGAGACAAAACAGAGGCAAGAAAACTTCACCCAAATCAGCCCAGTTCATTCTTAAAATTAAATTACATGGGAATAAGCTTAATCTCTAATCCCCAATTGGTTTTTCTTTGCTCCAAACAAGCATGGACAAGAGAAATTAACTCATAATCATTATTTTTAAACTGAAAATTACCAGGAAGAACTATTTTATAAATGCTTGGCAAAATTTTGCCAGCATGACACTACTAAAACCCAAAAACAATATTTCCAATTACAAACAGCAAAAGCCATGAATTTCTTGCACAAGCAAAAATGAAGAGCATAATTAAATTATGAAACTACTTGGAGAGAGTTTGAGTTTGAATTTTGATAACAAATTTGATAGAATTCTTCTTCAACAATCCCATGGCAAGCAAAGACTCAACACCCAAAACTCATAAACCAAGCTTTAAACAATAAACAGAGAATTGGAAGAAAGCAAGGATTCAACCAACCTCTAGAGTTCCCAAGAAGGAGTTGTATGCTTCAGCAGAATTCCAAGCTAATTCAAAACCCAAATCTTCCTTTCAAGAAATTTTTCCAGAATTTGTTTTTCTCCTCCAAACAAGCATATCTTTCTTCCCCAAAAATCTTCTCCAAGGTAAAATAGTAAAACAATGTTTTAACCTAATTTTCTAGGTTGCAATATTTTTCTATTTAAAACCATTAAAATAAAACAATTGACTTTTTTTCTTTTTCATATTCCTCTAAAATAAATGAGAATTCTCTTTTTTTGAAAATTACATTTCTCATATATAGCAATTAAATCAACTTTTCAACTAAAAAGGAAAACAATGAGTTAGCTTTATTTGTATATATTAAAAGCAATTAACTCTATTTATTCTACTTCTTCCGTTGGATCTAAACATGATTACTTTTCCAAAATAAACAACTATAGGTTAAAATCTAATAAACTAATCAATTAAGCTTGGTTCAAGACATAAAGGCATAATAAAGAATAAATAGCTCAAACCAACAAAGAATGACAACTTAAACTTTAAATAAATAACCGAACCACTATGGCACGCAAATCGAGGAAAAGCAAGAAGACTCAAAATTCGAACAAAAGGGATGGACGACCGACTGACGACACTCACAAGAATAGACTGAGGTAAGGACTAGGGTCAACGGCTATCTCCTCCACTCCCATCGGACATATAAGGCACGCTCAGACCTGTGAAGCCAGGTGGAGACGATACCCCGTACCTACCCGATACTTGTACCTGCAATATCCTGCATCATCAAATCACACATGCATGCATATAAATATAGAATACATGGCACGCACACCGATGAAGGAGAATCGCGACGTTCCCTGTCTCATCGAAATGAGTGAAGGAAAATCGTCCCCTTGCATCCAATACAATAGCAAACACGCAACATATATATGACACATCGCCTAGATAAAGTAAGATGTCAGTACAAAGCAATAATCCATGAAATACTAGAAATCACCAATACTAAAATACTGAAAATAACTCATGCATCTAATATCCAGATAAACAGGAAATAATATCAAATACGTTTGCAAAATGTCGAGCAATAAAGTGTCAACTGAATAGTAAACTGCAACATGAAATCAGTCTAATAAGTCTGATCAAGAAGGGGTACTACATCACTTGTTATTGAAATGCCTCCAATCTCCCACCTACACTTCTTCACTCCTTCCTTGTAGCCTAGTAAGATCTCTTCAAAAGCTTGAAAATCCTACCATACAATGTGACTACAAAATCCTACTACTACTAACAAGAATTTGCAAGAACTCAAGAAATTACTTTTTTTTTCATTCAAAACCAAAATGAACTCTCTTCTTTGAAAGTTTAGCATACATTATATAAAATAGGTGCACCATTCCCACTATCAAAAGAATTAATTGAAAATAGAGATTCTTTTCCAAAATTTTCTTCATGCAAAATTGATTGTTGACAAAGTTGGGGGGGGGGCGGGGGGGGGTTACATGCAAGAAGATGAAATTTGAAATCCACTTCTAGAAACTTCTCATTTTCTCCTACGACATGTGCTCAATTGGTATTTTGAGTAAATAAATAAGTTGCCAATTAAATAAATGTCCTCATGCAAGTCACCACTTATTAATTCTTTTCTTTTAAAATATTTTAACCTTATTAAATTTAAAATTTCTAACTAACATTACTCCCAAAATTAATAATAATAATGAAAATAGTAATAATAATAAGCAACACAATGTACCACTGAGCGGGGGTGAATCAGTGGTTCTTGAAAACTTTTCTTTTTAAACCAAGCTTAGAATACCGGTTATCAACCTAAACACTAAACAATCAAACCAATACACTTGACTGTTAAACCTATAACAATTTCCTGGTTACTCTATCTCTCCCAGTTAGTCCTTCTCACTGGTGACCTGCTAACACACACTCTGACTCTCTAGGAAATAACTCCCAAGTAGATGGTCTTTCTTGCATAGGCTCTCTTTCTTCTCACATCTTGAATCTAGCATCAACTAATTTCAGTCTCGAGTTCATATATTTATCTTTTAGGGTTCCCGCTACAAGCAACATTCAAACGGTGTCATGTTAGGTTTTTCCTTCACCAACTTGATCCGTATTAGATTTGATCTGATCTACTTTTCTGGAATGATGATCTACATGTCATCAATCAACACTACCAACACATCACCTTCCAATGTGTATTTTCTATATTTGAATGTCTACAACATGCTTTTCTGTGTTTCTCTGTCAAATGCCATTAATGGCTCGGTTGTTTCCTTTGACAAATAAGTACAAAGATCATATTCTTGTTCAATCATCTTTCTAGCTTGTCTTCCTCAAGCCGCAACATTCTGCCATCCTCCCATGATTTTTGGGTTCTTCATAAAAGTCAACCTACTTGTAAACTACCACGTCGATGAGTACTTCACCGACCTCTGCATGCTCACCACCTGGTTTCCACCTGTCATCCTTGTCAACATCCACCTATGCTTGGTTTTCTATGTTGGTTTGGCATCATCTTCAGTCTGCTATGTCGATTAGACATCCTTCACCGACCAAGTATAACTACCGATTCAACTCACCTTACCATTATAACCTTACTTCATCAGTGGAACTTCATACCTGCTAACCTCTTCTCTGTCAGTAAATCAACTTGGCCTTCCATCAAACATATTGGTCCAACTACTCAGTCCATTTACTGGTAGCATTAAACTTCTCTATGTATACCGATTGACATCCTTCAGTTCTTTTGCTTGCTTGCTTTGCCTTGCTGGTGGTCTTGCTTTACCAGTAGATGATGCATTACATGTGTATCGATAACATACTTTTTTGTCTACTTACACACATATGGTTGACATAATCATGTCTTAATTCTTCCATACTAGTCACCACTACTTACTCATTGGTGACCATACCATACCAGTTGACATCAATGACAACCTAATGCCAACAATGCCAACAATCTCCCCCTTTGCCATTGATGTCAACTTACTGTAAGTCTTCACACCAATATATTTCTCCCCCTTTGACATAATGACAAAGGTCAAGGTACTTCATTCTCCCCCTTTGATTCATACTTATCTCCCCCTTAGTCATATCTTCTCTTAGTGATTACAGTCGGTACTGAGACACACAACCCTGAACTTTCCCTATGATCAACATGTGGTTCAAGCGATAGAGATACTACTATGAACTCCCCCTGAACCATATAGCTCCTTACAAACTTAAGTGCATGAGGCAGGTGAAATAACTCCCAACTTGTGTCTTAAGTACTCAAAAGTGCTTACCGGTAAAGGTTTGGTGAATATGTTTGCCACTTGTTCTCCTATAGGGATATATTCCATCTTTACTTCTTGTCCTTCAATCTTCTCTCTAAGAAAATGATACTTGATGGCTATATGTTTTGTCCTTGAATGCATCACTGGGTTCTTTGATATGTTGATGGCACTTGAACTATCACACCGAATGGGAATAGGATCAAAGATGTACACCTATATGTCCTTGAGAGTTTTCTTCATCCAATGTACCTAAGAGCAACATGTAGTAGTAGCAATGTATTCTGCTTCAGCAGTTGATAGGGAGACTGAATCCTTCTTCTTGCTATGCCATGAGACCAACCGGTCACCTAGGAATAATGCACCACCACTTGTGCTCTTCTGATCATCAATGCAACATGCCCAATCAGCATCAGTATATGCTTCCAAGATGAATTCCCCTTGTTTAGGGTACCATAATCCATAATTGAGTGTCCCTTGAAAGTACCTAAAAATTTTGCTTATGGCATTCATATGTGACTGCTTAGGTGTTGCTTGAAAGCCAACCACCATACACATGGCCTGCACTATATCCGGTCTAGAAGCAGTAAGATACAATAAGCTGCCTATCATGGATCTATACAATATGTGATCCGCCACTGGTGATTCGTCATTCTTTCTTAATTTTCTTTCGGTCACCATGGGGGTACTCATCGGTTTGCAATCCTCCATTTGAAACTTCTTTAGCATGTCCTTTACATACTTGGTTCATGAGATAAAGATTCCCTTATCTAGCTGTGATATCTACAAACCAAGGAAGAATGTCAGTTCTCCAAGCATTGGCATCTAGTCTTGAATACCATGCTCTAGGAGCCTGCTTTAGACCATATAGGGCTTTCTTCAACCGACACACAAAGGTTTCATCATCATGTAACAAAAATCCTTCTGGTTGCTCCATGTACACTTCTTCTTCCAAATTTCCATTGAAGAAGGTGTTCGGATTAATTATAGTCCCAAATATACTAAGAGGGGGGGGTGAATCAATATCTAACCGGTTGACAGAATATTTAACCTTATTAAGTATTTTGCATTCCAAAACAGTGTACCGATAAACAAGAATTAATGCAATAAACAGGAATAGTAAAGACAACATAGAAAACACACCATAACATGAGATGTTTAACGAGGAAACCCGGTGTGGGAAAAACCTTAGTGGGATTTGTGACCCACAATATTTACTCACTAGCCAATGAATGGATATTACTTACAATGTGGTGTCTGCACATGCAGGAAGGCCAACTGCCTTGAGCTCACTGCGCAATATACAAAATGGAAGTCTCACTGACTTACAAAATGGATTATGAGAATCAAATATAATGTACTGCTACAATTTAGCATCTGCTATGCTAGGTTCAGCACCAGATTAAGCTCATACTATAACCATAAACCTTATACAAAATCTGCCTTAATATTCGCTCATCACTTCTACCATATCCATCATATGTTCATTGTTTCAAAATTATTTACAAGATCTCATACATATATGAGTCTATTACAATATGCCATGTTGGCTTTACAAAAATATATTTACAATTAAATACAATAAACAAAATTTTATTCCTGTCGGCTGGGGTGTTGGTATACATTGTTGTCGCTACCGGTGAAGTGTTTGTCGGTGTTGATGCCTACCGGTGACGGTTCCTGAAGGTATCCACAAGGTTGCCGGTAGGTTGTCATCAATGACAACACCATCATTTCTCACTAGAGTGTAGAATGCAAACAATCTCCCCCTTTGGCATTGATGGCAACACTCATGAGAAAAATCCAAAAATCTATTTCCAAAAATGAAGTCCAAAAAGTTACCAAAAAATATGTGCTCCCCTTGAGTAGATGATCTCCTCCAATTAGCCATTTTTCTCTGTCCACTACTCGCCCTTTGACATCAATGACAAAGGTTGTCAAAAAAGTGTCAAATGAGTGCAGAAATTCACCTTGAAGTTTGTAACCGGTTGGTTACAATATGAAATATGTCGGCCAAAACCAAGTTTAAACTCTGTATGAATTTGTTGTTGTCCTTCATGGTTACCTCAATTCTTTGGATTGTACCAGTGAGATGATGCATATGCTCTTCCTATGACTTTTGTCCTTGAATTAATGCCTCAGAGATCTCTTTCCTTAGAGAGATACGGTTGTCTAATTTAGGACTGAGTTTGTGCTTAAGCTCTCTGGCATTTGCCTTGATCCTTTCTTTCTCTTTCTCTAACTTCTCCATCTTTTCCTCAAATCCTACTATCTCTTGCTCAATAACTGATATAGGTTTAGATGAACCAATGATATTATCAGCTATATCATTTATCTCCTTTTGTACTGTGCTTATTTTCTTTTCAATATCCTGTGTTAAAAGATGTGTCTTGCATGTGTCCCTGTACAATTCCTTGTAGTCCAAAGTTGTTTTATTCAGTTCCAGTAAGTGTGTTAATGTGTTCCGTGTACTTCTTTATTGTTTCCTCAAAGAATTTTTCTTTTTCCTTTTCCACTTTCTCTTTGAATGTTTCCTCATTTATTTGATCAACTGTTAAAATATTTCTAGAAATGAATTTAGACAATGTATCTAACTTCCTAAAGAATCCTTTACTTGATCTAAATTGCATTTTGGTGCAATAATCTTAAGAATAGGAATAGTGTCATCAATTGCCTTATAGGCCAATACATTAGAATTCATTATCTTCTTTATTGAGTCCAGAAGTACCTCTGTCACATTTGTAGGTCTGAATTCGCTCAATGAAGTACCAGATGTCTGACCAACTACCTTTACTATCTCAATGCTTGCAGTACTAGCAACCAATTTGCTTGAATCAACCTCCGGTGGATTAGTCTGAGTTTGCATTTCAACTAGAAATGGTTTGGGCTTCTCAGTGATTACCGTTTGTACTATCTCAATGTGTACCTATGTATCTATTGGTTTCTCTATTGCTTTCTCTATATTATCTACTACCGGTATCTCTATGTTATCCACCACCAGTATCTCTGTCTCTGTCAGTTTTACCATGCCACCATCTACACTACCAGTATTTGTTTCACTATCCAAAGGTTTCTCTATATGCACTATTTGCTCTGTTTGTATTCCAACCTCAATATTTTCTACCGGTTTCTCTGCAATGTTTTCAATGTTAGAAATATTATTTTTCATCTCAGTGCTATCCTTGTCCACTACAATGTTCACTTCCTGAGTATCAATGTTCATGGTGAATAAAGTTTCTGACTCTGGGTTAGTATCCTCATTTGTTGTGTCAACATTTTCAATAGCTGTTATGTCCTTAGTCTATATTGGTGAAGTAACCAAAGGTGGTGGTAGGTTGTCAGTTACTTTTATGTTTGGTAATCCACCAACTTTACCTTTTCCTTTGTCTCTGTCCTTTTGATAAACCTTGAAAGTTTTCATAGGTTTGTTCAACTCTTCCTATTTTTCCTTCTCTACAAAAAAGATGTCCCACTTGTTTATTGATTCCTCTGCAATTTCATTGACTCTACCAACCATTAGGCTCACATGTCGGTGACCACTTGCAAAAATTGATCTGTTAGCTTCACTAATAAGTTCATCAATCTCTTCTATAGAGTTAATCTGATGTACCGCTAGAAGTTTTTCAATATTGATTTTCTTATCTAGCTCCATAACTGCAATCCTCTTAGAATCTAACCTTATGTACAATTCATTAGGCAAATCATCTACAACTTCTATTAACACTTTCTTGTAAATGTCAAGATGTAGAATAATGTTGTTCTCAATACTTTCCTTTTCTGCATCAGTGAATGTATTATACAATTTGTCCACATTTGCCAAGTTGCCTTCATCAGTGAATTCACTCAATAAGTTATCCAGAGGTGGTATAATCTGTTGTTGTTTCTTCTTAGGTGTCAACTTCCTTGTTGGTGGTCTTACTACCTGTTACTTCTTCCTTGTTGTTCTTGTTTTCTTGGGTGGAGGAGAGAGTGCCGGTGAAGGTTTACTCTTCCTATAAACTCTCTTAAACTCAACAGGTATCTCACTGTCAGATGATGTACCAACCGGTGAGATGTGTGCCTCCAGTTGTAATCCTTGTAGGTCACTTTCCTTTATTCCAGTTATGTTCATGATGTTTTCTTTTATTTCCTTTACTTGATTTTTTGTACTCCTTGTTGGTATTTTGGTTATGTTGATATTGTTTTGTCATTGATGTCAACACCTATTAACACTTATCAACTCTGGTACTTTGGAGAATTGGCAATGTTCACCGACAAGCGACTTATGCATAGTCACCGGTATCTGATTCACTGGCACTTGGAATGACATGGAAAACACTTGGTTAAGTCAAAGACATTGTTTGGACACTTTGTCTTGGAGATTTGTTCATTGGTATATTCGTATTTGCATATTTGTTGTTACCAGCAAATAGGTCCAAAATAAGCACTAACAAACTTATCTATTCCAGATCGGTACGACATGCTTTGGAGATGATTTATCAATGTTGTAAATGCATTAAGCTGACATGTTGAATCGGATATTGCATCAGTTCTTGATATACTTTTAATTGATTTTATCATAATATCATTTAGAGCCACCCTACTAAAATTGGTCTTAGGTTATGGTATATATGTAAGATCAATATGTTATTGGAAAAAGGAATTGTAAGAAGGTATATGCGAGAATAAGCAGAGCTATACACGCAGACATCATTTGAAGGTGAAGCAAGGTTTTTTTAAAGGCATATCAAAACTACACCGGTACTGAATCCAGCATATGAAGATGCTATTTTGAGAAGTATATCATTATTGGAATTAACCATCCAATTGTAGTCAGTGTGACTCCTATTTGTGATTGAGCAGTGAGCTCTAGGTGCTTGGCCTTTCGGCATGTGAAAACCCCATTTGTATACACATACTATCTGTAGTAGTATCATCTGATTATGGGTAAGGTTTCCCATCATGGTTTTTCCCCTTACAGGGTTTCCACATACAAACATTGGTGTTATGTGTTGTGGATGTTATTGTCTTTTTCTTTCATGCATTAATCTTTATCAGTACTACAATTAACTGATAAACTATCTACCGACATAAAGTTTGGTTTACCAGTATTAAGCATTAAGTTTAGTTAAGTTGTTTTTGGTTTAAATTATTAGACAACTGATTCACCCCCCCCTTTTAGTTATCTCCAAGACCTAACAATTGGTATCAGAGCTTAGTCCTCTTTTTGCAGAACATTAACAACTTGAGGAGATCCAATGTCTGCTAACTATTTCAGGAAGGACAATCCTAAACTTGATGGAACCAATTATGGCATATGGAAGATCAGGATGGAGACACATCTAAATTGCATTGGAAAGGACATCTAGGAAGTTACAAATAATGGCTATACTGCTCCTACTCTGGGCCAGCCTAATCCACCTACCTTAGGAAAAAATGAAGAAAATGATTGCAAAGCAAGGGAAGCACTTTTGAGTGCATTATCAGATCAGCAAATCATGGGATTATTAGATAGGTCTACTGCTAATGCTATTTGGGATCATTTGGAAACATTGAATGAAAGACATTCCATAGTCAAAATTGCAAAACTTGAAAGCTTCCAGGTCAGGTATAAAAATCTGAAAATGGAAGAAGATGAAAGGATTTATGCTTTTATGGAAAGAGTTAATGAAATTGTTTTGGGTATTAAATGTTGTGGAGGAACCTTAAGTGAAGATAAAATTATTTCAAAAGTTTTAAGAGGATTGCCACCGGCATACAAAATGAAAGTTACTGCTATAAATGAGTTAAGAACAATGCCTAATACATCAATAACTAGGGACACATTGATTGGAAAACTTTCAGCTTTTGAAATTGAGGAGTTTGGTCCTATTGCTACTATAAAGATAGATTTAACTTTTAAGGCATCAACATCATCTATACCATCATTTGACAAATCTGATTGGAAAGCCTTTTATGCAAGAGAACTTGAAGAAAGCAGGAGAGAAAATGAGGAACTTGAAGCACTATTTGCAAGAAAAATGCCTAAAGGTCTAGTTGTAAGTAAGTATGAAGGTAAAGCACCCTTTAAATGTTTTAACTGTAATAAGATTGGTCATATGGCCTCAAGATGCCCTAATAGACATGCTAGACTAAGAGAAGAAGCTAGAAGAACATACAAGCCTAACCTTGAATATCAAAGATACAGATTTAAGAAGAATAAAGATAAATCTTGTTATCTTGTTGATGAAGGAGTCACTGATGATTCTAATGAGGATTTGACAAACAATGGATGGGTTTTTGTTGCTATAATAGAAGATCAACCGACAACTACTGTTCAACTGGTATAGCAGGCCCTGGCAGCTAAAGTTGAAGTTAAGGATGAATGGATCATTGATTCAAGATGTTCACATCATATGACTGGTGACAAAAGTAAATTCTTGAACTTTCAGGAGTATAATGGAGGTTTGGTAAGGTTTGGAGATGATAAAGCTTGTTTGATCAAAGGAAAAGGTACTATATCTCTTGATGGTAAGCATAATACTGACAATGTTTACTATGTTGAAGTTTTAAAGCATAATCTTTTGAGTGTTGGTCAATTAGTTGAGAAAGGATTTCAGTTACAATTCAAGAATGGAAAATGTAAAATTATGAACATAACTGGTTTGGAAATTGCAACCGATAATCAAACTAAAGGTAATATCTTTCATTTGAATAATAGTGAAAAGACATGCTTGATTGCACATATTAATGAAAGTTGGATATGGCATAAGAGACTTTGTCATGTAAATTTTGATTGCATTGTGAAAATCAATACTACTAAGGCATTAGAGACTTACCAAAGATTGTCAAACCTCACAATCTAGTATGTAAGGAATGTCAATTTGGAAAACAAGTTAGAGCATCTTTTAAAAGTATTCCAGAAAAATCCAATAATGCTCTTGAATTAATTCACATTGATTTATGTGGTCCAGTTAGAACTAAAAGCTTACAAGGTGATAGATATTTCATGCTAATCATTGATGACTATTCTAGAATGTGGTGGGTTACTTTTCTCAGAGAAAAATCAAAAGCACTTGGGAAGTTCAAACTATTCAAGGTAATGGTAGAAAATGAAACCGGTAAGAAAATCAAATGTCTGAGATCAGATCAAGGAGGTGAATTTACATCTAAGGAAGTTAATGCATTCTGTGAAGTGAATGGAATTACAAGATAATTATTAGCACCCCAGACACCACAACAAAATGAAGTTGTAGAAAGGAAAAACTTAACTATCTTGGATGCAACTACAAGTATGTTATCAGAAGAAAATCTACCACATGTATATTGGAGAGAAGCAGTGAGTACAACAGTCTATGCATTCAAAAAAGTTCACATCAAAGGTGAAACCGGTAAGACCCCTCATGAACTATGGTTTGGTATTACTTCTACTCTTAAATATTTCAGAATATTTGGATGTAAATACTATATTAGAAGAGATGAGTATATTGACAAATTTGATCCTAGAAGTGATGAAGGAATATTTCTTGGTTATTCATCTAAGAGCAAGGCATATAGATGTTTTAACAAGAGACTGCATAAAATTGTTGAGAGTACAAATGTGAAGATTGATGAACAGTTTAGAGGAACTTCAAGGAATATAGACTCTGAACCAGCAACAGAGATACTGACAAATGAACCTACATTGAACATACCGGTAAAGAATGAAGATCCAGTTACATCGGTATCATCTGAAAATTGCACTGTAACTGAGGAACAACAGCAAACAAAGACACCCTGGTATGTAAGACTGAATCACTCTGAAAATCAGATAATTGGGAACAAGTATCAACGAGTTATGACAAGAGGAAGACTGGAAAATGAAGAGGTATGTCTTATTTCTCAAATTGAACCATCATCAATTAATGAGGCATGTGAAGATAAGCATTGCATTAAAGCTATGGAAGAGGAACTAGAAAAAATTGAGAAGAACAACACATGGATATTAGTTCCTCGGCCTAAAGACAAAAATGTGATTGGAACAAAATGGGTATTCAGAAAAAAAAAATTAATGAAGATGGTAAGGTAATCAGAAATAAAGCAAGACTGGTGTGTAAGGGATATTCTTAGAAAGAAGGAATTGATTATAATGAAACCTTTGCACCAGTACCTAGAATTGAGGCAGTCAGATTATTCTTGGCTTTTGCAGCACACAAGAACTACAAAGTATATCAAATGGATATTAAATGTGCATTTTTGAATGGAGATCTTGAAGAAGAAGTTTACATTGAGCAACCTGATGGATTTTATTTGACAGATAACAAAGATATGGTTTGTAGGTTAAGGAAACCTTTGTATGGGTTGAATATGCTAGATTGGATAAATATCTTTTGAAGATTGGATTTTCTAAAGGTAATGCAGACAACAACTTATACTATAAAGTGACTAATGATGACATCTTGGTTATAGAAGTTATTGTTGATGATATAATCTTTGGAGGAGAAGACGGATTATGTAAAGACTTTTCTATTGAAATGCAGCAAGAATTTGAAATGTCTAGTATTGGAGAGATAAAATTCTTTTTAGGATTGCAGATTTCACAGACTGATAAAGGTATATTCTTGAGTCAATCCAAATACTTGAAGGAGTTACTAAATAAGTTTGGGATGGATAACTCAAAACTGGTAAGCACACCTATGACTACAAATGACAAATTATCACTAAGGGATGAATCTACACCTATTAATCCGACTAGGTACAAATCTATGATAGGAGGTCTACTTTATTTGACACAAACAAGACCTGATATTATGAATGTAGTATGTATTGTTTCAAGATTTCAGAGTAATCTTAGAGAAAATCATGAATCAGTAGTAAAAAGGATTTTCTGGTACTTACAAGGCACTACAAATCTTGGTTTATGGTATCCTAGAGATGAAAAATTTGAATTATGTGCATACACAGATGCAAATTGGGCAGGAGATGTGGATGACAGAAAAAGCACCACCGGCATATCATTTTTTCTTGGAAGCAGATTAATTTCTTGGTTGAGTAAGAAACAAAGTTGCACATCTTTATTAACAGTAGAATCAAAATATGTTGCAACAACAACTAACTATACACAGGTATTATGGCTTAAACAAATGTTGAAGGACATAAAGATCAAATGCAAGGAACCTATAACTATCTATTGTGATAACACTACAGCAATTGCTATATCTAAGAATCTGGTACTACATTCTAAAACTAAACATGTTTCTATCAAATTTAATTTTTTGAAAGAGAATGTTGAAGCAAAAGAAGTAAAACTGGTTTCTATGAATACTAAAGAGCAGATTGCAAATATTTTCACCAAGCCTTTTCCTAAGGAGACTTTTGAATATCTCAGAGATCAACTTGGGGTCATACCCCCACTGGTAGAGACTTAGACAGTTGATTTTTGTCATCAACCGACATAATTAACAGAGAAATATTTTACTTCAGCTTTGATGATGAGAGCTACTTCTAAGGGGGAGTAGTTGGTATACTGAATTGGTTGGTATTTTGTATTTGAACCTGGCTTTTGTATTGGCTTTGGCATTTGATGTCAAAGGGGGAGAGATTGATATGGAAAAACACAAGGAAAACACATGTTACTCTCAGGTGGAGAGATTGTTACTTTGGGAGAGATTGATTACTCTCTGTATCTGAATTTTGATTTCTGGTTATGATCTCTTTTGGGAGATTGTTGGTTTTCGGTATTTGGCATTTTTGTTTTGGCACTTTGATGGTTTTTCCATCTTGTGTTGCCATCAATGCCAAAGGGGGAGATTGTTGGTATTTTGGTTATGTTTATATGGTTTTGTCATTGATGTCAACATCTATTAACACTTATCAACTCTGGTACTTTGGAGAATTGGCAATGTTCACCAACAAGCAAGTGACTTATGCACAGTCATTGGTATCTGGTTCACCGACAAGATATATTGTTCACTGGTACTTGGAATGACATGGAAAACACTTGGTTAAGTCAAAGACATTATTTGGACACTTTGTCTTGGAGATTTATTCATTGGTATATTCATATTTGTATATTTGTTGTTACTGGCAAATAGGTCTAAAATAAGCACCGACAGGCTTATCTATTCCAGATCAGCGCGACATGCTTTGGAGATGATTTATCAATGTTGTAAATGCATTAAGCTGACATGTTGAATTGGATATTGCATCGGTTATTGATTTACTTGTAATTGATTTTATTGTAATATCTTTTAGAGCCGACCTACTAAAATTGGTCTTAGGTTATGGTATATATGTAAGATCTTATTTGTAAGATCGATATGCAATTGGAAAAAGGAATTGTAAGAAGATATATGCAAGAATAAGCAGAGCTATACACGTAAACATCATTTGAAGGTGAAGCAAGGTTTTTTTAAAGGCATATCAAAACTACACCGGTACTGAATCCAACATATGAAGATGCTATTTTGAGCAGTACATCATTATTGGACTTAACCACCCAATTGTAGTCAGTGTGACTCCTATTTGTGATTGAGCAATGAGCTCTAGGTGCTTGGCCTTTCTGCATGTGCAGACCCCATTTGTATACACATACTATCTGTAGTAGTATCATCTGATTGTGGGTAAGGTTTTCCACCATGGTTTTTCCCCTTACAGGGTTTCCACGTACAAACATTGGTGATATGTGTTGTGGATGTTATTGTCTTTCTATTTCATGCATTAATCTTTACCGGTACTACAATTAACTGATAAACTGTCTACCAGCATAAAGTTTGGTTTACCAGTATTAAGCATAAAGTTTAGTTAAGTTGGTTTTGGTTTGAATTATTAGACAACTGATTCACCCCCCCCCTCTCAATTGTCTCCAGGACCTAACACTCCTTATGTACTTTTCTCTTTTCTTTCTTTGTTTCAATGGTTGTACACCACTTTCAATTGATTCTGCATTACCAAAAACCTTTTCTGTGGGTTCTCTAGGTGCTTCTAATAGGGCTTTAGCATAAGTTTCAATAATGTTTACATCTGCCTCATACCCCATTTCAGTTACCCATATAGTTCTAGGAAGAATTGCTTCCATCCATATTTCATTCTTTTTTAATCACAAAACATATTTCTTTGTTGTACTTGTCTACTACACTCTGTGGTAGTCTCACCCTGGTTTTCATTTTTGCTTGGAAGTTTTTAAAATACTCATTTATTTTGTTTTCTTTATCAGTGCCCATACCGGTGAAGATTTCTAGCAATTGTTTGCCTACCGGTATATCATATCCAAAATCTTTCTTTCCAATATCTGGAATTTCTTTTGTGAAATATAACATAAGACATACCAAAAGATTGCCAAAATGAAATGTTCCTTTCTTATCTCCTTTTATCTTTTTTAGGTTTTCTATTAATTCATCCTTTAGCTACTCACATACATCTATTTTTGCATCATTATTCACCATATCATAAGCACTTTTAATGCAAAGACTAGAAATTGAGTTGAGTTGGTTTTCATGTGTGGTCTTGTAGCCTAAGATCATGCTTATGAATATGACATTCACATCCTTGATGTCATTTATTCTCAGGGATCTGCTATCATATGTTGCTCCTGTTAAGGTCATGACTGTGTTATTAGGTACCTTCTTAGTCTTAGCTGGCCTGCTACTGGTGGAGGGTAAACCTGTCACTGCCCTAATTGATTCCTTAGTGATTTTGCAAATTGAATCTAACTAAAGAAATTCTCCATGAACTCTTCTAAGGACAATTCTCACTACCTCCTTAGGAAATTCAAGGATGTCCAAGATTTCCACAAAACCTAAAGTTTCAACTACCTTGTGTTCGGGTTTGACATTTACATTTTCATCACAAATAACAGTTTTAAACATCTTCAACACGTCCTCAAAACCTAATTCCTCAACATTGCAGTGAATATAAATTCTAGGGTCTTCAGCATAAGCAACACCTTTAGGAATTTTTGAAAATGTGCCTATAGAATCATCTTGCTTAGCTATTTCGGGGATAATCTTAAAAATAGACCTAGGGTGTTTCACAACTTCCATAACAGTAGGGTTTGCAATAAATTTCGGAGCAGAGGAGGAAGCCATTGGAAAATACCTTAAGCTGCCTGATAATGTTTGAGTGCTTGAGATAAATAGCTTCACTTCTTCACCTTGGATGCCTTCACTCGGATTCCACACTCTCTAAAAGTTTGAATGCTCAGTGAATTGAAAAAGAGGGAAAACCAAAGATTTATAATGTCTTTTCTTCCAACAATTGCATTAAATGCTCACCGGTTAAGTGAAACTTAACACATCTATCAGTAGAGAAGAAACCTATCTTCTTACCATTAACCGAGAGTAATTTGCATGATATTCAACTTGCTGCAATACCCCCAAATGGTTACTTCTCAGTTAGATGAAGAATTTCCTTCCGGTGGAGTAATACTTTGTTCTACCGGTGAAGGAATAGTCTCATCAACATTCTGATCTATCTTTCTAATCCATTGTCTTGAAAATTCTTGCTTTACCTCATCTACCTTCTCTTTACCTTTCAAACTAGGTCCTTTATTATTTTTTGGTGAAGTCTTGCTTCTACAAAATTTTGCAATATGTCCAATCTTGTTACAATCATAACAAGTCACATTATTCTTCTGAATAGCCTTTCCATATCCTATGCTAGTTTGTGTTCTGCATTGATTAGATAAGTGCCCAAATCGTCCACAAACATAACATCTCACATTCATTCTGAAGTTTTTTGAATTGTGACCAATTTTGTTGCATTTGGAACATTGAGCGGTGGGTGCATTAATGTTCTGATTGTTTCTAGATCTACACTGATTTTCTCTATGACCATACTTGTTACAATTAAAGCATTTCCCATTAAATTTGTAAGAATTAGGTTGTCTTACCGATTTACTGTGATCATGATTGTTTGCAGTACCATAACTTTCTCCAACTTCAAATCCAAGTCCATTAGTATCTCCATTAGGTTTCTGACTTTTCAGCACATCATCAAGTTCTTCTGAACTTTTCTTAAATTTCTCTTTATGTTGATTTGTAGTAGCCAGCTCATTTTCCAGAATTCCCTTTTGTCTCATAAGTTTAGTTTTATCATGTTGCATGTGAATCAAATCTGTCTTCAACATATCATTTTCATGACTAAGTCTTAGATTTTCATTTCAAACATCATTTGGTCTCCTAGTCAAGTCATCTTCATTCTTCTTTCTGTCTTCAATGTCTTTACAAAATCTCATAGTCATGTCTTGCATTTCATTCCTCACAGTCATGTTTTCTTGCCTCATCTTGTTCACAAATCATTAAGAGTTTCCTTTTCATCATCGTCACTTTGCATCTTCTCATGAAGTTATTTTCTCTTATTTCTAGCAATAGTAAGATTCTCCTGAAGTCCTTGAATGAATTCCTATGCAGTCCTTAGATCATCTTCAAGTTTGATATTCTTCAACTTCTCTGAATCATAGTCTACAAGAGCTCCTTCTAAATGCTTTCTTAAGTTCTCCATTTGTACCGGTGTCAGAATCTTCCTCAAGTTGTTAGGCTTTTGAAAATAGAGGACCAAGCTCTGATACCAATTGTTAGGATTAATGATAGTCCCAAAGATATGAGAGGGGGGGATGAATCAATATCTAACTAGTTGACAGAATATTTAACCTTATTAAGTATTTTGCATTCCAAAATAGTATACCGGTAAACAAGAATTAATGCAGTAAACAGGAATAGTAAAGACAACATATAAAACACACCATAAACCAAGATGTTTAATGAGGAAACCCAGTGTGGTAAAAACCTCAATGGGATTTATGGCCCACAATATTCACTCATTGCCCAATAAATGGATATTACTTACAATGTGGTGCCTGCACATGTAGGAAGGCCAACTACCTAGAGCTCACTACTCAATCTACAAAATGGAAGTCTCACTGACTTACAAAATGGATTATGAGAATCCAATATAATGTACTACTACAATTCAGCATTTGCTATGCTAGGTTCAGTACCCGTTTAAGCTCATACTATAACAATAAACCTTATACAAAATCTGCCTTAATATTCGCTTATCACTTCTACCATATCCATCATGTGTTCATTGTTTCAAAATGATTTACAAGATCTCATACATATATGAGTCTATTACAATATGCCATGTCAGCTTTACAAAAAGATATTTACAATTAAATACAATAAACAAAAGTTTATTCCTATCACCTGGGGTGTCGGTATACATTGTTGTCGCTGTCGGTGAAGTGTCTACCAGTGTCGATGCCTGTCGGTGCCGGTGCCTGAAGGTATCCACAAGGTTGCTGGTAGGTTGCCATCAATGACAACACCATCATTTCTCACTAGAGTGTAGAATTCCAACAAAAGGCAGATTTTACATCCATTTGATATACCTTATAACCCTTGTAGGCTAAAATAGCTAGAAACATCCTAATTGCTTCTAGTCTAGCCACTGGTGCAAATGTTTCTTCACAATCAATGCCCTCTACTTGAGAGTAACCCTTGCATACAAGTCTATCTTTATGCCTAATAGTTCTACCTTCTTCATTCATCTTGTTCTGGTAGACCCATTTGGTGCCAATGATGTTCATGTCTTCCAGTCTAGGGACTAATTCCCAAGCCTTATTCTTCTCAATCTGTTGCAACTCTTCTTCCATGGCATCCACCCATTTTTTACTTTAGTTGGCCTCATTTAATGTTTTAGGTTCTACTTTAGTCATTTGTTGGTATTTTGGTATGGTTTTGTCATTGATGTCAACACCTACTAACACTTATCAACTCTAGTACTTTGGAGAATCAGCAACATTCACTGGCAAACAAATGACTTATGTACAGTCACCGGTATCTAGTACACCGACAGGATATAATGATCACCGACACTTGGAATGGCATGGAAAACACTTGGTTATGTCGAAGACATCGTTTGGACACTTTGTCTTGGAGATTTGTTTATTGGCATATTCGTATCTGCATATTTTTTGTTACTGGCAAATAGGTCCAGGTTATACATTGGCAGGATTATCTTTTCTAGATCAGCATGGCACACTATGGAGATGTTTTATTATTGTTGTAAATGCATCAAACTGACATGTTGAATTGGTATTGCATCAGATATTGTTTTATTTGTAAATTGATTTTATCGTAATATCCTTTAGAGCCGACTGACTAAAATTAGTCCTAGGTTATGATATAAATGTAAGATCTTATTTGTAAGATCGGATGCAGAATGCGAAGAAGAATTGTGTGAAGGTATATGCGAGAATAAGCAAAGCTATACACGCAAGCATCATTTGAAGGTGAAGCAAGGTTTTTGTGAAAGCATATCAGAACTACACCGGTATTGAATCCAGCATATGAAGATGCTATTTTGAGCAGTACATCCTTATTGGATTTAACCATCCAATTATAGTCAATGTGACTCCTATTTTGTGTTTGAGCAGTGAGCTCTAGGCACTTGGCCTTTCTGCATGTGCAAACCCCATTTGTATACACTTACTATCTATAGTAGTATCATCTGATTGTGGGTAAGGTTTGCCACAATGGTTTTTTCCCTTACAGGGTTTCCATGTACAAATATTGGTGTTATGTGTTGTGGATGACTTTGTCTTTTTGTTTCATACATTAATCTTTATCGATATTTTAATTAACTGATAAAATTGTCTACCGGTATAAAAGACTGGTTTACTGGTATTAAGAAATAAGTTGGTTAAGTTGTTTTGGTTTGAATTTATTAGACAACTGATTCACCGCCCCCTCTCAGTTGCCTCTGGAACCTAACAATTGGTATCAGAGCCTAGTCCTCTTTTGCAGAAGTTTAACAACTTGAGGAGATCAAATGCCTACTAACTATTTCAAGAAGCACAGTCCTAAACTTGATGGAAACAACTATGGCATATGGAAGATCAAAATGGAAACACATCTGAATTGTATTGGAAAGGACATCTGGGAAGTTACAAAGAATGGCTATACTGCTCCTACTCCTGGTTAGCCTAATCCACCTACCTTGAGAAAAGATGAAGAAAATGATTGCAAAGCAAGAGAAGCACTTTTGAGCGCATTAACAGATCAACAAATCATGGGATTATCAGATAGATCCACTACTAAAGCTATTTGGGATCATTTGGAAACACTAAATGAAGGAGATTCCATGATCAAAATTGCAAAACTTGAAAGCTTCCAGATCAGGTATGAAAATCTGAAAATGGAAGAAGATGAAAGGATTTCTGCTTTTATGGAAAGAGTTAATGAAATTGTTTTGGGTATCAAACATTGTGGAGGAACCTTAAGTGAAAATGAAATTGTTTCAAAAGTTTTAAGAGGATTGCCACCAGCATATGAAATGAAGGTTACTGCTATAAATGAGTTAAGAACAATGCCTAATACATCAGTAACTAGGGATACATTGATTGGAAAACTCTCAGCTTTTGAAATTGAGGAATTTGGTCATGTTGCTACTATAAAGATAGATTTAGCTTTTAAGGCATCAACATCATCTACACCATCATTTGACAAATCTGATTGGAAAGCCTTTTATGCAAGAGAACTTGAGGAAAGCAGGAGAGAAAATGAAGAACTTGAAGAACTATTTGCAAGGAAAATGCCCAAAGGTCCAGTTGGTAGTAAGTATGAAGGTAAAGTGCCCTTTAAATGCTTTAACTGTAATAAGATCGGTCATGTGGCTTCTAAATGCCCTAATAGACATGCTAGACTAAGAGAAGAAACTAGAAGAACATACAAGCCTAACCCTAAATATGAGAGATACAGATTTAAGAAGAATAAAGACAAATCTTGTTATCTTGCTAATGAAGGAGTGAATGATGATTCTGATGAGGATCCGGTAGACTATGGATGGGTTTTTGTTTCTATAACAGAAGACCAACCGGCACCTACCATTCAACCAATAGAGCAGGCCCTGGCAGCTAAAGTTGAAGTAAAGGATGAATGGATCATTGATTCAGGATTCTCACATCATATGACTGGAGATAAAAGTAAATTCTTGAACTTTCAAGAATATAATGGAGGATTAGTGAGATTTGGAGATGATAAAGCTTGTCTGATCAAAGGTAAAGGTACAATATCTCTTGATGGTAAGCACAATACTGACAATGTTTACTATGTTGAAGGTTTAAAGCATAATCTTTTAAGTATTGGTCAATTAGTTGAAAAAGGATTTCAGTTACAATTCAAAAATGGAAAATGCAAAATCATAAATAGAACTGGTTTGGAAATTGCAACCGGTAATCAAACTAGAGGTAATATCTTTCATTTGAATAACAGTGAAAAGACATGCTTAATTGCACATATTGATGAAAGTTGGCTATGGCATAAGAGACTCTGTCATGTAAACTTTGATTGCATGGTAAAAATCAGTACTACTAAGGCAGTTAGAGATTTGCCTAAAATTGTCAAACTTCACAATACAGTATGTAAGGAATGTCAATTTGGAAAACAAGTTAGAGCTACTTTTAAAAGTATTCTAGAAAAATCAAATAATGCTCTTGACTTAATCCATACTGATTTATGTGGTCTAGCTAGAACTAAAATCTTGCAAGGTGATAGATATATCATGCTAATCATTGATGACTACTCTAGAATGTGTTGGGTTACTTTTCTCAGAGAAAAATCAGAAGCACTTGGAAAGTTCAAACTGTTCAAAGCAATGGTAGAAAATGAAATCGGTAAGAAAATCAAATGTCTAAGATCAAATCAAGGAGGAGAATTTACATCTAAGAAATTTAATGCATTCTATGAAGTGAATGGAATCAGAAGACAACTATCGGCACCTCGAACACCACAGAAGAATGGAGTTGTTGAAAGGAAAAACAAAACTATCTTGGATGCAGCAAGAAGTATGTTATCAGAAGCAAATCTGCCACATGTATTGGAGAGAGGCAGTAAGTACAGCGGTCTACACATTCAACAAAGTTCACATCAAAGGTGAAACCGGTAAGACCCCTCATGAACTATGGTTTGGTATTACTCCTATTCTTAAATATTTCAGAATATTTGGAAGTAAATGCTATATTAGAAGAGATGAGTATATTGGGAAATTTGATCCTAGAAGTGATGAAGGAATATTTCTTGGTTATTCATCTAAGAGTAAGGCATATAGATGTTTTAACAAAAGATTACAGAAAATTGTTGAGAGTACAAATGTGAAGATTGATGAACAATTCAGAGGAACTTCAAGGTCTATAGATTCTGAACCAGCAATAGAAATTCTGACAAATGAACCTACACTGAACCCACCAGTACAAAATGAAGATCTAGTTACACCGGTATCATCTGAAAATTCCACAGTAACTGAGGAACAACAACAAATGAATACACCCCGGTATGTAAGACTAAATCACTCTAAAGATCAGATAATTGGAAACAAGTATAAAGGAGTTATGACAAGAGGAAGATTGGAAAATGAAGAGGTATGTCTTATTTCTCAAATTGAACCATCATAAATTAATGAGGCATGTGAAGATAAACACTGGATTAAAGCTATGGAAGAAGAATTAGAACAAATTAAGAAAAATAACACTTGGACATTAGTTCCCCAGCCTAAAGATAAAAATGTAATTGGAACCAAATGGGTATTCAAAAACAAACTTAATGAAGATGGTAAGGTTATCAAAAATAAAGCAAGACTAGTGTGTAAGGGATATTCTCAGAAAGAGGGAATTGATTATAATGAGACCTTTGCACCAGTAGCTAGAATTGAGGCAGTCAGATTATTTTTGGCTTTTGCGGCACATAAGAACTATAAAGTATATCAAATGGATATTAAATGTACATTTATGAATGGAGATCTTGAAGAAGAAGTTTACATTGAACAACCTGATGGATTTTCTTTGATAGATAACAAAGATATGGTTTGCAAGTTAAGGAAAGCTTTGTATGGGTTGAAGTAAGCTCCAAGAGCTTGGTATGCAAGATTGGATAAGTATCTTTTGAAGATTGGTTTTTCTAAAGGTAATGCTGACAACAACTTATATTATAAAGTGACAAATGATGAAATCTTGGTTATAGAAGTTTTTGTTGATGATATAATCTTTGGAGGAAAAGATGGATTATGTAAAAAAAATTCTATTGAAATGCAACAAGAATTTGAAATGTCTATGATTGGAGAAATAAAATTCTTTTTAGGATTGTAGATTTCACAGACTGATAAAGGTATATTCTTGAGTCAATCCAAGTACTTGAAGGAGTTATTAAAGAAATATGGGATGAAGAACTCTAAACCGGTAAGCACACCTATGACTACAAATGACAAATTATCACAAAGGGATGAATCTACACCTGTTAATCCGACTAGATACAAATCTATGATAGGAGGTTTACTGTATTTGACACAAACAAGACCTGATATCATGAATGCAGTATGTATTGTTTCAAGATTTCAGAGTAATCCTAGAGAAAATAATGAATCAGTAGTAAAAAAGATTTTTCGGTACCTACAAGGCACAACAAATCTTGGATTATGGTATCCTAGAGATGAAAACTTTGAATTATGCACATACACAGATACAAATTGGGCAGGAGATATGGATGATAGAAAAAGCACCACCGGAGGAGCTTTTTTTCTTGGAAACAGACTAATTTCTTGGTTGAGTGAGAAACAAAGTTGTACATCCTTATCAATAGCAAAATCAGAATATGTTGCAGCAGCAACTAACTGTACATAGGTACTATGGCTTAAACAAATGTTGAAAGACATAAAGGTAAAATGCAAGGAACTTATAACTATCTATTGTGATAACACTGCAGCAACTGATATATGTAAGAATCCAAAATTGCACTCTAAAACCAAACATGTTTCTATCAAACTAAATTTTCTAAGGGAAAATATTGAAGCAAAATAAATAAAAATGGTTTATGTGAATACCAAAGAGTAGATTGCAGATATTTTCACTAAACCTCTGCCTAAGGAGTCTTTTGAATATCTTAGAGATTATCTTGGGGTTATATCCCCACTGATAGAGACTTAGGAAGTTGATGTTTGTCATCAACCGATAGAATTAATAGAGAAATATTTTACTCTGGCTTTGATGAGGAAGCTACTTCTTAGGGGGAGTAGTTGGTATACTGAATTGGTTGGTATTTTATATCTGAAAAATGTTTTTACTTTGGCAATTGATGTCAAAGGGGGAGAGATTGGTATGGAAAAACACAAGGAAACATATGTCACTCTCAGGGGGAGAGATTGTTACTTTGGGAGAGATTATTTATATCTGAATTTTTTATTTCTGGCTATGATCTCTTTTGAGAGATTTTTGGCTTTTGTTGGCTTTTGGTATTTGGCATTTTTGTTTTGGCACTATGATGGTTTTTCCATCTTGTGTTGCCATCAATGCCAAAGGGGGAGATTGTTGGTATTTTGGTATGGTTTTGTCATCGATGTCAACACCTACTAACACTTATCAACTCTGGCACTTTGGAGAATCAACAATATTCACCGGCAAACAAATGACTTATGTACAGTCACCGGTTTCTGGTACACCAACAGGATATAATGATTACCGGCACTTGGAATGGCATGGAAAATACTTGGTTATGTCAAAGACATCATTTGGACACTTTGTCTTGAAGATTTGTTTATTGGCATATTCGTATTTGCATATTTGTTGTTACCGGCAAATAGGCCCAGGTTATACACTGGCAGGATTATCTTTTCCAAATCAGCATGGAACACTATGGAGATGTTTTATTATTGTTTTAAATGCATCGAGCCGACATGTTGAATCAGTATTGCATCGGATATTGTTTTATTTGTAAATTGATTTTATTGTAATATCCTTTAGAGCTGACCTACTAAAATTGGTCCTAGGTTATGATATAAATGTAAGATCTTATTTGTAAGATCACATGCAAAATGTGAAGAAGAATTGTGTGAAGGTATATGCGAGAATAAGCAAAGCTATACATGCAGACATCATTTGATGGTGAAGCAAGGTTTTTGTGAAAGCATATCAGAACTACACCAGTACTGAATCTAGCATATGGAGATGTTATTTTGAGTAGTACATCCTTATTGGATTTAACCATCCAATTATAGTCAGTGTGACTCCTATTTTGTGTTTGAGCAGTGAGCTCTACATGCTTGGCCTTTCTGCATGTGTAGACCCCATTTGCATACACTTACTATCTGTAGTAGTATCATCTGATTGTGGGTAAGGTTTCCCACCATGGTTTTTCCCCTTATAGGGTTTCCACATACAAATATTGGTGTTATGTGTTGTGGATGACTTTGTCTTTTTGTTTCATGCATTAATCTTTACTGGTATTGCAATTAACTAATAAAACTATCTACCGGTATAAAAGACTGGTTTATCGGTATTAAACAATAAGTTGGTTAAGTTGTTTTGGTTTGAATTTATTATACAACTGATTCATCCCCCCTCTTAGTTGCCTTTGGGACCTAACAGAGGCAGAAATTGACTTGTTCATCATGCCAGGAAAGTCTTCTCCTAGTCTGCACACCATCACTTTTTTTACCTAAAATTTGCTCTTTTGGGTGGTTTATCTACACATACCGGTTAGGGGCCTTTTTGGATGCTTCTTTTGGTTCATTGTGTGACTGAGTTTCTTCACCTTCATCACCAGAATCATCATACTGGTTCACTTGTGCTTGTGTTCCTTTATGCATATCCTCATCAACTCTTACATGTACACTCTCATTTACTCTTTTTAGTCTTTTATTGTAGCATTTATAGGCCTTACTATTAGTTGAATAACCAAGGAAGATCCCTTCATCACTCCTGGAATCAAAACTACCTAAACCATCCATATCCCTCTTGATAAAACACTTACTTCCAAATACCTTGAAGTACTTGACATATGGTTTCCGGTCATACCACAACTCATATGGTGTCATTCTATTGTTTGTTCTTAGTTGAACCCAGTTCAAGGTAATGCAGTAGTATGAACTACTTCCTTCTAATACATGTCCGACAAACTTGCCTCATTTAACATGGTTCTGGTCATCTCCTTAACTATCATGTTCTTCATTTCTACCACACCATTTTGTTGTGGTGTCCTAGGGGCTGAGTATTGCCTTCTAATTCCATGTCTTTCTTAGTAATCTTCAAACTCATTTGATGTGAACTCTCCACCCTGGTCTAATCTTAGACATTTCAGCTTGCACCCACTTTCCTTCTCTACCATCTTCTAAAAGATCTTGAATCTATCAAATGCTTGTGATTTATCTTGTAGGAAAGTGACCCGTGTCATTCTTGAATAATCATCAATTAAGAGCATAAAATATCTTTCACTGGCAAGAGCTCTTATCCTAGTCAGACCACACAAATCTATTTGTACAATTTCAAGTGGTCTTGAGGTGTTGTGTTCTTTTTTCTTGAAGCTCACTTTAGTCTGCTTCCCTTTCACACATTCATCACAAAATGTGCTCACTGGTTTGATAATTGGTGGTATATTTCTTACATACCCCTTTTTTCTTACTACAACTAGATTATCAGAATTTATGTGGCCTAATCTTCTATGCCACAACTAGCTTTCATCCACTTGTCCCAACATGCATTAGGATTCAAAACATTCTTTTAGATTGTATACATTACCATCTATCCCCTTACGTTCAACTAAAATATGATCGGTACTCTCCCTCTTTATATGGCAGTCGGTAGAATCAAAGGTGAATTTATAATCTTTATCACACATTTGACTCACACTCAATAAATTATGCTTTAGGCCTTCCACATAATACACATCATGTGCTTTTAGTTTACCATCAATATTTAAAGTACCTTTTCCCTTTATTTTGATGGATGAGTTGTCTCCAAATCTCACTGAGCCACCATTCCAATATTCAAGCTTGATAAATTTATTTTTATCAGTGGTCATGTGGTTGGAACAACCACTATCTACAACCCATAGATTTCTTTTTTTGGCATGTAGGGCAGTCTGTACTATCAAACTTGATTTTTCTTTGTCCTTTTCTTTCTCAACCCAAATTGGTTGAGTTTCCTTCTTCTTATCAACTACAATTTTGTGCTCCAGTTTGGCTACTGGTTCCTGATCAGGATCTATCCTCTTCTACTTGATTTTCCTATTCTTACAAAGCTTTTCTATATGTCCAAACTTGATAGTTATAGTATTTCACATCTACATTGAAAGATGAATCTTTGAAATTATTGTAGGACACCGGTTTACTCTTCCTACATTCAAAACTCCTATGACCAAATCCATTGCACTAATAGCAGACAACATTCATATCCCAGAGGGCATTAAATGTATTTCTACTTTCATAACTCATAGTGGGCTTATTGGTTAATCTACAATCAACTAACCTATGTCAAATTTTTTTACACCGGTAACAATAACAATGAAATTTTGGAACATACTGGTTAGGTTGCCTTAGTCCTGCAAATGTCTATCTCATCGGGGTTCTTCCTTTCATGCTGCTAACTCTAGGTAATTCTTCATGATCAATCCTTGCATTTCTCCTTAGATTTTCATTGTGGTACATTGAGTGTGGCCTCCAATTCATTGATTGTGTATATCGGTTTGTATGACAGTTTCTAACAGCTTCCGCATAAGTCTTTTTACCGGTATCCTTGCTTACTATGAATGTCTTCTTCTCTTCACCTTCACTGGAAGAAGTAAACTATATCTCCTTATTGGATGTGTCTTTGTTTTTTGAACTTTGTCCTTCTTCAAATCCTAAGCCACCGATATCTTTAGATTGCTTCTATTTTCTCAACTTCTTGTCCAAGGCTTCTGTGCTACCCTCATACTTGCTTCTCACTTTCAGTTTATCCTTACTCTTTTCAAGCTCTTTTCTGAGCTTCACTATTTATGCTTCCAGATCTTGATGCTCTTCTTCCTTCTTTAATAGATCATAGGATGTAACTTCACATATCCTCTTGGCTTCTTCCAACTATATTTTCAAGTTAGAGATAACTTGACTGGACTCATCCTGAGATTTCCTCAAGTGATCTTGTACTTTTGCTATAACAATCTTGACCTTCTTGAATTCTCTTCTTATCTTAACTCGACAAGAGCACTTATGATCTCACCTTCTAGATCCACTTCGGCTTCAATATCTTCTTTTTCCTCATCTTCACCAACCAGTTCATCTAGAGCCATAAAGAGATTAACTTCTCTTTCATTCTCATGATAGTCATCTTCTGATGTACTTTCTTTGTCTGTGGAATTATCTTCAATAGTATATAGTTTATTCTACTTCTGATAGCCTCTTCTTCCTTGCTAGCATACATTCCTTTCTTTTTCTTTACCAATAGATCTGCCAAAAATTCTTTGCTCATCTCCATCAGTTTCATTATAAGGACATTTTGCAGCAAAGTGTCCAACCTTACCATAGTTGAAGCATTTGAGTGGTAGCTTCTCTTTATACTTGTTGGATCCTCTCTTGAGATTTCTGACAAATTCTTCTACCTCTAAATCCAAGTCTTCACTGGATCCTTTATGAGCAACCTCTTCCTTGCCCTTTTTGGTGGAGTTGAATGTTGCTTCTTTCCTTGAAGATGCTTCACCAGTTGTTCTCATTTCATAAGCTGTTAGAGAACCAAATATCTCATCCATTGTGAAGATCTTCAGATCCTTGGCTTCCTCTATGGTAGAAACCTTAGTATCATACTTAGATGTGAGAGATCTAAGTACCTTTTTGACAATGATTTCATTAGCAATTTCTTCTCCAAGTCCTCTAATGGTGTTCACAGTTTCATCTACTCTGTGAAGGTAGTCTGCAATCTTTTCTTCATCTTTCATCTTGATGCCTTCAAGCTAACCTCTTAGTGATTGCAACTTGGCCTCTTTGACTTTGACATCTCCTTCAAATAATCCATGCAATTTATCCCAAGTCTCCTTGGCAGATGCACAGTGCATGACCTTGACAAACTCATTATCAGACAACCCGCTTAAGATAGCTTGTTTAGCCTTTTCATCATTTTCATACTCCTTCTTAGCATCTGGATCAGTGGGAGGAACACTAGGGATAGTATACCCATTCTTGACAGACATCCACACATCAAAACCAAGAAAGGAAATATAGGTCTCCATTAGTCTTCTCCAGAAGGCATAGTTAGATCCATCAAACATGGGGGCTTTTGAGGAGGTGGACTCATTTCTTGCCATTGTGTTCTTTGACCAGAATCTACCCAAGCTAGAGAAATATTTAATCAACTAGGAACCTATGCTCTAATACTAATTGTTGAACACAATGTACCACTGAGAGGGGGGTGAATCAGTGGTCCTTGAAAATTTTTCTATTTAAACCAAGCTTGGAATATCAGTTATCAACCTAAACACTAAACAATCAAACCAATAAGATAAGAGTGGATATCAAAAGAGGCAAACACACAAATTCATAACCCACAACACCATATGTATGAGGAAAACCCAATATGGGAAAAACCTTAGTGATAAATATTGTTGGAGTCTACTGCTTCAATCCAGTCTCACAATGAAACAATCAAATTACAATAATTTATGACACCAACCCCTAATAAATTAGGGCACCAACCCCTACACCAAGCACCAACTCAGTGTAATATAATGAAATACAATTTTGATACAGTGATAGCACCCATTTGCAAATGAGTTCTGCAATAACTAGTTAATGGATTTATGTCAGTAAACAACCTCCTCTTCTTCACTGGTTCTCACACTACCGGTTATTAAATTACTCTATGTAGATGTCTAAAAATGGTCAACGCTTGTGGAGTCATACTTTAACATTTGCGCATTGCCTTATTTTAGGGTTTTGCATCGCATTAACATTTCTTCTATGTTGTGCACTTGGTCTTTATCATTTGCGAGCGTCGAGTCCTTCTACATTCTTCATTTGTCTCGCTTTCAAATTTCGTCTTGTCAATAACAATCTTCAGTCATGATTTTGGTCGATCTTATCCTATCGCATCAATGTGCATGCTCATTTGTCATATTTTGGACATCGTCAATCTTAATCGATGACAGAATTAGGGTTTTTGTCCTCTTGTCGATTTTGCGATTGATTTGTCATCAATCATTGTTGTTTTCAATCTTGTCATTTTGTGATCGATTTGTCATCGATCGTTGTCCTTTTTCAATCTTATCATTTTGCGATCGATTTGTCATCGATCCTTGTCCTCTTGTCAATCTCATCAATTTTGTGATCAATTTGTCATCGATCATTTTCCTTTTCAATCATGTCAATTTGGATCAATTATTCATTGTTCATCGTCAATTGGCACTTATCAATTTGGTCTCTTTATCAATCTTGGTTAATTTGTCAACCAATCTCAATTGTTTGTCAGCATTGATCCTTTGTTAATCAGAATCATGATCGAATCGACATCAATTATCTTTTGTCAAGACCTAACTGTCGTCCTTGCATTTCTAATTCATCTTCTAAGGTTTTATGATTTATTCATTTAATCTTGTTTGTCATTTTCCCTTTTAGGTTAAATAATTTATTTATTTATCCTAAGTCTTCTTGTCACAATTAAATATTTATTTAATTGGCTAATTAATTCCTCTCTCTTTTTGTGAAATAATTAATGAATGAAAAATTATTAATTAATTTACCTAATTTTCCAATTTACTAATTTCTCCTAATTCCTAATTTCCTAAATTCCATCAATTTCTAATTTCCTAATTTCCAATTCATCTAATTTTCTATTTTCTCCTATTTTTCTAATATTTCCCCTAATTTCATGGGAATGACATTTCAATCTTGTCATAATTTGTCATAATTTGTCAATCTATCAATTTTGCATAGCAACCTTGTCAATTTTGTCATAATTTGTCAATCAATCAATCTTGCATAGAAAGTGTCAATTTTGTCATAATTTGTCATATTTGTCATTCTTGATTTGAAATTTCCTTTCAAATATCTTCATGCTAATCTTGTCATCTCTCCAATTTGTCTATAAATTGGATTAATTTCTTCAATTAGAGATCTGATCAATCAATCACGCTTCTAGTATCCTTACACTGTCATCTCGTCTTGTCAATCTTGCTTTCATGCTATACCTTTGCATTTGTAGGTGAGATCCACAAACAAAGCAATTTGAAGGAGAAAGAAGGACAATGGAGAATTATGGAGGAGACATTCACATTTGTAATGGTTTGCATTTGATTTGAATGTCTTGTTTTCATATCTCTATTGATTGTAATTAGGATTTTCTTATCATTGCAATTTAGTTTTCGTGATTGAGCTAGTCTAATTTGCTACTTGCTTTGATGGTTTCCAAATTCCTATCTACATTAATTGGTGAACCCAACATGAACTTAACCCCTTAACTGTGTTTTTGAGTGCTTTTGAGCTGATTTGCAGGTGGAAAACTTAAGAAACAGGGCGACCCAGAGCTTTCTGGACACTTTTGCGCCTGTGTAGGAGGGATCTGCACCTGTGTTAAGGAGACCTGCGCCTATGTCAAGCCATTTTGCACCTGTGTCAAGGCATTCTGTGCCTATGTAAGGCTAGAAACAGAGGTGAAAATCAGTGTTTTTACTTGCAAATTACTTTGTTTTCATTTTATTCTTATATTTGTAGCGTCATAAATTGTACGCACTTGCTAAAGCAGTACAATTTCACACCTAGTTTAGCACCTGCCTTGGCGCAGTTTGCATTTTGCATTGCATTTCTCATTTAGCACTTAATTAATCAAATTAATTAGGTCTAAGGTCCTATTTCATCATCTTCCACACCATAAAGTTGGGCCCTTTCATTAAAGTGTGCCCCTTTCATTTTATTCCTCTGATACATCATTTAATCAAAAACCCTAATTAAGTCCTATTTTGAACTTGGGAGCTTGATTTCGGGGGTCAAAACATCTCGAAATCACCTATAACTTCGGGATTCTCTCTAAAATCATCATATCCGACGGCCCTGGAAATTTGGTGAAAAGTTGCCAGGACCATGGTGCCCGGAGTGCACACGGTCCCGGACATTTTTCCCAAAATTTTAGGAGCGCGATCCAATCATAAAATAAAGCTTAACCCCAAGAAATTGGCGGGAGGTTCAATCTCTAGGTCGGCCAAAAGTTGAAATTAAGACCTAGGGTTTCATATATAAGAGCTCTCTTTCTTCATTGGAAAGGATCAGGGAATTTTGGTTTCAAGGACCTTCTATGTAGTGAAAGAGCAGATCTTTGAAGACTTCAACAACATTCAACATCCATCTATCAAGCATCTATCAATTTCATTCATCCATTTAGGGCTTTGAAGGCATTGAAGAGCAATAAGGGATCAATGACTGAAGATTGGCTTGTACCCCTCCCTTGGGGTTGGGTATGATTTCATGTTGTTTTCATGTCTTTGCATAAGTCTCATTATATCACTTGTATTCATGCTTTAGATCTCTTTACATCTTGATTTGGAGCATTTACATTATCATTTACAAGCAATTAGGGTTTACTTTCTAGGTTGCTCTAGTTTGCTTACTTGCATTTTAGGATCTTGCACACACACAAGGTCTGCACACACACTACTTTTACAATACAACTTGGCTATTCGTGGAGGTGGAAATCACCAAAGTGGGGGTTTGACTAAGGCAAAACCCTATATAGCCGCCCAAAACACCTTTTCAGATATAAGTGCAGATTTTGGGAATCAGACGACGCCGCAAGTTGCAGATCCGAAAGAAACAGACGGAGACCGAACCATACACCAAGTTTCAGAGCAAAAGACCAGGACAGGGGCATGGGGTGCCCTGGTCCTACTAGGATAGGGGCGCTAGGTGTCCTGGTCCCTGGGACAGGGGCGCTGGGCGCCCTGGTCCCTGGGACAGGGGCACTGGGCGCCCTAGTCCCTCTGTCAGACAACATTTCCAACAGTTTTCTAGGTTGCAAAATAGTAGTTTCAGGTGCAGTTTCAGGAATAGAATCAGGACAGTGGCACCCGCGCCTCCATCCTGAACATTTTCACTCAGATTTTAACTCCAGGTACGTATCTGCATTCTTGTCTTGTCCTTGTGTTTGTAGCTTTCCATTGTTTAACTTCAATTCTGCAATTTTGTTATTAGTTCATACTTGCACTTGGAGGTTAGGAATTGAACTTGCATCATTTTATCTTTCAATTACAACTAAGGAATAGAAACCCTAATAGGTAGCCCGTGGCTCTCTCTTTCACAAAAAGAAGTAGCCAATTGTGTGATACCTCTAGGCTCTTTCGTATTCCGCAATGTGTGTCAAAAGGTAGGATTAGGACATGTTAACCTAGTCTCGCTTTTTCCCCTACACATTTTGGTGAACCCGATGTGAATCTTATTATTTATTTCTCTTGCATTGCATTTGTTAGATCTAGATCTAGATTTAGTGTGTTTCATTTTCAAAAAAATAAAAAAAGAGTGTGTTTCTTTGTTTCTTTGTATTGTGTGTTTAAATTCTATGCAACTTTTATTTCAAAATGTCAAATTTATATTTGCAAGATGTTCATGTTTATGATGATGTATGCAATTATGTTGATTATGAGTATAGCCAAAATGAATTAGATGAAGCTTTAGATGAGTTTTTGAATCCTAAAGATGCCAAACCTTCATTTTACCAAAGACTCATAAACCTTGTTACTATGCCATTTCGTTGTGATGAGAAAGATAAGTTGAATGGTTCCTCTCAAGGGTACATTCCTATCAACTCTTCCACTGAATCTAGTAACATGGTTGTTTTCAATAATCCCCTCTATGAGGAAATGTCTCCTTTTGAATCAAAAGATAAACCTTTTAATAGATATGATCATGCTTTGTTGGATGATGCTCTTGATGACTTTGTGGCTTTATCGAAATCTCTAAACAAGAACAAAACTTCTAAATTAGTTAACATGATAAACCTAAATGAGCATAATAAGCCTCTCTTTGAAGTCCAAGGTGCTTGTCCTTCTCCCACCTTTCAATTTCCTAAATCACCTCTCCTTACTGTCCAAGGGGGGTATGATTCCTTTCTTACTCCAAATAAACCTATCATCACTGTGCAAGGAAGAAAACCTATAAGTCCTTATAGTTATGCCAAGCAATTAACTAGAGAGAGTTATCATGTAGTTGCCCATACTTATCATACTAGAAATAATAGGCAGCCTAATCCTCCTCCTGTTACTCCAGTTTCTCTTCCTAATCCTCTACCAATTCTTCCGCAAGCTCCACGTATTTCACAGGTTCTTGGCAAGGAATATGATCTCATAGAACAACTTAAAGCTACCCCTGCTAAGATATCCCTTTGGGATTTGATTCAAACTTCTTCTGCTCATCACGGAATGTTACAAGATGCCTTGAAAGATTTGAATGTTCCTCCACTGAATACATCTAGTAATATAGTGTCTTTGGTTAACTCTGTGATGAATCCTAAAGCTCAAATTGTGTTTACTCAAGATGACTTGCCTACTAGTGAAATTCAACATCAATATGATCCCTTGATGATTGTGGTTATCATAAATGATACTGCTATAAGACGAACACTAGTAGATAATGGCTCTGGCCTTAATGTGTGTAGCATTAATCTATTGCATAAGATGAATGTGGATACATCCCTCATTGAGCCTGACTCTCCTCCCATTCGAGGCTTTGACAATGTGGCTAAGACTTCATTAGGTATTATCACCTTACCCCTCACAGTGGGGCCTATTACTTTGCCTACTCATATCCATGTTATGTCGGGAAATCTAACATACAACTTGCTATTAGGGAGACCTTGGATTCATAGTATGCAAGTTGTCCCCTCTACATTGCATAGACAAGTTAAATTTATTTATAACAATAAGACATATACCTTGATAGGTGATACTAATTTCCAAGCTTGTTTGCAAACATCTACTTCCAATGGGGGTTCTTCTAAGCCTTCCTCGTCTAGTGATGACTCTTTAAACAAGATACCTATCGATGAATCCTCACTCTCTGATGATCAAAATTCTTTGGATGAGTCTGGAGCTCCTGAAGAAGATTCTTCTCGATTTGAATCTACACATGAGAAGGATTTTGATCCTAAGAAGGTTCTCGCAGAAGACGATTGGGGATCTCTTGATTTTAATCCCACCTTTGTAGGTGAATATAAGGTTCCTTCTAAAGAGCTTAAAGTTGAAAAGAAGGAAGAAGCTAAAAATCAACCAATCTTACCTGAACCTATGAGCAATAATTTCGTGGCCGCTTCTCAAAATTCTTCTCCTCACACTTCTAATTCTGAAGAGTTTGATTCTTTGTCTTATGAAAAACCACCTTCTCTTTCTGAAATGGCTAATCGTTATGGTCATGGTTTTCATATTCTAGCTAAGCATGGGTATCATGGAAATGGCTGTGGTGCTCACGAACAAGGAATAAAGGTTCCTCTAGAGAATAATCTTTATGATATGATCTTTGGACTTGGTTATAATCCCTACAAGCACACTAAAGCTTCTAAGAGACCATGTATTAGTGTTAATGTCATTTCTACATCTCTACCAATGCGACACCCTGAGTATATTGATGGGGATCCTTTGTGTGCCTGTGCTTTGGATGTCTTTCCTACCGATGATGCTTTAGCTGAGTTTTTAGGAGCATATGATACTCTTCCTCGTTATCATCACAATAGGGGATTCCCTTATTGTTTGAACACTTAAGCCTATTTTGGAAAAGAGACTGATAACGATGAGATTGTGAAAGAATTCCCTCAGTTAAAGGATACTCCTCAACAAAGTAATCTTCTTATAAGTGACACCATTGATGTTAAGATGGATCCATGCAATGAAGAAAAAGCTATTAGAATTGGAAAAAGTTTGGATGAAGAAGAACAAAGACAATATGCAGATTTATTGCAGGAATTCCTCAAGATCTTTGCTTGGACATATTCTGACATGCCTGGTATAGATCCTAAGATTGTTACTCATAATATTGTCTTAGTTCCCAATGCTAAGCCTGTGAAACAAAAGATTCAAAAAATGAATCCTAAGGTAGCTTTGCTTGTTAAGGCTGAGATTGAAAAATTATTGGAGGCTGGATTTATCCGCCCTATTGATTATTCCCCGTGGATTTCAAATATTTTCGCTGTGGCTAAATCAGATAATAAAATAAGAATGTGTACTGACTTTCGAGATTTAAATAAAGCTTCTTTGAAAGATGATTTTCCCCTCCCAAACATTGACATGATAGTTGATTCTACAACAGGACATGCTTTGTTATCCTTCGTGGATGGTTTTTCAGGATACAATCAAATTTTCATTAATCCTCAAGATCAATTCAAAACTACTTTCACCACTCCTTGGGGTATGTTTTGTTGGGTAATGATGCCTTTCGGACTTAAAAATGCCAGCGCAACTTATCAATGAGTGATGACCCTTATCTTTCATGATTACATGCATAAGATTTTAGAAGATTATGTTGATGATATTTTAGCCAAAATCATTCTCCGTATAGATCATATTAAGATCCTTCGTCAAATCTTTGAAAGAATTCATAAATATCACATGTGCTTGAATGCCCGAAAATGTGTCTTTGGCGTGGATAGTGGAAAACTATTAGGATTCATAGTTTCACATCATGGGATTGAGGTGGATACTAAGAAAATAGATGCTATTGTCAACATGCCACCTCCTAGAAATGTGTCTCAACTCAAAAGCTTACAAGGAAAGATTCAAGCTATTCGTAGGTTCGTATCTCAACTTGCAGATCATACTTTTCCTTTTACTCAACTTCTCAAAAAGAATATCACCTTTCAATGGAACGAAGATTGTCAGCAAGCATTTGAAGATTTAAAGGTATATTTGGCTAATCCTCCTATCCTTCAACCCGCCGAACCTTCTAAGCCCTTTCTTCTTTATATAGCTACTTCCTCTCATTATATAAGTCATACCTTACTCGATTATGAGACCCGATATTCTATGATAGAAAGACAATGCTTGGCCTTGGTGTTTGCGACTCAGAAATTGAGACATTACCTTTTAAATTCAGAAGTCCACATCATGGTAAAGTTTGATCCTTTGAAGCATCTTTTCTCTAAAACTGATTTATCAGGGCGCCTAGCTAAGTGGGTTATGATGTTAACTGAATTTGACCTTAAATTTGTTTCACAAAGAGCAATTAAAGGGCAAGCATTGACCGATCACTTAGTTGAGGCCCCTTCACCTTTCTCCTTCCCTAATCTTGAGTCTTTTCCTGATGACTTCATTCTTTGTACAAAGAAAGATGAAACTTGGGAGTTATACTTTGATGGCTCTAAGTGTCGTATGGGATCGAGGGCAGGTGTTGTTCTGATTTCTCCTACAAAGAAGTCCATTCCCTTATCTTATAGTCTCAAATTCCTATGTACCAATAACATTGCTGAGTATGAGGCTCTTATAGAAGGAATAAAGGCAGCCTTGGCTTTGAATATAAAACACATACATATTTTTGGAGATTCTCAACTGATTATAAGACAAGTAACAGGACTGTATCAAGCAAAACAAGACAAATTATCACAATATAAAGACCTTGCTATCTCTTTGTTACAAAAATTTGATTCTTACACCATGGAACCTGTTCCTCTAAAAGATAATCGACATGCGGACGCAATGGCATGTGTGGCTTCTCTGGTATCTTTAGAGGACCCTGTGGTTGATCTTAAATTTGTTATTCACAACCTTATTTCTCCAGCTATTGTAGATGATTCTAGCTTGGTGACATGTTGTGACTTTATAGACTCAGATGAATGGTATTCGCATATCGTAAGATACTTGACCGATGGTACCTTTCCTGATTCCGCCAATAGGAACACTAGGGCTAGAGTTCGCAAGCTGTCCGCTAGATATATCATTCTTTCTAATGTTCATTACCGAAGGGGTTATAACGGTCTTCTCCTTCGCTGTCTTAACAAATCGGAAATCCCTATTGCTCTTGAAGAGGCACATTCAGGTGCCTGTGGGGGGCATTTTGGACGCAAATCCTTGGTTCAAAGGTTGCTTCATATGGGATATTATTGGCAAACTATGCAGCGGGATTCTTTTTCATTTGTTAAGAAATGTCATCAATGTCAACAACACAATAATCTGATTCATGCTCCTGCCCAAGAACTTCATTCTCATGTAGCTTCTTGGCCTTTCTCTGCATGGGGGCTGGATCTTATCGGCAAAATCTCTCCTCCTTCATCTCAAGGACATGCTTTCATTATAACCACAACAGATTACTTTACAAAGTGGGTAGAAGTTGTTCCCCTTCGCTCTACTACTGCTGAAGTGATTTGTCGATTTCTTCTAGAAAACATTATTTCCCGATTCGGGATACCTTCCACTATAATCTCCAATAATGGGACATCATTTAAGAACAAGGACGTGAAGAAATTCCTTGAGAAGTATCATATCAAACATCGATTTTCTACACCATACTATCCTCAATCAAATGGTCAAGCCGAATCATCTAATAAGATAATTGAACAAATTCTTCGCAAAACCGTGAATAAGCATGGTAAGGATTGGAGTACTCAACTAATCTATGCTCTTTGGGCCTACCAAACGAGTGTACAAATTGCTACAGGAACCACCCCTTATAATCTTGTTTATGGTGCTGATGCTATTATGCCTTTGGAATTAGAGATTCCATCACTTAGAGTTTCTCTCAAAGGTATAGTAGATGATGACTCTTATAGTGAACAAAAACTTCAACAGCTTGAGATGCTTGATGAACAGCGTATAAATGCTCTTGAGCATATTCAAGCGTATCACAAAACTCTACAACGAAGCTATAATGATAAGGTTATTCAACATTCCTTCTCAGTGGGTGACTTAGTTCTCTATGAGAATCAGTGCAATGTGAATGCCTTACCTAAAGAAAAGGGAAAATTTAGTCCTAATTGGCTTGGACCATATATTGTTATTGAAGATTATGGATCAGGTGCTTATAAAATAGCGGGTGTAGACGGTACACCTCTTAAAGAACCTATAAATGCTATGCACTTGTGTAGATACTATGCTTAATTCCTCATTTCTTATCTTTTATTTCATGTATCTTCTTTGCACTTCTTCAGAATTGGATAATATGTTAGCATATCTTTGTTAGAGCAAATAGAATTAAATGATGTTTTGTTTACTCTATATTGCTTCATTCCTGAAAAGCGTGTTTCTTTATTCTATGATTTGTCTTGAATTCATCTATGTAAATTGCAAAAGATTTACATTTTCATTATGTTGGCATATTATACAATGTCTTTATGTGTTAAGTAGAGTTGTATCATGTTACTTATATGATTCTTAGGCTTAACACATATTTCTTCTTTATCATCAATGTAGTACTTGATTAAATACTTTATTTTTATTAAGTCACACATGTATCAATTTAATCATGGAGCATTGAGAAATCAATCACATGGGAATTAAATTCAGAACATACATGTACATCTACCAAATGTATTAACTTTAATCAAAATACACATTGTTTTAGACATTAAGGATAACACGTTTGAGACAAAGAAGCATGTATATATATATATGTGTGTGTGTGTGTGTGTGTGTGTGTGTGTGTGTGTGTGTGTGTGGATCAATATACAAAGGTAGGTCACTATACATCCAAAATGTGACCTACCCTACATCATAAGATCATCTCTTATCCCTAGGGCTAGTGGCTGGAGAGTGATGACTAGACGCTCCCTCCTGATCTGGCCGTGAAGGTGGACCCATGGGTGTATAGCGGGATATAGATCGTGAATGACTCCGAGAGGAACTCCTATGATCCCTATCCATAAGGATCACATGATACGAGGTAGCCTCAGCCTGAGTGGCTGCTAGATCACGCTGTACCCACTGAAAGTCCTCTGATAGAGCTCGCTCTCTCTCCCTCCATATTTCCACCTGTACTCGAAATGGGAAAAACAAGTCATCATGCCGACCCGCGTTCCCTTGAGGTCTATAAGCAACTTGTGAGGAACTAGGGATCTGTGCTATCATGGAAATATCTGTCACTGCTTGCTGGATCAGGGAACGCCACTCCTGCACATTAGCTGTAGCAGTAGAACAGATTTTGTGTTAGTACCATTCTATGTCATCAAAACATTGATCAATCAATATAAAACTACTATACCTGGATCTCCCTCACGTCAGTAGGGATCGTGATATGGTAGCATCTGTGACTAGGAACTACTAGGCTCCCCACGCTTGAATGATCTGTGCACGATGGGTACAGGTCTCTGTATCACCTCGTGTTCCCCCTTCTGGGGAATGAGAGGAGGATCTAAGGCTATGGTATCATCTCCTGAATGGTGAGGAGCTGCATCTGACTCCTCCTCATCATCTCTAATCTCCTCCTCCTCGTCATCCTTGTCCTCATCTGCATCCTCGTTCTCCTCATCATCATCTCTATCTGTGTCATCCTCCTCTCCTTCCTCCTCCTCCTCGGCACTAGGCTGATCTCCTATGGGTAGATCAGGACCTCCTACCTCCTCATGACCCTCTCCCTCCTCTGGCTCCTTCGATCTGGATCCCTGATCCTCATCTCGGTCTCCATGTCTCCATGGACCTGGATGGCCTGTCGGGTGATCTGGTGGAAAGATAGGCCCCAGGTATGTCCTCAAAAACCATGAGAGATACCTGTGCTGTGCTCTGAGATCTATGGCATAATCAATGACCACATCTTGATCGGATCCCTCTATATCTGTGATCTCGATATCATCTATCATAGGTCTCGCTACTGCTCTGGGTCTGGGAAGGACTTGTGAGTGTCAAGTGTAGATGGGTACATCGGCTGGAACACACTGCTCTAGCCCAAACTGCCTCTGTACTCGATCAAAGTAGAACGGGACTATGATATGTGGATATCATCCTCTCAGTAGGCGGTTCCTCTGTAAGCATGCTAGCTATCTCTCCATCCCATCCCATCTGTGCATCCGCAGATATGGTCTCCATACAGTCACCTTAGCTGTCAATCTATCAAATGTCACTCTCCAATAAAGTAGATCCCCAAATCTCCACTCACTGGTAAGTGGATAAGCAAATACCCTAGGTCGCTCGCTAGCTGCACTCATCAGATAGCCGACAGGCCTAGTGCATGTAAAGTGCTCAAATATCCACACCTGCAGAAGTGTGCATGTCATCAAGCTGCAACCCTGTCCAAAAACATACTCCTCGAGGTCGTGATAGAGATGTACAAGCATACTCCGACCCCAGGCATATACTCTCCTATGTCTCTCCATAGCCCTGATGCACCATGTGAGACCCCCATACATGTGTGTACCTCGCCCGTTAGGGCAGACAACTAGTGCAATGATGGCAATCATAAGACGTCTCATGAGGGGACCTCTCCTATAGGATGTAAGAGCCAGCTGGCCATGATACGACCTTTCGTCTCGCTCACCATGACTCTCCCTATACAGTATACCTTCTCCCTTTGATGGTCCTCTGCTGACCGATTGGTCACGTATGTCACGGTAGCTCCTCTGATCGGTAGGCGAAGAATGCGGTACACATCCTCAAGTGTCACTGTCATCTCCCCTACTGGAAGCTAGAATGTACATGTGTCAGGATCCCATCGCTCCATGAGTGCCATCAACATCGCAGGATGAAATCGAATGGCTGGCATAAGAATCATATACCACAAACCTACTATAGATAATGTGTCTCTCTCTGCCTGAGTCAGTCAGGGAATCTGATCTCGCAAACTGCGAAGAATCTACCCTGTCGTATGCTCTCTCATGTATGGGAGACCCTGCAATGCAGAAAACATCAGTGTAATCAGTAATCAATCATCACAATCATCTATGACAAAAGCAAAAACTATCGAACATCGAAAGCTCACCCTCGCCAAGTCCTGATTAGGACCATGGCGCCCTGAAAGGACCATGGCGCCCTTCAGGGACCATGGCGCCCTTCAGGGACCATGGCGCCCTTCAGGGACCATGGCGCCCTTCAGGGACCATGGCGCCCTTCAGGGACCATGGCGCCCTGATGGGACCATGGCGCCCTGATGGGACCATGGCACCCTGGGTGGGACCCAGGGTCAGATTCCAGGGCCCGCATTCGATCACAGAAAATCAAAGTCAATAGAAATGCAGAAAGTCAAAGTCAAAGTTTAGTCAACTCACCTCATCCAGTGGCTCGTCGTCGATCACGGCCTGTCGCATGATCTCAATCCTTGTGGGATTCTTTGATCATTGTGAAGGCATGATGATGGCTATGTGGGCTCCGCTGCAATGAACAATACTCAGAAATCAACAAAGTGACAAATGCAATAGTCACTTTCAAGGTATATACTTTCATTCCTTTACCTTTACTTTCAAAACCCTAATTTTCCTCTATCACTCATTTCATCATAACTTGAGTTTGGGAGATGTGATTTTCGAACCGTTTGTTGCGTAGGAATTGTATTTTTGTTCCCTTACTCCCTTGATGTTCCAAAATGTGCTCTGATGAAGCCTTTTTAGTGAACATCTCTCATCAATAATCGCTCACACAATTTGTCGTAAGTAAACATGCTACCCTGTTTCACCTCCCTAATAAGCAAGCCGAAATAGGGGGGGGCATATAGCTACTTGCAAATTTCATCACCTTCCTTAGTAAGCATTAGGTGATTTTTTGATCTAACGTGTGTTTTGTAGGGTGCGGTTCCTAACTGTGTACTGCAGATACCGCTGGGGGCTTCGTTCGACGGACTTATGGATATATCCTTTTTCAAATAATGTTTACCTTTTTGTACCTTAGCTTGCATATGCACGTAGTACTCATATGACCGCTAAAGTGGGGGCTAAATGTAGCGTCATAAATTGTATGCACTTGCTAAAGCAGTACAATTTCACACCTAGTTTAGCACCCGCCTTGGCGTAGTTTGCATTTTGCATTGCATTTCTCCTTTAGCACTTAATTAATCAAATTAATTAGGTCTAAGGTCCTATTTCATCATCTTCCACATCATAAAGTTGGGCCCTTTCATTAAAGTGTGCCCCTTTCATTTTATTCCTCCAATACATCATTTAATCGAAAACCCTAATTAAGTCCTATTTTGAACTTGGGAGCTTGATTTCGGGGGTCAAAACATCTCAAAATCACCTGTAACTTCAGGATTCTCTCTAAAATCATCATATCCGACGGCCCTGGAAATTTGGTGAAAAGTTGTCGGGACCATGGCGCCCGGAGTGCACACGGTCCCAGACATTTTTCCCAAAATTTTAGGAGCGCGATCCAATCATAAAATAAAGCTTAACCCCAAGAAATTGGCGGGAGATTCAATCTCTAGGTCAGCCAAAAGTTGAAATTAAGACCTAGGGTTTCATATATAAGAGCTCTCTTTCTTCATTGGAAAGGATCAGGGAATTTTGGTTTCAAGGACCTTCTATGCAGTGAAAGAGCAGATCTTTGAAGACTTCAACAACATTCAACATCCATCTATCAAGCATCTATCAATTTCATTCATCCATTTAGGGCTTTGAAGGCATTGAAGAGCAATAAGGGATCACCGACTGAAGATTGGCTTGTACCCCTCCCTTGGGGTTGGGTATGATTTCATGTTGTTTTCATGCCTTTGCATAAGTCTCATTATATCACTTGTATTCATGCTTTAGATCTCTTTACATCTTGATTTGGAGCATTTACATTATCATTTACAAGCAATTAGGGTTTACTTTCTAGGTTGCTCTAGTTTGCTTACTTGCATTTTAGGATCTTGCACACACACAAGGTCTGCACACACACACTACTTTTACAATACAACTTGGCTATTCATGGTGGTGGAAATCACCAAAGTGGGGGTTTGACTAAGGCAAAACCCTATATAGCCGCCCAAAACACCTTTTCAGATATAAGTGCAGATTTTGGGATTCAGACGACGCCGCAAGTTGCAGATCCGAAAGAAGCAGACGGAGACCGAACCATACACCAAGTTTCAGAGCAAAAGCCCAGGACAGGGGCATGGGGCGCCCTGTTCCTGCCATGACAGGGGCACTAGGCACCCTGGTCCCTGGGACAGGGGCACTGGGCGCCCTGGTCCCTCTGTCAAACAGCATTTTTGACAGTTTTCCAGGTTGCAAAATAGCAGTTTCAGGTGCAGTTTCAGGAACAGAATCAGGACAGTGGCACCTCTGTCCTGAACATTTTCACTCAGATTTTAACTCCGGGTACGCATCTGCATTTTTTTCTTGTCCTTGTGTTTGCAGCTTTCCATTGTTTAACTTCAATTCTGCAATTTTGTTATTAGTTCATACTTGCACTTGGAGGTTAGGAATTGAACTTGCATCATTTTATCTTTCAATTACAACAAAGGAATAGAAACCCTAATAGGTAGCCCGTGGCTCTCTCTTTCACAAAAAGAAGTAGCCAATTGTGTGATACCTCTAGGCTCTTTCGTATTCCGCAATGTGTGTCAAAAGGTAGGATTAGGACATGTTAACCTAGTCTCGCTTTTTCCCCTACACAATATTCTACTTTTTTTTTTGGTACTAATTCTCTATGCAGCACCTTGGCATTACGTGTGACGAAGACAAAAAAAGAATGAAACAACTAACAAATCTTATGCAGGTTCGCTAGTCAAAGACCAAACAAACCAAACTCCTAACTTAGTGATTTTGTAGGTTGCCTTATATTCCAACCAAACTTCGTGTTTGTGATTTTTAATTAGGCACCTAGTATGTTTGGTCAGTAGGATGGAATGAACATGTGTTCACTTTGCTTGTCGAGTTTGACATTGGAGTTGGAGAGTATGCTCTCATCCTTCTTAGGGTGATAAAAAATTCAGACCTTCGATACCATTCTCATGTTTTGGATTGTTTGTTACCTTTAGAGGGCCTACCTTCCCGACCATTTGCTTTCTTTTGCAAGAAAGTGACAATCGTGAGAGGGGAACGACCCAAAGTGAGCATAGCTAGAGTACCTTGGCATTCTAACTCACTATAAGTAAATACCTGATGGGCAAAAGCTTTGAAGGAAGGGTTACGTGGGAATTGTAGTTACTTGGGAAGTGATGACCCTTGGACTCTTTCTCATATCAGCATCTAAGTAGGGCCTCACGCTCTAAATCGTGCTTGCGTGACTACATTTGTTTGGTATCTTGGTGGGCCTATGTCTCAATCATGCTTGCATGACACCAAGGAGTAGCGCTTAATAGAAATCCTTATTAAATACCTTGTATTTAGAGGCCAAAATCCTTCTAGTTGCTTGAGAAGGAGGAGTTCAAACACTTGGAAGAGATACTAAGTTCGCCCTAGGGAGATTTCCATGGGGACTGATGCTTGGCTGCCCTGAGAAGTGAATGTCGTGGAGGGGAACCCGTGGGGTCAAGCATCTATGTATTCTCCTTAAATCTCATAACGAGTCTACCTCTCAAGTACCTACTATCCTTACCTACCAGAAGAAATGTGTGAATGAGCATGATTGTCTTGAGTATAAGTTAAAATATCTTGTCTTCTTTGCTTGTCAAAAGTTGAGTTGTGTCTCATTTCAAAAACAAGACAAATTGATTCAAAACAAGGTTAAACACAAGAGTATTTCATTCAACAAAGTTCAAAACACCTTCAAACATGGTTGTCAAACATTTTTCAAAATCTTGTCTCAACATTCATGTCACTTAGATTTAGGTCCTCCATTGTCCATACTTAGGGCTTAGAGCATCATTCTTGCATTCCACTTGGTTCATTTCATTTAGGTGTCCATTTGCATTTCCTTATTAGGTTCTCATTTAGGTTTCCCTTGCATGTCATTATTAGGTCCTCACTTAGGTGTCATATTGCATCTCCAACATTAGGTTCATCCTAGGTTTGCATTTTGCAAATTCATTGTCAACTACCAAGGTTAGGTTTCACCTAGGTCATACTCCTTTGCATATCAATAAGGGTCATCCATTTGCATGTGTCCTCTTGCATTAGAGTAATACCATTTCATAATTCAACCTTAGGTTTTGTCTTAGGTTGACATTGTCATATATTTGCATTTGCATCTTTGTCCTCATAACATTAGGTCACATCTGCATACCCTAGGTCTCTTCATTAAGCTTAGGTCATTATCATATCATATTAGGGTCATTTGCATAGTAATTGTCCCTTTGCATATAGTGTCAAAACTAGGTTTTGTCATACTTGAGTAATCCAAATCTTTGATAAACCCTAAGTCATTGTTAGGAAGTCTAGACCTTATCAAACTTTTATCTTTTTGTCATCAATGTCATTTGGTCAAACCTAGCTTAGTATCCAAGCATATAGGGGAGACATTGTCATTTTGTCCTTTTGTCACTTGGTCCTTTTGTCCTTTCAGGTCTAGACATCATTTCAATTTCCTAAGGGTCTCATTTTTAGAATTGCATTCATGAGTTTGTCAAAATCTTGAAAAAAGAACAAAAACATAGGTTGCATTCTTGCCATAGATTGCATTTTCATCTATTTAGTTTGCATTTAGTTGCATATCATATATTATCCTTGAAAAATTCCAAAAATATTGCATTTGCATAAGTGACATACCTGTTGAAACAAGGTCAAAATCTACGAAGATGGGTGAACCAACGTATCAACCCATTGACAACATATCAAACTCACAGTTTCAAACTAGTCAAAAAATACAAATTGAAGGTTCATCAAGCACATCATTACCACCATATGGAATGGTTCAACTTGGACCACCTCCATTATATGAACCAGTGTTTGTACCCATGAAACCAAGACATGGGAGTGTTCCACCAACACCAAGAGGAAATGCACCTTTTGATTGGAATCAACCGAACCTGCAACATGACATTCAAACTCAAACATTATATGAGGAACAAACTCTTTCACAAGGATTTGGTTCAGATCAAGGCATTCAACAAGAAACAAATCCAAGTATTTTACCAGATTCTTCATTAGATTTTGATGCTTCCGATGATGTTGATATGTTCCTTAAAGATCCAAAGTTGACGAAAAAGATGGATAAATTCTTGAACAAGGTCTTTAAGATGTTCCCACAAAAATATCTTGACATGATGAGTAATGTGACCTCCTCAAGTGAGCAAATAAATATGCAAAAACAACAAGGTGGTGAGCTATTAAGTTTCTCTCCACATTCAAATGAAGAAAATGTGCAACAAGAAACTCAACATACCTTGATGAGTAAACGTGCTTCAAAAGCGTTGACAATGACTATTCCTCAAAAGTCACCATTTTAAACAATAAATAATCTGTTATTTAATACAACACCTATAACACAAGATCAAATGAGGGCCACACAAATATTGACAGTTGTCCCTCAACAAGAAGTGGTTCCTCGCATGCATAAAATTGGATCAAAATCTAAGATGCAAGAAAGCTTTATGACTAGAATGTCTGATCTCACCAATATCCAAAACAATTCCACAATGCAACAAAGTTCCTATGTCCCATTAAGTTCAATATATTTGACAAATACTCAAGTACCTGTTATGCAAAATATTGTGACAGATCCTTCGATAATGGCAACACAAAGAGCCACAAATAGTGGTTTGCACCAACAACAAGTGTTACAACAATTGAGTAATACACAAAAGGCACAATCAAATGTGCAAACAAGCAATGCACAACAACAACAATATCACATTCAACAACACGTTGCAGTGTCTTCTGCACCATTACAAATTAATTCAAACTTGCAACCACCACAGTGGATTGGACAAACAACACAGCAAGTCAATGCAAGTGCCATACCACATCTTAAGGAGAAACAACAAAAACCTCTCAAACAAAGTTTTTTTCAAATGATGGGATTTACATCAAGACAACAACAATTGGCACAAAGTCAACAAATTCCGATTCGTCAGCATCAACAACAACATGTGCCTCCATATGTGCCAGGCAAAACAAGTTATCATACTTCACAACCACAATTGATGTCTGTGCAAAATCAACAACACCCTCAATTGCAATATCAACCTAGGCTACAAATGATGATTCCACCACAATAAGAACAACAACAAGGTCAATATCAAGGCATGGCACAACCACAACAACAAGAGCTGTATCAAGAACTTTATACAAATCCCTTGTACTATTTGGAAATGCAAGATTTAATGCCATCAAATGCTTCTCTTTTAGAGAGTCCCACTCAAATTCCATCCCCTTCATGCCAAAGCATTAATCCCTTGCCAAAATCCCCCATGCATATCCAAAGTCCAACCCCATGTCAAGAGGATAATTTAGAGCATGAAGAAACATGTCTTGAAATAGATCAAGATCAAGATCCTGAAACCTTATCATCCCATCCAATTGTTGACCAGGATCCCATTTCCCCAGACACTCACAATGATTCCATTATTCCTGTCAATTCTATCCAAGAAAACAATGTCCTTTCAAATCCCATTGACATTCCACTTCCTAAGAAAGATCAAGATATCCCTTCCATCCTTTTCGATGATCCCATTGAAAGTCCAGAACAAAGCAACTTTAAAGAGGATTCCAATGATCTTCCTCCTTGTCAAGATCAAATTATACCTTTAAATCCTCCACAAGATCCTTTTGTTCCTCCATCTCCTTGCCTTAATCCCACATATCCACTCCAAGGTCTCATTTCTTTTGATGATCCCATTATTTCTCCCATTCCATATCTTGAAGAGCCTATCATTGAACCATGTCCACTACACAATCCTAGTCCCCCTCCTGATCCTAATCCCCCTCATGATTCTAATGTGTCAGTGCAAGATGTTCATGAACCCTTGACATGCATAATGGGTTCTTCCACTTTGGTCCAATCTGATCCACTTCAAGATCTCATTATTTCTCTCATATCATATCCACCTTATAATGGACTCGCGTCTTCTTCCCAAAGAAAAGAGTATCCTACAAGTCAAGATATTCATAAAGGCAAAGGAGTAGATCTCCATAAGCAAGAATCCCTTCATGTCAAAGAAAATGTTAAGGGTCATGTCTACACAACTCACTCTCAAGACATTGGTATCCCTCCATCAAAATAAAAACATACACTTTCCCCATCATACCTTCCATCCATCTTAGGTCCTTATATCCCTTCATCCTTTATGCAAGGTCAACAAAGGCACACATCCTTGAGTCAATTTCACCAATCCAAAAGAAATCCATTTCATTCATATCCATCCATGCATTCATTTCCCCCTCCAAGAAATTTGGATGCCAAGCATAAAAGTCATAAGTCTAAAAATCCACATGTATTCAAGGATCAACATGTCAAAACAAAGAGCAATATGATCTATAAAGAAAAAGAAATATCCAACAGGCCACAAAGGCCCACAGAGCAAAATAAAGCAAAGTCAAAATATATATGGGTTCCTAAATCCCTTGTGCAAGAAATGCACTCCAAGGAACCACAAAAGCATGAAAAATCAAAAACCATGTGGATCCCTAAGCAACTCCTTGAAGCACAAAAGCCTAAAGAAACATCCAACTTGGCATCCAAAATTGCTATTCCTCCATCCAAACCTCTCAAATTTGTTCCTCCACCACCTTCTTCATCCATTTTGGGCCCTTATGTCCCAAAATCCCAAGCTATTCCTCCATCCAAATCTCACAATCTGAGATCCATTTTTCCTCCATCAATCCACCACCCGTCAAGGTGTGTGCCAATGTTGATCTTGCCTCCACTGAAGCCCAATTCTTCCAATACCCTATCCATTATCCAATGCATATTTTCCATCATTCGATCCCTTTGATCCCATCCTTTGCACAAATCCTTGCCTTAGTTTCATCTCATTTTCCATGTCCTTATCCTACCAACGTCTTTGAGCATACTTTTAAAAGGTCATGGTCCATTTTTTTTCAAGGCTACTATCCAAACAAAAGATGCTTGAGTCCTTCTTCCATCCCCTATCATGTGTCCATCTTCTATTGAAAAAGTCAAAAATCAAAAAAAAAAAAAAAAAAAAAGACAAAGAAAAAAAAAGTAAAGCAAAAATAATTAGTCCACTGGTGAAAACCTGGCAAACAGGCACCTTGGGCAAGTACCGTGATGAAAACCTGGCAAACAGGCATCATGCATAATTTATGAACTTCTTGCACACCGTACTTGGGGGCAGGTTTCCTCCTTCATATCCTTTTGTCCTTCATTGTTCCATTATCCTATCGAACCCATGTCATTACCCTTCATATCCTATTGTCCCTCATGTCTAGTTCCCCTTTTCCACATTTGATCTTGACAAGGCTGAGGATCTTCATGAGTATCATACATCTTGTTTGCAGCTTTTAGTCCATCATATCTTTTGGTCTTTATCCATTTGCTTATTACAACCTTTCATCCATATTCCCTAGCTTATTGCAACTTTCTGCCACTATCCCTTAGCCTACCCCGACCTTCAGTCCATGTCCCTTATCCATTCTTGGTCTTTCTTATCCTATCCATATCTTATCACTATCCATACACTCTTTATGTCCCTTGATCTTGATCTAACATAAGGACGTGAAATGCAAAACATATTTTTCAAAAACCTCTTGACATGTCCCTCATGCCATGACATTGTCATATCCAGTCTCTTGTCCCATCACGCAATAGCCCTTGAAAATTGCATCTGTATTGTCTCCATGATAAAAGGCCTTTGTCTTCCCTCTATCCACCAACATTTCAGAAAGCCTATTTATTCACCTGTCATATTCCTTGCCTTGCTAGACACTAGGGGCAAAATTCCTAAAAATCAAATAATGTCCTGAAAAAAATCCCTAAAAATCATATAACGTCCTGAAATAATCAAAAAAAAAAATCACATAACGTCCTGAAATAATAAAAAAAAAATCACATAATGTCCTAAAATAATCCAAAAAAATCATATAATGTCCTGAAAAAATCCCTAAAAATCAAATAATGTCCTAAAAAAATCTCTAAAAAGTCAAATAAAGTCCTGAAAAAAACGAACAAAAAAAAATTTCAAAACATCAAAATCTAAAAATAATTCTTTCAAACATTTTGAATTTTGTCAATAAATGATCCCTTTGTGCATAAACAGATCATTGAGCATACATCCAACGACAATCTATCAAACATTGTGCTTTAATGAAATCATGTATTAACAGATAAACTGTTCGATCAAACCAGGCATTCAAACTGATCAAAATTGTCATGTCAATCACTCAACATCCATATCATTTGTCCTTGTCACTATTATCATGGCTCTTATACAGGGTGTGGTATACTCAAAACGAGACTGTGTCCTGTCTTAGACAAGGTACCGCATTCCCTGAAACTAGACAGCATGATCATTCCTATTTTCCACTTTTGACAATGACAATCAGACTATTTGTTTGAATTGGTAGAATTTGTGAGTCTTATCTTTTACTAATTTATCATGTTCCTATGTTGCTTGAGGATGTCACTAAGTGATTTAGAGTGACCGGGATGGCTCATGATCCCTTTTGTTTTTTGTTGTGTTTGTTGTTTGTGGAATGTTTGTCATAAATTGGGGCAACTATATCATTGGGTGTCTGTGATAAGTACGTTCGCTTTGTGAATGCCGCACATACCTCGACCCTTGATGTATGCACCCTAGGATGCTTCACTCATTCCATGTGTGCGATGTGTCTGTCTTTTGCAAAAGGGGTTGCGTTCCAGCTCTGGCCTTCAATGCCATGATGCTCTGCATCTGCTTTTCTATAATAAATAAAGGTTCTCACCTACTTATGTGCATTTGTAAAAGCAAGTTTTCCTTCATCTCTAACTGTCCTCTGTCTAATTTTTGCTTACTAACATTTCTTCCATCAATCTTGGCAGTCTGTTCGAACCTATCATCTTCTGTCATTCTTATCGATCAATTGGCCTCTTTTCTAGATTTTTTTGGCCAATTCCTTGAGGGGGCATGCATATGTTATTGTTATTGTCTGGGGCATTTTCATTATTGTTCTTTGAAACAACGCTTAGAATTGCATTGTCTCAAAGAGGGGCAAAATGTAGACGTCTAAAAATGGTCAACGCTTGTGGAGTCATACCTTAACATTTGCGCATTGCCTTATTTTAGGATTTTTGCATCGCATTAACATTTCTTCTATGTTGTGCACTTGGTCTTTATCATTTGCGAGCATCGAGTCCTTCTTCTGCATTCTTTATTTGTCTCGCTTTCGAATTTGGTCTTGTCGATAACAATCTTTAGTCATGATTTTGGTCGATCTTATCCTATCGCATCAATGTGCGTGCTCATTTGTTGTATTTTGGACATCGTCAATCCTAATCAATGATAGAATTAGGGTTTTTGTCCTCTTGTCGATTTTGCAATCGATTTGTCATCGATCATTGTTCTTTTCAATCTTGTCATTTTGCGATTGATTTGTCATCGATTGTTGTCCTTTTTCAATCTTATCATTTTGCGATCGATTTGTCATCGATCCTTGTCCTCTTGTCAATCTTGTCAATTTTGTGATTGATTTGTCATCGATCATTGTCCTTTTCAATCGTGTCAATTTGGATCAATTAGTCATTGTTCCTCATCAATTGGCGCTTATCAATTTGGTCTCTTTATCAATCTTGGTTAATTTGTCAACCAATCTCAATCGTTTGTCAGCATTGGTCCTTTGTTAATCAGAATCATGATCGAATTGACATCAATTATCTTTTGTCAAGACCTAATTGTCGTCCTTGCATTTCTAATTCATCTTCTAAGGTTTTATGATTTATTCATTTAATCTTGTTTGTCATTTTCCCTTTTAGGTTAAATAATTTATTTATTTATCCTAAGTCTTCTTGTCACAATTAAATATTTATTTAATTGGCTAATTAATTCCTCTCTCTTTTTGTGAATTAATTAATGAATGAAAAATTATTAATTAATTTACCTAATTTCCAATTTACTAATTTCTCCTAATTCCTAATTTCCTAAATTCCATCAATTTCTAATTTCCTAATTTCCAATTCATCTAATTTTCTGTTTTCTCCTATTTTTCTAATATTTCCCCTACTTTCATGGGAATGACATTTCAATCTTGTCAAAATTTGTCATAATTTGTCAATCAATCAATTTTGCATAGCAACCTTGTCAATTTTGTCATAATTTGTCAATCAATCAATCTTGCATAGAAAGTGTCAATTTTGTCATAATTTGTCATATTTGTCATTCTTGGTTTGAAATTTCCTTTCAAATCTCTTCATGCTAATCTTGTCATCTCTCCAATTTGTCTATAAATTGGATGAATTTCTTCAATCAGAGATCGGATCAATCAATCACGCTTCTAGTATCCTTACATTGTCATCTCGTCTTGTCAATCTTGCTTTCATGCTATACCTTTGCATTTGTAGGTGAGATCCACAAACAAAGCAATTTGAAGGAGAAAGAAGGACAATGGAGAATTATGGAGGAGACATTCGCGTTTGTAATGGTTTGCATTTGATTTGAATGTCTTGTTTTCATATCTCTATTGATTGTAATTAGGATTTTCTTATCATTGCAATTTAGTTTTCATGATTGAGCTAGTTTAATGTTTATATTTGCTTTGATGGTTTCCAAATTCCTATCTACACTCTCTTTTTTTACTCACCGATTACTCCCACCCTTTCTTCTCTCTCTCTAAGCCTCACACTTCACAATGCCACTCTTGGATGCCTTCCTAACCAATCACTTCTTATTGGTATGCTTTACTATTAAACCTGTAACAGTTTCCCAGTTACTCTATCTCTACCAATTAGACCTTTTCGTCGGTGACCTACTAACACACACTCTGAAACTCTAAGAAATAACTCTTAGGTAGGTGGTCTTTCTTTCTTAGGCTCTCTTTCCTCTCACACCTTGCATCTAGCATCAACTAATTTCAGTCTCGAGTTCACATATTTATCTTTTAGGGTACCCACCACAAGCAACATTCAAACGGTGTCGTGTTAGGTTTTTCCTTCACCAACTCAATCTGTATTAGATTTGATCTGATATGTTGTTCTGGAATGATGATCTACATGTCATCAATCATCACCACTAACACCTTGCCTTCCAAATGTGCGTTTAATATATTTGGATGTCTGTAACATGCTTTTTTGTGTTTCTCTGTCAAACGCCAATAATGGCTCGACTGTTTCCTTCGATAAATGGGTACAAATATCGTATCCTTGTTCAATAATCTTGCCACTTTGTCTTCCTCAAGCCACAACATTCTACCATCCTCCCATGATTTGTGGGTTCTTCATAAAAGCCGACCTACTTGTAAACTATTGTGTCGATGAGTACTTCACCGACCTTTGCATGCTCACCACCTAGTTTCCACCTATCATCCTTGTCGACATCCACCTATGCTCAGTTTGCTATGTCGGTTTGGCATCATCTTCAGTCTGCTATGTTGATTAGACATCCTTCACCGACCAAGGCTAACTACCAGTTCAACTCACCTTACCAGTATAACCTTACTTCACTGGTGGACCTTCATACCCGTTGACCTCTTCTTTATCAATAGATCAACTTGACCTTCCATAAAACATGTTGGTCCAACTACTCAGTCCATTTACTGGTAGCATTAAACTTCTCTATGTATACCGGTTCACATCCTTCAGTTCTTCTTTTGCTTGCTTGCCTTGCCTTGTTAGTGGTCCTGCTTTACCAGTAGATGATGCATTTCATGTGTACCGGTAACATACCTTTTTGTATGGTTACACACATATGGATTGACATCATCATGTCTTACTTCTCCCATACCAGTCACCACTACTTACTTAGTGGTGACCATGCCATACCATTTGACATCAATGACAACCTAATGCCAACAATAACAAAACAAGGTCTAAAAAGAGGGTTATGACATCCTTCCCCCCTTAAATTGTGCATTGTCCCGATGCACTTATTTAATATAACCATAAAAGGAGTTGTAGTCCAAGATAAGTCTAAGACAAAAAGGAAACAATTGTTGCATCTCAATAGTGCCCTCCCATGTATCATTCTTCTCATCATATTGATTCATTTGTACCTTGCATCGACCAACCTCTCTGTTGTACAATTGGCACTTGCGCCCCTCCAAGACTAAGAATATCTCTATCGTTCTTCCCCCCAATTCTTAGGAGGATCATTCTTTGCTTCATCATACCTTAGTGGATAAGTTACCCTTTTTGTTTATCATTTCCATCATAGTTACCCCTAATATTTTGTATCCATCCCTTAGAATTTTGATTAGGATTTATTCCTTTGATTGTTGTTGAATTGTTGTTTTCCCTTGAATTCATGCTTCCCTTGTCAAAATTTTATCTTGTTGTTGCCAGGGCTTGAATTTTCCTTCCTTGTTTTAAATTTTTCTCAAGTTCTTCATTCATGCCTTCAAGTCCATGCACATCAACTTCTTCCCTTATGTTGGTATTTAGCCCTAAAAAAATAACTTTCAGGTTGGACCCTTCTCATCTTTTGATACATAGGTTCATGCTTTATCAATTTGGAGAACTTATTCAATATTGTTGAATATTCAAAACCCCTTGTCAAAGATTATAAGATCATGTCACCTTCTTAAATAATCATAATAACCACCCTTCAATGAACAATTGATCTCGTGTGATTATATCCTTGTTTCATGTTAATCCATCAACTAGTTGTTTTCTTGATAAGTTGATAGGGACCCCATAATGCCTTAGTTGTTTCACTAATGTCCTTTAGTTCTAAGTATTTTTCCATTTCATTCAACCAATCTTCATCTCCTTCACAAATTTTCTTTCCTTTGATCTTAGGTTGGGTAATTTCCTTCAAATCCTTAGATGGCTCTAACATATCATTTTCTCTCCTATTATACATCTCATTACCTTGATTATTGTTATGGTTGACATTTTAAATCTCGCTTCTATTTTCAATACCATTTTGTCTTTCTCTAAGGTCTTGCATTGATTTTTCCATGGAGTTGATCTTATCCCCTTTTATCAGTTAAGATGTTGATTATAGCTTCAACTCTTGTTGTTGATTCACTCCTTGTTCTTGTTGATTTCCATCATTGTTAGCTTCCCTTTGACTCCTTGTAGTGTTGGTATGAATTCCTCTTCCACATTTCCTTACCATATAGGTGCCCTTGAAATTTGAATTTACTATTCAATTTATGATTTAAGATATACAAATTTATCTCTACTACTCCCAACTGCTTCCAAGATACTCTTAAAGATTATATAGTTGAAGTGAGCTCAAGGCCTAGATGTGAACCTTTTCTCTAATACCACATGTAATAACCCACTTATCTTAATCCAAAATTCTTGACTAAATTTTTTTTCTATTTTTTTATATAAATATTGATTTTTTATTCTTACTTATTCTTTATTGTGTTTGATTCAATCACATATTCAGATACATCTCTCCAAATAGGATAGGAATCTAACCATACGGGTTAGGCATCTATTCATACAAGACTAGGCATCTAACCATACGGGTTAGGCATCTATCCATACAGGATACGAGGTTTCATCTATTCAATCTAGGATAGGCATCTACCCAAACGGGGTAGGCATCTATTCATAAGAATTGGATATTCTTTGGCTAGAGGCTTTAGACTCATCGAGACCATCTGAGTCCTGTTTCACTCTCTAAAGACTACACTCCCCTACTAGGAATGCACCGAGGTAGCCATCTTTACGATTATATAAAATAATTATTTAAACAAGCTTGATTTTCGCCTCAAAATATAGCCTAAAGCCTTGGAAAGTCAAGAGAATCCATATAAGATTCCTTCTGCATTGAATTAATTTTAGCCATCCAATTAGCATTATCTATACCCTTTGATTTAAAATACCAAGAAGCTTCGAGAACCAACTATTCACCAATAACCAAAACCTAATCTCCATCCCCGAACGCCTGAGTACAAGGGACAACTCCGTCCCTAGACTGCCTACATGCCCATTTTGGCACAAGATCGAGGCATAAAGTATGTAGTTCTCGTTTCTAACTATGGTTTAATATAAACTCTTTGGTGGGTACACAACCCTTTCTAGGGTCATTTTCCTAGATAGTTTCTCTGTGGTTGCTACCCACGATGGTAGCTTTATAGAAAAAAGGCTCAAGGTGGTCTTTTGCTTGTGGCCTAAAATAACTAAGACCTATTTCCTATTATATACATCACCCTTAATCCATTATCATCTATTGAAATCATCATGATAAAATAAATTCCAAGATCATAACACAAAACCAAACCCTAATGGGGTTTTCTAAGGTTTGACTAAGCGAATATAAATTCATATTAAAATTAATCTTTTTAGATTATCGATCCAAGGGGGATTACCTGCCCCTTGGATTTTAACTTCCAAATGACCCTTATTTCTCCCTGGTGGTTTATAGGGATGATGACACAGATGTCATTGTTGCAACTTTATTAGGCGTTAAGTGGAGTAGTTCAACGTGACAACACTACCCGTAAGCATGACCCCGAGGCACCATAGATACCAAACGTTGCTAGTTTTTGGTTTCAACTCCTCTTGTTTAGTTGTATAACTAGGAATTCAACTTTGCATTCATGAATCTTAAATGAAGCAATACATTAATATAAACTATGAAAATAAACTATTATTCACAACAAATTATCGCTTGAGATTAAAAATAAGGTATAAATTTTACGTAAATAAAGGAACATAAACAAATCAACTACTTTGGAGTGGTATTATCTTGAAAGAAAACTATGATAGTAATTAAAACTCTGAAACTTGAGCTAAATACATGAAAGTACTATTTGTTTGGAAACTATGATACTTGTAAAATATAACTTATGAAAATGATTTGATCTACTCATATTATATAATTGTTTTGAAACAACCATTATTCTTGAAATATAAATCATAATGCTTGGAAGGTACTAAATTGCTTAAAGAAGATTAAATGATTAAGTAGCAAGACTTTGAAAATGAATTTAGTACTTATTTGTTTGAAGGAAAATCTATTTTAAAGTAAGCTTGAAAATAACCAAGTTATTGATGAACCAACTGATTATCCCACTTGGAGTAACATAAATTTTTATCTTTAATTATTCTCTACAATGATAACTTTCTAAGAATCCTAATACTTAAAAGGTATTAAATTATCAAATAATAATATTTTGGAAATAAATTTAATATTTACTTGTTTGGAGGGGGAAAACTATTTAACAAAAAACTCACATTATTTTTAATTACTAATTGTTTGAAAAAAATAAGATTAGAAGAGAGTCTAAATAATTGATAGTTAACCAATAAAGTTCCTAAATAATTCTAATCAATCTACTTCTAGATGCTTTTGAACTAGTGTCAAAACCTTTGCAAGATTATAAAGGGATAACTAGCTATTTCTTATATTTCTTTCCATAGTAGTAATTAGAATAATGAACAATTATTTACTTATATCTAAGATGAGACATTGGGTTATTTCTCAAGTTTCACATGTAGGTATTATGTTGCACATGCATGTAAGTGGAAAACGCCATAAAATTTACAAAGAATTATATAAGTAAGATAGACATAAAAAGAAAAATTATAGTATTATTATTATGTGAGGTTTTAATTTTTTTGCACCCAAAATTAATATATTTACTTTTATACCATGCAAGTTCTAGCGTGACATTTTCTTCTTGTTTGCTAAGGTATTTATTAAAATATTAGACATATATGAACTTGTATACTAATATAACATAGTTGTATTATAATAATTAATATTGAACTAATAGTTACAAGCCATGTCAACCTCCAATTCAATTTTGTCCAAAACCTCTTACAAAAAAGTTAACTCTTTTCTTACAATTATAAATTTAATAATACATGAATTAAAAGATAATAAATAATGTTAAAATGATCATGAATAACTAAAATAATAATTTTATAATAGTTAAAAGATCTCTATCTTATATAGATAAAGTATGTATGTTTTAAGCAAAAGAAAACTGACCTTTTTCCACTCCAAGAAGGAAAGCCATGTATAAAAAGCTTCCATAAATCTTTCACGTACCTTTATATTGGATCTCTTTCCCTTATTTTTTTTGATGATATAGGAAATCTAATTAGAAAATTCCTATTTAAGTGGAGATTAAAATTTAGAAAGCCTAAGACTTTTAATTACTATCATTTAATAACCTTAACATTACAGGTGACCTTACTATCTCATGATATTTTTATTATAAAAGGACAATAAGTTTCTTTCTTTCTTTTTTTCCTTAAGATCATCTTCATCTTGCTTTTTATAATATTATAATATTTTTTTTTAAAACAAAAGTGGCAAGTCACTGATATATATATATATATATATATATATATATATATATATATATATATATATATATATATATGAAAACTGATTCAAGAGCTCAATAGGGAAAGAATCAGGAAGAAAAACCTATATCCTTGCTCAGATACAATAAAAAAGATAAAGGGGCAATGAGAAGAAGCCCCCCGAATCCGAAGAGATAGATAATGTCTGCCCGTAGAATGAGCCGCTTAGGGGCCAAAATTGGAATAACAGGTCAGGACGGGACCAGAGGAAACCATGCAAACTGACCCCAACAACCGGTTGTTGTGCAAACTGAGAAGTGGGAACTGGTTGTCAGAACACTGAAGAGCTTCCATGACCAATTTCTAGTTATGTTGTACCTGTACTTTGATACTGGTATGTTGACTTCATGACCGGTTCATAAAAAAGAAAAGGCTTCAATACCGGTGCTAGCCGATAAGCTAATCCATCCCATGGCTTCATCCTGCACCAATAAGTTGAGGTCTGGAACCCTATCTGCAGCCCAACCCCTTTCCATAAATTGTGAAATTGGCACGCAGGGGTCAACATTGTCTATTTCCAGGATCTCCATTAGAGCCCCAACTTTAATTTTGACTCTATGCACAATGTGGTCGTCCAATTGTCTGTCGAATTGATGCAGGTCGTTCTTCACATGATGAAAGTTTTGCCATTCAAGGGCTAGTTTAATTCGGTCATAGAATACCATGTAAGCATGGCTAGATTGAATAAAGTGGTGTGGGAAGAGGCCCCCAAGGAGAGCCAACCCCTACCATAGATTATATTTTGATAGGGCTTCATGGAGCGAGGCCGGAGAAAGCACATCTTGTCTTACCAACTTGAAGAACACTAATTCAAGCAGAGGGATAGATTGCAAGAGATCCAGAGCATTTGACAGAAAGGAACTGAGAAGTTGGTAGGGATACAAAATCCTTTTGGCTTGAGGGGATAACATCTCCTCACCGATGAAGTCTTTAACAACTCTTCTCAGTTGCGGATTGTGTAGAAGAAAAAGTTGGTCGAGGTCCCTATCATTGATGTGTCCATGAAAAGCTGCCGAAGGTTCTGAAATTTGCACTGAAACCTGGTCGTTCCATGGCATATACTCCAAGTGTATTTTCCTGCATCCTCCGCAAGAATCGTTCTCCATATTGCAGAGCACTGAGATAATTTAAAATTTTAAAATTTTCAAAAATTTCCACTGAGAGTTGTGTGTATATGAGTAGGCTGGATCCATTTATAAACAAAAATTCCCATCTCAAAATGCAATAAATGATTGGACTTTAGGATCGTGTTTGCGATTCTTGCATTAATTTTGTGCCTGTGTAGTCGAGGGGGTGTGTGAGAGGCCTAAATCTATTTTGCCCCATGTGAAGTGACGTTATGGAAATCCCCAGGTACATCGCTTTAAAGTTCCATTCATGCCATCTACAAAATCCATTTAAAAGCGTAAATGCAAGTGTCCTATCAGCCTTCTTGTTTACAGGCACCAATTAAATGCTTACATGCGAGTATTTACTAGGAAGTAGCTTGTGATAAGAGTGTTGTACTTTCCTTCTGTACTAAATTGAGCATTTTAGGAAAAGAAGATAGTTTAGTAGGAGTTGCAACCAACTCCATTAAAATTCCATTGCAGCCCATATTTGCTAACATGTTAGCAATGAAATTGCCCTCTCTTAATGTGTGACTGACAATGTAGTCTGAGAAAGTGTTGAGAAGATCCAAGGTGTGCTTCAAAACATAAGATAACTACCAAGTCTTGGATCTTCTTGAGGTGATGGAGTTGATAATAACTAATGAATCACCTTCTATGTGTATATTAGAGAAGCCACACTTCCTTGCTAACACCAGACCGACTAGTAAGGCATTTGCCTCCGCCAAGTTATTCGTACCCAGAGGGATGGATGAAGCTTGGAAGGCACACATTTTGCCAAATTGATCTTGAATGCAAACTTTGATTCCCAACTTCCCTGGGTTTCCACGGGAAGAATCGTCAAAGTTGATCTTAAAGAAATTAGGTGCTGGGGGTACCCATTTTATGGACGACCTGTCGCTCACATAAATTGAGGACCAATTCAAGGGAATCCCTATTGGAAAAATAATACCGTGCCAAAGTTTTACAATTGCCTTATCCCACCAGGTAAATGACTGGATGTCCTTGGAATTAGTGAGAGAAGAATTAATGATTTCTATAATCGAATTTTCCAATTTGATCAAAACTTGATCCAGAGATGAGGGTGTTTTCTGAAAATTCTTTTATTCCTCTCCCACCAAATGGCCCAAATAATGTGAGCAGAAGCACATTTCCAAATGCCTGAGAAGGTTGATGTAGAAAATAAAAGAGGCCAAGAGTTAAACATATCCCACAGTGATTTCGGAAAGGGCAACATAACTTGGAGTTTATTCATGATGAAGAACCAACATTGGGAGGCAAAGGAGCAATGTAGAAATAAATGGTCAACTAATTCTTCCTCTGAGTCACAAAATACACAATTGAAAGCTTATGTAATGCCTAGTTTTACTAATCTATCTGTAGTTAGGATTCTTTTGTTCAGAGTTAGTGACGCAAAACACCCTGCTTTTGGTAAAATAATGTCATTCCAACAGAAAGAGTATGCCCGGCTACTCACCTTGTTGCTGCAACCCTGCTGGAGGGCATTGTAACCTTCTTTAATCGAATATTGTCCTGATTTTGAAGTTGCCCAAAATAACACATCATCTCTATTAGACATGATAACTATCCTATTCAATAAAATATTAGCCAATGAGGAAGATTGTTGGGTGGATATTGGGAGAAGAGTGGGATCTTTCCAGATTATTTTCCCTGAAAAAATTTCTACTGCAGACACATAGTCACTCAATTTTGTACCCCAATGAGTTATAATTGTGTTCATAATGTCTTCCATGTTATCCAAATGAGCAATAGGAGGATGCCCACACCATGAGTATGTCCAGAAGTTAGCACTGAGACCATTGTTGATTTCCCATGAAACATACTTGGATATTAGATTCCTTGAATCCATCATGAAGTTCCAAATAGCAGACCCCTTTGGAGGGTCTAAAATTGTCAACACTCTTGATGGTTGAGTGTTGTCCAAATATTTATCTTGCATAATCTAGCACCATTTGGAGACAAGGTTAGTGTACATTTTCCAAATCAGTTTCCCTCCAAAGGCCTTGTTGCGATGCTTCAAATTGTGAAGTCCCACTCCCCCTTGGGATTTTTGGCATGACATATTTTCCAGAGAGGTTAAGGGGATTTTCCTTTCATTTGTCATTTTACTATTCCATAGGAAATCTCTAACTAGTTTCTGTAATTGTTGGATGATGGATGAGGGAGCTTTGAGGACAGACATGTAATAGTTCGGTATTGCTGTTAGCATTGACTTGATAAGAAGGATTCTTCCTAATAGTGAAAGCCACCTTACTTTCCAAGCTGAGATTCATGCCTCAATTCTACCAATGACAGTAGACCAATAAGACGGTTTGTTTGATCCCATGAAGAAGGGGATGCCAAGGTAGGAGGATGGAAATTGGTCCATTGAGAACCCCAAGGTCTTGCATATTCTTATTGACAAGATTGAAGGTGTGTTGAAAATGAAAATCTTAGACTTGGCTGCATTTATTTTTTGACCCAAAGCAGAAGAATAGATATCCAGTGTTTGCTTGATGAGCCTGGCTTCATTTAGAGAAGACTTACCAAATAACAATGTATCATCAACTAAGAGAGAGTGAGTTACTGTTATTGAAGTACCTGGAAGAGTGACACCAAGACAAAGCCCTTTTGAAGATTGAAAATTGATGTATCTGCTCAAGGCATCTTCCATGAGAATGAAGAGAAAAGGTGACAAAGGGTCACCTTGTCTTATTCCATGTGTGCTTTGAAAAAACCTAGAGGGATAACCATTTATTAGAATAGAAAAATGTGTGCTTGAGATGCAAGTTTTGATCCATTTGCACCATTTGTCTGAGAAGCTGAATTTTGATAATACTTTAAAAAGAAAATCCCACTTAACTCGGTCGTATGCCTTCATCATATCAAGTTTGATAACAAAATTTTCTTGTTGGCTTTCATGGACAGAGTGTAAAACCTCATGCGCTACTAGGGCTCCTTCCATAGTCTCCCTACAAGGGACAAAACCCCCTTGTTCTTGTGAGATGATCTTAGGTATATGGTAGTGCATTCTAAGGTAAATAGCCTTAGTTACAATCTTATATATTGTGTTACAAAGAGAAATAGGTCTGAACTCTGTGAATGATAAGGGGGAAGGGGTTTTTGGGATGAGAACAATATTTGTTGCATTAAAACTTTTTAGCATTGATCCCCTTTTCCTGGATTCTTCCATTACCTCTAAGAGGTCAAAACCAATCACATCCCAACACTTTTGAAAAAAGAGGGCAGTGAACCCATTCGAACCTGGGGCTTTATCTGAGGAAAGGGAAAATATCACTTTGTGGACTTCCTCCATAGTGAAGGGGGCCAGAAGGGTGTTGTTATCCTGGTCAGAGATCAGAGGTGGGATAGATTGCAATAGAAGCTCAACATTATCCTTCCAAAAAGGATCTAAATTAGAGGGTGGGGGGGGGCTGGAAGATTCTTAAAAAACTTAACTCCATGTTCTTGAATATCTGCTAAATTTTTAATCAATACACCTGAGTCCTCATGCTTGATTGAGAATATAAAATTAGAATCTTTTCTTTGTTTTGTGGAAGCATGAAAGAATTTTGTATTCTTATCTCCCTGCTTCAGCCAGAGCTCTCTTGATTTCTATCTCCAATATTCTTCTTCTCTCTTACAGACTTCTGCCCACTCACTTTGAAGACCCTTCTATGTAGAGTGTAGGAACTGATCCAGGCCCTTGGAAATTGTGTTTTTGTTAACTTCTTCCAATTTTTGGGCAATGATTTTTAATATTATAATATTATGTATATGATATTTAATTTTTTTTTTTTTTTTGAACTCTATAATATGGATATAATTTATTTGTCTATTACAGATGTGATGGTGGAGCAGATGGAAAAATTATTAGCAATGTCGGTCTACATCCAGATTCCATTTTATATTATTTCTCTGCTGGAAACTAAACTCGATATATAATTTAAATATACTTTATTATTTATTAATATATTTATTTATTTATAATTAAAGAAATATTTTACTTTATTAATTTATAATTATTTTAAGTCTATTTCCAATTTTTTTTTCTCTTAATTAAATATCTATTTTTTTATTGAATATATTTATAACCCCAATCAGATAATGCAAAAGAAACTTTAAGAATAAAAAACAATATGTATATTGTGTTTCTTTATTATGCCAAAGGCGTGTCTTCTATGAAATGGATGACCTTGGGAAACACATCGACGGCTGAGAAAACCCCTCTACCAATGCAAGACGATTGAGAAGATTTGAACCATCCATCGCTTTCAGTGCTTTTTGGGCATGTTTTGACAGGTCTCTTACTTTCCCACTTCGGTTTTTTCCTTTTACCAGGACTATTCACGATTCACAATGAAAATAAATGACAATGGTGTTCCATAACAAATGCGTTTTAATTTTAAAGTCAGGTTCGTTTTCTTTCTACGTACCATGAATGGCCTATTATTTGGCAACGTTACCAATGTGGCACCCTCCATTCTTCCTTTTTGGATTTCCCCTTACTCTGGAGAAGACAAATTAACTACGCGAGTAAAAAGTATTTTGCCTGAGCCAAAAAAAAAACATGTAAGAAGTTTTTTATTAGCTTAATGCTTATTATTATTTTATTTTTATAGTTTGAGTAGATTTAAATTTAAAATTATAATCATGTATTTAATGAACGTGATATGAGCCTCTTATAACATCAACTAGACTGTCTTTATTCAATTTTAGAGAATTCAAGTTTAATTTTTAAGTTTTTATTTTATATTAATTTTATATTGAATTAGAATTATAATAAATTAAATATATAAAAAATTAATAAAATAAATTATAATTAATTTTTTCATTATCATTTTTTATTAAATTAATAAATTTAATTTTATATTTATGAATTAGATTTAAATTTAAGTTTAATATTATATTTTAAGTTAGAATAAGAATTAATATTAATATCATATAGATTATTTATATTATATAATTATATAATTTTAGGTTCCAATATACATAAAATATTTTCCTTAGTTATCTATTGTTATTTCTAATTTAAACATAATTACAAAATACCTATAAATATATATTTTAATCAATTTAATAATATTGTGATCATAATTAATAATTATTTTAAATTATATAATTATTTCATTTTTTTTACTTAAATAATTTTCCATTAAGCTTAGGCAATTATAATTAATAATTTTAGGGCTATAAAATATTTGAATAACCATCACCAACCTCTCTAATTGTAAACTCACAATCACATCAATACGTACAAAATAAATCATATGAAATTTATACATTTAGATTTAATTGCTATCATAAATATAAGGTTGTTAGCTTATAAATATAAGAATAAATTAATTAGTTAGAATTAGAATTAGAATTAATATTATATAGATTTTTTTTATTATATAATTATTTAATTTAGGGTTTCAATATATTAAAAATATTTTTCTAAGATCAATTATTATTTCTAAATTTAAAATAATTATCAAATATCTATGGATATTTTAATCAATTATAGTATGATTGTTATCCTAATTAATAACTAGCATATATGTCTTAAATTTTAATTTAATATATATAACATACGCCGAGAGATATCCTTCTCGAGGCGCCTATTTTTAATCAATTTTGAACCCTAAATTGAAATAGGCGCCTCGAGAAGGATATCTCTCAGCTTATGTTATATAGATTAAATTAAAATTTAAGACATATATGCTAGTGGCAGTTGCACGGCGCAACATGGAAAACATAAAATAAATTAATATATAATGATATAGTATCTTTTTATTAAAACAAATTATATTATTGTATTACTATATTATTATATTATTTTATCGTTACAATTTTATATATCTATTTAGACTATTTTTATTACTATATATGTGTTGCAAGATCAAAGCAAACACTAAAAGATCTAAGATATATTAAATTTTATTTAATGGCATGTATTATGGTTATGGTTAGCGTTAGGGTTAAGGTTAGTGTTATGGTCGAGGATAAGGTTTACATCATGGTTTGGATTAGGGTTATGATAATGGTTGGGGTATATATCATTGTTAGGTTTAGGGCTAAGGATTATTGTTAGGGTTAGGGTTTATGTTTATGGCTAGGTTAGGGTTAAGGTCTAGAGTTATGGTTAGGATTATGGTTAGGGTTATGGTTTACATCATGGTTGGTGTTGAAGTTAGGGTTACAGTTATGGTTAGGATTATGGCTAGGGTTAGGGTTTACATCATGGTTAGGGTTAGGATTAAGGGTTAGTGTTAGGATTAATGTTAATATTTATATCATGGTTATGGCTAGGGTTAAGATTTACATCATGGTTAGCATTAGGGTTATTGCTTGGGTTAGGGTTTACGGTTTGGGTTATAGTTAGGTTTAGGATTATGGTTATGGTTATGGTTATGGTTATGGCTATGGTTATGGCTATGGTTAGGGTTAGGGTTACGGTTAGGGTTAGGGTTAGGGTTAGGGTTAGGATTTACAACATGGTTAGGATTAGGGTTTACATCGTGGTTAGAATTATTGATAGGGTTAGGGTGTACATTATAATATTATTAATATATTATAATAGGTGATTGGGGCATCCTAAGGGTTGTAGAGCCATTCCCCATTTTTAGGGTTAGGGTTTAGGGTTATGATTAGGTTAGGTTAGGGTTAGGGTTATGATAAGGGTAATGGTTTAGAGTTGTGGTTAGGACTAGGTAAAGGTTATGGTTTACATCATGGTTCAATTACATTAAAGTTAGGGTTAAATTACTATTAAAGTTCAATTAGGATTAGGGTTTGGGCTAGATTAAGGTTAGGAATATATTAGGATCAAGGATCAATTTGGGTTAGGGTTAAGTTTAGGGTAAGATTATTGTTAAGGTTAGGTTTTAGGATTATGGTTAGGTTAGCATAATGATTAGGGTTAGGGTAAAGATTATGATTAGGGTTATGGTTTGGGGTTCTGGTAAGTTTATTGTTTAGATAATGGTTGGGGTTAGGGTCATAGTTAGGATTATGACTAGGGTGAGGGTTTACATCATAGTTAGGGTTAGGCTTAGGTTTGGGGTCATGATCAACATCTTTGTTTAAGGTTATGATTTACATGATGTTTAGGGTTAGGGTGATGATTATGGTTGGGGTTAGGGTTGAAAATTAAGGTTAGGGTTAGGGCTTAAGGTTAGGATTAGGATCATGGATAGGATTTACTCTTAGGATTAGAGATAGGTTTCGAGTTATGGTTATGGTTAGGATTAGGTTTAGGGTCAGGGCTAATGATTATTATTAGGGTTAGGGTTTATGGTAATGGTTAGGTTAGGGTTAAGGTTTAGAGTTATGATAATAACTATGGTTAGGGTTATGGTTTACATCATGTTTGGGGTTGGAGTTAAAAGGTTAGGCTTATGGTTAGCCTTAGGGTTACATTTATGGTTAGGATTATGGCTAGGGTTAAGGTTTACATCATGGCTAGGGTAAAGGTTAAGGGTTAGTTTTAGGATTAATGTTAGTGTTTATATCATGGTTATTGTTAGGGTTAGGATTTACATCATGGTTAGGGTTAGGTTTATTGCTTGGGTTAGGGTTTAGGGTTTGGGCGATAGTTAGGTTTATTAGTTAGGCTAGGGTTTATATCATGGTTAAGGTTAGGGTAACAATTATAGTTTAATATTAGAGTTAAATTTATGGTCATGGTTAGGGTTTAGTGTCATGGTTATAATTATGTTTAGGGTTTACATCAAAGGTAGGGTTAGGGTAAGCACAATCATAGTTACAGTTAGTATTAGAATTATAATTGGAGATATGGTTAGGATTAGGATTTGGTTTATGGTTGTGTTTTGGATTAAATATAAGGTTAGCATTATGGTCAAGGTTAAGGTTTACATCATGGTTAGGGTTATGATTAGGGTTAGGGTTTAAGGTTAGGCTTATGATAATGGTTAGGGTGTATATAATGGTTAGGGTTACCATCAAGGTTAGGGTTTGGCTTTGGTTTAGGATTATGGTTAGGGTTAGGGTTTAGTTGTAAGGTTAAGTTTATGGCTAGGGTATAATGTCAGGGTTACAATTATGTTTAGGGTTACATCAAAGTTTAGGGTTAGAATTAGGGTTACGGTTAAATTACATTAAAGTTAGGGTTAAATTAGTATTAAAATTCAATTATGATTAGGGTTTGGGCTAGATTAAGGTTAGGAATAAATTAGGATTAAGGTTCAATTCAGGTTAGGGTTAAGTTTAGGGTAGGATTATTGTTAGGGTTAGGGTTTAGGATTATGATTAGGTTAGTGTTATGATTCGGGTTAGGGTAAGGATTATGATTAGGGTGATGGTTTGTGTTATGATTAGGTTTATTGTTTACATCATGGTTGGGGTTAGGGTCCTAGTTAGGATGATGGCTAGGCTTAGGGTTAGGGTTATGGTTAGGATTAGGTTTAGAGTTAGGGCTAAGGATTATTGTTAGGGTTAGCGTTAGGGGTTATGGTAAGGATTATGGCTAGGGTTATGGTTTACATCATGGTTGGGGTTGGAGTTAGGGTTAGGTTTATGGTTAGGCTTAGGCTTACATTTATGGTTAGGATTATAGTTAGGGTTAAGGTTTACTTCATGGTTAGGTTTAGGGTTAAGAGTCATTGTTAGGATTAATGTTCATGGTTATTGTTAGGGTTAGGATTTACATCATGGTTAGCGTTAGGTTTATTTCTTGAGTTAGGGTTTAGGGTTTGGGTTATTGTTAGGTTTAGGGTTATAATTATTATTATGATTATGATTAGAATTTACATCATGGTTGATTAGGGTTTACATCTTGCTTAGAATTATGGATAGGCTTAGGGTGTACATCATCGTTAGGTTTAGGGTTACTTTTAGGGAAACAACTATCCAACCCTTAGGATGCATCAAGATATCAATACCCTTCATATATTATTAATACATTGTAATATATGATTGGTGCATCCTAAGGGCAGTAGAGTCATTCCCTATTTTTAGAGTTAGTGTTAGGGTAAGGGTTAGGTTTAATGTTATGATTAAGGTAATGGTTTAGAGTTGTGGTTAGTACTATGGTAAAGGTTATGGTTTACATCATGGCTTGGGTTAGGGTTAGGGTTAACATTGGTATTATAGCTCTAGGGTTATGTTTTACATCATGGTTGGGGTTAAGGGTTAGTGTTAGGATTAATGGTAATGTTTACATCATGGTTAGAGTTAGGATTATAGTTAGCATACACCATTATTAGTGTTATTGTTGAGATTATGGATAGAGTTAGGGCCTTGGACTATCGTTAGGTTTAGGGTTTGAATCATGGTTAGGGTTAGGGTAATGGTTTAGGATAGGGTTTAAGATTAGGATTAGGATAATAGTTAGGTTTTACATCATTATTAGGATTACCTTGGTTAGTTTAGGGTTAGGTTATGGTCAGGGAATTGAGTCTAGATTAAGAATATTGGCAAGGTCGGGGTTTGATTATGATAAGTGGTGTTTGATCATCTCAGAGTGTATCAAAAGAGAATGTCCAGAGGATATAACAAGAAGGTTGGACAAAGAGAATTTCAGGTTGGTGACCTAGTTCTAAGAGAAAATCCTAAAAATCAACAGTTTCGAGACAACAAAGGGAAGTTTGAACCCAACTGGCTGAGTTCCTATATCGTTACTACATCTTTTGACTCTGGTGCCTATCAACTCTCAATATTGGAAGGCGAACAACTCTGCGAATTGATCAACACTATCCATCTGAAGAAATTCTTCACCTAAATATTCTCTGCTCCAGTAGCCTATATAGCTAAAAAGCCCTGAAGAAATCATAAAAAATCAAAAAAAGTCCTGAAGAAATCCAAAAAAAAAAAGGGGGAAAAGAGAGAAAATGCTTGGTGAAAACCTGAAAAATAGGCACCTTGGTAAAAAAAAAATATCTCTGCCAAGTAGGTGAAAACCTGGCAAACAAACGCCTCTTGTCCTCAAGTGCTCTATCTATCAACACAACATTGGCATTCCCGCTTTCATGCATCTTTTCTTTCGCCTGTACATATTTTAGTCACTTTTGTGACATCCTGGTTCGTTGGAACCCTCATGGCTTGAAATTGATCATTGTCCTAGTCTTAGGTTAATCGACTGAGAACTTTACATGTCCTAAGCAGTATCAACCAAGTCATCTTTACGTCAGTGATACCCAATCGTCCACTCTGAGTCAGTCACCTGTCTCCTGACTACTAAAGAGTTTTATCACTGAGTAAACAAGCAAAACAACATTATTGAAAACAATCACTGAACAATTTGAGCTATGCATGAAAATTTTCTTTCTGTGTTGTCTTTTATATTGGTTTTCGATTATTATCCCTCTGAGTAACTCGAGGAAGTCTATCTTGACTAAGAGGAGCAAGGATTGGGGCATACACCATTATTAGTGTTATTGTTGAGATTATGGATAGAGTTAGGGCCTTGGACTATGGTTAGGTTTAGGGTTTGAATCATGGTTAGGGTTAGGGTAATGGTTTAGGATAGGGTTTAAGATTAGGATTAGGATAATAGTTAGGTTTTACATCATTATTAGGATTACCTTGGTTAGTTTAGGGTTAGGTTATGGTCAGGGAATTGAGTCTAGATTAAGAATATTGGCAAGGTCGGGGTTTGATTATGATAAGTGGTGTTTGATCATCTCAGAGTGTATCAAAAGAGAATGTCCAGAGGATATAACAAGAAGGTTGGACAAAGAGAATTTCAGGTTGGTGACCTAGTTCTAAGAGAAAATCCTAAAAATCAACAGTTTCGAGACAACAAAGGGAAGTTTGAACCCAACTGGCTGGGTTCCTATATCGTTACTACATCTTTTGGCTCTGGTGCCTATCAACTCTCAACATTGGAAGGCGAACAACTCTGCGAACTGATCAACACTATCCATCTGAAGAAATTCTTCACCTAAATATTCTCTGCTCCAGTAGCCTATATAGCTAAAAAGTCCTGAAGAAATCATAAAAAATCAAAAAAAGTCCTGAAGAAATCCAAAAAAAAAAGGGGGAAAAGAGAGAAAATGCTTGGTGAAAACCTGAAAAATAGGCACCTTGGTAAAAAAAAATATCTCTGCCAAGTAGGTGAAAACCTGGCAAACAAACGCCTCTTGTCCTCAAGTGCTCTATCTATCAACACAACATTGGCATTCTCGCTTTCATGCATCTTTGCTTTTGCCTGTACATATTTTAGTCACTTTTGTGACATCCTGGTTCGTTGGAACCCTCATGGCTTGAAATTGATCATTGTCCTAGTCTTAGGTTAATCGACAGAGAACTTTACATGTCCTAAGCAATATCAACCAAGTCATCTTTACGTCAATGATACCCAATCGTCCACTCTGAGTCAGTCACCTGTCTCCTGACTACTAAAGAGTTTTATCACTAAGTAAACAAGCAAAACAACATTACTGAAAACAATCACTAAAAAATTTGAGCTATGCATGAAAATTTTCTTTGTGTGTTGTCTTTTATATTGGTTTTCGATTATTATCCCTCTGAGTAACTCGAGGAAGTCTATCTTGACTAAGAGGAGCAAGGATTGGGGCATACACCATTATTAGTGTTATTGTTGAAATTATGGATAGAGTTAGGGCCTTGGACTATGGTTAGGTTTAGGGTTTGAATCATGGTTAGGGTTAGGGTAATGGTTTAGGATAGGGTTTAAGATTAGGATTAGGATAATAGTTAGGTTTTACATCATTATTAGGATTACCTTGGTTAGTTTAGGGTTAGGTTATGGTCAGGGAATTGAGTCTAGATTAAGAATATTGGCAAGGTTGGGGTTTGATTATGATAAGTGGTGTTTGATCATCTCAGAGTGTATCAAAAGAGAATGTCCAGAGGATATAACAAGAAGGTTGGACAAAGAGAATTTCAGGTTGGTGACCTAGTTCTAAGAGAAAATCCTAAAAATCAACAGTTTCCAGACAACAAAGGGAAGTTTGAACCCAACTGGCTGGGTTCCTATATCGTTACTACATCTTTTGGCTCTGGTGCCTATCAACTCTCAACATTGGAAGGCGAACAACTCTGCGAACTGATCAACACTATCCATCTGAAGAAATTCTTCACCTAAATATTCTCTGCTCCAGCAGCCTATATAGCTAAAAAGTCCTGAAGAAATCATAAAAAATCAAAAAAGGTCCTGAAGAAATCCAAAAAAAAAAGGGGGAAAAGAGAGAAAATGCTTGGTGAAAACCTGAAAAATAGGCACCTTGGTAAAAAAAAATATCTCTGCCAAGTAGGTGAAAACTTGGCAAACAAACGCCTCTTGTCCTCAAGTGCTCTATCTATCAACACAACATTGGCATTCCCACTTTCATGCATCTTTGCTTTCGCCTGTACATATTTTAGTCAGTTTTGTGACATTCTGGTTCATTGGAACCCTCATGGCTTGAAATTGATCATTGTCCTAGTCTTAGGTTAATCGACAGAGCACTTTACATGTCCTAAGCAGTATCAACCAAGTCATCTTTATGTCAATGATACCCGATCGTCCACTCTGAGTCAGTCACCTGTCTCCTGACTGCTAAAGAGTTTTATCACTGAGTAAACAAGCAAAACAACATTACTGAAAACAATCACTGAACAATTTGAGCTATGCATGAAAATTTTCTTTGTGTGTTGTCTTTTATATTGGTTTTCGATTATTATCCCTCTGAGTAACTCGAGGAAGTCTATCTTGACTAAGAGGAGCAAGGATTGGGGCATAATATTTTCTTTGTTTTCTGCTTGTAGGAATGATTTTGATGATCTGAAAACATCTAATCAGCTGGGTGTCTGTGATAAGTGCCTTCACATTAAGGTGAAATCGCCACACATACCTCGACTCCACTTATTTGAATGCTACAGGGAGGTTCCCATCATTTCTTTGTTTATTTTGAGGGAATTTCTTTATTGTGCAATTTGAGTCCCTGCGAAATCTGTCCAAGGATATGAACAAAAAATGGGTCATTACGGACAAGATAATTAATATTGTACATGAAAAGCAAGGAACCCTAATGTGCTTGTTGTGGTTGTAAAACGCTCAATGATGAAAATTAAGCTTTTCAAATCCAGTGACTAGGTTTTGGTTGCATCTCATTTTGCATCTCATCTTGCATTTCATTATGCATCTTGTGAATTTAGAGTGATTTCGGTATGGTAACAATGATCTCCTTATTTTCTGCATGAGAGCTGGAAGCTTCATCATTTCTTAGCTAAGTGGTCTATCTTTTCGTCATTTCTTTGATCAAGTACTTGTGTATTGAGATGTTTTTTATTAAGGTAAAAACAAGTTTTGAAAGGACCCCGAAACCCTTTACAAAAGGAACTTAAAAGATAAAGAGTTAAGAAACCAAAAGGAACAAACCAATGAAAAGATAGCAAAAAACCATAGAAAACTAGATAAAGCCCCAAAAAGCCAACAAAAACTAGGGTATTGCTAGTCCCATACAGGTCTTTGATATTTTCCCGAAGAATAGGGATATCCTTAGCAGAAGCAATCGCAACTTTCTTGACACTTACCCTGGTCCTCTTTGTAGCAACACCTAGAGTAGCTTCCCCACTGCCAATCTCGATAGTATCTTCATCCATGTCAAGGTCCACCACCGGTTTAGGAGATCTGGAATTATCGAGACCTTAGCAATATCCTCAAGGTTTTTAGTGACAGCTGACAGGATATTCGGGATAATGCCCAGCAAAATTTTTATCGCCACATACCCTTCTTCCAGCGATTTAACCTTCTCCTCCATATCCTGCTTCCATTTTATCTGATCCCTATCATAATCCTTCCTTTTCTCGTCCGTCTGCTTCCCATTTTTTTCCAAGTTATTCAAAGGTTCATATGTCCATCTATCATAATCCAATCTAGCCTCAGTGAGTTTTTTAAGGTTATCCAGGAAAAGCCCTTTACCAGCACTTTCCTTATCCTCACTTAAACTATCCTTAGTCAAATCCTACTCAGGTTCCTTGTTCTCCTCCCTCTCAGAATTCGCATCTTTATCCTCATTATCCTCGTCTTCCACATCCACCATAGGTTTGCTGTTGTAATTGCCAGGGCTAGCACTGTGGATTGGGCTGTCACTATCGGACTCATTCTCATCACCTTAATCCTCTACACCCACCTCCTCATCTTTCCAGCTGTCTTCACCATCAGAATCATCCATATCCATTTCACTGTCGTCTTTTCTAGTTTCCTTTGTATCATTCTTTTCTTCATGGGTTTTCGTCCCAGAGGCACTCTTACTTTTTTTGCTAGAGGTCGCCTTCTCCTTGCTGGATTCACCTCCTTCTAGTTTTCTCTTGGCTTTCCCTGGAGAAGTGGATAACCTCTTGTTTTCCAGCATGGCGAGGGTTTTACAGTGCTCATAAATGAGCAACAAAAGTCCGCAATGGAGAATCGGATTTGAGGGATTCTTACTGTGTTTGTTGAGGGACCTAAATAGATAGTAGGGCAAGGATACCCTTTTGTCATGTCTGAAATGGTTTAATAGAACAAAGTGATAAGTGTGGGCCCTGGAAAAACGACCCTCAACAGTTATATATTCCATTATGGCATTCAAAACCCAGCCCCAGATTTTCTTGATATTGAGATGTTAGTTGCATGCATGAGCATCTTATATAGATTCATACATTTCATTATTCACTCATTTGCATTCAACTTATTACATAGAAAAATGAAAAATTTGCATTACTCATTACTCCTTCACATTCATTTATTTGCATATAAAAGAAAGAAAAATAGATATCCATAATCATTTGTATTACATACATTCATACTAAATCAGAAATGCATACATGTAGAATAAAGCATATAGAAAGCATCTCAAAAATCAAATCAACACAAGTATAATGAAGTCAAATCAGATCTTGTATATATATATATATATATATATATATATATATATATATATATATATATATATATATTGTATCAAGTCTAAGAGTACAAAATAATGTCACATAACATGTACAAACTCTCATCAGAGAAAGAATCGTATAGGCTACAAAAAAATGGGTGTGTCTACAAAAAAATATCACTACTACAAAAAGAAATATCTAGTTGGCGCCCTCTCCCTCATAGCCAGGTGGAGGAGGATGAGCCTGATGACCAGGATCCTAACGAGGTGCTTGCGCTCCCTCAGATTGTGCCATATACTACGAATAAGGGACAACCTGTTGTGCAAATGGAACTGCCACACTATATGTTGCAACATAGTAGGCTGCCCTGCTATCCTGATGCAAAACCTCTTGCTGAAGGGTGTCTCGCTCTACTCTCATCACTGCGACCTGACGATCGCGCTCTACTCTTAGCTCTGCCAACTGACGATCTCGCTTAGCCCTCACCTCTGCAAGTTGTTGGTCTCGCTCCGTCAGCTGAGTCTGAGCCACTGTCAACTGTGACTGCAGCTCCACTAAACATGCCCTCATTGACCGTTCAGCGTTCGTCCCCTTCTCTCTCACAGGCTCTCCATCCCCATCTCTAGCTCCACCCTTCTCCTCTCGCCACTGACAGACCTGTCTCAGAGCTTCTCGCTCCTCCTCAGCTCCACCCAATCTCATGCCTATGCCCCCAAGAGATCCACCCTCACCCCTCTATTGTCCTACATCAGCTAGAACCCTGCTACTACTAGCACCAGGATCACCACCTGTCCACCTCGAAGCCTCAATTCTTTGTCCCTATCTCTGTCCTTGGCCCTATCCCGGTGCGGGGGTGTCATCCTCAACATCCTCTATACGAGGTACCTACTCAGCTGGATCTGTGAATCTAGGAAATGGATGCTGCTGGAACCAGTCTCTGAACTGGGGCAATACCCCCGCATCTGCAACATCATCTATAGTCCCATCTCAGTCGTTGTAGGCCAATCAACTCCTACATGGCCAAGGCATAGGACAACCTCGACGACCACCCATGCCTCTCCTCATCAGCATATCAGGCATATGTTGTAAACTCCTGTGATACCCCCTTAGGCTAGCCATACTGCCTCATCACCCGTGATACTACAAACCGCTCCACTATCGTCTGCAATCTGCCAATAAGAGGGCGAGTAACAAAAAGGTCCCTACATACCAACCTCCAGTCATCTCATGGCTCTAAGCCCCTGTAAGGCCTCCATACTACAGCTATCAAGTCATCAAGTTGTCGCTGCCAAAAATTGGTCTTGCCCAGATGGGGCTGTGTAATATAACCGGCATACCTATATATAATCAGCTGCCCAAGATCTCTACTATCATCTACTATAGGTCAACAAATTGGGAGGTGCTCCCAAGCCCAAACCTGTAAAATAAATACACCTGCAGCCATGCTCCTGCCATCCCTATATACAACCTCATGCATCTCGCGATACATGTGGGCCAATATACAAGAACCCCAACCTCTCCTTTGAGGAGTCTCCATCAATCTCATCAACATCCTGCCCCATCCACATTGGAAACCTTGTTGCCCTCTATCTGGCATCAGAAAACAACCGATAAATCTTGCTAGAATGCACGCCAGAGGAAACTCCTCACTGTATCTGCTCATCATGTTGGCCCAATTGATGGAATGTGTCAAAATATCAGGATCCCTGAAGACATGCCTGACCGCTTGTAATCCAAGTAGTTGCTCTGCATCGTAATTCACCTTATCCTATATACATCCTCGAGAGTGATGGTCATCTCCCCCACTGGCAAATGAAATGTGTTATGCTCTGATGGAAATGCTCAACCAATGTTGTGAGCATACCGTGATTCACAAGGATATCTGGTAAACCAAGAAGATGAGACAAACCGCACAAATCAATATGAGCCTGATCAACCTCTGATAACTGTCGTACTAATGTCATGGTGGGAGGATAAACACATCTGAAAAGCACAGGACGTAATCGAACCTGCAAAAAACCCAACAACGAAACATCAAAAAACATTCCAAATGAGCCTACAAGAGAAATAAAACATCACGCAAATCCAACTAAGTCAATTGCAACAACAAAAATTTCAACTTTAGACCTCCAAAAATGCTCACTGTTTTCCAAACGACAAAACATAGAAGATCAGAAACTCGTACGAGTCAGGATTGAGCCTCGTACGACAAAAGACTCCCAAACGACAAAATATTAGACATCGCATGACAAAATGGTCTTTTAACAATCATGGCGTACGATACACGGGTAGGGTCCGAATGACAAATATAATGGTCTCAAACGACAAAAGAAAATTCAACAGTTTGTCGTATGAGACAGGATCTTGTCTCGCACGACAAAACGATAAAACTTGACTCAACATACCAAAAAACTTAAAAAATCAACAAAAAAATTCAAATTTGGAATGAATAACAAGCTTAAGATAGATCACTTAGTGGTGGCTCATAGTGTTGCGGTCGGTTATGTCATCTTTGATGCTCGAATCGATGCTCACGAGTAGGGACCACCATTTTTCTCACATAAGGCTTTTTGAATTTTCAAACTTTGGAGGGTTTAAATGAATTGAAAATGACACTTTTACCCCTTATATAGCCAAAACCCTAATTTTTTAACTTGCTCCAATGGACATGAAAATTGTACCCTTAGCTAATTTGTCCGTTCAGACTCCATGTTCGGGATCAAAATCGAATTTCAAGATCATCTTGCTAGTCAATTTTAGAAAGTTTAAGACCACTTAGCACTTTTCATCAAAAGCTCATTCTCTCTTCTACTTGCGCTCAATTTCTCATGAATCAATGTTGAATCTCAATTTAACTTCTACAAATCAACTTTGCGCTCAATTTCTTATCAATCAACACAAAATTTTCAAAATTTCCTCTGAAACAATTTGTGCTCAAACAACTTATCATCGCTAAAAATTGCCTATAATCATTATGTATCCTCGCTATCTTTTGATTTTGCTCCTGAGGGGGCATACTCGTGACCTTATGACCTCACATCTTCAAATGTCGAGAAAATTTTCAAATCTACATCGAAAGTCGAGCAAAAATCTTTTTCGACTAAAAAAAATCAATCAAATCAATCGCTAGGGGCATCTCAACTTCATCGCTTTATATCAAGTTGAGATTTCTCGATCATCTGAATCAAATCAATCTCTAGGGGCATATCAGTTTCATCGCTTCAAATCAAGTTGATATTTGTCTTCGTCTAAATCAATCTCTTAACGTTTATCAGTTTCATCGCTTTTCATCAAGCTTATTATTCGTTTAAACTCAATCAAGGGTTTAAAGAGTTTCTTTGATCACACTCAATCTACGTAGGTGTTCAGTTTCATTGCATCAAATCAAGCTGGATAGTTTATTCTTTTCTCGTCATATCTTGATCAATCAAGTTCAAGATCGATTTTTATCTTCACTCAGTGTGTCTAGATCAATCAAGTTTTAGATCAGTAAGATCTGCTTCTTGATCAATCAAGTTCAAGTTCGGTATCTTTTGTTTTCTATCATTCCTAAGTTCAATCAAGTTCAGGATCAATATCTCTTTAATCAGACTTCATTCAGCTTCGTCGCTTTGAATCAAGCTAAACACCTCTCTTTCATCTAGTTCGTGATCAATCAAGTTCAGAACTGGCATCTCCTAGACATCACACATTCTTTGAATCAATGTGATGCTCGCACATTAATTCAAAGAGGGGCAAATGTAATACCCTAAAAATGGTCATCTAAACCATGAGCCCCTAATCTCGACAACGTTACCAAGGTCCTAACCAAAGGCAATTAAATAAATCTTGAGCACACAATTAATTATTTAATCATCAAATGTCACATAGCAAATTAATCACTCAATATAAATTTAATATTTATTTAATTAATTGATCATTCCAAGTAAATCATTTTTAAACAATTATCTTATTTATTTTATTAAATATCTTACATATTTAATTAAATAAATCAATTTGCCATAAATCTTCAAAAAAGGAAACAAATCAAGAAAGAGGAATTGGAAATTATGAGCACAAATCTTCAAAAAAGGAAATAAATCAAAAAAGGAATTAATTGACCAAGAAAGAATTAAAATTTGATAAAAAGAAATCAATTGGAGATAATCTTGAAAAACAAATTAAAATTTGATAAATAATCTTAGAGAAAGCAATTAAAACAATTAAATATTAAAATTGAATGAAATAGAGAATAAATCAGTTTTTTTCTGATTTTATCTTAATTTTAGTTCAATTTCCTTTAAAACTGAGAAAAGCATCTAATCACATCAATTCACCTGGATTGTGCTTCCTCTTGAAAAATCTTGACCGCTCATCATCATTTGATCTCAGCCTTTGGTTTCTTTCTGAATTTTCTATAAATTCAGGCTCTCATCTCTCATTCAAAGATCGTAGAGAATTTATTGTTATTATGTTGTTTTTGCTCTAGGTTCATTGAGAATTTGCATGGAGATATTGCATATTAGTTATTTCATATTGCTTAAATCATTTAGCTTAAATATCTCATTTATTGCTTAAATCATGCATATCTAGATTAATCTTGCATCCATCTAGCTTAAATCCATGTTCATATAGATTAAAAATCCTTCGTTTAGGTGTTGTCTAGTCACTGGATAGCTTAGCAATCTAAGAGCAATCTAAACTCGCATCTACTAGAAGGCAATGGGTTGCTTTGTAATGGTTTATTATTCATTGATTATTGATTTACTAACCATACATGTAATGACTTAATTGAAGTGTTGTGTATTCCAGATACAGATACAGATCCACTTTTCTCACACACAGTTTTCATCAATCGGTGATGATTTTAATGTTATCCAGTATTTCTGGTGGTGTAGGATGTTGCAATTGATCTTGGTGTGATTTCTAGTGGATGCGATTATTTGGAAATTTGAATTAGGTCCATGTTATCTAATGTAAATCATTATATTGGTCTAGTGATTTATCTTTGTATCATGTAATATAATTTTGTGAGTTGAGATTTGAGGGTTGAGGGTTGAGGGTTTAGCCGACCTTGTTATCAAGGTTGATGAATTGTATATATAGGTGATTTATTCACTTAATCTTGGTGTTGGTATTGTGTCTGCATTATTAGAGAGAGGTAAATGTGCGAACAAGAAGTTTATCATTCAATGAAGTGTTGAGGTGTGATTGGTGTTGCAGGACAGTCAATTGTTCTTAACTAGAACTGTCATTAGGCATTTGTAGATGATATCATTGTAGTTCATTTCTTTTGGATTGTAGTCTGATTAATATTATAAGTCAGTGAGACTTCCCTGAGGGTTGTAGCCTTTCGGGCAAATATCTTTTGAGCAGTGAGCTCTAGGCAGTGCGCCTGGATGCATGTGCATTCCTCATTGTAATAATTTTCACATACTACTGCATAGTATCATCTTACTGTGGGTAGGTTCCCACTGTGGTTTTTCCCTTAATCGGGTTTTCCATGTCAAAAATATTGGTGTTGTGTGTTGTGCAGTTAATTTTCTTATCTATTTATTGCTGCAGTTTATCAATTTTTGTTTTGAAGTTTAATCTTGTGGTATCTAGTGAAGACTGATTCACCTCCCCCCCTCTCAGTCTTCCTTCTTGATTGTTGCTAACAATTAGTATCAAAGCTAGATCCTCTAGTAGAAGCTTAATCACTTTCAGAGATCCGGGATGGCAGCTCAAGGTATTCTTTTCAAGGACGGTCTGAGGTTTGATGGAAGTAACTATACTGTATGGAAGAGTCAGATGGAGGTGTACTTGAAATGTCTTGGAGAAGATTACTAAGAATGCCTATGTTGTTCCTCAGAATAGACCATCTACTCCTGATGAAGTTAAGGAACCAAAATATAACATTAGAGTGAAGGAAGCATTGCTTAGTGCTGACTGGTTATGAAATGACAAATGCTATGGGACTTCAAACCGCACATGAGATCTAGGAGAAGCTTGAGATCCTGTATGAAGGTGATAGTCAAGTGAAAGTTGCTAAGTTGCAGAGTTTGAAAGGAAAGTATGAGACATTGAAGATGGGAGATGATGAGAACATACATTCATACATGGCTAAGGTGAATGAACTTGTCCCTGGTATTAGGTGTGTTGGTGGAAAGATTGAGGGAGATGAGATTGCTGCTTAGGTGCTAAGATCTTTGCCTTCTGCTTATAAACATAAGGTTGCCGCTATTGATGTGATCCAAAGTGTGACTATAGTAACAATAGATATGTTGGTTGGAAAACTTGTTGCATTTGAGTTGAGTGAATTTGGAAAATCACATGGAAAGTCTAAGACAACATTTAGAGCATTAGCATCGGTATACGATAAGCAGAAATATGATCCTGATGAGTGTAGGATATCTAGATATGAAAGAGAAAGAAGAGAAATTACAGAGCAAGAAAGAGAACTTGATGAGCTTGAAGCATTGATTGCCCAAAGATTGCCTAAAGGTGTCGGTAAGTATGATGGAAAGTTTCCCTTGAAATATTTTTCTTGTAATAAGATAGGACATTTTGCTTCTAGATGCCCGAAGAGGATGGCTAAGTATGATAGAGATGATAAGTTTGATAAGCATGATAGGAATGATAGATATGAGAAGTACGATAAGCCTTACAAGTCTAACCGGAAGTTTAAGAACCAAAAGAACTATTGTACGTGGAAAAACCTATAAAGGGAAAACCACGGTGGGAAGCCTGCCCACAGTCAGATAATACTTATGTAGTAAGTATGTGATTACAATATGAGGGGTTTGCACAACAAGAAGGCCAACAGCCTAGAGTGCACTGCTCATCACAAAAAGGAGCCTCACCGACTACAAAATAAATCAAGACTACAATCTAGAATGAAGAGTGAACTGCAAAGATAGCATCTCCTATGCCTAAGTACAGTTCCAGTTAAGCTCAATACCAGAGGTCTTAAACCTCTCTTACAAACCCAATTCAATCACCTATGATCAACCAAAGCTTCTGCATATGATTACAACATTATTCACAACCAGATAATCATAATCCCACATGCCCATTACCATACATGATCTACAAAGAGATCTTACATCATATTTATACCAACCCGGGACCTAAACAATTAAGTCGGCCACCTAAAAGATAATACAATAAATTCATAACATAAACCTGCAATCCAATGATCAACCAAGTCGACTTAGGCCGAAAACAATGTAAACCAATCATTAAGTCATGTCAGTAACACATCAAGAACATCCTCCAACACGTTACATAAACCGGTCCATAACCTAGATAACACTGGACCCAAAATAGGTCGCCATAAACCAAATTCAACACTACCGATGAACTAGAACGGGAACAAGATAACCAACAACATCTTGAAATCCATCTAGAAGCCGCACCAGTACCACTTATCACGTGCATCAAAATATTTTCAACAAATCTCTATCAGTAAAACCCTTACCGGTGACCAAAAGGCTTACTAGAACAAATGATAGCTCCTAAGTCATCAAATCCTGAACCAACTGATCGTGATACATATTTGAATAGCATGAATGACAAATCCAAACCAATTCCACAAACCAAAGCATACCGGATCAATATCATAAACCAACCACTCTACCGGAACCAACCGGAGACCAATAAACAACCAAAATAGTTGGTGTTGCCATCAATGACAAAACATCAATGCAACACATAATCAATTCCTCCAAATGCCAACAATAAGAGAATTTGAAATGACAGATTTAGGTCTCTTGAGGTATTTTATAGGCATAGAAGTAAAACAAATGCATGATGGTATTTTTATCTCTCAAGAAATATATGCTAATGAGATCTTGAAGACATTTAGAATGTATGGTAGCAATCCAATCGTAGGTCTTAAGTTGAGCAAGGAAAATTGCAACAACAGTGTTGATCTGACCAGGTATAAGAGTTTGGTTGGAAGCTTGATGTATTTGACCACAACTAGGCCTGATATAATGCATGCAGTGAGTCTGATTTCCAGATTTATGGAGAATCCAAAGGACACTCATTGGCAAGCGGGTAAGAGAATCCTAAGGTATGTGAAGGGCACCAAGGGATATGGCATTTTTTATAATGTTGTAGATGATTGTAAGTTGGTTGGTTACACAGATAGTGATTGGGCAGGAAGTTTAGATGATAGGAACAACACATCCGGGTATGTGTTTCATCTTGGTTCGGGTGTAATCTCATGGGCTTCCAAGAAGCAACCCATTATTGCCCTATCAACAGTTGAGGTTGAGTATATTGTAGCGAATGTAGCAGCATTTCAAGCTATTTGGCTAAGAAGAATCTTAGTAGATTTGAAGGAAGAACAAGAGGATGGAACAACGATCTTTTGTGACAATGTTTCATCAATCACATTGAACAAAAACCATGTGTTTCATGGAAGAAGCAAGTACATTGAAATTAGGTATTACTTCATTAGAAGTTTGGTTGATAATGGTGAAAACAATTTAGAGTTTTGCAAGTCTTAGCAGCAACTAGCAAACATTTTCACCAAGCCATTCAGCAGAGACAGCTTCGAGCGCCTAAGGAGAAATATGGGTGTAGTTGTTTTAGATTTTGATTGAGTTTGTTGGTTCAGGATAAAGGGGGAGTGTTGAATTATTTATTGTCCTGGCCACTAAACAACCCCCAACGGATATTTCTCCCCACCTACCTATCAGAGTTAAACTAAAGCAAAACAACCTAGAGGAGATTTGGTTGGGATATCCATCCCAACAGCCCTTGATGTGAACTGCAAATTGGCAGTAGAAATTAATTTGGTAGGTAAGTTTGAATTGGAATTTTGGGGGGGATTTTTAATGGACAGCAAAGAGACAAAAGGAGGGAACATTCTCCAATCAAGTCAGAAGTAAGAGAGAAGTGCAGATCAATGGAGAAGAAGTGCAACTCCAGAGTGAGTGCAGAGAATAGAAACAACAACATGTGTTTTGTCTGTTGAGCAAGATAGCTCTTGACTGTGTTGTTTGTCAATAGAGTAGTGATCACTCCTGACTGTGTGCAGCTCCAAGTGAGCATTTGTGTTTGTATTGAGCTCAAAGAAGCTCCGTTTTGTGTAGAACAGAGCAGCTCCTAATCGCCGCCTATAGGATGAGAAATATGTAGTTAATGTTTTGTTTTGTATTTTGTAAATCATTTCCAGGTTAATTGAAAGCAAGAAAGCTTGCATGTCTCCTTCTGTGTTTTGAATTTATTTCATGTGGATGTGTTCACAGTTGTTTGAGAATTGAGACAACAGTCTCTGTGTGCACTGTTTGTGTTTGGGTCCACCCAGCTTGAGAGATCTTGATATCTCCACAGTTTTAACAACATGGTCCTTATGCTATATTTTCTGATGGAGTGGAGAGTCTCATGGATGATTATTATACTGTTAGTGATACTTCTTTCAAGGAAAAAACCACTTTGTTCTTGAGAAATTATCTTAGATAGGATCTTTTTGAACTTTTTGCGCACGCACACACACACATATAGAACAAAAGACCCAAATGTCTCAAAAAGATCTTACATAAGATAATTTCCTAAAAACAAAATGGTTTAGTCTTTGAGTCTTTTGCTTTGTGATATATATATATATATATATATATATATATATATATATATATATATATTCATGTTCTTCGGAACAAGTTCGACCAAGTCTCCATGAAAGCAAATATAACAAATCATTCATTTTACCACCTTCGACATTATTAAGAAATGTCTCCGTCTTAAGGGGAGGTTCTCCATGGTTGGCTCCATGGTTGGCTCCATGGACTTATCAAGTGAAAATGTAATGAAATGGAGTTGGGAATAACCGTTTCTTGAATTCGCATTTTGTGATAATCATTGAAGTCCGGCAATATATGGAGAGGAAGGTAGATTCTTGAAGAGTTATGGTGTCAAGCCTTGTATTTTTCTTGAAAAATATATACAAGGAAGCTTAATACAATTCAAGTAGGAAGAAGAAGTTTGTAGCTCGATAGTCAGAGAGCTCAAAGGTTCAACTAAGGAAGTAATGATCACTTCAGTTCGCTATTCTTAAGCGAATACCAGGCATGAGCTAATACTGATCTCGTATTCACTTTACTGATTTCTTGTGCATTCGAAAACAGAAATAAAATTTCTCATGAAAGAATCTTTTGTTTTAAAAATAGGAAGCTCTGAAGCTTAGCTTGAATAAGGAAAAACACCTCGACTTATAGAGAAACTCTATTTCAATATGATGAAGAATTTAGACTGTTAACTAGTAGAAGTAGAATGAATTGAGGAATGACATTCTTACTTTTGTCACGATTACGTATCTACTTTTGTAATAATACCGAGTCTCAAGAACCTTGACGGTGGTCGTGCATGTGAGTCTAGGTTGGTACTCCTTAATTTTCTTCAATAGAAATTATATATCTGAAGCTGCCTTCCCTGAACCTAATAAACCGAAGAGGCGCATTCAAAACTTTGAAATAAGCGTTTCGATAGAAATTATCTTCAAACAAGTTACAAATGATTGCTTATTTGCACGAGGAAGAACCTCGACTTTCATAGTGATTTCTACATTTAGAAAGAAGCATACGTGTTAAGAAGATATTGGAAAACGAAATGAGTCGGTCATCAAATTGAATTAGATGCTATATAATGCAATTATGAAATCGTGACGATTAAACTTTGAGCTCTTGTCAAAACCATGCATGTAGAGGCTTGCAGTGAAGTAGAAATGTGAAGCTACAAAGCTTCTAGTTGACTAATTCCACTATAGGAATTTCTTTGCAAAACTTAAAGAAGGGAAAATTTAGAATGAACTGTGTTATCTTTATTGAAAAGACATGGAAAGACGGAGCCTCTGTATATTATTGTCAATGATGCACTCTCTTTTGTGCACTATACCGTGTATTCTAACCCTTATTATCTGCAACAATGCTGACTTTCTGTTATTATTCTCATTACCAGAGATAAATTATTCGTTACTTTCAGAACTTAATTTTCCAGCTAGCAGATATTATCAAACCAGAATGTAGAGGGTTATGGGAACTTAAAATTAAGTCAGAGAACGTTTTAACAGGGGTGTAGAGGACACACATGCATGTATGCTTGTAGGTGCAAGGGATGCACTTACACGCACATATGTAATGTGTCAGGAAGCACCTTCTATCAAGTATATTAAATACTGAATTTGCTTGATATGATACATAATAAAATGGTATTCTTGAGCAGCCTATGCTTACTAGGATATAGTCTCGTTTCAGGGGTTTCAGAAGTAATCCTAATCAGTGGAAAGAATTAAGATCATGACAAATCAAAAGTCATAACTCATCCAGCTAATAAAGCTTAACCATGTACCAAGAAATCAAGCAGTAGTAGCATGTTGTAGTGGTCAAGTCCATCATATCATGTCCACTAGGAACTTGAGTGTAATAGGAACAAGTCGAGTGGGGTAGTGAACCATGACAACACAATTTGCATGTTTTGTAATTATTCAAAACCTTTGGTCAAGGTGGCACAATGTTTTGTACATGTTTGTCAGTTCACTTGAATCAGATACACCATCTAGTCAAAAGGTCATACTAGTTAGGAGGTGCCTACAAAGTGTGACCGACTAGAGTCCTATAGATTCTAAACACCAAGCTCAAATAGCAATTAGACCTAGTCCTGCATCTGTATTCTTGTGAAGGATAGGGCCACTTCCAAAAGGAAGGTGTGCAAGGGACCGCCAGGTTTGTGGTTGGAGGAAAAGCACCTTGATGATGCTCTCCCTCAAGAAGATCAGGTCGGGACTTGTATAAAGATGCCAAACTATAAAACAAGTCACTATAGACTCTAAACTCATTCTCTATTTTTCTTTATGATGCAAAATGCTTATCAAATAAGAAATATGAATAATTTTAATCTTTCAGCTTCATGCTTTCTTTTCAGATGGTTTTTATGTTTTATGGAAGTTCATGCAATAGAAAGCTAAATGTAGCTTTGAAAAAAAAATTGTACATGCAATAGTTGCACTTTATCAATGCAAGAGATATAGAAATTTTACTTTGAATTTCTTCTATCAAGTTAGTATGTTGCAGGCTTCCTTGCTCGCCTTGCATGTTAATCTTTTCACAATTATTATGAACTTGATTGAAATTTCAATTCTTTCTTTGTATGAGACTTGAGCACTCGTTGTGATTTAGAAGGTCCATCGCTTAGATTGTACTGTTGAAACATAAATCGATCTGATTTGATCTTTTTAGATTGCCAAAATTCCCTAGTCTTGCTAAGCTTGAACATATTCTCCACGCTACTCTAGCCTAAGGCCATGATCATAAACAATTTGGATATCCTAGTGATTTTCAAGATAGAGACCGAGTCTCCTCTATTTAGCTCTTTTTCAAAAAGAAAAAAATATCTCCCGCTCCATTGTTACTACAAGTCTTTGTCCTTGTCTAAGCTTTTATGATAATGTGTTTATCATCTAGAGATTTAGGGAATCGATGAATGCGGAATGAATATTTCAAACATGGTTAAAGTTCTTATGCATCCTTGTAATATAGATCTATGAAAGAAGGCATTTAGATAATAACAATTGCATGAGCATTATTATTAGGATTTCCAATAATTAATTATGAATGTTTAGTAATGCTTCTATTGATATCCTTTATATTCATAAATAGCTATCACAAGCATTTGATGTTCATAAACTTCAAGGTAATATTGTTATTTAATAAGACATCATTACTAAGTTCACCAAGAACGCATCTTACATAGATTTTGATTGCATTAGGGAAGTATATGGATTTTTATTTACCTTGAACAAGAGGCTAGGATGAAAATTCAATGCTAAAATTAGTAAATAATTGCTTGGAACATTTATTAGGGAGTAGGCTATCTAATTAGTATTGACCCTAATATATCTTCTAGAATAAGTAGGATGTTGGTAAAGATTGCATTATTGTATTAACAACTACCCAATTCATATTGGTAGTATGAAAGGAATTTTAAGGAAATTGTTTTAATTGTTATAGATGTATAACATTGTTAGTTCTTTTCAATAGACAACATGGTGTATATATATTTCTTTAGTTTTATAATACCATTTATTGTGTGATTCAAATCTCTTTACTCGTCGGTAGAAAAACATCATGAAAATGGTTAGAAAGACATAAATTAGATAGCATATGCATTTGAAATGAATATCGCATGGAAATCATATTAGAAGATTAGTATGCATAATGAGTCACGTAGATTTCATATTGCATGTTAAGAAACTTACATTTATATTTAAACTTGCATGACATAATAGCATGGATTTAAGTGCATTCAGCATCATTTTATTTATTTGCATGAAAAGGAAAGAGTTATTTTATTTAGGCATATGCATGGTGTGGCTTTGAGCTGTTCTTGTTTAGAAAGTAGTTTACTTTTCTATGCATGTGTTGGGTTTACCTTTTGAAATGGGTGTTGAATATGGTCTAACAAAGAAGGTTGATCCTCTTTTCAAGAGAAATCAAATGTTTTCAAGTTCTTTCATCAAAGCCATGTTTTAATTGAAATAGATGAATGTGGCCTAGCAAAACTACATTGATATTTTTCTCTGCCATATTCTAATAGTAGGACATTGCATGTTCATGTTAAAAATGCATGTAGATATGTTAGGTTGCACTGGGGTTCCCTTCTGCCTGTTGTTTCGAAATTGCTAAGCATTTCGTGCAAGGTTGAAAATTCTTAATGTTACGAGGAATTTTGGAGAAGGATAAGCTTCATGGTTGAGAAGAGAAGCATCTAAACCATGTTCTCATCTCTCGGATTTGTGAATGAACATGTGTGGGTCGATGGCTGCCAGAGAATTCATTGATTATATTTCATATATCATCACTTGTATATTATATGTATTTGTACACCATTATTTGTATAGAGTGTTGGAATGTTGTCATTGATGGTCCTGACAACATGAGCTTAATGTTCTTGGATAGTTTTGGGATTGTTTTGAGATAGTCCAACAAGCTGGACTATATATATATATATATATATATATATATATATATATATATATATATATATATATATATATATATATATATATATATATATATATATGAGTCCTATTTTGGTCTGCACTCCTTTGCGGTTGATTGTATCGGTCTACTGTTTTGACAGTGAGTTTGAAGATGCCAAAAGTACCTATATTCATGATTTAACATGTTGGCACAAAAAGGTTTGAAATATACAAGGTATGAAAGCCCTGTTTGACAGATACTTTGTTTCTCCGATACAGGACAATTAGCTCATGGAGTCCACAGTTAGATGATTACATTTTTCTTTGCGGTTTTGGGACAAGACTAAGGATAGATCATAGCGTGTAATTTATAGTGGACATCTTTTTCCATCATGTTTTGGCCAACTTATGTTGATGAAATGTGTACTGTGTAAAGTGTGTTTTGGACCAACTCAATTATTGGAATGAAGGATATGCAGCCGACATGAATCAAATATGGATTGATATATATGTATGATGTTCTCTCTTTGGTGTGTAGTAGTAGTAATAATGATGATAGCAACAGTAATGATGATGAGATAAAGACAATGGTAAGTGGTGATATGTGATTAAATCAAGAAGCAAATAACAGAAGAGCTGATGAAGTGTGCAGAATATGTTTACTGGACCTAATTGGATTGTACTCCATGCATGTTTGAGATGCAACTATAACAGTTCTTCTTTTGTATCTATTTATGGGCGGTAAGCCCTCTGGAAGTGAGCCTTGTTTGGGCAGTGAGTCATGCAATGAGCACTATTGTTTTGTAACTAGTTATAAGATATTGAGAGTTAACCCTCTTTGTGGTTTTTCCCTTACGAGTTTCCACGCAAAAAATATTGGTGTCAAGTGTCATGTGTTACTTTCATACTTTCCTCTCTTTGCTACAGTTATTTATATTATGTGGATGGTTATTTAAAAGTTTTAATGCCTTTAAGGTATGAGATGTAATATGACATTTATAGATATGTATTGAAGCTATTCATTTACTTCCATATTAATGCAAATTTGAGCATTTATTTATTTTCATGATATAGTTTAAGGGTTGTGAACCTTAGAAATATTTGAAATCACCATAATATTAAAAATAAATGTATAAAAGAATTACTTATAGTGGTAGAGATTTTCTAAATATAATCACTACACTAGTTGCATTTCAATCTCAAATTTCAACAATTATTTCTTAGTATAATAGAGTATTTATGCACTCAACATGTAGGCAAAGTTCACATCAAATACAATTTATATAAAAAGGGGCATTATGCTACAAATCAAGCAACACACGAATGAAAGCTTTTTAATATTGCGCACAAAGTCAAAGCAGCCTATGGAACGTGAGAGCAACACACAACCACCCAACACGAAAGCCTTATAAAGTTTGTAATCTCCTCTCGATATTAGAGTGAATTTTAATGATGAAGTTCACAATTTTGTCTAGCTCTGCCTCCTCAAATAAGGTGTTTAAATTATCAATTTCCAAAGTGTCTTTAGAGTGAATTTTGATGATGAAGTTTATAATTTTGTCTAACTCTACCTCCTCAAATAAGGTGTTTAAATTATCAATTTCCAAAGTGTGTAGAGTAAATTTTGAGTATGAAGTTTACAATTTTGTCTAACTTTGCCTCCTCAAATAAGGTGTTTAAATTATCAATTTCCAAAGTGTCTTTATAGTTGATACAAATGTCACTGTATACTAAACACTCTATAACAAAGTGTCATTCTGATTCTACCACTCCTTTGTTGGAAAATCAACATATTCTTTTTTCCCACTCATCTTTAAAAATCATTCATCTCCTTATTTCACCTCTAACATAATGAGAGCTAATTCTTCATTGAACTATCAACATTTTTGTTTTTCATATAATATTTACTCATATTTTTTTCCTCCTCGTCGACATGTGAATTGTGCAAGACAAAAATCCTACGCACCCTCCACATCCCGCCTTCTAATTTTTTAGTTGGGTTTCATCCAAAATCTTACATTCAACACCTATTGTATGTGTGCCTCCATGACTTGGTGGCTTGCACAACATGAGATCATTGGTTTCTATTAAACATGGTATTTTATGAGTTCAAACCGTGCACAAGGTATTGCAATAGGGGAAGAGCACCAATAGATAACATAGTTCCAATAACCGTCATCTTATTGCCATGTTGACCCTCCAATAGCTGCCGTAGTGAAAACACCATTAATAAATTTGTTTTGTACCAATAGCCGATCATTTTTTGTAAATTTTTGTTCATAATTGGCCCATTTGTGCACCACAATTGGAACATTTGTGCATAATTATTGGGACATTTGTCAACAAGTACTGGCAATTTTGAGTTGATGGTTACTGAAACATCTTTAGCTAGGTATAAGACGACACTTTGAAATGTGTACTTTTCGACCTCTGTGCGCATAACTGATTCCACAGCATGCATCGTTACTACCCAAAAGGCAGATCAATAGCTAAAAAAAAAAAATCCAAATCTGATGTACTGTTTAGGATCTGTGGGTGCGCGAAGTTAGCTATGACAGCTACTGGTGCTCTTCCCCTATAGAATAGGACATGACATTTTTCAAAGTTAGTCAACAAAAGGAAAGGAAGATCTGAAGCCTGCATACTGTAAAATGTGAGCGTACCCTCGTGAGCCTCAGCCGATGAGGGAGCTCGGAGAAATAAATTGCCTAATGATGGAAAGATAATAGCAATTCAATAGGGCGAACTATTAAATGGGCCCCCCACAAGTGACTGATATATCTGATGAAGATTGGAGTGGTGGACTAAGAGTTATTACAGAGACTTTGTTATTGAACTGACCGAGGCCCTGGCTGCAATTGAGGTGCTCTGATACCAATTTTTTCATGGCCAATCATTCCAAGAAAAAACTTTGATTGATATCCACTCAAATTAACAAAATAGTTGCACAATGTTTTTTAAGATACAAATTTACCATTGAATAAAATACAAGGGACTGTCTGCAACAAAAAAAAAAAGGTGTCCTAGTTCCACCCCTAATAATCCTTTCCTCTACAAACATATTTTTATATTTTTATGCAATCTTACTATCATTTGATTGGAAAATTTGATATTAACCAAATTCCCACGAATATTTCCAAAAGTTCCTAAAACTGCATAGATTTTTTGAAGATTCAACAGTTTCACTATTCAATAGAAGAAAATTTTCACAATTCCATCCAAAATGCATCCACAACACCTATCCAAACGGCTGGAGGCAATCCTTTATTAAGGTAAACGATCTCATTGAGCGTCTTTTTTTCACACAAATGCCAGATCTATTGATCCTGATGCTTTATGATCTTGATAAAGAACTTTTGACAACAAATGTTAAATTTGATTAAAAAAATTATAAAGTTCAAGTAAAAAGTGTATGTCCCATTGGGCACGTTAAAAATGTGAGAAGTGAAATCAAATCTAAATGAAAAGATAACAAAACAATAGAAATCAAACTCCAAATGAAATCGCGAACTCTCACCTTTCGATGGGACTTAAATAACAATTTATATCGAAACAAAATGAATGAAATCATAAATTCTAAACCAATGCAAACCATCATTGTGGATGGGCTGAATGCATTTGAATAATTTGGGATGTTTGTTGCACATTAATGCAGCATCTACTTGATTGATCCCATATGATGAATATGGAGTAAGTTCTAATTTATATAATTTTTGAGAGGAAATTGAATGTTAGAAATTTAATCTTGGATCATGAGTTGGATTTACAAATGGGGAAGTAATGGTGACAGGTATCAATCAATCTGTCATTTAGATGGAGGTAGGTGATTAAGTAGTCAACCATTTGATTAATTTGATTAATGAGTTGATAATTATTTGATTTATTAATTAATTTGTGATTTTGAGTTAGCCAACTTGATTGACAGGATTTGACTAGTGAGTTAACTAAATTGATTATTTAATTAACTACGGTAATTAGACAGTTAAAACCATGAAGTATAATTTAAGATTTAAATTACTTTAACTTTGTATAATTTAAATTTAAATTTGAATATTTAGACATTTGGTAGAAAATTATTCATTTTAAATTGATTAACAAATATATATTGTTTAATAAAATTTAATTGTGATAAATAATGGACTAAATTATTTTGTGGATTAAGAGGTGGTAAGTGCATTAAATATTAACATGAAATGAGATTTATTGAAATTAGTGCATATGTGATACTAGTGTCTACAATAGGTTCAAAATTAGATTTGGTGGATATTTTTGTGTTCAAGCAATTGATAAGTTCCCTCATGTATTTGGAAACTACTAAATCTAATGTTTGCTTTGTGGTGATTACATTCAGTCAATTCATGGTTTAGTCATCAAGACAAATTCAAATGGACTACTACAAAACATATGCTTTGATGCTTGAAAAACACAATAAGGATTGAGGTCTCTGAAAGATCAGAGTTGGCTTTGTGGATTCAAAGTAGGTAGGTGATGGTACTGCTAGGAACAACAATTTTTTGTTTTAGCTCAGGGTCAAGTATGATATACCGGTTCAGTAAGAAGTAGGCATTAGCAGCAATAAGCATAAAATAAAATAGAAGTACATAGCAGTAATAAAGAAGTAGGCTGCTTGACTTTACAAGTCGATAACAACACTTATTGATCAGATGTTGGAGCAAACAATACTGTACTATGACAAACAGAGTTGCATCAAACTCTTTAAAAATCCACTGTTTCATGATTGCTTATTGATCAGATGTTGGAGCAAACAATAGTGTACTGTGACAAACAGAGTTTCATCAAACTCTTTAAAAACTCATTGTTTCATGATTGCTCCAAGCATATAGACATTTCGTATCGTTTCCTCAAAGACAAAGTTCATAAGGGAGCAATAGTTTGGTATCGTTTCCCTCAGTGGTTAAGTTGTAGACATTCCCACAAAATCCCTGACACAAGGAAAGATTAATGCACTGCAAGAGAGAAACTTAGTTTGACGTAGAACACATCCTTGCAAAAAGAAAGTCTTAGTTTTTCAATTGTGTTGGTTGGCTGTTCTTCTCCCACAACTAGGTGCTGAAAACAACTTTAATTTTTGTTTTCCTTTTGTTTTCTATTTTAAGTTATAACTTATCTAGCTTTTTATATATTCAGAGAGATTTCAAATTCATGAAATAAGTTGCTTTTATTTTCAGAATAAAACACTTCATCTTTTATTTTGTATATTTTTTTCTGCTTCAGTTTCTGTAACCCTAAAACATTAGCCTATAAAAGAGATCTCGGGTGCAAAACTTAGCAACAGAAAAAATATAGAATATGGAAAAAGAATGATTGGTGTAATGTTGTTTCCATTTAGTAAATTATTTGTTTTGTTTTGTTCTTTTCATTTTGTATTTTCAGCAGTATGTGTTTGAAATTTCTTACTCAGGTTTGCTATTTTTAATTGAACACAAAAGATTATTTTTCTAGCGTAGAACTGCTTTCCATAGTCTGCATTTTAACACATAATTGCGATATAAATTATTTTTCTAGCGTAGAACTGCTTTCCATAGTCTGCATTTTAACACATATTTGCGATAAAAATTTATAACTTTAGTTTAAAATATGAACACGATCAATATGAGTGCCCTGACTATTTGGTAATGCAAGATTACTTGCCATTGTGATATCCTGCAGTGATATGATCTTTTATATGATATGAATTAAGGATATTGTATGAGAACAGTTTGCCTAGCTAATTCTCGGTTTTTGTAACATATTGTATGAACTTGACTGTATGTTTATGCCAAGGTGTTTAAATCAGCAATAATGATCTTATCGTTTTCATTAATTTTCTGTTAATTATCAGAAAGGGGCAAATTATGAATCACTGTAATAATGGAACAGTTGCATTATAAATAGATGTTCTGTACCACTTTAAGAAAAATCAGATCAGTTTTAGACAGCATATGGGTGACTGTAAATAGTGTTACTCGTTTTCATCCAAAAAAAAGTTCAAATAGAATGACATAATCAATCTAGGTATAATGATTGTTATGAATGTCAATATGATTCCTTCTCTAGAGGTAACACTGTTCATATGCCTATACCTCCACATTTTATGCTTTCCTGGCCAATCCTAATCTCCCAGGACAACTGCAGATAAACAATCATAGTGAGTTGAATTTTTCTTTTTTTTTAAATACGTAGGTTTTGAGTGATTTCCTCATGACTGTTCTAATGACAAAGTCATCATACGGATGGAGAAATCTCCTTGGCTGTCTTTTGTTGCAAAATCATTATCGACCAGGATGGAAAGCCTTAAATGAACAGAATAGGAGAGTAAGTAAAATCTTCATTTCATATATAATCAAAATACATATATGTATATTTGTTGCAATTAATGGTTACTTTTCTTATCTTAATGAAGTACATTAAGCCAAGAGAATATGAAAAACCCAAAAACTGACTCAAGATTGGTGCAATAAAGAATACAAGGAAATAAAGAAACTTAAAAATGGCCTGTTAAGGAGGTCATTCCGGAGTTTAGAAATAAACACTAAAAACAGATACTATTAAACATTGTGTTGGCATGCAGGGGCAAGGAGATACAAATGCAACATCAAGGTCAGTATTTAGCATCTTTAGTATATAAATTTGAGCTGTTAAATCTCAATTTCTATTTTTGAGCTTTCAGTTGCAAATAATTTTTTTAACTTAGAAGGAAAATTCTAAGGAATCACTGGAGAAGAATGGACAGCACATAGGATTAGTTAGTTTTAAAGAATAAGCATAGTAAGTTAAGGGAGCTTAGGTGTAATTACTGATTAGGACATCAAAACAAGTGCATTCTGAATATATAATTTAATGGTTTGAAACCACTGTATTCATTAAATGCCCTAATTAATATGGAATTCTCACGTAAGCCATGCAATTAAGTTGGAGAACATTTCATGACGAGAACAAAGGCACTCAGAAACTTTATAAGTGAATAATTACAAACTTGCAATAAAAGCATTGTCAGGGCTCAGAACCATCAAGAATAGATGTAAAGCACATTTATAAATTGCAGTGATGTTATGTAGGAGCCAGGACCGAATTATGAGAAATTCACTGTTTAAAAGGAAAGATTACTCAAAGGTTACTTCCAGATTACAGGTAATGTACAAGTGGGAAGAAACACAAAACATGAATGAATAAAGTAGATAAAATGGTAGAACAGTATGTTATGGACAGTTTATAGGTAAGCAGCATGCTGTCCAAGATATAAAAGAAAGGAAAGTAAATGTCTCATTGTCATTGGAAGACCCTTTAGCTCTAATTTATGTTAATACATTGCTAACAAGCATCATCCACTTTTCAATACAAGCACCATTCATTTCTCAATAAGCACCTTACAATTCAGAATAGAATCAGAACAGCTTGCTTTAGTTATTACTGGCTGACCCTGAGCTAAATGAATTCAAACATTGATTAGTCCACTCATTTATCTTCCTTTTCATTATGATGTCTTTCACCTTAGAGCGCATAGTCCTGTAGAAAGCTTCCATGCGAATAAGATCACTGTTGCTAGCCAACTCCATGATTTTATCCCATTCTTCCTGAATATCAACTGCATTATGCTTATTGACCATCTGCATCATAGTATGACCAGGGTGATGGTTACCAAAAATAGTACAATGTAGAATATTGGCATAGTGATCGACTGTTCCCAGCTTATCCCTTAGAAACTGCACTTCTTCCTCTGCTTGAGACAATCTATTCCCCAACTCCATCAGCCTAAGTTTAGCCAAATATGCATGTTCATCTGGGCCAGTGTCATCTTCTGTTTTTGTTAACTTGTCCCATATCTCTTTTTCACTCCCCTCTATAAGCCCCTTATTGGCATCAATTTTGTGCACCACAGTTGGTGGTGGCCAGCTAACCAGGCAAGGAACCAAACTATCTAGTGTGTTTCCTCTTCCTAAAACACCATTCTGTCCACGACCCCAAGCCCAAAGCTTGAAACCATTATCTGAAACTAGAACAGTATGAGCAGCACCACAACCCACTTCAACAGGAGCAGAAATTAACAAATTATCTGACCTCTCATCTACTATTTTCAAAGGATACAGTGCATCTCCGCCACCTACACCTGGTGGCCCAATGTTAGGGCAAAGACCAAGACCCCTCTCCATTCCCCAGACCCAACCATAACCTGATTCTGAGAAGACACAGGTATGGAATAATCCACACTCAACCAGCTTGAGTGAGATAGGTTTTGGCAATTGATCAACAGATTCAGGCAACAGCTTGTTCTCAGAAGTTCCATGTCCAAGTTGGCCATTCTCACCAAGTCCAAACGTCCAACATAAGCTACCTTCTCCATGTGAGCATACATTACCATACTGAGAAGCTTCAACTGATTCAGAGCAAAGCACTGCATACTGATTTAGTGATGTGAGCACAGCACTATGGAATGCCCCACAGGCAATGGCAAATGGCATTCCAGTAAATGGCTGATTGAAAGTTGTTAGGGGTTGGGGAATTAATCTACCATCTTTATTACCTAAACCTAATTGACCATGTGTATTACTGCCCCAAGCATAGCATATTAGATGCTCTTCCGTGACAGTCGATCCATGATTAACTAAGGCCAAGACATGTTCATTACCACAAGCTACTTTAGAAACAGAATAGCCTTGGAAACCTTGAACAGGTTGTGGATTAGAAATAAAAGAAAGATGAAATATCTCATTATTGTTTTCATTTGATGGCATAGGACAGCGTCCCCATATCCAAAGGATCCCATGTTGATCAATTGCAAGTGACATCATTCCTCCTGCCTTGATGGCAACAGCCTGCAAATTTATAGTTGATCATCATTTAATGGTATATACTATAAATTATTAGAATCATGCAATTTATTAGTTACTTTATTTTCCATGATCTTTCGAGACATTATACTTGTTAGTTTTCAACCGACATCAAAACAAAATAAAAATATTCTTTAAGCAAATTTTCAGACATGCCTGAATCAGAACAACATAAGAAAATGACTGAAAGTAGATGATCCAGTATATCTGAACATATGGCATATCCCCATATAGACAGCAGAAATCAATAGAAACATAACTATACGCAATATGTACATAAATATATATTTTTCCAAATGTTCAAATTAATAAATTATATTGATCGCTTAAATGCATTTAGACCTTAACTAATATTAGTAATGAAAGGATGCGTCCATTCCCAAAGTCATCTCCGGAAAAGACGCCATGCTTCCAAGGAAGGGTCGCGTGGTTTCAGGAAGTATAAACCCTGCACAACAAGGGAAGCACGGGAGGAGGAGGTGACAAGGGCAAAGCGCAAGAGAATCTGCAAACAGGTAACCTCGTTACTCAGCAATAATATTAATTTCAGTTTCATTTTTTTACAATGCCTAAACAGCCATGAGGGTTAGCCAGTGAGCGCATTAGGCAGCAACGATGTGGAGGGTGAGTCGCTGGGCGCCTAGCAAAGCATCCCTCCCCATCACCGGCAGTCTGGTACGTTCCCAGGCCAGTCCGTCTGGGTGTCGCAATGTGCCCATGTGTTTATCGTGCAATGAAGTATTTCCATATGCAAGTTGTATCCAATCTGCTTTTCTTTAATTCATCCTTCATTATCAGTGGTAATGAATATAATCTAATTAGTTGCACATATCAATTGCTAAATCGGATCAATGCATAAAAATTCTTGCCAATGAATTAAACACGTCTATAACGTGCAAAAGGTTAAAATGAACTTATCTTCCATGTCAAATAGAAAACCTGCAATATCAGGTTTGGTATGATTCATTAAAATGAACTCTAGTAACAAACATAAAAGAATAAACATAATTCATTTATTCACAGACGCAACAAAATAAGTAAAGAAAAAGAATACTAATTAATGATAGTCATATTTCTGCAACTAGGCACAAACGTAATGAATCAACCCTACAAATTAACAGAATGGATAAATGTTAACCAAGTAATACAAATTCTATAATTATGAATCTATGTTTTCTGTAGACATTTATTATCTTCCTGTTGTCTTCTGTTTCTTAGTACATTCAAGATAATGAGTGCAAGCCAAGGGTATGCTGGGCCCATCCTCAGGTGGCCCTATTAGCCCTAAGAGATGGGATGGGTCTGGATGGGTAGCCCAACCAACCTGGAGAGTCCTCAAAGTCTAGAATGGGTCGTGTGTGTATTTTTCACTGCAATAATTATGCCACTGATTTAATATTACTGCTGACATATAAAATGAAATATCTATAATGTTGCAGGAAACCATAGATCCATTTATTTGCCCTAATCAAACCTTCGGTGGACAGATCAGGCCCTAATTATCAAGAAGGTGAGGCAGATACAGCTGAGGCACATTACAGTGGTATCAGAGCCAAGTTCCTGCCACCCTGTGGAAATAGGTGATGCAACAAAGCCAAAGAACCTGTAGGACCTTAGAAAGAGAGGAAAAAAGGAGCCAAAAACATGAGTGAATAGGCTAGTAATGAACTTAGGGCCTTCATGGAGCAAACCGCTCAAGCACTAAGGGAACAAACTAAAAGAACCATGCAGGCCTTCATTGAACAGAATGAGAGGAACAACCAACTTGTCCTTCAAGCCCTCCAAAACATAAGTAACCATAATACCAAAGAAGCCCAATCCAATCATTCTGAAAACCACCACCCCACCCCATCAAAGGACACCAGCTCAAGGCCCACCCGCCCTTCATTCCTACTTGAGGAAGTGCCAATAAGTGATGATAACCATGACAGACCCATGGGAAATGTAGACCAAATCCTTGCAGACTACCACGGGTTGGATCCCGAACTACGAGATCTTGTAACCTTCAGAGACTATTGTGATGCCAAACTAAAGACACTTGGCCGTAATGAAAGATATCCTCCAACCCACAAAGAGCTTCAAAACAAACTCAATAAGGTGACCATCCCCAACTATGATGGGGAAGGAAAGGTATCGGCTAGGTCATGGATCCAAAAATTGGATACCTATTTATCCCTCAGCCTCATGACTCAATCCAATGCCATTAAATTTGCTATACTTCATCTATCCAGAGTTGCCCATGAGTGGTGGCACCACAGCCTCATCACTCAAGGACATCAACTTATAAAGACATATGATGAGTTCACCCAAAAGCTCATAAAAAGATTTGACCAAAAGCATCCCGAGTGGTACTTTCGAGAGCTCACCCAACTAAGGCAGCAGGGGACTATTGAAAACTATGCCACAGAATTCCAAAAATTAACAGTGATGGTACCAGGTCTAACACAAGAAAGGCTTACTTACCTATTCATAGAAGGGCTGAGGGGATCAATCAAAAGCACAGTAAGTGCCCATGAACCCCAAACATTAGATGAGGCTATACAAAAAGGTATGAAATTTGAAGAAAGCTCACTCAAAGACAAGACCAGACCCTTTGGCAACTCCTCCAAACCTCCACCCAAGGATAGTAGACACAGTCAAGAAGGGATTGTAAAGTCTTGTACCTATTGCAAGGGAAAGAGAGAGAAGGGACATATGTGTTCAGCCTTGGAGGACCTTAAAAAGAAGGGACTTTGTTTCACATGCCTAAAATCATATGAAGGAAGGAGCCATAAATGTCAAGGCCAGGCTCACAGGATAGAAGCCTCACCATATGAGGATGAGGAAGAGCCACCTAGCAAAAGAATGAGATTAGGGGAAGAAGACCAAGCCATAGTTGACACTATCACCCATGCTGCTAAACACAACCTGTTTAGAATCAAGAGTTCACTTAAAGGGAAGAAAGAAGTCACACTTGTGGACAACGAAGCCTCCCATAACTTCACCGATGAAAGGGTAGTCAAGTAGCATAAATTGCCCACACAGAATTTCAAAGGGTTCAAAGCAGCAACAGCCATGGGGGCAAGGGTCCAATGCACTAAGTTGGTACCTAAGTTGGAGTTCATAATAGGTAGCCATCCGGTAAAGGAAGATCTCTGTGTGGTACCATTGGACACATATATCATATTGGAGACTCCATGGATTTATTCACTAGGATGTTTCATGTTTGATCTCCCAAACCAAATAATTCGATTCCAGTATGAAGGGAAGGAAGTTACTCTCAAGGGCTTACCTGATGGTAGTCCTAAGGTGGTTTCATCTAAAAAAATGGAGCAAATTTTTAGAAAAGGGCGAGGAGAATGGGTGGCCCAATGCATGATACTAGATAAGAGAAATACTCATGAGAAATCCACACATGTGGACATCCAGCGCATCATGGAGAAATATAAAAGGGTGTTTGGGGAAATACCCCAAGGTTTGCCTCCCAAGCGGGGGTTTGAACACACTATAGAATTGGAAGAGGGGGCAAAACCAGTCATCACTACCCCTTATCGCCACCCTCACAAATATAAGGAAGAAATTGAGAAAACCATTAAGGAACTACTTGCTATGGGACACATCCAACCTAGTTCCAGCCCTTTCGCATCATCGGTGGTACTTGTTAAAAAGAAAGATGGCACTCTAAGCATGTGCATTGACTACAGAGCACTGAATATGAAAACCATCAAAAATAGGTATCCAATCCCAAGAATAGATGAGTTGATAGATGAACTACACGGAGCCAAATATTTTTCCAAGATCGACCTTCGATCAGGATATCATCAAATCAGGATGAGGGAGGACATCCACAAAACAGCTTTTTGGTGTCACTATGGACATTTTGAATTCTTGGTTCTACCTTTCGGTCTAACCAATGCACCAACAACATTTCAGTCATGTATGAATCATAATTTCTGCAAGCAACTAAGGCAATTTCTACTAGTTTTTTTTGACAACATTTTGATCTACAACAAGACTTGGGAGGAGCACCTCAAACATATTGAGGAAACATTGAGGATCCTAGAGCAAGAGTCACTTTATGCAAAAGCGTCCAAATGTGAGTTTGGAATAGAGGAAATCCTATATGTAGAGCATAAGATTAATGTGGAGGGAGTTAGCGTGGATGAGGAGAAGATAGCCACTATCAGAGAATGGCCTAGGCCTAAGTCCCTCACACAATTAAAGGGGTTCTTGGGGTTCTGCAGCTACTACAGAAGGTTTGTACGGCGGTTCTCCAAAGTGGCAGCCCCTCTCCCCGATCTAACTATGAAAGGGGCCTTTGCTTGGGGCGAAGCAGCCCAAAGAGCTTTCGAAAGTCTGAAGGAAGCTATGAGCTCATGCCCCATCCTAGCTATCCCTGATTTTTCCCTTCCATTTGAACTACAATGTGATGCCTCCAGAGAAGGGATTGGAGTTGTCCTCATGCAAAACAAACACCCCATAGCCTTCGAAAGCCGTAAGCTAACAGAAACAGAAAAGCATTACCCCATCTATGATAAAGAGATGTTAGCCATCATGCATGCACTAGCCAAATTCCGCCAATACCTAGTTTGCACTAAATTCCATGTAAAAACAGATCATAACAGCCTGAGATTCTTTCTAAATCAAAGGGATCTAAATAATAGGCAACAAAAATGGGTCAGTAGGATACAAGCTTATGACTTTGATATTGAATACGTTAAGGGAACAACCAATGTGGTAGCAGACGCCTTATCAAGAAAGCCACAAATAAACACCATAACTTCTATAAATGCTGATTGGAAATATGATCTGTTGGCAAAATATGCCAAAGACCCTTTTGCTAGTGAGATCTTGAGGGACCCATCAAACCATGCAGAATACAAAGTTGTGGAGGACCTTATCCTATATAAGGACAGGGTGTACTTGGTGCCCAACTCTAAACTCAAGAAAGTAATAGTTGAAGAATACCACAATAATCCATTGGCAGAACACCCAGGGTTCTACAAGACATATAAACAAATCAGAGAACGATATTCTTGGAAAGGACTTAAGAAGGAAGTCCAAAAATACGTACAAAAATGTACACAGTGCTAGAAGAACAAAGCGAAACTCCACCACCTAGTCAAGTTGCTAAAGCCATTGCCCATCCCCAAGTAGAAGTGGGAAAGCATTTCAATGGATTTCATCACCGGCCTACCCAAGGCCAAAGGAAAAGATTGTATATATGTGGTAGTAGACCGTCTCACTAAATATGCACACTTCTTTGCTATATCAAATAAATTCCAAGCATCTCAAGTAGCAGAAGTGTTTTTTAGGGGAGTCTTCAGACTTCATGGGCTCCCCCAGAATATCATAAGCGACCGAGACAGCCGGTTTATGGGGCAATTTTGGCAAGAAATCTTCAAGATGACAGGGACTCATCTCACCCCGAGCACTAGCTATCATCTCCAAACCGATGGACAAACTGAAATCGTCAACAAATGGATTGAATGATATCTAAGAAATTATGTCAATGGGCGGCAGAAAGCTTGGCCCAAATGGTTACATTTAGTGGAATACTGTTATAATACTACACATCACATGTCAATCCAAATGAGCCCATTCAAGGCACTTTATGGTTATGAACCCACCTCTTTTGGATCACTAATTACTCCAGAAAGTCAAGTGCCACGAGCAAGGGATTTTATTCAGGAAAGCATGGACATCCTAAGGACTCTAAAAGATCATATACATCAATATACGTAAGAGAGGAGAATAAAGAATAAAAACATTGTAGAATAATTGATCTTATGGAAATGGTTGCCGAAGGAGGATGCAACCTAGGAGGGTGAAGAGATCTTCAACCACCCAATTCTCCACATCGCTTGAGGACAAGCAATTTAAGGGGAGATGACTGTCATATCCCCATATGGACAGCAAAAATCAATAGAAACATAACTATATACAATATGTACATAAATATATATTTTTCCAAATGTTCAAATTAATAAATTATATTGACCGTTTAAATGCATTTAGACCTTAACTAATATTAGTAATGAAAGGATCCGTCCATTCCCAAAGTCATCTCCGAAAAAGATGCCATGCTTCCAAGGAAGGGTCGCGTGGTTTCGGGAAGTATAAACCCCGCACACCAAGGGAAGCACGGGAGAAGGAGGTGACAAGGGCAAAGTGCAAGGGAATCTGCAAACAGGTAACCTCGTTACTCAGCAATAATATTAATTTCAGTTTCATTTTTTTACGATGCCTAAACAGCCATGAGGGTTAGCCAGTGAGCCCATCAGGCAGCAACGATGTGGAGGGCGAGTCACTGGTTCTTCCTAGCGATGAAGAACCAGCGCCTAGTAAAGCATCCCTCCCCATCGCTGGCAGTCTGGTACGTTCCTAGGCCAGTCCGTCTAGGTGTCGCAATGTGCTCATGTGTTTATCGTGCATTGAAGTATTTCCATATGCAAGTTGTATCCAATCTGTTTTTCTTTAATTCATCCTTCATATCACTGGTAATGAATATAATCTAATTAGTTGCACATATTAATTGCTAAATCGGATCAATGCATAAAAATTCTTGCCAATGAATTAAACACGTCTATAATGTGCAAAAGGTTAAAATGAACTTATCTTCCACGTCAAATAGAAAACCTGCAATATCAGGTTTGGTATGATTCATTAAAATGAACTCTAGTAACAAACATAAAAGAATAAACATAATTCATTTATTTACAGACGCAACAAAATAAGTAAAGAAAAAGAATACTAATTAATGATAGTCATATTTCTGCAACTTGGCACAAACGTAATGAATCAACCCTACAAATTAACAGAATGGATAAATGTTAACCAAGTAATACAAATTCTATAATTATGAATCTATGTTTTCTGTAGACATTTATTATCTTCTTGTTGTCCTCTGTTTGTTAGTACATTCAAGATAATGAGTGCAAGCCAGGGGTATGTTGGGCCCATCCTCAGGTGGCCCTATTAGCCCTAAGAGACGGAATGGGTCTAGATGGGTAGCCCAACCAACCTGGAGAGTCCTCAAAGTCTAGAATGGGTCGTGTGTGTATTTTTCACTGCAATAATTATGCCACTGATTTAATATTACTGCTGACATATAAAATGAAATTTCTATAATGTTGCAGGAAACCATAGATCTGTTTATTTGCCCTAATCAAACCTTTGGTGGACAGATCAGGCCCTAATTATCAGGAAGGCGAGGCAGGTACAGCTGAGGCACATTACAACATAAGCAAGCCAAGAAACTACAAAAAGATGTAAAACATATTGCTGTCTTACATTAAAAAAAATCAATGCAAATAATCACACTTACAACTTTCATGATCAAACTCCGTTCTCTATTACACCATTTGTGTTTACCATGGATTGGCCTACGTGATTAAGTACAACATGATTAATCACACTTCTCAATAAAGCTTCCTTTTAAATAATAGGTCATTGAAATTCTTGCATAAGCAATACATGGCACTGAATTGTAAAGCAAGAATAGGTGGGTGATTGTACAAAAGCAATGTAAGGATGCATGCACCCAAAGACCCATTAAATGGTAAGACATGGATGGCTCTTATGGGAAAATGCTAGTAAGTAATGAATTTATTAAAATTTTATTTCTTCAGACTATGTAGTTATAATTTGTTTATGGGAAAATGTTATTAAGTAATGAATTTATTAAAAGGCATTGATGGCTCTTATCTTGGGAATGATCATATTAATTCCTCTATGTAGAAATCAATGCTTCCAAAATCAAGAGCAGACTCCAAAAGACTATCATGTGGCAACAAGTTTATATGGTATTCATCCTAAAAAGGATGTTTGAATCAAACTATGATGAATAAGGTCAATGATACAAAGGTGTTTCTATTTAAAATTGCCTTCTTGTTTTAGAAATTATAAAATGATGCCAAGTGGCACTAAGTAGGCAGCTACTAATAATATTAGTTCTGAAAGTAAAGCACGCAAGCAATTTTATATGAAATTCAAAAATAAGCTTGAAGCAATGAGAGAGAGAAGAAAAAATGGGGAGAGGGGAAGAGAATGTTTACAATTGTAAATCTCTATGGAAGAGATGAAATAGATCGAGGATATTTTTTGAGATGGATTCCATTGATAGGGATTGGAAGCCCCTCATTATCCAATTGAGCTAACTTGAATGCATTTGCCTTCTTGCAAGAAGTGATTCAGTATGAGCTACTCCAAATGCAATCAGATTCACTATGTCCTCTAGTTACTACCCACAGGAAAAGGAAACCAAATTTTCTCTTCAATTTGGGCTTCTGACATTAGAAATTGTCCACCAGCTAGGGCTCAAGCATAATAATAATAAGACAATGCAATTGGCTGAGGGATTGGAAGCCCCTCATTGTCCAATTGAGCTAACTTGAATGCATTTGCCTTCTTGCAGGAAGTGATTAGGTATGAGCTACTCCAAATGCAATCAGATTCACTATGTCCTCTAGTTACTACCCACAGGAAAAAGAAACCAAATTTTCTCTTCAATTTGGGCTTCTGACATTAGAAATTGTCCACCAGCTAGGGCTCAAGCATAATAATAATAAGACAATGCAATTGGCTGAAATCCATATGCTACAAGAAAAACACAAACAATCTATGCTCGAACTGATGAATCAAGTGACATTCACTCTACAACTGTCTAGAGCCCACTCAACACCTCATCGGCCTTGAAATTTGAGTGAAACTAGAATGTCGATTAAGGTAGTAAGGCTTGTGAAGCTGAAAGTGCCATTGTCGATCAATGATCTCCCATATGGGACGGTACTTATCCTCAACCCTTCAATAAATAGATCTAATGGCCTCCTTTGCCCTATCCAAGCCCTCATATATGTAACCCATTGCGGGCTTCTCTTCATCAACTTGTAGGAGAACAACTAAAGGTTCTATGAACTGCAATCATTGTGAAACATTAAAAATGAACATAAATTATTGTGAACAAATAAGCAAATGAAATGGAAATAAGAACAAAAATATAATCAAAAGTTACATGTACAATCTCCTTGGCTGGTTGCCAAAAAATATGCTCATCAAAAACTCGATCAACCACATCAATCCCTACAATGGTCTTTGCATATGATGATCCACTCCTCACTTACAAACATGCATCTCAAAGCGGCCATGGTCTGAAGCAAAGATTGCAATGTGATAAAATCAGTTGCAAAGCAGGTAATTCATAGATGAGCCAACTCTTTCTTGTGAAATTCCTCATAAGGTTGAGGACCCAAGTCTGATTATATATGTATTTACAAATACTTCTTGCGTGCTCTACACATGTTTTGATCTAGGGAAGTTTGCCAAGATCCTCCAATATGAGGTCAAGGCTTTAAGCAACACAAGGAGTTTGTTGTGACGTTTTCACACATCGCCCCATTGCAAATGGGGACCCACACTTTTTTTCTTGGTAGTGTAGTTGTCTTAGCTTAGTCGTCTAGCTTGGCAATAGTTCGAGTCTTTAACCTCTTGCTTGTGAGAGGATGCAATGCCTTGTCGCCAGGAAGTGATCAAGTCAAGCAGTCTAGCAGCAGTTAGGTCCCCTTCTTAGCTAGTATGGAGTCTTATCAGCTCTCAAAGCTTAAGTGATAGATAGGAGTCAAGATGATCACCGAATGATGCTTCACAATGCAAACTCTAGGTCAAGTCAGAGCGAGTCTCAGGTGTGATGAACAGTTAAGTGAGCAAGTGGACATCCTTAGGTTAGAGCATGGAAGTGAGGAATGATCAAGAAGTGATGATCAACTGAGGTGAAATGCTTGATGACGATCAATCAAGGTCTAGGTGATGATGAAAGGAAAGAAAGCACCAAGTCAACCATATGAACAAGTCATTTAACACCTAGTGAAATCAATAAGTGAGGAGGTCGAAGTGAGTTATCCATGACTCACCAAATCCACCACCTAGGAGACTTTTAACCTTGGGTTGCTCAAATCCACAACCTAGATGACTTGTATCCTTGGGTAACTCGAATCCATGACTTGTGGAAGTCCAAGGCTTGAAAAACTTTGAAAGCAATAATGAATGACGAAGTGATGCTATCCCAATGCCTTGATGAATGATAATGAAGATGCCTTGAAGTGAGGATGAAGAGATCTTGATGGTGAAGGTTAGTGACAACTATCAATCCATGACTTGCTAGAATCCATGCCTCAAGCACAAGGATAGCAAGGTTGATCTAGGAAGTGAAGAAGAAATGATGAACTAACTCAATCCTCGCTTGGAGAATGAATATCAATATCATATTGAAGGTGAATTGATAGACTAAGTGTTGGAGTTGGCAAGATTGAATGGTGATGGTAGCTATCCTCCACTTGCAAAAATCCACAAACAAGATCATCCTTGAGTTGGCAAAATCCACAACTTGAAGGTGGATGTGAGTGAGAATATCCTTAGGTTGCCAAAATTCACAACAAGATAGAGGTAAGTGCAACAACATGATGTAGGTTTTTAAAATCCACAACATGATAGAGGTAAGTGCAACAGCATGAAAAACTAAGTGTGAAGAAGAGTGAAGGTGATCAAGGCGATCAATGACTTGGAGAGGTAAGCGAATTAATCCTTGGGTGGGCAAAAATCCACGACCCTCCAAAATCCACAAACTAGAGGAATCCACAACCTTATTGGGTCACTGACTTTGAGGCTGGAAATCAAATTTATCTCTGCCTTAGCTAGATCAGCAACATGGCAATGAGTGCTTGAAGCGATGAAGTGCTAAAGACCACCATCTTGAGGAAACAAGAGATCATCCATGACTTGAAGAAATCCACAACCTCTTGGTGAAAAGCAACGATTTGTCCACAACTTGTCAAAATCCACAATCAGACTTCAAAATGTTAAAAATCTCAGACTTAAAACCCCAATCAGATCTTAGACAATGGAAAATCAAACTTAAGTGATTAAAATTAGACATGAAAATCAGAAATCAGAATACCTAGAGTGGAATATCAGATATATTAAGTGTGTTTGATAGCATTCTTGTTTGTTTTGAAGGTGACTGATAAAGGGAGTGAAGGGGCAGAGAGCAACATCAAGACAGAAGATCAACATTCAAGAGAGCTTCATCAGCACATCTAGGAGTGCAAGGGTAGTGCACGGAATGATTGAGTAATGATGAAGAAGGCTATCTCAACAGCTTGAAGAGGTGCAGCTCATCTAGATGCAAGACTCGGCAAGATGGTGAAGGGGTCGAGATTCACTGGCATAGAAAAGGCAAATCAGCACCAAGATATTGCAATAAAGATGAGAAAATTTCGTAATTATCTTGAATTTCCTCCAGAAATCCAAGATCAAAGACTAGCACATCATGAAGATACCCATATGTTAAGTGCAAGATGAAAGTTCAACATACAAGAAAAAGAAATTATGAAAGTGATCAAGGTAAGTTAAAAGAATCAAGTAAGGTTAGAAGGTTGACTGAGCAATATGATCATCGTCACAGGCTTGGAAATGTTGAGTATCAAGAGATATTGCCCGAATCACAAACTCTTCTTTGCGATGTTCTACAAGGTGTAAGTTGAGGTGGCAACAACTCACCTTCATTCATCAATCAAGGTCAACATGTCCAAGTTCAATGAACCTGGCCCATTCAAAGGTGGAGGAAGTGACACTTTCACTTCATCAAATATTGTTTATCTTACCTAACCTCATCTCTCATTGGTCAGCATTCAAGGAAGGACATGTGTTCTAAGATGTAATTTTATCATTGATTGATCAAGCATTACATGCAATGCAAAGTTAGTTGTAACTAACCCTAATTAGAGTTTTATCTTGTAATCTTGGCCATTGATTTGGATTTGATCCTGGCGATTCATTTGTAAAGGGAAGACTATAAAAGGCTTGCTCTCATCATTTGTAAGGGTTAATAGGTAATAGTTAATAGCAATAGATATTAGATAGCAAAAACATTTAGAAGTAGAGTAGAGTAGGAGAAGGCATATATTGTTGCCAAGCATGTAAATAAACATACTTTTCATTGAATTTATGGTGAATGGTGATGTTTCTTTTGCATATTGTAAGATTTCTTGTTATATCCTCATGTTAGATGAAGTTCATTGATTGTGATGGAGTAATGTGTGGATCTTAGATAATTCCTTGGTTCATAATATTTGTAGTTGGATGATTTTCAATTACAATGCATAGTTAGCCTAAATATTAAAATGTGCTAAGTTCAATTTTGGATATGTTTATTCAAGTTGTGCAAGTATATTAGGTATTTGGATGAATGTTCATGATATGAATTTCTTTCATTTCCCTTGGAAGATTGCATTGGTTCTGTGTAGTTGTTGGTGACATGTCGAAGCAAAACTCAGTTTAAGGGGTGTGTCCATCCAAGCATGATCTAGTGCTATCATTGATCTTAGGAGTAGATTAAATTTCTCTAAACTCTCAATCCCTTTTTCTTTTTTTTTTAATCAAGTAAATTTCCACATTCCAGCTACATTCAAGCATGCATGTACAACGTAAGTCCCCCTTGTGATACCAGCAATATCACATCAAACCATTGAGTTATCCACACATCAAGACCTGAAAGTAGAAACCTTGGAGTCACCACGTATGATCACATAGCTTCGCATTCAAGAGGATTTTGTTCAAGAGAGGATCCTGTGTATGAAGCACATAAAAAACACATCAACAGAGTCCAAAAAACGGAGAAGTGCCTATCCATAATAGGTTTACCCACAACAACATAATTTGTAACTATTTGTACCACTTTCTCCTCACCCACCTTGGCCAACACTCCCTCCAATGCCTAACAAAGAAACTCAACATTTTTTGTGTTTCCTGAAGCATCAATTGACTTCAAAAACACCATGCTACTTGAGAACGAAAAAAATCAGTGATTCAGTAAAATTAAAATTAGAATTTTTAATCACTAAATCAATGGACTTTACAAAGTACAATTACCTGAGGAAGAAAGAAGAAAATTCAACAGTTTTCTACTTCTATCGATCCACCATCAATCATGATGGTGCAACCCTTCTTCCTCCATATCTCACACTACTCATAATTTGTGGCTTTGACATCAGCCACCTTTTGAGTCAAAATGGCGTTTTTTATCTCTTCATCATTAGGGGCTTTGAACCCCACACCACAAACAATAATGGCGTCTATCGTATTTTGCCAATAAGAACTATAACAAATTAAATAAACAAAATAAGCTCAGTAGTCGAGTTCGTCCCCAAGCTAGCCAGATCCGGTTCCGGTTTGTATTTGGGTTTGCTACTTCTGCGATTGCGAACAGGGTTCACTTTTTGTCTATCTAGTTCATTCTAGGCGAACCCAAGGCTAACCTAGATGCCCAACCACCCAAAAGACACAAAAATTTGCAACTTTAATTGTTTTTGACATTCGATTTGACTTCAACACCTTAGTAACCCTAAAAGTGACAATTAAAACCCTTCAAACACCAAAAGAACCTCATTTTTGGTCATTTTCTTTTGCAAATAGCAAGTTTTAGGCTTAGCAAATTTTTTTAAATCATGTTTTAATAGGAAAAATATACTTCTTAATATTTGTTTCTTTTGAATTTTATGTATGTTTTTTATGAATAGTCATTATAATATAATAATAATAATAATATAATAATTAGGAAAGGAAATGTCAATATAAATATTTATTATATTAATAACAATTTTATTTATTTTAATAAAATTGTTAAAAATATATTTTATACTTTTTTTCATTTAAAAATTAAAATCTATTTTGAGATGACTATTCTTAATGTAATATAGTTATATATGTGTGATTTTTTAAGAATATTTTAAGAAATTATATATTTTCAAATGTTCGATAAATTTGCCAAGTTATTGCCAATTTTTTACCAAGTTTTTTAGTGAGTTCCAAATTCTTAATGTAAGATATGTGTGATTTTTTAAGAATATTTTAAGAAATTATATATTTTTAAATGTTCGATAAATTTGCCGAGTTATTGCCGATTTTTTCCCAAGTTTTTTGGTGAGTCCCGAGTTTTTAAAAAATTTGGGCCTGCCAAATCCGAGTTTTTAAACTATGGTGTCTGGCACCTTGTTGGAAAGAGAGGTCAAGGGGGTTGAAGATGCATTGAAGCCCATAAGGGATTCATGGATTGAGACAGGTGTGTCCATTGTTTTTATATGGGTGGAAAATTTTAAAAATCATCCCTCGATCAATATGTTTTTGAGAGTTGTGGATTGTGAGGGGCAAGTAAAAGATGGACAATTTATTGTTAATATTCTCATCGTAGCCATTGAGCTAGTGGGACCCCATAACATTGTTCAAGTCATAAAGGACAATGCAAAGAATTGTAGAGTTGTTGGGTTGTTGGTTGAGGAACGATATCAACATATCTTTTGGACACCTTGTGTGGTCCACTCACTAAATCTTATGCTACAAAAGATTGGAAATAAAATTGACTGGATCGAAGAGGTGTATGCAGAGGTTGAAGACATCTAGATGTTCATAACCAACCACCACATGTCTCAAGGAATTTTCATATCATTTTCAATATTGGGGCTATTTCAAAGGTTAGTATAAAATTTTACATTTTCTGACTTTCATAATTTGATTGTGTATTCTAATTCTTCTTTAAACTTTGTTTTTAAATTTTAATCATTTTGGCTTTAATTTCTATTATAGCTTGTAGAGACCCATTTCACCTCTAACACAACCATCTTGAGATGACTTGTAGAAGTTAGAGAGGCACTTTCTACCATGGTGATCAGCCAAAATTGGTCTATATAGAAGCAAAGTAGCACTAAGAGGGCAACAAAAATTAGGCAAAGGATATTAGATAGCTCATAGTGGGATCGTGTGGAGTATCTCCTTAGTTTCACCAAGCCCCTAATGGGCATGATTCGCTATGCTGACATGGATAGGCCTTGCATTGGAGAGGTATATGATGGCATCAACTAAATGCTTGAGAACTTAGTTGAACTACTCGCCAAGGCCCGAAAATAAAATTGGCAAAAACTCAGCGAAACCTCAGCAAAAAACTCAGCAACTTAAAAATTTGGTTAAATTTAATTAGTAAGGCAATTTTTTTGCAAAATTCGGTGAGGAGATGCATCCAATGAGTCAATAAATGAGTACACAAAAGAAACAAGCTGAGTCTAGATATATTTGATTGATTTAAATGCAAATTGGGTACAAAATGGCATCCTCTTGTGGAATGTTGATGGCTAATAGACTGAAACAAAATGAAATAGCAATTTTTTTTTGTAAAACTAAAAGTAAATACTACATCAAAACATTTTACATCTTCCTCTTCCCAGCTCTAGTGAAAACTAGGTGAGAGATAGAACTAGAGGGTCTAGCCCTAGTAGTCTGATGTGGCTCCTCCACCTCAACAAAATGAGGTTGAGGGTAGCATCCCTCGCGGGGGTCTGAGTGTGAGAGAGAGAAGGGTAGAGAGATAGGTCTAGATCTTGGGGGAGAGAGGAGAGAGTGGTAGAGAGAGGGGATAGAGGAAGAGTGATAGGGAGATAGATAGGTCTAGAATTCGGGGCAGATAAAGTGAGTGAGATAGAGAGAGCTAGAGAATGCTGATAGGAGCCTACTGATCACTTAAATTTGACTAAGTCTGAAAATATAGAAGTTCTTCTAAAACCTAGAATTTGCAGTAAAACTCCTAGAGATTTGAAACCACTCTCGAAGATCTTGCCAATATATACACGAAATATAGCTTAAGTATAAAAAAGGATTAAGTCTTATACTTAAATGTTATATTTCATGCATATATTCTGATGAAGAGAATGAAACTGACAGCCGAGTTTTTGTGAAAAAATTGCCAAAAATTAGGAAAGTTTTTGTGGCGAGTCAATGGTGAAATTACTCGCTAAGTTTTCGGTGAGTAGTGCATCTATGCTTGAGAAGATGAAGTGCATCATAAGTGTGAAAGACCAAGACCCTAAGGAGACTTTCTTCATACAAGTGCATGCCATTGTTGAGGAAAAATGGAACAAGGTGACCACTCCATTACATCTTGGCTATGCATTGACTCCAAAATACTGTAGCAATCAGTTTCTTTCTATGCTACGAAGGCTTGCCCCATATAGAGATTTTTAAGTGTCTGAAGGGTACAAGGCAGCATTCCTTAGAATCTTCCCCGAAGATGAATTGCGAGATGCAATTACGAATGAGTTCATAGATTTTGTGCACTCAAATGGTCAAAGTGTTGAGGCTCTTCGTGATAGGTTTAAGAAGGATGCTCATAATTGATGCTACTTCCATGGCCAATTCTTCTAACAGTTGTAGCCCCTTGCAATAAAAAATTTATCACAAGTTTAACAATTAATGAATATTTACTTTTTAGTATTTAAATTTTTATTTATAGTTTTTTTTTTTTTGAATTGAAAATTCTATTAAAAAATTAATAAATGTAGAACTTTGATTGTTTACTTTGTCTTCAAAGGATGCTAGTTCATTTGCATCAGAAAGAAATTGGAGCACATATTCTTTCATCCACTCAACAAAATGGAGTAAATTGCACCAAAAAAAGCAGAGAACTTAGTATATGTGCATTCCAACTTGTGTCTCCTTTCACACAAACAACATGACTACAAGAAAGGGGAGACAAAGATTGGGAATATAGAGCCAAAGCATATTGACTTATATGCTTCCACTTCTCAGCATATTGCCTTTGAGGACTCAGGTAGCGAGCACACTACTAGTGTAAGTGCAAGCGCAAGTGGCACTAGCATTGCTTGCAGTTCATCTAATGTTTCTACATCATCTAATCTCAATGATGATGATGTTGATGATTTAGAGAATCCATTTGATGATTAAAACTTTAAAAGTTAAAAGCCAATTGTTGAAACTTGAACTTGATATTATTATTTTGATATTGAACTTGAAGTATATGATGCTATGATTACAAGTTTATGGTGGTTTTGTTGTTTATATCTAAGTCACAACATTTGGCAAACCTCATGGATGAAGTTCGAATTTTTTCAAATTTCAAACTTTTAAAAAATGTGTTCCAATACGGCCATAAATTTGTACGGCCACCATGTCACTTTTTTTATTAAAGCAAAAAAATTTAAAGCGTTTTTTTAGTGTTTTCGAATGGCGTTTAGGGTATATTTTCAGCGGATTTTCTTTATAAAACGCTGCTCTCTGCCTCTATAAACACATAACTCAGTCTTCACTCTTCACTGAATATATTACTCCTTTTTTTGAAGTGGGATTGCATGGTAAAAGAGGCATATCTGGCTGAAACACCGTAGACCGCGGTTGGGTGTTCTCTATGTCTATTGGGCCGTGGGTGGATTACCGACTACCGCAATTTTTTCTATTCACTACCAGATTACTCCCATGCCTGCCATCGCTGCCATAGCTGCCATCGTTGTCATCACTGTCGTGTTGAGGTAGGTGCTTGTTCGTTATTCCCCATTTCAATTTTTTCGTTTGCTCTTTATTTTTTTGTGTGCATTTGATATTGATAAAGTTTTATTATTTAGGGTTAATAAAAACTTATTCGCCATTTTATTTTTTTTGTTTGCATTTGATAATCGATATCATATAATTTTATTTTTTACCATTAAAAAACATGCCATATTAATATAGTTTTATTTTTTACTATAATTAAAAAAAATTCCAATATGCGATATAGTTTTATTTTTTACTATAAAAAAAAAATTTCAATATGTGCTATGTCAAACATTTGAATTATTTTTTTATTTTTTAAATTAAATTTTATGATATGCTATGTTTAGAGTTTAGAAATATAATTTTATATTTGTTATTTGATGCATTTTTTATTTTAATAGTAGATGTTTATAAAGTTACTAGGTTACTGGGTTCAGCCCCCTAGACCCCTGGTACTGGTCCGATCCAGTCCTGGGTTGGGGTCCTAGTCCAGTCCGCCTATGGTCCGAACAGGGTCCATGATTCACAGGCCTGGTTCAGACCAGGTCGAACTCACGTCGAACGCGAGGGTCTGATGGCCCAAGAATGGTGTTTTTTTTGCAAAATTTAATTTTTTTTTAAATCCACCACATAAAAATAAATAAAATATAACCCTAGAAGTGAGTTTTAAAACATTAACTTGGCTCATTTCACACAAGCAACATGACTACAAGCAAGGGGAAACGAAGATGTAGGATATAGAGCCAAAGCATACTGATTTGGATGCTTTCACTTCTCAGCTTGTTGCATTTGATGACTCAGATAGCAAGCAAACTTATATTGCAAGTGTAAGTGGCATTGGCATTCGTTCATCTAATGTCAATGTCAATGATGAGGAGGAGAATGAGGATGATGAATTAGAGAATCCATTTGATGATTAAACTTTAAATTGTTGAAAGTTGAAACAATGATACTTGAATATTTTGTCATTTTGATATTAAACTTGACGTAAATGATGTTATGGTATGAACATGATGCTATGATTACAAGTTTATGTTGGTTTTGTTGTTTATATGATCCTATGTGACATGCTAATCTCAATTCATACTTATATATATATATATAAAAAAAAAAAAAATTGTACTAAAAAACCCAAACCCCTTTTCAAAATTTTGGCATACTAGTTCTTCGATGAATACATATTATATATATACACATAGATGAATATATATATATATATATAGATATATTTATTAAATTCAAAATTTGAAAACCATTTTAAAAATCAATATCTCACTAAACCTCATAATCAATTTTGTCAAACCCAAACCCCTTTTCAAAATTTTGCTGTACTGGCGTACCGGTTCTTCGAACCCAAACCGGCAACTTAGTAAAATTACTATTTACAATTTTTTATTTTATTTAGTTACTAGAAAATGAAGCATTTATTATAATTAATTTAAATATTATTTTATTTTATTTTTCATTATAAGCTAGAACTCAGCAAATGTTAAAAATATAAAAATTAACAATTTAAATATAACAAATATTATATTTAAAATAAGTTTTAAACTTATTGAATTATTTTGCTTTTTAGAATTAAAAATCAACATATTATATATTTTTTGTTTTAATGTTTTTTAAATAAAATTTAATCCATGTTTTAAATATTAAATATTATTTTTCTTCTAAATTGTACAGATTGTAATGGCTCCCAACAAATCAACTTCAGAGGCATGGAAACATGTGACCCGCAATGGTGCTAATCTTCATTGTAAATTGTGCCTAAAAGTTTTTACCAGAACTTTAACAAGGGTAATGGACAACTTGCTTGGTATTATAGGGGGTAAAGGTGGAGGTGTTGTTGCATGTCCAAAAATGACCCAAGAAATTAGAGCTATTTTAAAGAAGAGCAAGCCTCTTCAATTGCAGGAAAGATGAAGGCGGGACAAAAGAAATAGAGAATTGAAGAGGATGTGTCTAGATTCACATTTGTTATGTCTTCCTCTTTGAGTCTACCCAAAGCCATAGGGGCATCCAAAGAGAGTGGAACTTTGAACAGTTTTTGGAAACCAGTAGAGAAAGAAGTGGATGATGCACTAGCAAATTTGTTTTACACAAGTGCTATTCCATTCAATGTAGCTAGAAATCCGCATTTTCGCAATGTAATTCAAAAAGTTGCAGAGTTTGGCAAAGGGTACACACCTCCCACTTCTGAGGGTTTCAAGACAACTCTTTTGCAAAGGTCAAAAGATAGAGTGACTAAGAAACTAGCTAGGGTCAAAGCCTCTTGGAACGCAACAGGTTGCACCATATTGAGTGGTGGATGGTCAGATATATGTCAAAGGCCATTGATCAATGTTTTGGTGACTTGTCTTGAAGTTGTTGTGTTCTTGAAAGTGATTGACACCATAAACCAAAATGATGCAACCATAACCGATAAAACCCTCAAAGAGAATCAACCGGCTTATGTAGCAAGAGTAACACAACGAAAGCAGCAAGAAAACATAACAAGATTACAGAAACAAATCATATTATTGCCTTAGAACTTCCAGCAACCAACTGGTTATCATTATATAATCATCTAAGAACATCTGGTAGTTAACCGGTTACATGCAGGCTTCGAACCAGATACAATCCAACTGGGACTCTAAGAATCAATTGGATCACAAAATGCGAATCTCAATCCTCCTCCTCAATTCTCCTTCCTTTGCCCCTACAAATGATTACATAACAACATATTTATACCCACCGGAACATATCCGGGTCGGCCTCATAAGATTACATTTACCAATGCAGGAAAATGAAACGTGTAACTAGGTTGACCCTAAGAATTAAAGAAATCTTTCCAGAAAATAACAACCACGAAGTGCGGTTCAGCAAGAAGGTCGGCCACACGCCAAAGAACATCGGACAAGACCCAAAATAGATCCACATGCCAAGAATCGCTCAAGAAAAGAAGGAAAGTTAGCCGGTAAGCACAAGAACTGTCCCAAAACCCAGAAACAGTCAACCAGGAGCGATAATTGACCGGAAAAGAATCCAAATGAACTGAAAATCTGGAATTAAGCACATGAACCAGCCTGGAAACCGAAAATAAGATCTGCAACGAAAAGCAAGCAACTACCGGTACCAACAGGTAAGAACACATAAAACTACATAGTGAACTAAACAAGAACAAAACTGAAAGGAAATATTTTTGGTTGATGCAAGATTGCTCATCAACCGGGGACGCTCCTGCATCAGACACCCCAGGTAGGAAAAGATGTTCCATGAGAGTCAACTCATGAACATCTAAAAGGATTCGGAATAAAGACCCCATGCCCATTTTTTATCCAAACATCTTCCTTATCTGCCAACCTCTGCTTTAGCTCCTTCGCTGCCTCAACCGGCTTCTCTAACCCCTAACTCTCTTTGTTTCTCTTCCTTTGCTTCAGATCTGCACATTGTCTCTGATTACTGCTCTCTTTCTTCTACAACTCTGATTTGTTTCTGCCACAAGACTTCATCCAATTTGTCACCATAAGCTCTCTGTCATCTGGTTCTATCTGTCCATCGGGCTTATCTATCAAGTCCTTTTGCAAACTCATGTCACCCTCTGGTATAACCTCTGCAACGGTTCTATCAGATCTTTTTGCAAACCTTCCAATCTAACCTCTGCAACCGGTTCCTCAGTTCTGCAACCTTCTTCAAGACTTAGATTCTTCACCTCCTTCTCTTTCTCCTTCAAAGAAATCAATGTGAACTTCTACCCATCTTTCTCAATAGTGACTAGGTTTCTTCTAAAGTCAAATAGCTCCTCTATCAAACTACCAAGGTCTTCCCAAAAAGACATGACAAGCACTCATAGATACAATATCCACAAAACCTCATCCCTGAAAGGCCCAATATTAAAATTCACCAAACATTGTTCCTTTAATTCTATCTTTTGATCATCTTGTAACCAACTTACCTCATAAGGACAAGGATGCTCAAGTCTCTTCAATCCAAGCTTCATAACCATCTCCTCAGAGTTCTCCCGATATCCACAATAATCTTGCAACACTTACCACCTGATTTACACACTGTCTGGAAAAGACTTCCTCTAAGTAGATCTGGTATCCTTTCTTCTGAACATAAGGGATTCTCCTTGCTCCGGTGCACAGTCAGATCCAGTACCTTCACCTTCCGGTTCCTCATTTGCCACACAACTTCTTGCCATTCCCTAGTTACATTCATAGAATCTATGTCCGGTTTCTCCACACTTGAAACATTTGTCAAGGAATTCTCTATTGGTACTACTACTGCCTTTCCTTTGTGTTTTTTGTTCCGGTATTTTACTACACTTAAATTTTGATTCTTCCTCAACACTTTGCTTCTCTGTACTCATTTGTCCCTTGAATCTCTCCTTCCCTCTATTCAGTTGTCTTCTTCTCATCTTCTCCTCAGCCTTCAAAGCATACTGGTAAGCTTCTTCAATTGTGGAAACCCTCAACATACTCATCTCATCCTGAATGTTAAATGCAAGCCCATTCATGTACCTCGCCACCTTCTATGTCCAGATCTAATCATCACCTTGTAGAAATCCTCAGTGTATTCTTTCACAGTCATGTTTCTCTGTTTCAAGTTCTGCAACTTCTTAAACAATTCCAACTCATAGTCTCCCGGTATGAACTTGGCCTTCAATCTTGCAACCATCTGTCTCCACCAAGTGATCTTCAATTCACCATTCCCCACTCTGTCTTTCTGCAATTCTTTCCACCATAAGGCAGCATGCCCTTTCAACTTAGTCTATGCCAACCGGACTCTCGGTGGGTCCATAACATCCTCAAACTCAAAGTAGTCCTCCAACTCTCTAATCCAATCAATCAGATCCTTCGGGTTCAGTGTTTTGGAAAAGTTGGAAACTTCAACTTTATGAACTTTACTCGCTTGCGCCACTGCTCTCGGGAATCTTTCCTCTCTTTCATCTTCCGGTCCTTCAGCTTCTTCAAGCTCTTCACCAGCTTCTTCATATTCATCCTCAGATTCAGGGTTTCTCTGCAAACCAACCAAAGCATTTTGGATTTCGTTCCTCACTTCACTCTTCAAGTCTTCCATCATCTGCTCTACCCTCCGAGTGTTTGTCCTTCTAGGCGGCATCTCCTATTCCACTTCGGTGAGTTGCCTCAACTCGGTGATCTGACTACCGGTTTCAATTGCCTCCCCTCAACAATCTATTGAACACACGCACAACCTACCTCCAATCGACGATCTATCCACCCAAAGGAATGCCTCAAGGTTCACAAACAACTCTTCCACTAACCAGTTCATAACCAACTCTGATACAACTTGATGCAACCATAACCGGTAAAACCCTCAAAGAGAATCAACCAGCTTATGCAACAAGAGTAACACAACGAAAGCAACAAGATTACAAAAACAAATCATATTATTGCCTTAGAACTTCTGGCAACCAACCGGTTATCTGAGAACATTCGGTAGTTAACCGGTTACATGCAGGCTTCAAGACAGATACAATCCAACCAGGACTCTAAGAATCAACCGGATAACAAAATGCGAATCTCAATCCTCCTCAATTCTACTTCCTCTGCCCCTACAAATAATTAAATAATAACATATTTATACCCACCAGAACATATCTGGGTCGACCTCATAATATTACATTTACCAATGTAGGAAAATGAAACGTGTAACTAGGTCGGCCCTAAGAATTATAGAAATCTTTCCGGAAAATAACAACCACGAAGTGCAGTTTAGCAGGAAGATTGGCCACATGCCAAAGAACATCAGACAAGACCCAAAATAGATCCACACGCCAAGAATCGCTCTGAAAAGAAGGAAAGTTAACCGGTAAGCACAAGAACTGTCTCGAAACCCAAAAACAGTCAACCAGGAGCAATAACTGATCGGAAAAGAATCCAAATGAACTAAAAATCTGGAATTAAGCACATGAGCCAACTTGGAAACCGAAAATAAGATCTGCAACGAAAAGCAAGCAACTATCGGTAAGAACACAAAAAACTGCACAATGAACTAAACAAGAACAAAACTGAAAGGAAATATTTTTGGTTGATGCAAGATTGCTCATCGACCGGGGATGCTCCTGCATCACAAAAGAAAACTTTTGAATACATATTTCAAATATTAGAGGAAGCCGTTCTTGAAGTAGGGGTGGAAAATGTGATTCAACTGCTAACTGATAGTGCAGCAAATTGTGTGGGAGCTAGAAAACTGATTGTTGAGAAATACCCACAAATATATTGGAGTCCATGTGCAGCACATTGTGTGGATTTGTTGCTTCATGATTTGGTTAAATTTCCATGGATACATGAAACAATTCATAGAGGGAGAGAAATTGCAAACTTCATAAGAAATCATTGTCTCACATTGAGTCTTTACAGGCAATATGCATCTAGGGAGTTGTTGAGGCCTTGTGACATAAGGTTTGTTTCATTTTATATCACTTTGAAAAGAGTTGTTGAAGAAAAAGCAGCTTTGAGATCTGTTGTTTGTTCCAATGAATGGGAAAATTAAGCGCTTTCTAAAAGTGCTAAGGGCAAGAACATAGAGAAAATTGTTTTAAATGGCAGCTTTTGGGAAAGTGGAACAAAGGTTCTGAGTATATGTGAGCCAATTGTTGATGTGCTTCGTATGGTTGATGGTGACACTCCTTGTGTTGACATGCTTTATGAAAGCATGGATCGTTATAAGGAAGTTATTCAGAGAGCACTAAATGATGTAGATGCATAGTACATGGAGATATGGGATACAGTTGATTCCAGATAGAAAATGATGCACACACCTTTGTTGGCAATTGACACTCAACAGGCTTAGTTGTGTTGTCATTGAAGGCAACACACACCATTTTGGGTTGGTCACTTAACCAATACTCACCGGTATTCATTGTTTAACAATCAGCATTCAAGTCATCCTGCACACATGGAACCGGCACCGGCAAACAAGGGAAATCGGCAAACCAGGAACTGGTATATGAGGTCGACATGGGAGATCGATCCGGCAGGTCTACACGACAACGATCAAAGGCATTGGTCTTGAAGTTTAATGAATTGATTTTTGCTTAGGCCGACACGTAAATTTATTGTAATATCATTGTAAGCCGACATAAGGCATTCATGTTTGTGTTTGGGAAGGGTATTTAAGTCAGTCCGGTTAGGTTGTTTCGGTAATGAAAAGGAGGGTAATGGAATATGGTGATGTGATATTGTGCGAGCAATCTTAATCGACAAAATGCGAACGTAATATTTTGTAGTCGGTCTTGGATATTGGTTTAGAGGTTTGGGAAGCGCAGCAAGATACTGGTAAGGAAGGACACAGTGTAAACCAATACAGACTGTTCTTTAACCGGAACTCATCCAGCATAGCAAATGCACTCTCAGAGTACAATATTTTGTTTGTAACTTCATATGTGGTGTTTGTAGTCAGTGAGGCTCCTTTTGTGATGAGCAGTGTGTTGACGTGGCTAAAGTCACAGAACTACGACTCCATCTAGCCAACGCAAAATAGAATGATCTCGCCGAGCATCCTATCCTCTCTTGTATAAGGAATCCCTAATGTTGTTTGGTTTGATCATGTGGGGACAACCTCAAGGTTCCAAATGTCAATTCTTGACTGCGAGATAGCTCAACAGTTGATGTGTTTTGCTGGGAGCACAAGGGGACTTATATTTTGTAACAAGATGGTCTGCTGTGATTTTTAGATTGCGAAATAAATAAAAAAAGCAAAGAGGAAGGTTTTAGGAGACCTAACGACAAGGATGATAACAGTTGATGCAGCGGGTAGACAATTTTTGATAAACCAGTTCTTGTTTTGCCAGAGACACCCTCACAACTAGACAAAAATGGTGCAAGCTCCAAGGGATGAAGCATTTTTAGACCGAAGACACTCGTTTTAGGCACCCAATTCTGGCGCAACCTAAGAAGAACACCTGTAGTTGAACTAAGCACAGTTTGGGTTCAAACTAACCATGCACGGTGACCTACAATCAGCAAACCCCCAATGGTATGAACCAGAAATGCATCAAATACCCCTCCACACTTCACCATTAAAATCCTTGCACTCTAAAATTAACCAGCTGAAAGAAACCATGCTAACAAACTAAAACAAAGACAACAAACACCATATTTCAATGTTCATATATTTGGCTCAGCTGCCATTACAACAATTTCTGCAGCATCTCTATGCTGTGCCTAAAGTCTAACCTATTCTAACTCTAAAATCTAACTACAAAATTCTAACCCTTTACAAAACAAAGGCCTTTGCCTTTTATAGATTTACAATTTGAACCGGTGGCCAGGATGGACTGCATCCAAGGGATCTGATTTATTCCACAAAATAAGGCTGCCCATACCCACTTAATTCTTAGTTATCTACCCAACCACCTTCTCAACTACCTGCCACTATTTGGCTTCAATTTGGGTCTATCTGGTAGTTGAACATAATTGTCCACAACTTACCTGTTTCCCCTCTGTTTCAAAATATCTTGAGTGGGGCCCACAGGCAGTTTTACATTAAACAATATCAGTTTTTAAAACTAGATTTCTGGAATTAAATCTAGCTGTGCATTTCTGAGAATGTATAGACTTGTTGCATTCTGAATGTTCTTTGGTCTTTGGTCTCGGTGGTGGACTTCAACTCCGTGGTTTGGTGGTTCAGTGGCATGCTTCCCAATGTTTGGTTTCGATCTCGCGCTCCTGCATCTTCTCCAACTTCCCGTACCTGGCTTTGATCGCAATTCTTCTTCGATTTGCGTTTCAGGCCTTCTCCTGGTTCTTCCCGATGATGCCTTCAACCTGCAAACAATCAATTTCACTTTTAATAAATCAATTTGAAAAATTAACTAAATTAATTTAACAAACATTAAATTTTAACGTCTGGCTTCGTCTCGATGGAGTTCGGGCTTGAGAAGCTCTTTGTGAGATGTATCTTTAAATGCCCTCTCCAAACGTGAAATCCGATCCTCGTCTTGATTCACTCTCTAACTTCAGATGAAATTCAATCCTGCGAGGTGAACTATGAGATGTTAAGACTTAAGTTTATATATTGGCCTACTAGGAGCGAATGCGAGACTTTCTTTTAGTAACTTTGAAGGCTTAACTCGCAAAAAACGAATTTCGGCCGATTTAATCAAATCGTGCGAACTTTGTTTAGACACATTTTCACTTAATTACAAAGTTTGCACCTTTACTTGACTCCTTTAAACAAAAATCAGCCATGATGCCTAGAATGGGCGACTTTATTCTGAAAACGCCCCTTTCACTTGGTATTAAACTTGGAGGTTTTAGCCAAAAAGTGTGATTTTCGTTATGCTTAAACGCATTTTTCCTAGAAATTAGGGTCTTCTAAGGTAAATGCACGACTTGTATTTTAGACATTTTTGGCCATCTTCCTTAAAATGGGCGAACTTAACATTTTAAAACTTTCAAACGAGTTTTCTTTTATGCCCAAACTCAAGCATTTTGACTGATTTATGCGATTTATATTTTGCCCTCCCCATCATCAAATTCGGGATTTGTAAATGAGTTGTGCGATCATCATTGTTTGTGATTTTCAGCCTAAGAAGACTACGGGCTTTAGGTTAAATGTGGACTTCTCTTTCACGATTTTCTCACGTCTTTTGGAGTTTTGAGAGATTTTCGGCTCATAGAGCCATTTTGCGAACTTGGACCCTTTCACCCTGTGGAACTATTTTGAGAGTTTTGGGCTAACAGGCCAGAATGCGCGATTTCTCCCTTTGCTTCTGCGATTTTCGGGGAGAATGACCAAACTTTCACTTAAATCCGCGACTTCATTTTCGCCCTGAATGGTCGCTTTGTGCGATTTTGGCTCTTACTTTTATTTTCGGCATGTTGGAATGTCTTTGGGCAAATTTCAGCCTAGCTATAGGTTTTTGGCCTAAAGGAAGATTTTGTGAGCTTATGTTTTTCGGCCTACTTTAGCCGATTTGAGAGCCCTTCTCCATATTTCGGGTTGAATGCCTAAAATGCGCGATTTCGGGTTTTACCTCCTTTCATCATTGTTTTCGGCCTACTGAAGGGTTTGGTGGGATTTTAGGTTTTACCTCCCATTTCGTTCAACTTGCAAATTCGAGCATATAAGCATAAATGTGCGATTTATATTTGCCCTTTGGCTGCCTTCCCATATTTGGGCTTCATGGAGATTCAACGAGCTTAATTTCCTTTGGAGTTTTCGGGAAATCTAAGAGTTTAGCGTGACTCATACTTGGAAGTTTTCGAGCGAAGAAGACTGGTTGCACGATTTGTATTTTAGACATTTTCTTAACTCGATTCCTTTGCTTGCATTTCGGGAAACTTAGCTGATTTGTGAGTTTGGGAATTTCGGCTCAGAAAGCTTGTTTCGCAAGTTTGAGAGCATGATTTGAAATTTTCTATTTATGCCCGAATTTGGAGCTCTTAAGTGGTTTTCGGGTTTAGAGATTCTTTTGAGAATTTCGGCTCAAAGGCAAGTTTTGTGAGCTTTTCTCTCATTTCGACCTTAAAGACTGATTTGTAACCTTCATCTCCCAACTCGGCCTATAAGGCCGATTTTCCAGTTTGAAGTATTATGTTGGCTTTGAGGGTCGAGTTTGGCTTTTAACCTTTGCATTATAACTTGAATTTAAACATCTTCTCTCTTCTGTTGGGACAGATAGACACAAACCAGGGGTCCCTTGTCAAGGACGGTGCTGGGGTGAAAAATGCACAACACAATGTGCTCTAGATTGTTGGCCTTCCTGCATGTGGAGGCCCCTATTGTAATATTTATTCATTTGGCCAGTGGATAGATATTGTGGGTCTCCAATCCCACCGTGGTTTTTCCTCTTTGAGGTTTTCCAGGTATAAATCTCTGTGTTATGGTGTATGCTCTTGTGGTTGCTTGATTTCTATTTGTTGTTATATTCTTTCATGTTTACCGGTTACTGAACTGCATTGTTAATAAGGTTAAAATTGATTATACCAGCAGAACACTGATTCACCCCCCTCCTCTCAGTGTTCTTGGATTCCAACAATTGGTATCAGAGCCTGGTGCCTTGGAGTAAGTCTAACAGCTTAAGGAAGATCCTGAATCCAGAATCCATGGAGATGAGTCTACAGAAACAACTTGAAGTAGCACTTGAGGACTATGATGCTGAAAGGATGAAGAACTTGAAGTTCCAAGATGAATTGAACTCTGCAAAGGAATTCATTCTTACCCTGCAGGAGAGGTCATCTGTTCAAGCTAAAAGGAAGGAACTTTTACAAAATCCGGATGATGAAGAGAAGGATTCCCTTAAACAACAATGTCAGAAGTTGAATCAGGAGAATGGTGTCATGAAGAATGAAATGCAAGCCATGACTATGAGGAAGTCCAAGGAAATTGAAGACCGGAAGAAGAATGAAGAAAATCTTGGCAGATCTTTAAAAGACAGATCTGAGGAATGCATTAGGTTGGCACATGAGAATGATGTGTTGAGAACTAAGTTGGTGCAATCACAAAACAATGAGCAAGAGTTGGAAAGAATGATGTCAATCGTAAGAAGTGATCTGGATGCTGCAAATGAATACAAAGAAAAGTTCAAGGTCAGTTATGCAAGGCTTGATGAATTATTGAAGGATCAAAGAGACACTAGAGACACTAGAGTTCTTGGATTTGAGTATGGAGAAAGCTCCGGTACCGCAAATCAGGAGAATCCACCTAACAACTGAAATAAAAAATCACCGGTAAGGCAACCCAATGCACATAAATTTAATGGTAGATGCTTTGTTTGTAATAAGTTCGGTCATAGAGCAAGTCAATGCAGTAATAGAGCAAATCAGAATAATAATGTTGTTCGCGGTCAGAATTTATATCAGAGATTATAAGATAGAATTACCAAAGCACCTCAACTCTCTCAATCCCTAGCAAAAAACCAAAGAAAGGTTATTCTGAAAACAACAAGACACTAGACCTCAAACAAAAGCGTGAGGCTTCTGAATGCGTCCAAGTCCCCAGCAGAGTCGCCAAAAAACTGTTGGTTGAAAATTTTGTACACTTGGGGAAATATACAAAATTGTGGTTTCAACCACAGCACACGAGTAAAAACTCTCCTAACAAAGGGAAGGCTCCCCCTATCTAACTACAACTTTGAAAATAAAATAGGATGGGACAGCAATCTTTCTTATTTTTTCAAGAAAGACAATATCCTTTTCTCTTCACAGAAAAGGATAGCGATTGAATATGAACAGCAGTAACCAGTTTCAAGTGAAATGAGAGAAAGGAAATGAAGTTTCCTGAAAGCGCAAAGACTTCCGTCACTTCCTTCGGGACAGGACAGCAATATCAAGCTCAAAGACTTGATTATGTGAAGTCCTATCTACCCTTTGCTATACTAAATTTTACAACGAATAAAAGGCAATAACTCAAAGACTGGAATAATCTATTCTTTCAACACAAAGACAAGAACTAATGCAAGCTCAAAGACTTGCTGTTATTTCTTATCAAACAGTAATTTTATCTCAAGAATAGACGCAAGCTCAAAGACTTGCTGCTCCTTCTAGAGATTTTCCTATTTTAATTAATCTTCTCTATTTGCAGCTCAAAGACTTCAAATCAGATTAGTCTAAGCTCCATTAGAAACACTTTGCATAGAAGAAATAAAAAGATTCAAACTCAAACATGTAGCTCAAAGACTCAAAACTTGAGTAATCCTTCTTTATTATTCTCCAAAAACTTTCAATTCACATACATAAGCTCAAAGACTTTTTGCTGTAAATTTGGCAGAGTTTATGCTTGCTTTCCAAAAAGATATATAAATTACAATAGACCCCTCAAGTATTTATAGAAGAGGAGCCTTGAGAAAAAGGTGGGAGGATCCTAACTAACCTTGAGAGATTCTCTCAACCACCAAGACTTATTCAATAACTAACTAAGACTTCATCCAGCTATAGTCCTAATTGAACACAACTTGTAGTTGCTTTACATGTAATTACAAAAGTGCAAGTAATGTGTAACTTGCATTTTACAAAAAAATACTTTTACATGTAACTTGTCAAAACAAAATTACAACTAAGGATTACAAAAGAGGGAAAATTCAACTAAGTGTTGAAAAACATTTAAGTTGAATTTTGTGAAGACACAAATACTTGAAATTTTTGGATGCTCGTTTATAGTTCCTCGGGATTCGGTCCATGGGTGTTCTTGGCAACAACCATGGTCTTCACAATAGTGTCGTGACACCGGAGGTGCGCAGAATTGTTTTATCCAGGATAGACTGGATTTCATGCAAAAAGGCTTGGTGTTTCATCAATGTCTGAATTGAAGCGGTTGTGAATTGTTCGCACTCCATTCATTAAGAATCCTCATCTGTAAATCAGCAAGAACTTCTTCTTCTGGAATCAGCTCTCCATCCTGACTTACTATGTTGCAAGAGGCCCTTTCACAATGTGAGACAATATCTCGGAAAACTTCACCCCGGAATCTCTTTGCATCACCAATCTCCTCAATGAGGGATTTATGAACAAGAGCCTTGTTTTCCAGGAGTTCTTTAAATTCCGAGTACATGACCCTGGAAGAGATGATGGCGTGCTCCTGTAGAACACTCAGCTGTTGTTGGGGCATGGTACGCCAGATTGTCAAACTTTCTTCAACACTTTCCAGATTCTTTTTGAAAGTATCAGAAGTCTGATTCAGTTTCTCCTCAATGACCTCTAACTTAAACATCATCTGAAAAATAAAAATGTCTTTAATTACCTATGCACATAGATTATGAAGCTGATCAACCAAGGAATCCAGTGCTTGTACCTTTTGAGCAGCCCTTTCCACTCCACGAATTGATTTTTGGGAACCAGAAGAACCTATGGAGTTACTCCCTTCAGCAGCAGGTTTTGTAATTTTATGAACGACTGCCATAAGTTGTCGGTTTTCCTCTTCTAGCTTGTCTTTCTTTGCTAGAAGCTCATCACACCTTTGCACCAACGAAGCAACAAAAAACTGAGCATCATGTTTAATGACCTCATGCGTCTGTTTTCCCAACTCTATCCTTGCAACCTTATAATCGGTAGCTGACATTTCTTCAAGTGGCTTATCTGCAATAGGTTCCACAATTTCAGCTACCTTCATCTTGTTGTTGTCAACAATTACTTTGGAGATAGTCTTGGCCTTCTTAGCAGCTTTAGATCTGGACTGTTTAAGTTGCTGGTAATCAAAGGCATCAGGTGAGATTTCTTGCTTCTTCCTTTTCGGGGTAAAAGAATTAAGCCATGGAGGCAAAGTCATCAACTCTCCTCCAGTAGCAGTCGTAGGCAAAGGAGAAGCAGTTTCTGTTTGAATCACCGTGGTCATCCTGGGAGGAATATCTGTTCAGACAGCGACCACGGTTTGCTCAGTTACCAATGGGCATGAAGATTGCCTCATGAATTCTTCAAAACCAGAAGTGGAAGTATCAATTTCTGATAACTGGATACGAGTAGGAATATCCTCAGGAACTTCCAACACACTCTCTTGTTGAGGATCAGGAGACGGCTCGTATGCTGAAATGGGAATAGCATTCTGAGGAGACTCATCCACATGCAAATCAAGAGGAGAAAGAGGCATCTCAATGGAAACTAGAGGAATGATCTCATGAGGCGAGTCTGAAATTGGACACTTAGGAGCATCATCAGATTGCTGCCCCTCTTCTAGATTATCCAGATCGATCACCTAAACATGGAATCGTGATTTTTCCTTCCCCCGAACTCTCGTCTCCTCAGGAGGAAGCACTACTGCACGACTGACTCGCAACTTAATCCTTGTACCCGAAGATGATGCACCCTCCTTGTTGTCAACCTGAATCTCAGACTTACGTCCAAGAGGCCCCGTAGAATCACCTTCTTTACCAGCCTTGATTTTTATAAGTCTAACAACATTACTTTTTAGCCATGCGTTGGTGTTAGCCAAGATAGGCTGAAATCTCTCAAGGATGGATATGCACTTTTTGTGCGGCCATTGGATCAAAGGAAGTGGAGCTTCCTCAACCCTCTGTGAAATATATTCAGGATCAAGTATGTGTCCATCATCAATCATCCCTTGTGAGATATCCACCAAGTTCAAATCAACAATTTTCTCAACAGTGAGCCTGCAGTAATCCATCTTCAGAACTTCAGCTTCTGTGCGGAGATCTACCCAGATGTCCTCAATGCGATGCACATGCACAAAGGATTTCTTGATCTTCTCCTTCATACCCCTATAATCAAAATCAGCTCTAGGTTTAAACCTTTTGAGCTTCATTTCCTGCAGTTCAGTCTCCATGGCCTTAGCCTTTACAGATGTGACAAGGGAATACCGGCCAATTTTCAATGGGTTTGTGGTAGAGATCCCCATTCCAACCTTGTGTATAGCAAACTGAAAAGTGTGAACAGCCATGATCTGTCTTCCCAACTACATAAGAATGATCTTATCAGTTGGGTATCTGGGAAGCATATATGGTTGACCACCATAGCGTCCGATCCTCATATAGATGAAGGTGGGAAACTGCAGAAACAAGCATCCATACTCGCACACCTTGTCCCATGCCTCATCTGATACTCTCTTGTTCCTGAGATTTCTGTCAAACTGACACATGAAATATCCGAAGAATGCATCTTGGACTCTTCTGAAATGCAGTCTGTTGGGTCTCAACGGCAACTGGTCATAGTATTCCCAAACTAGTATAAGCGAGCAATCACCCTTAGTAGAAAGACTTGGGAACTGTCTAAGTGATGCTGCCAAGTATACCAAATATGAATTCATGAAGAAGGTCATGGTGGTAGGAACTGCTGCAAGTTGTTCGCACAAGGCATCGCTGATGACTTCTCCCAATGAAATGTGATGAAACTGCCTTATGAACATGATGAATTGGTACATCCATGGCTCAAAGACATTGGAATGCTCAAGGCCCATCATCCTGCTAAGAAGAGTTATGGTGTCTCCTATTTCCCATTTGAAATCGTAGCGGTACAACTTTGCCCACCTCAAGAAGGATGCTCGTGGCTCTTGGATCCACCTATTGATGTGTCGCTTGCAATCTTTTTCCCTCTTCACATAATACTCCGCGGCACTTTCTTTGGAGATTTCCATATAAACAGGTGCAGGAGGTATTTTGAAGACCTTCTTGATCGTATCTGCATCAAGACGGTTTATATCTTCGCCATCATCATTTTTGATGACTCTTGACTCTGTCAAAATGATGGGCGCAAGCAAGAACGAACTCAGGTTCTAGGGCAGCCACCGGGAAAGATGATGCATGGTGGATATGGCTGTCCAACAACCGCTGCAAGTCATTATCCTGTCCGACATATCAATGTGCCCTATCTCCGTGTCTCTGATGCGATCCGAAGGAGAAGAAACTTGGGAAGGTGCTACCTCATTCTGATACTTGTCATATTTATATTTGATCTTCTTTGGAGTTGGGGATGCCGACGAATCTGACATTGATTGTGAACCTCGAATATTGTGATGAAGACTTAAAAGAGTTAAGGCAACACCATAGTCATCTGCAAATATCATTCTTCCTTTTCCAAATGGGAAAAACTTCGATTCTTGAACTTCACGATTTTGTGAGAGGAAGAGGGGAAATATACGGGAAAATCTTGACTTTGACCAATTTCGGATCTTGGGGAAATTTTCGCAAGTATACAAGTTGGAAAGAACATACATGCAATCGGGGTTTTAAAACCCGAATGCAAGTACACTTGTAAAATTACAAATGGAGAAATGGATGGAAAATGAGAATTTGACTTGCGGAAAATGACGAAGATGGTAAGTACGGATATGGGAAAAATGAATGGATAGAAATGGGAAAATCTGGGAATGTCATTTTAATGAAAATGGGAAGAACTTCTTCAACATGTAATCCGGTTTTTAAAACCCAAATTTGAAAGGGAGGGGTATTTTACACTTTTCAACTTGGGATTTTAACCAAAAATGGTTGAATTCCTTAACCGTAAGGGAAGAACAAGAATTTCCAGCGAACTTGTAATCGAGATTAAAAATCCCGAATACAAGTAAAGAGGGAAATTTGGGAAGAACAATGCAATTCGAAAATTGCATACCAAGGGGAAGATTTCTCTCACAAAAAACCGATTTTTTGGGGGAAGAACAACACATTTCCAAAAATGCAACTAAGAAAGAAAACTAAGAAAACAAGAAAATAATAAAAGGAAGGAAAGAAAGGAAAGAGAACATACCTTTCTTCAAACTGAAAATGCTTCTCCTAAAATGCAACAATCTTTGGAATGGAGAAGACACACCAATAAATAGAGACAAACCGAGATGCCAAACCCTTGCCACGCTTTTAGAAAAACGTCTTATATGAAAAAACGTGGCAGCAAAAGCAAATAAAACTCCAATCTCCACGCCTAGGTAGGAGAGTTCAAATCAATTTAGGAAATGCAGTTTGATAAAGTTTTAATCCCCCAAAATGTGGCATTTTGGAAAAACGTGGTTGCTGATTTGAAGCAAAAACCAGTAAATGCAACCTCCAAATGGCATGAAAGGTGTCCAAGAATGCATGAAAATAGGGTAGAAACCAAAACGCCTCTCCTTCCTAGAAGATCCCAGAAAAATTTGCTTTGAATTCTTCAAAAACCGTTTTTTTTCTTGCAATTCGGATTTTTGGAAGACAAGGGCAAGTTCGATTTTGCATAAACATGTGAAAATCGGGTTTTTGGGAACAAATGACAAGTTCTAATTTCACTTTTTCCTCATATTTAGTCAAAATCGGGATTTTTTAGACAAATAGCAAGTTTTATTTTTCACTTTTTCACTTACAAAGCAAATTCGGGTTTTTTAGAACAAACTGCAAGTTTAAAATTGTCAAAAATGCACTTGCAAGGCAAAATCGGGTTTTTTGGAGAGAAATGCAAGTTTTATTTACTTGTACAAGGGAAATAAAATCCCTACAACAAGTTATACTTGCTTGCACATATGTAATGGGGATTTAAAATCCCTATTACATGTAAAAACCATTAAAGTAGGAGTTTTTAGACCAAACTGCAAGTTTACTTGTAATCTAGCCAAAAAATCCCTATTTTAACTAAAAAAGACCAAAAAGCAATAAAAAAAGAAAAACAACAAAGGAGAAATTTAAAACAAATTACAAGTAACATCTTTTAAATAAAAGTGCACATGTAATAAGCCAAAAATTCCCCTACAAAGACCAAAACAATGAATATCATTAAAACTTGCACTTTGAAGAAAATTCTCCACCTGCAGTTGGGATTTTAAAACCCGAAATTGAAGGAAAGACATAGCAAACGAACCCAGAATTCGACGAAATTCGGAACGTAGTTCAAGGATGGACTCAAGATTAAGCCAGTCCAAGGATTATCGAAATTTTGCCTCGGGAAGTGTGCCATAGAGTAAAAAATTTCATTTTTTCACAAAAATTTCATGTAGTGGTCCTTCATTTTTGGAAACAAAAACGAAGACAACACTATCTTTTGTTTGCAATGGCTTCTGGATCATCTTCCGGTCCTGTAGGTGTGGCTACCCCTATTGTTGTTGACATCAAGGACCGTCCATGCCCTGTTTTCAAGCAATGCCCTCAGATTGCAAAGGTCAATTATTCAGTTGGCGCATTTTCTAGGGTTCCTAAAGGAGTTTTGTATGTCAACGATGTTCGTGCATATATTCACTGCACTTTGGAGGATTTGGGTTCTGTTGAGATCAAGAACATGTATATTGGCACCTTGCTGAACCAGGATGGGTCGATGAAACCAGAATTTCAAATTCTGAAGGATCAAGGTTTTACCAACATTTTGGAGATGTCATAATTTGAAGATGAATTGATCCGGTATGCACTGAGCCAAGTCCATGGCGAATTCATATGGCTAGACCAGCCCCACAAAATCACCAAGGAGGTTATTCGTACGATCATCGGTTTACCCCAGACTGGTCCAACCCCTAAAAAGAAGAAGATATCTAACAATGAGGTGGAGAAGTTAATTGGTGCAACATCTGACAACCGGTCAATGAGGATTAGCACTATCAGAGACAAAGCAGTTCGATTTGCAAGCATGATCATCAGTTACAAGGTAACCCAATCAAATCGGTTGAACTCTGTTTCCAGTTCATGCATTTACTATGCTCACAAAATGATTAAGGAGAATGAAAATCTAGATCTATGTCAATGGATGTGTGATGAATTGATAATAAACCTAGGGAAGATTAAGGATGAGAAAAAGGGTATTTTCCGGTATGGCAACCTTGTTGTTTGTTTAATGCTTTTCTTTCTGAATGAGTTACCCGGAACCAGTAAGACCCAATGGGCATTTGATATACCGGTAGCAAAACAAATCAAAGATGCTATAAGGAATATAGGACAGGATAGGGACTCCATTCTTTGGGGTTATTTCAAATCATTCCAGAAGGCAATGAAGAAGAGAGAAAGAGTTCCGAAGCATATAGTTGACAAATACTCAATTGAAATCTGTTTTATGGTAAAGAAGGATGAAACACTGATGGAGGCAGTGCAACCAAGGAAGATCTGGATAACAGAGATGGGCTATGAGGTAGATGTTGAGATCTTGGACTTGTATGTGAAGACTCTTATTGATGCCCCGATTGATGAAGCAGAGAAAGCTTTTGGGACTGCAAAGCAAAAAGAAACTGAAGTTGAAATTGGATTCAGTAAAAAGATAAGGGAAGGAAAGATCAAGAAGGTTGGGGAAGTTGTACAGAGGATGTCTTCTGAATCAAGCAGATTATTGGACTAGCTGAAGGGTCATCTCCGGCAGCAGTGCAGGCTCCACCGATAGCAGCAACCGGCAAGGGTGTAGTAGAGAGGAAGAAACCGGAGACTTATATTGCCCCTGTTACATCCGGTTCTGATATTGATGGTGTGCCCTCACAAATTCCCAAGACTTTCATCAGGATACCAAGGAAGAAGACTGAGGAAGTAAAGAAGCAGAATGAGAAGGCTACCCCTCCTATAGCACGTAAGAAAATTTTGAAGGAGAGGAAGCCCACAGAGAAGAGGAAACCGGTTAAGGAGTCTACTTCTACTCCCGACAAGAAGAAGAAATCAGATGCAGATATAGCTCTCGAATCTAGTAAGAGTATTGAAATCATTCCTCCTCTTTCAGTTGTTGAGTTGATTGAACAAATCACTAAAGATGGAATTTTGAGTAATATACAGCATCATTATGTACATATGGATGGCAAGGAGCAAATGGAGATAGAGGAATCAGTTTTGTTGTACTTAGATATATATAAGAAAGCACTTTTAGAGATTGAAAAACAGAGACCGGGAGATTTGTATAAAAAACTAGATACTAGAAGGTTATCTGTGGTTGAAGAAGATAGACACATAAAGGTACAGGAATTGTTAACTGATTGTGGTGCTATAACTGATGAAGAGATGCAGCGGTGTTTAGAGTTTGCAAATAATCAATTTTCCGGAGCAAACACCGACATGTGAGTCTCATGGTAGGTAGAGTGAATGAGATAGCTAAGGAGACTCATGAGGCTTGGGTAAAATTCTTTGTAGATAAACCTGGATTCTTTACATCACCGGAAGTCCCTCAAAAGTCTAACACTCCAGACATCCCGATAGATGATAAGGGGAAAGGTATATTGGGAATGAATACACCGGTTTTGGATCAGAAAATATCAGAGGATATTCCTCCGGTAGAACCACTTGTACCTAATATAGAGACACTGGTAGATAACATTGAAACCATACAGGATAAGAAGGATACACCGGAACAGGACATTCCGGATATAGAGGTTATTGATGTGGATACAGAAAATAAGCGGGTTAAGGATATTGAACCTCCGGCACCAAATGTACATACTGAAGAGGTTAAGGTTGAAAAGGTTATTGCACCAAGTGGCAAAGCCACCAATGCAAGTCAAGAGGTTGAATCCTCCCGGAAGATTTTGGATAGTCATTCATTGTTGGCACTTGACTCATCCGATCAAGTTGATTTTGCATAGAAGAATATTAAACAGTTGAGCAGTTCTGAATTGATGTATGTTGCAGCTTAGAAGTTAAGGAAGGAAGGGACTGAAGACAAGCAGGTTATTGAGCAGGCCATTCTGGTTTTGCAGCAGCTTGCACCGGAATATAAGGTAGATCAGATTGGAAGCCCATCCGGCAAACTGAAAGGTTTGACAGAGCATATTTCCAAAGAGTTTAAAACTCTTCAACAGGTATCAAACCGGCAGTTGATTAAGCGGTATAATGCAGCCCGAAAGGTCACTTGTGACAAGATGATTTCATCTGACAAGGCTAAGCTGACAGATGAAATAACAAAGATTGATGTGGCTCTAAATGAGTGTGCAATATATATAGGTCTTGTACTAACACCAGCAAACTAACAGCGGACCTTGAGGTGAACTTGAAGGTGGCAAAGGCCCGGTTAGAACATTTGGCTAACGGTTTTGATGGTACTCAGACACTGACCAGTATCATTGATGGCTAGATTTTGATAACAGAGTCTGATATTTCTGGATTAGAGAAGGACATGGATAGGCTAATCCGGCATGCAAGGGAATTAAGAGGTTTGGTGAGTCCCCAGTTGAACACTCTGTTACTTCACAAGAGGGAAAGCATAGAGTTAATGGAAAACCTACTCCGGCAGACCTATCAGAAGAAGAGCTTCATGCATATATTCTTAATGGTTTTGTATCCATCTTGAGCACATTGAAGACAGGTTGGGATGCATACTTAGGATTTTTGAAGAATGCTTACCCGGATATTTTCAAGTTCATCTAGGTCCAGTAATCACAATTTTGCTCTCATTCTTTTATTCATTTGCCTCAGCTTTGTCATTGATGTCAAAGGGGGAGAGGTTGATGTAAAAAATGATTGGGACATAAGAAGTAATGTATAGCTCAAGGGGAGCAATCTTCCAACCGTTTTTGAGATCAGTTTTGGAGTTTTTGGCAAGGAACCGGAACAACACTTAAGCGATCCATTTTTTACATGGGTGTTGCCATCAATGCCAAAGGGGGAGATTGTTGACAATTGACACTCATCCGGCTTAGTTGTGTTGTCATTGAAGGCAACACACATCATTTTGGGTTGGTCACTTAACCAGTACTCACCGGTATTCATTGTTTGGCAACCAGCATTCAAGTCATCCGGCACACATGGAACCAGCACCGACAGACAAGGAAAACCGGCAAACTAGGAACCGATATATGAGGCCAACATGGGAGATTGATCTGGCAGGTCTACATGGCAACGATCAAAGCCATCGGTCTTGAAGTTTAATGAATTTATTTTTGCTTAGGCCGACACGTAAATAAATTGTAATATCATTGTAAGTTGACATAAGGCATTCATGTTTGTGTTTGGGAAGGGTATTTAAGTCAGTCTGGTTAGGTTATTTTGGTAATGAAAAGGAAGGCAATGGAATATAGTGATGTGATATTGTGCAAGCAATCTTGATCGACAGAATGCGAATGTAATATTCTGTAGTCGATCTTGGATTATGGTTTAGAGGTTTGGGAAGCGAAGCAAGATACCGGTAAAAACTGTTCTTTAACCGGAACTCATCCAGCATAGCAGATGCACTCTCAGAGTTCAAAATTTTGTTTGTAACTTCATATGTGGTGCTTGTAGTCAGTGAGGCTCCTTTTGTGATGCTCAGTGTGCTTTAGGTTGTTGGCCTTCCTACATGTGCAGGCCCCTATTGTAATATTTATTCATTTGGCCAATAGATAGACATTGTGGGTCTCCAATCCCACCATGGTTTTTCCTCTGAGGTTTTCCAGGTATAAATCTCTGTGTTATGGTGTATGCTCTTGTGGTTGTTTCATTTCTATTTGCTGTTATATTCTTTCATGTTTACCGATTACTGAACTGCATTGTTAATAAGGTTAAAATTGATTATACCGGTAGAACACTGATTCACCCCCCCTCTCAGTGTTCTTGGATTCCAACAACCTTTACATGCAGCGACTTGCTATTTGGAGCCTAAGCTATTTCATATCGATAGACAAGCTGATTTTGAAATTATGGCAGGGTTTCATGAAGCCATTAGCAAATTTGAACCAGATCAAACAGTTGCAGCTCTAATCAGAGACCAAGGTTGAGTATACAAGAGAGCAGAAGGGTTGTTTAGAATAACAGCAGCCAAATATGATATAACACGAGATGCGGTACCTGGTTATAGATGGTGGATGAGCTATGGAGCACAAACTCCTGAACTTCAGCACTTTGCCATTAGAATACTGAGTTAGGGAGCAAGTTCATCAGCTTGTGAGAGGAATTGGAGTTGCTTTGACCACATCCATTCCAAGAAGAGGAACAAATTGTTGTCTAGAAAGTTGGGAGATCTTGTCTACATTCGTAGCAATTTGAAATTGCTTATGAAAAAATCAACAAGCAACTCCACATCTTCTTCACAACAACGCATTCCAGAAGACATAGATAGAAATGCCAATTGCAGATGAGCCTAACTTTCTTGATGAGGAATTGGATAGTGATACAGATGATGTTGCTACACCATCAGAGCCAAGTGCTCTTGATGACTTAGAGCTTTTTTGAAGTTCTAAAGTCTTGACTTTTTATTGGACCTTTTTGAAAAGAAAACATCTTCGCAATCATGATTTCAAATGTTTCTTATGGTTTATATTTTATAAATGTGTCATCTTTTTATAATGATTACAAATCTATTTAGCAATGTTAAACTATTTTGATAATTATCAGAAGTATTACATATATTTAAAAACAAACAAAATTATATAAGGCAAATTTAACCCGAATTTTTTTTTTTCGAATTTTTCCCTTGTCGAATTTCATCCAAATTTTATGGTTGTTCGAATTCGAACCTTGTGACTTAGGTTTTGACTATAGAATTATTACTTATCTCCTCAAAATGGAACTAACAAGAAAAATTCACGACCTATAATATCAAATTCCTATCATGGTTGAGTGATTTGATAGAATCTATCAATACCAATGATTGTTGAATGATTGGGTAAAATCTTTAAATTCCCATGATTGTTGGACGTTCAAGTAAAGATCTAATGAACTTCTAAGATAACCAACTAAACCAAAGTCTTTGAAAGCACATGATGCTTATGATAGTGGTTAGGTAGCCACCCACCCTACACTTGCCATAACCAAATCAAATGAAATATGGTGATAAAAATGATTAAATGAGTAAAGTACTTCTTAAGACTATTGTACTATTTTATTTGCTAATTTGATTTGATAGGTGTGATGAACAAAAAGTTGGTTAAAATTCTTAATTAGTTGTCCTTAGGGTAATGAATCTCTATGGATAGCAACCTAATGGACATGATTTGGCGATGATCTCAACTCATCTCAAACCCAATCTGTTATGCTTAATGACTAGTGTTAACCTTGTATCAAGTTTTCTAGTTCATATAGGAGATAATCCATTAAAGTTTTCCCAAACCCTAACTCCCAAAATACAGGATTCAATACCCATGCTAATGTCAGTGCACATGTGGGCTACTTGTGATGTGTTTCATCATCTTATTTATGCAAGGAAATTAAGGGAAAAGAACTTGGAATTCAAGAAAGACACAAGTATAGAAATAGCCACAAAATCAAGCATGGATTTTGTGACCCTCCTTTTCCAATGCCACCTTCCTCATTATCCTCTACTTATGCCTATTTTCCTAACGATTTTCCTCATTCTGCCACCCTCTATTTTTTTCTCGTTTTTGGGATCATGAAAAATAAAGTGGGATTATCTTGTGTACAAATTTGTTTAGGCTTGATTTTAGGAGTATTGGAATTCATTCTAATGTTTAATATAATTTTTTGCTGCTTCTTTTCTATGTATTTCTTAATGCTTATCAAAAGGGTTCCAGAGAGATCAAAATGTCCCTGATTTACACCTTAAGCTTGAATGGGAGCCTCAAGGATGGGGACATCCCCATAGACACAATCACTAGTTGTCTTCATGAAACTCTTGGTTACAGAGACAACTAGCAAACATTTGCTGCATTCAAAATCTTCCCTTTTCCACTTGACTACTAAAGGTGTAAAAATGTATTTCACACTCTAGGTAACACATCCACGGATTTTATTATGACCATGGAATCTGTAAATTTTTTGCACAATATTGTAAAGATTACAACAGAGTCATATTTCAGTAGACCAATAAAGGATTCCCTAGGTAATCTCTGATTATCAAAAGGAGAATATCGCATCCAAAGTTAAAAACAGGCAACCTGAAGTGAAATGAAATCCTAACTTTACCAGCAATTAGTTGAATTTTTATTTTCATGGATAACCCAAATTCATTTCAGACCATGATCCCTTTGCCATTCCGTACCAATAATAGTGCTTATTTGCCTATTTTTAATTCCTTTTTGTTGCCACTGACCCAATTTTCTACATTTTCCTTCTAGGCAACCTTCAAATCTTATATAGAACACATCCCAACCAAATACAAGGGAACCATTTACAAAATGACAATAGTCAACATGAATGCCAATACATTTTTGTTCACATAATTTGGAAACCAATATCGGTGCTTCTCATTCTATAAATGTAACCAAATTTTAGTCTGTGCAACCATCATCCTTCCTACAATTCTCTACAAATATGCCTTCCCACCAAAAATTTACAATAAGAAGTTGAGTGCAAAGATCTTCATATAAAAAATTAATATTCCTTCTATGCTCAATTTTATTTATGATCTACCTAGTTATCAACATTCTTGTTCTTTCTCGTTCTTCCTCTTCAAGTCTTGTGCATCTACTTTTCTTGATGAGCTTGCAAAAGCTTGTGAGCAAAATAGAAAATCCTCTAGGAACCAATTAAATCTACCAAGCAGAATAAAAACCTTCAGGTGCACTCAAAAGGCCTTGAAACACAATACAATATTTCAAGAACCGATCAAAATTGTTTGGTCACTAATAATGTCTATAGGAAAATTTAAGGAATGCCATAATATCGAATTAACATAATCCACAAAATACATCTATCCAAGCATCAATTAATGGTACATGTTCAAAAATACAAGATTAGAGACATGAGATTACGTTTCGACATAAAGATAGAGCACACAAGCCAACATCAAGGCTAAACATAAGAAAAACATATTCCTTTACAATAAACCACATGGTCAAATACAATGAATACATAATGAACAAATCATGAAGACCACCAGGATAGGAGTTCTCGATATCTATTTCCCTCGAGCACACCATGGGCAAGAACATTGTCGAAGCGCATATCCACCCTACCACAAAATATTTCCACTTCCTTGGAATCTTTCATGACACAAAAGATACTAGATCCAACACGAGGAAGGCTAGCAATGTGATACTTGCAAGAGTAATGGAATTTGTGCAGTATGACATATCTACATCTAATACAACTGTAACAATACAGTGATATCCAGCAAAGAGAGAAGAAACAACGATCAATACACAAGAAATACACACAATGCACTAAGCATATATAAGCAGACAAAGCATCGATCGATGTATTATCCATTTATCAATGACTTGCAAGTATCAACCAATTGTGCGCCCAAGCATAAATTTTACACATTTAATGGAAGTCAAACTCATCAATAATACAAGACTACATGTGAATCCATAGGGTGTACAAAGCACATAAAAATACAAAGCAATAGAGCATTCAAGCATTAACTCCTACAATAAATACTTGATAACTTGTCATGACCTAATTTGATTACAAATACTCTACAAGATAAACTTGACTACAACTCACCCCCCACATAAACATGCACATATCAACATTGTCAAATTGAGTATAAGACCAATAATTCAAATCATAACAAGCTAACACTTTATATATGTTTATCCCATTAACTCCTACAAATTCAAGTTTCCACTTTTCTAACTTTGTTTTATCCTAAAGAAATCACCAAATTAAGAGTTTTTCAATATAAACTATCAAAGCTACAAATCTTGGCTTAATAGTTTGATCCAACTTAATATCCACCAAGATCTTAGAAAGTGTGTGTGTGTGTGTGTGTGTGTCTTTGCAAGACCTTGTTAATTTGACACGAAACAAAAGCTTTTAATGAAATCACACATTTCAAATATTTGAAATAAGTCTACAAATGGCCCTTTAAATCTTCCTATGTAGGTCTTAAACTTTCTTTTCATGCAAATGATAAACATTATGAATTTAAATGCATTCCTTTTTCATGATTGCATAGTACCTTTTATGCAAAAATGGTAACTACGTGATACTTGATGCTTTTCCATTTCTATTATGATTTTGACCTAAACGCTTCATGAACAAACATTATTTTGATATGGGTAGCTCATGGCCTATATTACACATGAAAATGCACAAAATAAGTTTTATGTTAGCAATATGTGTTGTCATTGATGTCAACCTAATGTCCGACAATATGTGTTGTCCTTGATCAGTGTTGATGTTGATGTGGTCATTGATGTTGTGGAGATTGTTGGCAACATGTGGAGATTGTATTGTGGTCATCAATGTTGTGAAGATTCTGTTTCTATGGTTTGTTGAGGCTGATGTTGTCATAATTAAGGAAGATGTTATACAATACAGATGGTTGATGATTGCAGTTGCTTTGGTGTGTGGATGTCCACCTTCTTGGTGTTTGATGTCTACATTCATTATGAGGTGTTGATATGTTAATGATGGAAGTATAATGTTGTAGCATGATGATGATGACTAGGATGTGCTTTCCTTGGCACTGGCACTCTTGTTTAGGTCAATATTGTTTACAGAATGTTTTTTGTATGAGGAGATGTGATATGCAGGAAAGAGTATTTAAAGTCTGGCTAGAAGAATGCTCTGCATTCCTCCTCATTTGAGAATTTGATCTTGCAAATTTGGACATAATGTTTAGGCTCTATGGACATTGCACTACTATCTTTTCAAGTTTTTGTTGTTGCAACTGATGTGACTAGTGATTGTTGTTTGCTAACAGTCTGGTTGTCTATCAAAAGTGGATTTGATTGGTCCAGAAAATGCTTCGCATTTATCCACATTGATGTTCCGGGTGCTATGACTTGGAGGACATGCTTTTTATGTTTTTGCATTGTCTCGGTGCTAATTTCAGGTTAAGTATTTTACAAGAAGATTTATGGACTTTCTATTCAAGACTGTGTTCCTAGCATTCTAGCAATGAATTGTTTTGTGTCCGTTTGTGTCGTGCCAGCATGTATAGATGTGACAGTGAGAAAGAAGTATTTGGGAATGATGTTGGATGTTCTGGGATTGTCCTTACGTCATCCACACGGTGTTGAATGTTCTAGTTAGTGCTACATTGTGTCTGATGTCGTCATCTGAGTAATTGCTCTAATTTGGACAACAAAGTTTTGCTCTCAACTTCTGCTATTATCTTAATGATATTTGCCATCTTTGGAGAGTGTGTTAAGATGTATTTGGGTCCTACCTTTGACGTGAGGGGATCCACATTGAGATTATTCATTTGGATGCTATTTTTTTGGGCTGACTGGTTATGTGCTACATTATCTACATATTACCTAGTTGTCAACCTCGGATGATGTGCGCCAGCATGTATATTTTTTAAAGCTACTTAGAGAAGTGTAATATGATGTTTTAGGTACTCTCTATCTCCTAGATTGGACCACATTCACCACAATTATGTTTGGTGGCCGACTTAATAGGTCCTATGCTTATCCTTTGTTTTGGCCAACCTAATTAATGTTTGCAATGAAATAGATGGTATATATAGAAGATCATTTTGGAATTGCGAAGATGTGGGTGTTTTGATGTGAGCAAGTAAATCTGAAATTGTGTGAATGTGCTTTGATGATCATATCACTAGCAGAGTTGTGTGATGCGAAGACAATGATAGTGTGGTGGTGATTGTTTTTGTTGTTGGCTACTTGTAAATCTGAATATGTGTGAATGTGCTTCAACCTACAAGTCCTTTTGTATCTTTCCCTGAAGCAATGAGCTTCAACCTGCAAGTCCTTTTGTATCTTGCCCTGGAGCAGTGAACTTCAGCTAGCAAGTCCTTGTGTATCTTGCCCTAGGATAGTGCATCTCAACTTGCAAGTCTTTCAGGTGGCAATGTGCTTCCTTGGTAGTGAACCTAAAACAGGTTTGTAATTGTTGACGTGCATTTTGTGACCACACACTCCAACACAGAATAAAGATTTCCAACACTCACTTTACTCTCTCTTGATCAAAGTTAAATTGTATGCTAAGATTGCGATGACTTCAAACAATTGACTCCAAGGTTCCGATTATGCAATGGACGTGACTCAGTTGGCTTGATGTGATATGTCAGTAATCCAAGGGGACATACGTTTGGATCGTTCTTTCACTTCTTTGTTATGCCTGGAATTTCAACATCGGATATAGAAATTATGCGATGCTTCTGCTTCAAATAAACTGAACTGGAATGGACTGAAATTAAAGAGGAAAGGGTTAGAAGGATCTAAATCTATTCCTAAGGGCAGTGATACCAATAGATAATGCTCTAATGGTTTTGCTTCGCCAAGATTCACTACAACTCCACAAGAACTGGTGCAATCTTCCAAGGATGTTGAAGGATTTTCACATCAAGAAAGTGCATTGGAATACCCAAAATGGCGCAATCCAAACGACTATCCACAATCGAACGTAGCACAAATTTAGTTGCTCAGGCTAACTTTACACTGCAACTTATAATCAACAAGATGCAAAAAATATGAACCATGGAAATTCATCAAACACCATTACATTCTCCATCGAAATCAAAGTACTACTCTACTTCTACTCTAAGTGAGGAAGGTGAAACCATGCAAGTTCTAAAAAATAACTTAAGTTAACACCATCAAAGAACAATGTTTCACTGTTATTATCTCAAAAACCTTATCGCAACAATTTCATACAAATCTCCCCTTCTTTACAAACGAAGGGGTCACCCCCTTATATAGGCCTCCAACCTTGATTACATGTAAACCCTACTTAGGGTTTGACCCAAAAGATTCCACACACATGATGCAACAAGGTGGGAATACACATTAAATGCCCATCATGCCTACTTACAATTAATTACATTCCTACCAAAAATGGCATCTATTGTGCATTAAATGCACTTCTTTCAAATTCACCCAATGTGTAATAAATGCCCCATCAAGCCAGAAATTGCCCATTATGCCTTGAATGCTCCACCATCTCCAAAATCAGCTACATGCAATAAATGCTCCATTATGCAAACTTCGCCCAACATGCAAAAGATGCTTCTATTTCATTACGTATGACAGCTACCATGCATTGAATCAGCCGCCACTTGGTCAAACGCCTACCGACAATAAATGTGCCATCATGCCTCCATGCATTCAATAGATTCTCGACATGCAAGTGGACCCCGTCATTATAGGAACTTATAATTTTCCGAGTTGTGCTTCATTAATACAGAATATTCTCTTTGCATGTTGCCAACTCATCTTTTGCAAGAATCTTTCTATTTTGGGCTCACAAAAGGCATTTTGGAAGATTCTCCTACCTTAGAATAATTTTAACAAATTTATCTGCTCCTGCAGGAATCTTATTCATCTGGAATTTCAGGAGAGAGAAAATTCCTGAAGAGAATTTTTTATCTAGAAGGAATTTCTTCATGCTTTTTAGTTCATCTTGTCTTGCATGCAATTCCACCTTGAGGAAGAAATTTCTAACACAGTCAATTTTTCACATTTTTCAAGAGTTTTGTCCTGAAGAAGGAATTTTCAACACAGTCATTTTTTTCACTTTTTCCAAGAATTCTGGAATTTCTTCATCTTGGGTGTAATTTTCTCCTTGGGAAGGAATTTTCGATCAATTCATCACCATTCCTATTTTTCAGAATTTTTTCCATTTTGCACTCCAGGATTCAGGACAGAAAATTCTCTCTTAGCCAATTTCTCCATCTTTGACGAATTTCTATCCTTGAGAGAGGAATCTTAAATTTCTTCCCTGCTTGGAATTCCAACGTCTTCCAATCTTGGGCATCATTTCTTCCTTGTGGAGGAATTCATCACCTGGAAGGAAATTCCTTTCTTGTCTTGTTTTGGCGCTATGCTTCATGTCTTGGGCGCTATTTCTTCCTTGTGGAGGAATTCTTGCTTTAGTTTATCCTGGAGAAAACTTCATCTTAGAGGAGGAATTGATGATTTTTTTTAGAATTCCTCCATTACTCCCCTCTAGCGCTCCTCTCCTGGACTAGACGCTGGAAACATGTGAAGGAGGAATTTCACCTTGGAAGGGAAATTCCTTCCTTACCTTGCTTTAACGTGTATTTCTTGCCTCAAGCATGGAATCTACCTCATGGAGGAATTCGTCTTGGGAAGGAGAAATCCTTCATCACCTTGTTCTAGCGCTCCCACCAGGACTTGGGTGTTGTTTTGCTCATGAGGAGGAATTCGATGTTGAGGAGAAATTCCTCCTGACCCCAATTTTGGCGCACTCTTACCTGACTTGGGCGCTGATTTGATAGTGTGGAGGAATTTGGGTGTGGAGGAAAATTCCTCCACAACCCCGTTTTAGCGCCCATCTCCCATGCTTGAGCACTAGTTTGACCATCTATAGGAATTTTGGTCATGGAGGAAAATCCCTCCATGACCTCACTTTGGCGCCCAATCTCCTTAGGGACATATTTTCTTAGCGAAGGATTCTTGCTTAGCTTTTTCTAGACTTAGCCATTTTTGCACTTTCCAGATTGGGATGCAATCTTGGATTGAAGTGGATTTTCATGCCTTAGGAGATTTTTCAATGCCTTTCCACTTCTAGAATGAATTCCACACTTAGCCATTCTTGATCAATTGTCTTCTTTTTCAAACTTTTTGGATTTAGGCAAATATTCAGGAATGTTCAGTCTTCAATGTCGGGACCCCTGCCTGTGGTAGACCTGCCAAAAATAGTAAGTACTTTAAAATGTCAAAATTAGGGCAAATCAAGATGAGATGACACTAAAAATAGAAACTTACTAAAAATAGTAACTTTGATTTTTGGCAAAATAAAGACAATCCGGGAGGCAATGAAATTCCCTAAAATATAAGAACTTTCTAAATTCGCTCAAATTTCACTAGTAGGTTCCTTGAAGGGTCCCGATTCCAATGCAATGTTCATCTTTTCCAAAACCCTAAGGAAAAGACCTCAAATCTAAGTCTGAAAGGCAAACCCCTAAAATGGACCAAACGAATTCCAGACTTAGCCAAATTTACTCAAACGCCTTGCAAACTTGATCAAATTCACCCAAAACACTTTCAAACCAAGGAGACCGAAGACTGTCGCGAAAAGACCCAAAGAACCTAAAAAGTAGGGGGTCCCCATTTGCAATGGTGCAATGTGTGAAAACGTCACAACAGTAATCATTTCATATATTGTGAGCTGACTCCCACCATGGCTTTCCCCTTTTGGGTTTTCCATGTAAATCTGGTGTTTGCTTGTGCATTGTGTTCCTTTGTTTATTCTTCAATGATGCTGATAAAGTGAAAGATAAATTGATAGTGCTTTTGAAAAAAGAAAAATTTTAAGGTTAAATGTTTTAAGCCCCCCCCCCCCTCTCCTCTCTTAGTCCTAAGGTGTGTTCAACAATTAGTATCAAAGCCAAGTTCCTCTAGAAGAAGCTTAAACACTTGAGGGAAATTCGGGATGGCACAAGATGGAACTTACAAGATTCCCACATTTGGTGGTTCAAACCACTCTTTCTAGAAGATGAGGATGGAATCACATCTGAACTCAATGGATTTTGGGATTTGGAACTCTGTTGTAGAAAGTTATACTCCTCCCTCTACTCTGCTTACTACTCCAGATGAGATCAAGACACTTTAGACAATGGAAATTCAAGGAATGCAATTATTAGTGCACTATCTAATAATGAACTCTGGAAGGTGATGGACTGCAAATCTGAAAATCAAATCAGAAATACTAAGAGGGGGGGTGAATCAATATTTCACAAACTTAATACAGATTCAGATAAAAGATCAGAAAGACAAGTATAAGACTTAACACAAGATTTTCTCGTGGAAAACCCTCTCAAGTAAAAAACCACGACATTAAAAAATTCATTAAAAATCAAAGGCACCAACCCATACACAAGTAAGAGCTTCAACACTTCAAATACAGAGGCACCAACCCATACACAAGTAAGAGCTTCAACTCTTTAATTACAAAGGCACCAACCCCTTAATTACAAGAATTTATCAAGTGAACTCCACACAACTTCAGGCTTTCATAAACATCAAATAGTGATATAAGTCTTAAACAGAAACCTCAAGCTGCAAATAACTAAAATTTCTACATACTTTCATACAGCGTACCCATAATGACATTAAATCTGCATTCTCAAAGAATTCTTCTAGATTCACGCTAAATCAATTTACAAAGGAAACACTCTTGTATACACCCAATCAAACTATATAATATTTCTAATCACAATTCTTCCCTTCATTAAATAGCCCAGCCCATCATCATATATGCACACACAGTCGTTTTATCTTCAATTCATCCCCATAGCAATATGAAAACCAACACACAGCACAAACACCACCGTTATATGACAAGTAGCAAGTTTTTTTTAAATCGAATTACTTCAAAAGAAAAACAACTTTGAAGAATACAGCGATACCCACATTAATCACTTAGGAAGACGTCTTCAAAGCATTATTCAGAAAATACATTTTTCACATAGCTCGATCCATTCCAAAAAAAAACGTCTGAAAGTTACTCCACCACACAAGTAGGTTCTACTGACGGCAACAGAGAATCCATAATTTAAAAAACGTAAACTCTGTCTTAAAAAAAACTTCTCACAAAAACGTCCAAGTTGATTCTCTAACACATCCTAGGTTTACTTGGTTTTGACAAGAAGTTGCATCCCCTATTTTTATCAGACTTTAACCGAACTCTAGAAAAACAAAATAACATCCAACTCACCAATCGTGTGATAAAGCACCTGCATTTTTAATCATTCAATCTGCAATACCGAATGTCACCTACCATCTTACACAGAAAATACGTTTGTTTTTTTTGTTAAGATAACTAAACACAAGTGTCACCAAGCTTCAGATGCATCCAGTTGAGCTACGTGACAAGGAATGTGAGTCACTAGGCATCCAAGAGCATCTAACAGAGTTGTGTCACCAAAAAACGGCCCAATCAATAAAATGAGATTCCACTATACTGAAAGGAAGTAACGCCCAGCCAAGTGGAAGAGTTACAAAGAAACCAGCTCAAACAAGTGTAAAGAAAACTCAACCAACTGAGACAAATATAATTCCAACCAAAGAAACGGGACTCGGACTCGGCTCGAACTCGGTAAGGCCAACTCGGACTCGGACTCGGGACTCGGCGTCAAACTCGGCTCCAGACTCGGCTGGACTCGGGATAGTGAAAAACTCAAGAAATTTAGAGATTTTTAAATATTTAAAACTTGTTTCAGACACCCTTTATTGAATACACCTTAAAGACACAATAACATCATCAAACTCGGCTCATTTGATTACATACACAAGTATACATCAATCACATAAGCATAAACGCAAATTGTAGTTGAAGAAAATAACAAACATAGATATATAAATATTGTCAAATGTATACAATATTACAAAACTCATGGAATAAAAAATCCATGTCATCATATGATCATCATCAAATGTTTCATACAAATACCAAAGGTAAATACAACTACAAGTCTATGGCTCAGAGGAGCTTGCACCCTCCGGCCCCAGCCCCCTGCGAAGGCGTCTAAGGTAGGTCCTAGATGATTCGACTGCCATAGCCGCTCCCCGTGACACCATGCCATGCTCACCAACATCAGGAACATCCGTGTCACTATCTGCCTCTGAATCTCCTGTCTGTGCTCGTGCTCTCCGCTCCTCCTCTACCATGGCTACAATCTCAACCTCTATATCTACCTGGTCGATCCAATCAATGTCAGACTCGAAGGTTAAATTTTCTCTACTTCTATCGACGCAGTTTCCCCCATATTTTTCGACAGGGGTTTGGGGGCAGCGCCCCCAAGGTGGGGTCAAGGGGCAATGCCCCTTGCGTGCTCCCTGTCGCAATACAAGTCTGAATTAGGGTTTCTTTGAGAGTCTTCCTTAGGGCCTGGTTTTGCTCTTGTTGCTAATTGGGTCTTGCTTGGTGAGTGAGTATCATTCTTGAAGGTCCAAGCTAGGTCAAGTTGGTGAGTGATAAAGTCTGGAATGTCATCCTGATCTTCAAATGCCCTAAAATTTGGCTAAGTCTGGAATGTCCTGATCCTGAAATTTGACTAAGTCTGGAAAACTGAAGAATCCTCCAAAAACTAGATTTTGCAATATAACTCCTGGAGGCCCAAAACCACTCTCAAACATCCTGACAGTATATATGGAATATAACTTAAAGTATCACTTATACTTAAATGTTATATTCCATAAAATAATCCTGACGGAGAGACCAAAATGTCAAATTTCGCCCTTCCAAAAAAACTTATTACTTTTTAAAATGTTTTTTTTTTGGTCATTTTATTAACTCAGCCAGTAGCCAAGTCTGGGGCTCAGAACTCGCCGAGTCTGGCGATTTTGAGCCAAAATCGCCAACTCGGCGAGTCTGGCGAGTTTACTCTCCAGACTCGGCCGAGTCCGAGTCCGAGCCCCTGGGACTCGTTTGGCCTGACTCGAACTCGGACTCGCCGAGTTTGGGCGATTTCGGGCGAGTCTCGTTTCTCTGATTCCAACACTACAGATTCGAATCTAAAACTCAACTGCAACAAACACTTCTCAACTAGCCATGTGTACACCAATAAACTCACTCACTTGAACCTAATAGATCAACCACTGAGTGGAAAAGTGAGCAACACATACTAATATCGAAGTGAGCAACACATACTAATATCGAAGTGAGCAACACGTACTAATATCTCAATCGAGATTGAATATCAATGACACAAAAATAATACAACAAAATCCGCCAAGGATGTTTGGAAGAAACTTAGCAGTATTTATGAAGGAGACAAGAAGATAAAGCAAGTCAAGTTGCAGAATCTCAAAAGCAAATTTGAAAGCTTAAATGTCAGAAGATGAAAGTATTGATAGCTACATACACCAAGTCACTGAAGTAGTTTTTGGAATCAGAGGCATTGGTGGAGAAATGAAAGAAGATGAAGTTGTGAGGAAGGTAATTAGGACTCTTCCTATGTCTTTTGTTCCTAAGGTGTTTGCCTTTGAAGAAAGTAGAGATTTGGATACTTATAATATGGAGCCTTTACTGCATTTAAGATGAAGTTGAATTGGATAAACCAAAGAAGGAAGTTGCATTTTAAGCAAGTAACAAGAATGAAGATGATGCTGACCTAGATGATGCAAAAGCAAACTTTGTGAAAAGACTACCAAAGGGCACTGGTAAACACAAAGGTAATTTACATCTGATGTGTTTCAATTGTGGTAGGATTGTTCATTTTACTGCTAGATGTCCTTATAGAGAAGAAAGTAATAGAAGAAGAGATGATAGAAATAAGAGGATAGATAACAAAGACAATGGAGATAAGCCTAGGAAAAGTTTTTACTCCAAAGAGAGTAGCCATTCATTTGAAGACGAGGACTATGATGATTCTGGTGAACAAACCCTGTTTATGGCTGTGAAAATTGATGATGATGAGGAAACCAATATCCAGTAGTCTGATGAGAACAATGAAAGATCATTAATTGTGTGGTCTACTCTGCATGCAAAAGAGGAGTCAAATGCATGGGTGATTGACAGTAGTTCCTCAAACCACATGACAGGTGATAGAAGAAAATTTATTAGTTTTGAAAAGACAAATGGTGGATCAGTTAAATTTGGTGGTTACAATATGCTCAGGTCTGTGGCAAAGGGACAATATCCATTGTTGGGAAGATCAAGACAGAGGATGTTTTGTATGTTTAAGGGTTTGAGGCACAATCTATTCGATGTTAATCAAATGTGCATTAAAGGATATAGACTAACATTTAATGATAAGGGGTGTGAGATTAGGAAAGGTGACTCTAGAAGATTGATTGTAGAAGGAACAAGAACTGATGGAAATAACTTGAAGAAAGCTATAAATGGTAGTTGTTTAATTGCTCATAGCAGTGAATGCTAGCTTTAGCAACTTGGTGACGATTAATTCCACACATGTTGTAAGAAATTTGTTGAAAATCACCAAGCCTGCAAACACTGTACGCAAGGAATGTCAAATGGGAAAACAGACAAAAACAAGATTCAAGAGCAAGGAGTTTACTACTTCAAAACCTTTGGAGCTGATACACACTAATCTATGTGGACCTACTAGGACAAAGGCACTTAATGGTGAAAGTAGAAAGTGCAAATGTCAGAGTAGATGAAGAATGGGATCAAATTACACCAGTACTTGAGGATTGTGGACCTAATGATGTTTCGTGCACAAAAGAGGAAGAAGAAGAAAAACAAACAAAAAAAAGGAATCAAAAAAGCCCCCAAGACTTCGGCAAGATATGTTCAAAAGAATTGCTCTAAAGATAAGATCATTGGTGACAAGAATGAAGGAATGCAGACCCAGAGAAAACTTGCCAAGACAAGTGAACAAGTAAATATTTGTCTTCTATCAAAAGTTAAGCCTAAAACTTTTTCAAACGCATGCAAAGAGGAAGGATGGATGAAAGCAATGAAAGAAGAACTTGATCAAATTGAGAAGAATCAAACATGGAAACTTGTTCCCAAACTTGGTGATAAGATGTTATTGGAACCAAGTGGGTGTTCTCGAACAAATTGAATGAAGAAGGGAAAGTGACAAGAAACAAAGCCAAATTGGTATGTAAGGGATATTCTCAAGTTGAAGGCATTGATTTTGAGGAGATTTTTGCTCTAGTAGCTAGAATGGAGGCAACCAAAATGTTCTTATCTTTTTTTACTCACAAAAGCTTCAAGGTATATCAGATGGATGTCAAGTCATCTTTTTGGAATGGAGAACTAGAAGAAGTCTACATAAAGCAACCTGATAGATTTTAGTTGGCAAAAGATCTAGACATGGTATGCAAATTGAAAAAGACACTATATTGTCTCAAGCAAGCCCCTAGGGCTTGGTATGTTAGGCTAGACAAGTATCTACTGCAGAAGGCTTCAAGAAAGGTACAACCAATAGTAATCTTTATTTCACAATTATAGATGGAATTTAGTTGATAGTAGTTGTATATGTTGATGATATCATTTTTCAGACAAAAAGATAAGGCATATAAGAGATTTGCATAAAAAATGCAAAAGGAATTTGAGACGTCAATGATTGGTTCAATTAGATGATGGAATCTTTATTTCTCAAGAAAAGTATGTTAAGGAGATGTTAAAGAAGTTTGGAATGGAGAATGCTAAACCAATGAATACCCCCATGGCGACTAGTTGTCGTTTGAGTAAGGATGACGGATCTTTGGAGGTTAATCAAACTCAATATATCTATGATAGGTGGTTTGTTGTACTTGACTGCTTCTAGGCTGGATATTATGCATGCAGCATGTATGGTTGCTAGATAACAAGCTAATCCTAAGAAGTCTCATGATGTGGCGGTCAAAAGGATATTCAGATATTTGGAACAGCCTATGGTACAAAACGGACAATGATTTCTCTCTCATGGCTTACACAAATGCTGATTGGGCTAGTTGTATTGATTACAGAAGAAGTACCAGTGGCAGTGTATTTTTCTCAGAAGGCAAATTGGTCTCTTGGTTCAGCAAGAAGCAAGATTTAGTTTCCCTATCCACTGCAAAAGTAGAATATATTGTTGCAGCATCTCATTGCACTCAAGTGTTGTGGATGAAGCACACTCTGAAAGATGTCAAGGTGATTTATAATGAACCCATTCCTATTATTTGTGACAATACTAGTGCAATAAATATTTCAAATAATCCTATGATGCATTCAAAAACCAAGGATACCTTTGAGTATCTCCAACAGAAGCTGGGGGTTATTGCCCCTCCTTCCAATTTCAGATGCATATATTGGTGGATTTGTCCAGTGGGAGAATTTCAAGATATATCCTTAGTCCTGGATTGATCTTGAGTGCTACTCTCAGAGGGTGCAGGTGGTTAGATTGTTGCTGCTATAGAGGAAGAATAAGTTTTGATACAAAATTGAAAGGGGGAGAGATATCAGTTTTAGATTAATGATGAGGTGTATCCATGCACCCTTTGTCCTTGATGTCAAAGGGGGATAGAAACTAGATGAAGAGAAGAGTTACTGCTGATAGGGGGAGTTCATACAATGTTGTCGCCATCAATGACAAAAGGGGAGATTATTGACAACATGTTTTGTCATTAATGCCAACCTAATATCAGATAATATGCGTTGCCCTTGATGAGTGTTGAATCTGTTGATGTTTATGTGGTCATTGATGTTGTGGAGATTGTTGGCAACATGTGGAGATTGTGTTGTGGTTATTGATGTTGTGGAGATTGTGTTGTTATCATTTGTTAAGGTTGAAGTTGTCATGATTAAAGAAGATGTTATACTATATAGATGGTTGATGGTTGTAGTTGCTTTGGTGTGTGGACATCCACCTTCTTGGTGTTTGATATCTACATTCATTATGAGGTGTTGATATGTTAATCATGAAAGTATAATGTTGTAGCATGATGTTGATGATGACTAGGATGTGCTTTCCTTGGCCCCAGCACTCTTGTTCAGGTCAATATTGTTTCTAGAATGTTTTTTGTATGAGGAGATTTGATATACAGGAAAGAGTATTTAAAGTTTGGCTAGAAGAATGCTCTGAATTCCTCCGAGTTGGTGTGCGTTTTATCACCCACCGAACACTGAATAAAATGCCCAAGGACACTCTACCATCTCTTGAACAAAATCACTACGTATGCTAAGATTGCGTGAAGATCATACGGCGACTCCAAGGTTTATATATGCGAACAAGCGGCTTTACGTTGGATATAGCTTACTTGGTGATGTTTGTTGAAATACAAGGTGGACTTACGCTCAACTTAAATGATTCACAAATGAGGACTTAGACAGATTTGACAATGGATTTCATCTTTTCCGGATTTTCAATTTTGGACTTCAATGAAATTGAAAAGAGAAGGGATTTTGAATTTTTAATCTATTCCTAAGAATTCAAGAGACGGTGTAGACCAAGGCAAAATAAACCATACTTTGGCTTGCCAATTTAAACAACTCAACAAAGCAAGTGTAATCTTCAAGGGTTTGTGCTTGTGATTTTCATACTTAGAATAATTACCATCAATTCAAACAATAGTTATCCAAGTTGAACTTAAGCATCCACAAAATAGGCTCAGACTAACTTTGCACAATACATAGAAATCATCTATTTATCAAAAGTATGAGTAAACAGATTTCACCATTAATCAACAATTATCAAATCTTGTATTCATCTAATAACTTAATCAAATTCTACTCTATTTGTCGAAGAAGATAGAAACCATGCGAACCACTAAGACAGTAAATATTTCAAAGCCCATAAGCACATAAAAAACTTTATTATCAAAGCAGTCAATTGCAACAATTTCACAAAACCTCAAACTCTCAAAATGAGAAGAGGAAGTTTTATGTAGGCACTAGAAAAGGAATGAACAGCTAAGATCAAACAAAGATCAAGGCCCCAGATTGAAATACCAAAACCCTAATTAGGGTTTCCAAAATCCATCAAACTTAACAAATAAGAACAAGACAAGTGTCACTCGATGCTACTTTCGACGAGGATGCACCCACTTTCCTCTTCAGAAGTGGCATATTCAATGAACTTTGACACAAGAGGATGGACCTCTTCCATGGTGACATGTGGCAAGTTGTCAATTTTGTACTCAACCATGTCCAACTCATCAGCACACGTGGCCAAAGCATTTTCCCAATCAACAACCTATGCTAGAAAATTTCCATTAATGAACAAGAAACTTGATACCTTGGCCAAATTTTGCTTGAGAATTGGCCCTTTGAAATCAAAGAAATTTTCCTAAATTTTGATATTCAATTTCCCTGCCTGCATATCATTTTCTCTCACTATAACCTATTTAAGAACCATAGCTGCCACAAGGAAAACTTTGTCTTGAATTCCTCTGACCACCTTTTCCACTTCAACACAATCAACCTCTATCTTCTTTAGGGACTCAACTCTAGTTGTTAGCGCGAAATACCAGATGTTGAAATCATAAACATCTCCCCCTTGAATCACACCTCCATCGACCAAATCCTGTTTGAGAAGCCCCCTCATTGCCTTCAGGCATGGAATTACTTTGTTCTAAATATTCTGAAGATCTTCCCACATCTCGGACATGTCCTGGATTTTGTATAGAAAAGATGTAGAATCGTATGCTGATACCAGGTTTTCTTCTAGTATGGCAGCCTGCTCCATTGTGTCTGAAATCCACCCTTTAGCCTCCCCAAATGTAGTTTTCATATCTTCAAAATCTTTGACAGATTCCTACGGAAGCGCTAAACGTGGGGGAACTAGCACCTCCTCTTGATCAATGGTATTGATCAGGTGTTGGACATACCTCCTCAACTGTTCATTCTCAGTCTTCAGTTTTTCCTTTTTCTCAATTTCTTTCCTCAACCTTTCCTTGATAGTTTTCACAAAATCATCAAAATTCTTGGACCTCTTGAACCTTAGTTGTTGGGCTCAAGTCAATGGTCGTTACCTCGTATTCTTTAGGAATAATATCCTCATGTGCCTTATTGACCTTTGGCACCGCTACCTAAATGAACCTAAATCCTGTATTATCTCTTTGCATCAAGGAAAATCTCTTGGCTCCCTTCTTTTCCACTGTTTTTTTCAATCTAGCTAAGAGGCTTATTGTGTCTTCTTCTTGGTGTATTTCTATAGGTGCCTTCGCTTTCATTCTTTCCCTCAGCCAATCAAGAATTGTTGATTGCTCCATGCCATCGTCGTTTGAATCATCCTCAATTCCTCTGAAAGCTGAAATCATACCATCCGAAAATTCCCCCTCAAGTTCAATATTATCCAGTTCCACAACCTTTGGCCGAATGGGCTCCATATTGTGCTCTTCAAAAATAGAAGAAGGAATTCCTATCTCATTCTTAGGTTCATTTTAACCCATCGAAGGCCTATTTGGAGCCATGGATGAGGCGTTGATGGTAGACTGAGCCTGATTTGGCTTTTGTCATTTGTTGACAATCTCCTCATCTACAACCTTCTTTCCTCTCGCTTTGGATGAACTTCCAGTTGTTCCTTCCTTTTTCTAGAACCCACACTTTCAAAACCTTTAGGATTATGAGACATTGCATCATAGTTTGAGGAAAAAGACTCATCAGCTCCCACTAAATCATAAGTGAGACGCACATTTCTTGCCTTGAGTTCATTAGTCGTTTGTGTTAATTTTAAGTGCTCAGATGTTAAACAAACCAATTAACTATAATCAGACTATGATTAAACAATAATAGTAATGAAACACAAGACACCAATACCCTGGGAAAACCTCCCTCTTGGAGGTGAAAAACCCAACCTTAAACTATGAAATGTATTATCTCAATGATAGGCAATTACAACATAACAGAGTTATCTCCGATTGTTGTCCAAACAGCAAGTTGGCAAGATAATAGAGCATGCAGCCCTAACCAGCAGTAGATGACCAAAGGAGCAGATCAGCAAAAGATGACTCCAATAGACTGGAGCAGAATCATAGACGATCTTGACAACTTCGCTCAACAATGTCTTTGAAGTTCGCGAAAGTGTAGAACAGCAGATTCGCTAAGTGTAGAAGAGCAGATCGCTGAGTGTGGAAGAGCAGATCGCATTGCGATATCAAAATGAATGTGTGTTTGACTTCATCTTGAAGTTGATTATATATATCCTCCTTTTGGCAGTAGACATCCTTAGGTCGGCTTGCAACATTATTTAATAATAATACATTCTTCTCACATTAAGTGTTTGGGTCCAGCCCAATAGCCTTTCACGTTATATTTAAGCCTAGCTTAAAGTTGTTTCCCACGTTACATTTGGGTCCAGCCCAATAACAAATAAATTGAGATAATACATATATATTTTGATTGTCATTTGACAACATCAAAAGTTTGATAATCAGATATTCGAACTTAGCTAATATTTACAACACACCCTCTTAGCTAGGGAGGATAACTGCCACATGTCATGATCCATTCATGACTTTCATCTTGCATTGCCCGCAAGAGTGAATGTATAAACTTCATAGAGTGTACCTGCAGTAAAAAACACATAAATATCATGAACTCATTTCATGATGTCCATCTTATATTGCCCGCAGAGGATGGACCCACCTTGCATTTCCCGCAGAGGGTGGAAGAGGTTTTACACCTCAGCCTTCTCTCAGAGAAGGATACACTGTCACCTTGCATTGCCCGCAAAGGGTGGAAGATGCAAACTAAATTGCATCACTAAGATTGAGACTCCCTCTCAATCAATGTTGTGTTCTCCACCATTCCAAGCTTCTCTCTGAAGTACTCAAACTTCACCCGAGCTAGAGGCTTGGTGAGAACAACAGAAACCTGTTCATCGGTACTGATATATTTCAACTGGATAGCACCTCTTTGTGCCATATCACGAAATGAATTTCCACATGTTTTGACCTGTCATGAAACACGGGATTGTTAGACATTTTAATACAACTCTGGTTATCACAATAAATAACAGTGGATTCCCATGTTTGTCCAAACAACCATACAAGAAGCTTGCAAAGCCAAACTGCTTCTCTAGGCAATGTATTCAGCTTCTGCAGTACTTAATGCAACTGAGGACTGTCTCCTACTGGCCCAAGAGATCATAGCAGAACCCAAACTAAAACAGATTCCTAAAGTGCTTTTCCTATCAGTAACACTTCTAGCCCACTCAGAATCAGAGTAGCCTTCCAAGTTGATTGTTGTGTTGATCGAATACTTTAGCCCATAGCCAATTGTTCCACGCAAATATCTCAGGATGTGCTTGGCTGCCACCAAGTGAACATGCTTTGGCTGGTTCATGAATTGGATAAGTCCACTCACTGCATAGTAGATATCTGGTCTAGTGTTGACTAGATACATCAAGGATCCAATCAACTGCCTGTACTCTGAGGGATCTGCAAAATCAGAGTTAGCTGCAAAAATACTCAACTTCTTCAAGTTAGTTTCCATAGGAGTACATAGGTTTACAATCCATCATACCAAATCTTTTCAATATATCAATAGTATATTTACCTTGACTTAGAAAAATTTCATTAGGTCTTTCCCACACTTCTAACCCTAGAAAGTAATGCAATAGACCTAGATCCTTCATTTCAAATTCAGTAGCTAATTCTTTCTTACACCTAATGATGAGACTATCTTCACTAGTTAGAAATAAATCATCAACATATAAAACCAAAATTAGCATTTCACCATTAAATACACTAAAGTAAATGTTAGGGTCAGCATCATTCTTATAAAATCCTAAACTAACTAAGTACTTATCAATTCTTTCATACCAAGCTCTAGGAGCTTGCTTGAGGCCATAGAGAGCTTTCTTCAATCTGCACACACGTAATGTCCCAAAAAATTTGCAATCTATAAAACATAAAAACAATGCGATTTAACATTTGTTTGTGATATCAATGATTGATCCAGAGTATAGTTTAGCCAATTCTATCAAGGTTATTTTGTTATTAATCAGTCAATTTCATATTCAGTTCCTAATGAGATCAAGAAGGCTAGATGCAATAGGATGCCCATAGTGCTTGTCAGGCGCAAGAGCAATACACTCCCCCTTGGCCCAACTGACGGCAAGCGGGACACTCCCCCTTGGCCCAACTGACGGCAGACTTTTAGTCATCCGCAGTGGGTGGCCTACCTGACAGAGGCCTAGTTCCTGCTATCCTTGTTGTTCTATTCTTCATAAATCTCACTGGGTTTGGATATGCAATTGCCTCATTCATCATCATGATAATACCTTAACCTATTCCTACAAGTCCTTAATTAAACAATGCCATTTATTTTCAATTTGTAGTTGTAATTCATTCCTTAGTTAATTGAGCATATGGAGGTTCATTCATACATATTGTATACCCATATATATATATATATATATATATATATATATATGAATTAATGTATTACATTAATACCCATTATATTAATCTCAATTTATATACAAATGTATTATGTATATGCAAACGTATTGAATTAAAAACTTCATATATTTATGTACCAATGAATTTAGTGAATATCTATCTATATGTATGTAAACCCTACTGATTTACGTAAAACCCTACTGCAGAATAAACAATGGTGGGTAAGTGTCTTACCTACGTCCTTTGCCACCTTTTCTCCTTGTCGCTGTCCTTTCCTCCCTCTTTCCTCCTCATGGTGTGCACTTTAATATCGGCAGGGGGGGCATGTTGGAGCGAACCCATCCAAGGGACGTGACCGCTGAAGGAGAAGGTGAGTGGTGGTGACTGTTGGAGTCACCGCTCCTTGATTGACCCGCACTACCTCTCAGCGCCTTAGTCTAACCTTCACAACATATCATTCAATGCTTTCATTAGAAGTAATACGCTCTTCCCTAGTGTGGTTAAGGAGAGCATTAATTATAGTGTTTGATATTATGAATAATTTATATTGTGTGTGTTCTATTGTATATCGGTTCTATTAATGATATCGTATTAATATGATATTATTCAAAAATAATAATTATAATTTATTTTGATAATTTATGTTATATTTTATATTTATTGAATAACACATTATATGGTAAATATAATATTATATTATATATCAATATATGTATTTTATGTTTATTCAATTAATAATATTTTGTGGTAAAGCTTCTTTGATAATTAATATTAATAATTGAAATATGAACGTTATATTAAAATAAAACAAGGAGTCATCTCCGATTAGGTTACACTAATAATGGAGGGTGGAAATGTCTTATTACAAAAACGTGGGGTTATGGCAGTCCTCCCCACTCAAAATTGCTTGTCCTCAAGCAATCTGGGATTAAGATGATTAATGGTCTCATCCCCCTGCCATGTGGCATCTTCCCTAGGAAGGTTCTTCCACTTGACTAAGTACTCCGTTATAGTCCTCCTTAATTCTCTTTCTCGCTTGTCAAGGATAAGTTCAGGTTCCAAAATCAACTTTCCTTCATTATCAATTGGAGGTAGCTCGGTACAAGGGGAAGTGTGCAGGCCCAAAACTTTTTTTAGCCGGGATACATGAAATACATTGTGTATTTTACTGTGATCAGGCAGATTCAATTCATAGGCCACTTCACCTATCCTTCTCAAAATTTTATAAGGACCATAAAATCGCGGTTTCAATTTCTCGGCCCCGCTGATTTTAATGGATGACTGCTTATAAGGTTGAAGTCTTAAAAATACCAAGTCTCCTACTTCAAAAGATCTTTCAATTCTCTTTTTGTCCGCGTACAGTTTCTGCTGATTCTGTGCTTGGTGGAGATTATCTTTAAGGGCATTCATGATATCCGTGTTTTGCTGGAGGAAATCTTTTGCACCAGGTACATGACTTTCTGAGCGGATGAGATCCCCAAAGGATGTTGCTTCATACCCGTAGAGAGCTTTGAAGGGACTCATCCTAATTGACATATGATGGGTTGTGTTGTAACAATACTCTCCAAGATGAAGCCATTTTATCCAAGCATTCTGCTGTCCGGAAACATAATTTCTTAGATAACCTTCTATCCATTTATTGACAATTTCAGTTTGTCAGTCGGTCTGTGGATGATAACTGGTACTTGGTGTTAACTCTGTCCCGGCTAATTTGAATAGTTCTTGCCAAAATATGCTAAGAAATCATATGTCTCTGTCACTCACAATATTCTTGGGTAAGCCATGTAGCTTGAAGACTTCCTTAAAGAAGACGTCGGCCACTTGCGAGGCTCCGAAACTTGAAGGAATGGCCATGAAATGAGCATATTTTGTTAATCTGTCCACTACTACAAAAATGCAATCTTTATTTTGTACCTTTGGAAGTCCTGTTATGAAGTCCATCGATATACTCTCCCATTTTTTATTTGGGATGGGTAGTGGTTGGAGTAATCCTGAAGGAAAAGTGTGTTCTTCTTTATTTCTCTGACACACCATGCTCTCTTCAGTGTGTCTCAATACATCTTCCTTCAGCCCCTTCCATGAGAATCTTTCTCTGATCTACTTGTAGGTCTTATAATATCCTTGATGACCTGCTAAAGGAAGGTCATGATAAGTCTTCATAATGTCTACTTTCATATTTGATTCGGATGGGATATAGATTATGTTTTTGTAGAGGATGAGGTCATCAATTACTCGGTAATTTTCATCTGTTTCTTTCCCATCTAGAATGTTGCTAGAGAATTTGTCTTTGGCATATTCGGTACTTAGAACTGCCTTCCAATCTGTAGATAGGGCTGATAAAGACCCCAAGTAGGGCCTTCTTGAGAGGGCATCTGCTACAACATTATACTTTCCTTTCATATATTCTATGTCGAAGTTGTATGCCTGAAGTTTACTCACCCATTTCTGTTGTCTATCATTCAAATCTTTTTGATTGAGAAAGAACTTCAAGCTGTTATGATCAGTTTTAACTATAAACTTCCCACAAATCAGGTATTGTCTGAATTTCTCTAATGCATGCATAATCGCTAGCATTTCCTTGTCATAAACTGAATAGGTCCTTTCTGTTTCTCTAAGTTTCCTACTTTCAAAAGCTATGGGATGCTTCCTTTGCATTAAGACAGCCCCGATGCCTTCTCCTGAGGCATCACAATAAAGCTCAAAAGGTGCCAAAAAGTCTGGTATTGCTAAGATGGGGCAAGACCTCATCACCTCTTTAAGCTTTTCAAATGATGATTGGGCTTCATCTGACCATAAAAATGCTCCTTTCTTAGTTAAACTGGTTAAGGGCGAAGTTAACTTCGAAAATCCTTTAACAAATCTTCTATAATAACTGCATAGACCCAAGAAACCTCTGAGCTGAGTGAAGGTTCGGGGCTTGGGCCAGTTTTTGATGGCTTCAATCTTTTCTTCATCTACCTTAACTCCATGGGTACTGATCTTATGACCGAGGTACAAAATTTCTTCCGTCCCAAATTCACATTTTGACATTTTGGCAAAAAAAGAGTGTTGTTCAAGTCGGCCCAATATTTCATCTATATGATTCAAGTGTGCTTCCCAAGTCTTGCTATAAATCAATATATTATCAAAAAATACCAACAGGAACGTCCTTAACTGTCCCCTGAAAATGTGGTTCATGCATGACTAGAAAGTGGCGGGGGCATTTGTAAGGCCAAATGGAAGGACCAAGAACTCAAAGTGGCCATAATGGCATCGGAAAGCTATTTTGGGAACATCTTCCTTCCTCAATCTTATTTGATGGTACCCTGACCTCAAATCTATTTTTGAGAAGTATACTGCTCCATGTAATTCATCTATAAGTTCATCCACCCTAGGGATGGGGTATCGGTTTTTTATAGTCTTCTTATTGAGTGCTCTATAATCAATGCACATCTGCATGGTTCCATCCTTCTTTTTTACCAATACAACAGAGGAGGCGAAAGGGCTGGAGCTAGGTTGAATGTGCCCCATTTCTAGAAGCTCTTTGATGGCTTTCTCAATTTCTTCCTTATAGCCCCTTGGATGGCGGTAAGGGGTGGAGATTACTAGTTTTGCACCTTCTTCGAGTTCAATAGTGTGTTTAAAACCTCCTTTGGGTGGCAGTCCCTTTGGAATGTCTTCAAACACCTTTTTATGCTTTCTAATAATGGGCTTAATATCAATATGAATGGCTTTCCTTTGGGTTGAATTCTTGTCTAGTACCATGCATTGGGCAGCCCACTCTCCCTGACTACGTCTGAAAATCCTTTCCATTCTTTTGGATGTTACCATTCTGGTTGTGCCATCATGCAACCCTTTGATTAGTACTTCCTGCCCATTTTGAGTGAAACATAATTCCAATTTGGGGTGATTGAGGTAGAATCTTCCCAAGGAATGTATCCAAGGGATTCCTAGGATTACATCTGAATCCCCTAAATCAACCACATAGAAATCTTCTTTGGTGGGATGTTTCCCTAATGTTACGTTTAATTGAAGTATTTTTTTTTGTTACATGAGGAAGTGGATCCATCAGCAAGGGCCCCCTTAAACTCTTGTGTTGCCAGTTTCAATCTCTTAACCAAACTTTTATCAATAAAGTTGTGGGTAGCTTCGCTATCTAGTAGTGCAATTACTCTCTGCCCTTTGATCGCACTTTTGATTCTAAAGGGATGGTGTTTTGAGGCTACGGAAATTGCTGCTAATGATACTTGCACGTCTTTGGCAAGTTTTTTTCTTTTTGCTTGGGGGTTCATTGGGTTCTTCTTCTTCATCGCTAGATAAGGCTTCCAAGTTGTGTGCTTGGCTCTTCCTCCCACATATGTGACCTGGTTGCCACTTTTCTTTACATTTAAAACACAGATTTTTTTTCCTAAGCATATCTCTTTCATTACCCTCTTCGCAAATGTGGCCATGTTCCCACTTCTCATGACAATGGTAACATAAGTTCTTTCTCTTAAGTTCTTTTTCTTTTGAGGTGTTTCCCTTTCTAGGCCATTCTTTTGTATGTGTATTTTTAGTGAATGTTTTGGATGGTTTCTCCCAAGTTGAAGTGTCTTCTAAACCCAAAGCTCTCGATGCTCTCATCAACCCTTTAATGGAGTCTTTGAGTCCCTCCACAAAAAGATAGGTGAGCCTGTCCTCATCCACTCCTGAGACCCTTACGGAAATTTTTTGAAATTCAGTAATGTATTCTTCCACTGTTCCCTTTTGTCTTAAAAGAGTCAATTCTTTGAAATCTTTCTGTGGATGTTTCCTCTCAAATCTCTTAATGAGCTTCTGAGTGAACTCATCATATGTTGTTATACCATCATGACCTTGTGTGAGGGTGCTATGATACCACCATTCATGAGCTAAACCTTCTAGGTGTAAAATAGCAAATTGGACTGCATCGTCTTCTGTCATGGGGCTGAGATTTAAATATGTATTAAGTTTTTGGATCCATGCTTGTGCTGATATTTTCCCTAAGCCATCAAAGTTAGGTAGTGATAGTTTATTAACATTATGTTTTAGATCCCTGCTGATGGGTTTCCTCTTAGAGGTCTCATTTTTCTTTGCTTCACAAAATTCCCTAAAAGATACAACCTCTCTTACTCCTGGCTCTAAACTAGCGTAGGCCACGACCATTTCTTCTGTGTTATTCATAGAGGAGCTAGTGTTTGTTTCTTCCCTATCGTTTCCCTCTCTAGGTAGGAAATTGGGTTTTTGGATCCTTGAGCTAGAAGAGGTATTATGAGTGTTTTCAGAATGATTAGAGTTTTCTTCTCTGCCATTGGAATGATTCCTAAGAGTATTCATGGTGGTATTCATATCTTGTAAGGCTTGAAGCAAGGCCTGGCTTGTTTTTTCATTCTACTCTATCAAAGCTTGAGTTTTTCTATCATTGTTTTCCATAAATGTTCTAATTTCATTTTCCAATGGCTCACCCATGTGGTTACTATTTCCCCTAGTTCTCCTTTGATAAGTTTGCATTAACAACTCTTAACAGGATGGCAGAATCAGGCTCTGATACCAATTGTAATGTCCCAAAAAATTCGCAATCTATAAAACATAAAAACAATGCGATTTAACATTTGTTTATGATATGAATGATTGATCCAGAGTATAGTTTAGCCAATTCTATCAAGGTTATTTTGTTATTAATCAGTCAATTTCATATTCAGTTCCTAATGAGATCAAGAAGGCTAGATGCAATAGGATGCCCGTAGCGCTTGTCAGGCCCAAGAGCGGTACACTCCCCCTTGGCCCAACTGATGGCAGACTTTTAGTCATCCGCAGTGGGTGGCCTACCTGACAGAGGCCTAGTTCCTGCTATCCTTGTTGTTCTATTCTTCATAAATCTCACTGGGTTTGGATATGCAATTGCCTCATTCATCATCATGATAATACCTTAACCTATTCCTACAAGTCCTTAATTAAACAATGCCATTTATTTTCAATTTGTAGTTGTAATTCATTCCTTAGTTAATTGAGCATATGGAGGTTCATTCATACATATTGTATACCCATATATATATATATATATATATATATATATATATATATTAATGTATTACATTAATACCCATTATATTAATCTCAATTTATATACAAATGTATTATGTATATGCAAACGTATTGAATTAATAACTTCATATATTTATGTACCAATGAATTTAGTGAATATCTATCTATATGTATGTAAACCCTACTAATTTACGTAAAACCCTACTGCAGAATAAACAATGGTGGGTAAGTGTCTTACCTGCGTCCTTTGCCACCTTTTCTCCTTGTCACTGTCCTTTCCCCCCTCTTTCCTCCTCACAGTGTGCACTTTAATACCGGCGGGGGGGACATGTTGGAGCAGACCCATCCAAGGGACGTGACCGCTGAAGGAGAAGGTGAGCGGTGGTGACTGTTGGAGTCACCGCTCCCTGATTGACCCGCACTACCTCTCGGCGCCTTAGTCTAACCTTCACCGCATATCATTCAATGCTTTCATTATAAGTAATACGCTCTTCCCTAGTGTGGTTAAGGGGAGCGTTAATTATAGTGTGTGATATTATAAATAATTTATATTGTGTGTTATATTGTATATCGGTTCTATTAATGATATCGTATTAATATGATATTATTCAAAAATAATAATTATAATGTATTTTGATCATTTATGTTATATTTTATATTTATTGAATAACACATTATATGGTAAATATAATATTATATTATATATCAATATATCTATTTATGTTTATTCAATTAATAATATTTTATGGTAAAGCTTCTTTGATAATTAATATTAATAATTGAAATATGAACGTTATATTAAAATAAAACAAGGAGTCATCTCCGATTAGGTTACACTAATAATGGAGGGTGGAAATGTCTTATTACAAAAACATGGGGTTATGACAGCACATGAGTTTCTCTATTATGGATCTCGTAACCTTCAAGTTGTTCAATATAGACTTCTTCCTCAATAACACCATTAAGGAAGGCAGTCTTTACATGCATTTGATGTAATTTCCAACCTTTGGCTACAGCAATAGCTATAATAGTTCTAATAGAAGTATATCTAGCAACATGAGCAAATGTTTCTTCATAATCTATGCCTTCTTTTTGAGAAAAACCACGAGCTACAAATCTAGCTTTATATTTCTCTATACTACCATCAGCAGCATGTTTAATTTTAGACAACCATTTGGAAGAAACAACAAACTTACCTTTAGGTCTAGGCACAACATCCCAAACATCATTCTTGATGATGGACTGATACCCTTCATCCATAAATAACTTCCATGCTTGTTGGTTCAAAGCTTCTTCTATGCTGGATGGTTCAGCCTCAATGATGTTGCACATCATTGCAACATAGTTATGGAGCTTATGAGGTCTCTTACTTTCTTTGAAAGTGCCACTAGGAGCTGCAAACTATTCTGCATCTTGAATTGTGCTTCTAACCCAAAGGGGTCTTTTCTTGCTTACTGCAATATCTCTAGGTCCATCAGTTGGAACTAGAGGCTCAAGAGGATCATCATGCTCAATAGGTTCAGGAGGCTCAATAGGCTCCCTCTGAATCTCAAGGTTAGTATCAATATCCATATCTTATTATCATTAACTTCTTTATCATTATCAATAAGAGAACCTTTTGATTTCTTGAAAGCAATATTTTCTTCAAAGGTGACATCCCTACTTACCTCAATGTACCTTTGACCTAGAATGTAGATGCGAAATGCCTTGGAAGATTCACTATATCCAACAAGGATACCCTTCTTCCCGGAAGGCTCTAACTTAGTCTTCTTTTCCTTTAGCACATGGACATAGACAGGACTTCCAAAGATCCTTAGGTGGCTGATATCTGGTTTGACTCCTGTGAAAGCTTCTTCGGGAGTTATGTTCTTCAGGACATGATGAGGACATCTATTCTGAATGTACACAGCAGTCTTGGATGCTTCCGCTCATAAGAAGATCTGCAGGTCCTGATCGTGAATCATAGCTTTGGCAGCTTCAATAATGGTTCTATTCTTTCGTTCAACTACACCATTTTGCTGAGGATTGTAGGGAACGCAGAACTCCCTCTTAATTCCTGTTTCTGCACAAAAGTCATTGAAGCTACTTGAGGTGTATTCACCTCCATTGTCAAATCTCAACATTTTAATCCTTTTACCAGACATATTTTCAGCTAGAGCTTTAAATTCTTTAAACCTACTTCACACTTCATCAGATTCTTTAGATTTTAGAAAGCAAATCCAGGTTTTTCTAGAAAAATCATCTATAAATGTAACATAGTATAGAAATCCGCTAGGTGAAGGAACAGACATAGGTCCACATAGATCAGAATGAACAAGTGCTAGGTTTTCTTTAGCTCTACTTTCATTTTTATGAAATGGACTTTTAGTGTTCTTACCTAATGCACAACCTTTGCAAGCATCATCATGAGATTGATTAAGTTTAGGCATACCTTTAACCATCCTTTCAAGTGAAGGAAGTGCCGGATAGTGAAGATGACCGAGCCTTCTATGCCATAGCTCGCTAGATTCAGGAGCTTCATGAATGAGTGCTCGAATGGGGTTAGCTGAAAGCTTATACAAACTATCATATCTATTTCCAATAACACGAGCAGATTTAATACTAGATTTCTTAGGCCATGCAAGTACTTTACCCTTAGAAAATGCTATTTGATAACCTTTATCTTCTAGGGCAGAAATGGAAATTAAATTCCTCTTAATTCCAGGGACAAATAAAATATCACTAAGATACAAGGACATAACAAATTCTAAATTTAAAGTACTACCAAAGCCTCTTACCGAATATTGTGCATCGTCACCAATTACCACATGAAGATTGGACTCTTTCTCCATCAAGTTTGAGAGATGCTCTCGATATCCCATGATGTGTCTAGATGCACCACTGTCGATCAACCAAGTGTTGCTATCGGTTGGCACATTGTTGGACAAAGCAGAAATGAAGAGATATTCTTCATTATCCTCTGAGTTTGCAACTTCATTCAGGTTGGCCTCCCCTTGCATGGGCGAATTCTGACATTCTTTGGCATAATGTCCAAACTTGTCGCATCTAAAGCAACGAACACGTGAAAGATCCCTTGGCTTCTTCCTTGAATCGAAAGTTGGAGGTCTGAAGTCTCTATCTCTTTTGAAGTTGTTCTTCTTCCAATGGCCTCCCTTCCTTCTAACATGTTGAGATGCAAGCACATGTTGATCTCCTCCATGAGAGCCTTTATGCATTTCTCTGGCAGCTAGGCGAGACTCCTCTTGAATGCAATCTGACCGGAGACGATCAAAGGAAGGGAATTCAACTCTTCCACTTATGCTTTGAATGAAGGGATCCCAAGAGTCAAGAAGACCATTCAACGCAATCATGACAATATCCTTGTCCACAACCCCGCTTCCAATGGCGCTCAGTTGGTCCTTCAATTCTGAAATCTTCATGAAGAAGGACATGACTGAATCTCCTTTGCACATTTTGACTTGAAGAAGTTGCTGCCTCAATGTGAGTGTCCGGCTGATGTTGTTGATCTCATATATCCCTTCTAGATGTTTGAACATCTTTCGGGCTGTCTTCAATTTGGAGATGACTGGAACAAGATGATCCTTCACGGAATCAATAAGAAACTTCTTTGCTTTGAGAGCATTCTTCTTGAATTGCTTTACCTCTTCTCGATCCGAAGGTTCAGTCAAATCCATATCTTCCACAAACTGTAACAGCTCTAATTCTTCAAGTGCAAGGAGGACACGAACCTTCCATGATGTAAAATTGAGGGCACCTTCAAGTCTATCCTCTACTTTCAGACCCGTAACCATCTTGCAAAACTAAAACAGCAAACTAAAAGTGAAGGGCAACTAATAATCTGATTATTTGAATGAACCTAAAGCTCTGATACCATGTTAATTTTAAGTGCTCAGATGTTAAACAAACCAATTAACTATAATCAAACTGTGAATAAGCAGTAATAGTAATGAAACACAAGACACCAATACCCTGGGAAAACCTCCCTCTTGGAGGTGAAAAACCCAACCTTAAACTATGAAATGTATTATCTCAATGATAGGTAATTACAACATAACAGACTTATCTCTGATTGTTGTCCAAACAGCAAGTTGGCAAGATGATAGAGGATGCAGCCCTAACCAGCAATAGATGACCAAAGGAGCAGATCAGCAGACAATGACTCCAATAGACTGGAGCAGAATCATTGACGATCTTGACAACTTCGCTCAACAATGTCTTTGAAGTTCGCCAAAGTGTAGAACAGCAGATTCGCTAAGTGTGGAAGAGCAGATCGCTAAGTGTGGAAGAGCAGATCGCATTGCTATATCAAAATGAATGTGTGTTTGACTTCATCTTGAAGTTGATTATATATATCCTCCTTTTGGCGGTAGACATCCTTAGGTCGGCTTGCAACATTATTTAATAATAATACATTCTTCTCACGTTACATTTAAGCCTAGCTTAAAGTTGTTTCCCACAACACATTTGGGTCCAGCCCAATAACAAATAAATTGAGATAATATATATATATTTTGATTGTCATTTGACAACATCAAAAGTTCGATAATCAGATATCCGAACTTAGCTAATATTTTCAACACTTTGAGCAACCTACCATTTGGAGTACTCAACCACTAGCCTCATCAAATCGCCTTTTTACTCTCTCAGAATCTGACCAATCAAACGGGGGAAGAGGCTCATTCTTTATATCTTCATAGCGTGGTTTCACACGTTCATCTTCATCTTCAATTTGATCAGCCACTCGTAAAACTTCAAAGGCTCGAATCAAATTCAATGGTATCCTTGACTGTATCCTCTTTCTTATTTCAAAATTATCTACAACATCGGGTCAATAATCTTCAAGGTCAGGCCTATGTTCATATCTTATTCCATTCACAGATCCCATACGGTGGAAAGGATCGAAGTAAGCCCTTGACTAGAAAAGAGAAAATGGGTACCACTGAATTTCCTTGTCTGCATTTGTTGTGACCTAAGAGGATGGGCAAGATTCCAACATTTTCATAACACTGAGAGGAAAAGGAACTCCTTTCTTTTGTTTGGCCCTCTAAACAGTCATAAAAGTCTCAAGTTGCCTCAGGACTTCCAGCAATACTATCTTATTAGTAGGATACATCAGGAGCTTGTAGGGGCAACCAGTGAATCCTTGGATTCGTAAATATGTGACTTGAATATTGGATGTACCAATACCCAAACTAATCGATCAACTCCTTGGATTCCTAGGACAATCTTTGGTGGGTGCCCCCTTGTAGATTCCTTGTAATGTACATAAGGAAGGCATCATTGAACCTTTTGAAATGGTACTTTTCCTCCAAGTGTAATTGTGGGTAGCAATCATACACGCTAAATTGATTTTCTTTATTCCCTACCATTCCTTTGCAAACTAGGCCCTTGTACCTATAGGTTCTTGCCAATGAATAAATGATGTACGAACTCATGTAAAATGACCTTGATTTCTCCAAATTCCTTAGTTGTTCATCAAGACAATCACTAATAATTCTGGCCCAATTTATCATCTTCACCCCAGCAGTAACTTCATGGATGAAATAATACATCCAAGGCTCAAAAGGTGCTCCTTGCTGGCTGCCCATGACTCTGCTCAGCAACAAAATGAGATTTCCAAAATCTTCTTTGAAATATGGCTGGAGAAGTTTCTTAGGCATCTTGTCGGAATGTTGCATTGTTTTTTCCAACCATAACTTGTTGATGTTGGCTTCATATTCTTCAACATGGTCCTCATACATTTTGGTGGCCTCCTCCTTAGTTTTGTAGACAGTCCCGTGGTATTCCGAAATGCCAAAGGCCTCTCTTATGGAAATTTCTCCTAGGTTTGTGAGCACTCTCCCATCCGGAGCCACAATTTCTCTCTAAAGTATTGTAATGCTTGGCACATTCAACAATCAATTCGCTACACTATTTGCTGGAAGAAATCCAGCTGCCTGCACTATTTCGTTTCTCATCATTCTTCTTCCAATGGGTGTAGGCAATTGTCCATTTTGCCCATGCATCCTATTTTTAAATTCCCTGAGGTCGATGTGCCCAAGGTTGGCATCACCAACCTTCTTCCATTTTAAATTCAGTTTTGATTCAGGCTGAGACTATTTGTTCACTTGGAATTTCATTTGTGTTTTTCTTGACGTTCCCGCCTCTGCTGTCATTTATGATCTGCAAAACCAAAAGGAGATTAAGTTAGGATTCTAACTTTAAGCATGAATTTTGAAGGTTTTGACGATAAAATGAGTTCTGACTTTGTTGTTTTCACCACAATTAAGTTTTCAACAGGCTGCAAGCACTTAGGAATTTGGGAAAACTTTTAGGAAAATTTGAAACACCCAATCTGATTTGAAGATTTGGGACTGAAATTTGTCCTTGAGTAATCCAAAAATGACTCACACAATTTGTAAAATAAATGTTACAGTCAGACTTGAATATTGGGAAATGATGGGAAAATTTGACCAAGTTGTGAAAATAAGACTCATTTTACTTGAAAACTCCATCCAAAAACTTGAAAAGTAGATTGAAAACTTCACAAATATACTTTGAATCATCTTCAAAAGGCAAAGAAACAAACTGTAATACCCCTGTCACCTTGAGAATTAGATAAGAAAAGATGGAAAGAATGTTGCTTGGGTCCAAAAATCTTCAATTTGCCTCCTTGTCAATGCCTTAGAAACCTTTGAACTGCTCTTGAAACTCTGAAAAATGCCTTAGAAAATTTGAAATATTTTACTCTCCAAATACTTTGCTCTGCCAAATGCAAACTGTTTGAATGAGAGAATGAATGATTGATTCATTATAAAGAAAAACCTTCAAGGAGTTCGAATTTTACATTTAAACCCCAATCAGCCCTTCCAAATTTGAACTTGATATGTTTCTATTTTTCTTACATTCATCGAACTTAGTCACAAATTGGGTTGATCATGTTTCCTTGTTGAGTTCACTCCCTTGGGAAGTTTCTAATTTCTTTTCCACTTGAGATTATGAATCGAACTATATCCTTTTTCTTTCCAAAATCGAACTCAGCATTTCTTTCTAAAATTGGAGTTGGTGGAATCTTTTGCTCTCTCAAATCGGACTTCATAAAAATCTTTCCTAATGCCGGGCAAGGTTCATGAAAATCTTTCCTCTCCAAAATCGGTCTTTGGCATAAACTTTCCTTTCCAAATCGGACTCTAGCATAAACTTTCCTTTCAAAATCGGACTTTAGCATTTCTTTTCCTCAACATGGCGGACTTGGTCAAAAACTTTCGTCTTCATGGCAAAGTTTAAGAAAATCTTTCCCCTTTCACATCGGACTGTGAACATATCTTTCCTTCACCAAATGAGATTGTTTCTTTGCTGAATTCTGAATTGGTCAATAATTTTCCCAATCAAGGCAGACTTTGAAGATTCTCTTCCTCATCAAATCGGACTTTACTAAAATTCTTCCTTGTTTAGGCGGAGTTTAGAGATTTCTTTCCTCACCATGGGCAGACTTGGCAAATCCCTCTCCTTGTCCAAAATCGAACTTCAGCAAAACTTTCCTTGCTTAGGCAGAGTTTGGAAATTTCTTTCCCAAGGCAAATTGGAATTCACAAAATATTTTCCTAGTGCAAGTCGGAGTTGATGCAATCTTTTCCTCATGTAGGGCGGACTTTGATAAAAACATTCCTCTGCAAGGCGGATTTACAAAACTTTTTCCTCACCATGATTAGGAATCTGAAAATTATTTTCTTCATCATGCTTGCAAATCCTTTCAACTCTCCACAAATTCAGGAGATTGATGCCCTTCGAATCAAATTTGCATTTTGGATGAGAATTTCTCATTATTTTCATCCTAGAGACACAAAACTTCATGATCTTGAGAAAACCAACCAACCCCTAGACCTCACTTTCCAAAAATAGAAAAAAGCAAGAATCCCCTAAAAAATAGGAAAAACTTTCTAAAAATAGCCATTCTAGGGATCGGTCCCAAAGTGCCAAAAAAAACTTCCTAAAAAATAGGAAAAAAAAGGAAAAGCAAACTTTCCAAAAACAGAAAGTTGTCCAATTTGGCTCAAATCAATTGTGTTCTTCGTCCTTTGGGCTCTCTAAGCACTTTGATGGTATCTAAACACTGATTCAATCATGACCACCTATTCAAGCTGACGACCTCTCAATGGTTCCAGTGCCATTAAACTGTGACGCTTTGACAAAACCTTAAAAAGCAAAACAAGGAGGATCCCCATTTGCAATGGGGTGATGAGTGAAAAAGGTCACAACACTCCGCATTTGAGAATTTCGTCTTGCGGATTTAGACATAATGTTTATGCTCTGTAGACATTGCATTGCTATCTTTTCAAGTTCCTGTTGTTGTAGCTGATGTGACTAGTTATTGTTGTTTGCTGACAATCTAGGTGTTTGTCAGAAGTGGATTTGATTGGTCCAAAAAATGCTCTGCATTGGTGTTTCAAATTTTGTGACTTGGAGGACATTCTTTTTATGCTTGTGAGTTGTCTCAATTCCGGTTTCAAGTGTTGAAATGTTTTGCAAGAAGATTTATGGATGTTTTGTTCAAGATTATGTTGCTCACATTCTGGCAATGAATTGTTCTGTATGTTTGTGTTGCATTAGCATGTATAGGTGCGACAATGAGAAAGAAGTATTTGGCAATGGTGTCCATATGTGCTTTGCATGGTGTTGAATGTTCTAGTTGGTGCTACATTGTGTTTGATGTTATCTTTTGGGTAATTGTTGTAGTTTGGACGACAGTTTTGTTTATCAGCTTGTGCTATGATCTTAATGATATTTGCCAACTTTGGAGAGTGTTTTAAGTTGTATTTGGGTCCTACCATTGGTGTGTGGGGATTCACATTGAGTTTATTCATTTGGATGCTATGTTTTTGGGCCAATTGGTTATGTGCTACATTATCTACATGTTGCCTAGTTGCCATGCTTGGATTATGTGTGCCAGCGTGTATATTTTTTGGAGCTACTTACAAAAGTATAATATGATGTTTTAGGTCCTCTCTATCTCTTAGATCGGACCACATTCACCACAATTATGTTTGGTGGCCGGCTTAATAGGTCTTATCCTTATTCTTTATTTTGGCCGACCTAATTGATGTTTTTAATGAAGTAGATGGTATATGTCGAAAATCATTTTGGAATTGTGAAGGTGTGGGTGTTGCGATGTGAGCGAGTAAAACAGAATATGTGCAAATATGCTTTGATAATCATATCACTAGCAAAGTAGTGTGATGCGAAGACAGTGACAGTGTAATGGTGATTGTTGTTGGAGTGTGTTACTTATGACAATGGTTCAAGTGGAGCTTCATTTTGGAGAAGACTTTATCCTATTGACTCAGATGGTGTGGTATTGTATCTTACCTTGGAGCAGTGCGCTTCAACCTGCAAGTCCTTTTGTATCTTGTCCTAAAGCAATGAGCTTTAACTAGCAAGTCCTTGTGTATCTTCCCCTAGGATAGTGCATCTCAGCCTGGAAGTCTTTTAGGTGCTAGTGTGCTTCATTGGCAGTGAGCCTAAAACAGATTTGTAATCATTTCATATATTGTGAGCCGACTCTCACCATGGTTTTTCCCTCGGGTTTTGTTGTCATTTTATGACACCCTTGGTCCATCAATGAGAACCGATCAGAGATATAATCCATCGACCAGCGTGGCCCCACTTGATCAAGGAGAGAAGAATCATGAAGTGTGAAGTGTTGCCTTGTCCGGGGGAAGTTCCTCCCTTGGCCTTTTCTTCTTCCCTGGAACTCTGGAACCCCGAGGTTCCGAAGTTCTTTTCTCTTTGCCCTTATCTCTTTCCTTCTTCCTTTTCCGGAACTCTGGAACCTCGAGGTTCCAAAGTTCTTTGCCTTAGCCACTTTCTTTCCTTCTCCGGAACTCCAGGAAAACCAAGGTTCCGAAGTTCCCTTCCTTCCCTTAGCTTTTCTCCAATTTCTCGAGAACTCCGGAACCCCGAGGTTCCAAAGTTTTTTCCCTAGCTTAGCCCCTCCTCTCCTTAGCCTTTCTCTCTTTTCCCCCGGAACTCTGGAACCCCGAGGTTCCAAAGTTCCTTGTCCCTTTTCTCCTTCCCTCCTCGGAACTACGGAACCCCGAGGTTCCAAAGTTCCTAGCCTTCCTTTCCTTCGCCTCTTCTCTTAAGCTTCTCCTTGCCCGAAACTCTGGAACCCCGAGGTTCCCAAGTTCCCTTCCTCTCCATAGCCTTTCTTCTATCCTTGCCCGGAACTCCGGAACCCCGAGGTTCCGAAGTTCCTTCCCCTTTTGCCTTCTCTCTCTAGTTCTTCGGAACTCCGGAAACCTGAGGTTCCGAGGTTCCTTGCTGCCCTCCTTTCTGCTATCCCGGAACTCCCGAACCCCAAGAGTTCGTGCTTCCAAAGTTTCCAGACTTCCTTCCGACTGGCGACACTTCCAGATGACGTGATCGACACTCAAGGCTTTTAATGCTCCGACAGTTTTGGTGACTTGAGCACTTTCTTTTGTGGAGCCACAAGGGTGCATTAAGTGATTTTGGCAGGATTTCCATCAGGGAGGTACGGGGCCATGCTTGGTGACTTGTGTCATGTCTGACTTTGGAAGGTTAGTTAGTCAACCTTCCTCAAAGTTGCCTTTGGTGGTATGGCTAGGTTGCTTGCATGTACAAGTCAAGTGCATGCACTTCCCTGCACTTCCAAACTGACATGCAGGGGTCATGATCACCATTGTAACCCATTTTTCTATATAAGGTTGTTAAGCCTCATTGTAAAGGGTTCTCTCCCTATTGCCTTGATCTTTCCTATGCTCTTTCTCTTCTCTTGAAGACTTGTAATTATTTTTGCATTTCTGCAACTGTAAGAATGGCTTTTGGCCTTTGAATGAATTGAAATTACATTCTTGCCTTCTTTCAACTTATGCATGTTGTGTATGTTTCCTTACCTTCATCATAAGTGTATGTTGTGGCTCTTCTCTCCATATATGCTATGTAAACTTGTTTTCTGAGTGTGACTTGTGGGAATCCTTCTCCCCTCTTGACACTTAGCAAATTCCAACCTCCATACATGTGTTTAGGTCACTCATGCAACTGAAGTTTGTGCATCTCTTGGGTATTTCAGTTGATTCCTTGTGCCATTTTGGGTGGGGAGAGGAACAATCTCTTATCTTGGTGCATCACCTCCTTTGATTTTAATAATTTCTCTCTCCCCTTTACCTCTACAAGTTGTTAGGATAGGCTTAGGAGTAAGTTTTGAAGTGTTGAGTTGGTTCAACACTGCACCTGGACTGAGAAGGAAGTCGGCCTTCTCCAGAGATTCAACCCCCCTTGCGCAAGATCCCACACTTCGAGGTTGTTTCCATGTTTCACAAGGTTGCTGAGTTGATAGCTTAGCAAGGATGCAAGCTTTTGTGATAATAGTTTTTGGCACGCCCGATGGGACCTCATTCAATTCACATGCTAAGGATTCAGTGTTGTTCTTGGCATCTCAGCCTTTAGAGGCAGTCATCTTCAAGCACTTGGCGACTCTACTCATAAGACCGGCCTCTTGCACACAATTTGTTCCTCACTCCGGAACCCCGGGACCCCCAGGTTCCAAAGTCAGTGAAGCCATATTATCCCGAAACCATGGAACCCCCAGGTTCAGAGGTGCTTAGGCCCGGAAACTCGGAACCCCTAGGTTTCGAACTCCCGAACTTCCTCACCTCGGACATCCGAGCTCCAAAGGTGCCAAAGTGGTCATACTCCGCAACCCCGAACCTCCGAACTTTCGAGATCGGTTGTGGATTTCATGCCCAGAATTCACAAGGGCATCTTCTAGAGGCAATTTCCAATTCGTAGAGCTTCCATCTACAGGCTCTAGAAGGCGGAGAGGTAGACCTTCATTGTCGCCAGCCAGGAGTGTCAAGTTTGTAAACACTCCATCTCCCAGGTCTCATTCTACCCCTCCAATTGCAAGACCATTATCCCACCACTCATATCAATAGACCATTGTTCCACATGGCAAGAAATCAAGTTTTTGTTACCTTCAATGGAGGGAGTCCCCTTATTTTGACTCAATGGAGTGACATACCGGTGGGTGCGTTGAAGAGTATACCATACTTCACTGGTGAAACAGCTACTATGCCCATTGAGCACATTCAAGACATTGCAAACATCTGCTCCGTCCATAATATCACTTAGGATGATGTTGTTGTTAGACTCTTAGCCACGTCTTTGAAAGGCAAAGCTTTGCAGTGGTATAGAGGGTTGTCGTCTAGCTCCATTCACAATTGGGACGAATTGGGGGAGAGGTTGTGCAACCATTTCGAAGACAAAAGTAACTATCACTTGTGGAGCAGTTGACTACAATCAAGAGGGCACCCCACGAGTTCATGGGAGACTTCAACTTCAGATTCCAAAAGACATGGAATAGGACTCCTGCTCTGGTGAAGCCATCTCCAAATCATGCCTTCTTGTATTATCTTAGAGCTCTCAACAGCGATATAGCTGTCATGGTACAATCAATGAGTGGAGCCTCTCTACCGGGTGCATATGACATAGCCATAAGAGCAGAAAATTGTTTGATTCAGGAAGGCCTCCAATGCCTCTCTTCCTAGAAGCTTCTACTCAACAACCCACCTTGGCTCCTATTCCTATGGCTCCTACAAGACAATCATCCACACCCTCTACATCCTCCAATGCCTCTCTTCCCAGAAGCTTCTACTCAACAACCCACTCCAATGAGCTCCACGAGGTCAAGGCTCTACTGCAAAACTTTGCCAATGAATTGGTGGCACTAAAAAGGCAGCAAACTCAATATAGCAGACCTTACCAAGCGCAAGGTCAGAATTATCAACAGAATAGGCCACCCTTTCAAGGGCAAAACCAATGGAGCAATGCCAGGCCTTTGAATAGTGTGAACCCCACAACCGCAAGCAACTCAAAGGCGATAGTTCCAATGCAAAATAACCTCGCCCAAGAGAAAGATTGGTGTCAACCATGTAATCAGCGACACAACCAAGGTGTATGCCAAAATGGAGGGTTTGTCCAAACTTTAGTAGCGCAAGATGAGACGACCACTTCTGGCCAGCAATATGACCCAAATCAGCCTAGTGTTGGCACTCAGGCTCACTTACAAGGCGACTCTACCTTCGTCAATTAGCAAGAGGCAGAATTATGTGGTTTGAACCAAACAGGTGGTGAGTCTATGCTGCAGTATACGAGGTCAAAGAAGAGAGCCATAGAGGCTGCCTCACCTTCAACATCAGCCCAAACTCCAACACCCAAGGTAGTCGTCCATGATACAAGCCAAAGTGCCATGCAAGGGAACAAGAGGCAAGAGGAGACCCAAGTCGTCCAAGGAGCAAAGGCAAACTTTGTAGTTTCAAAGGGGCCTCTAAAGTCAGTTGGTGTTCCTTTAAACATAGTTGATCAGATGAAGAAGGCCAACCTCAACGTCACTATGTGGGAGGCCCTTTCAATCTCATCTCAAAGGGATTTGCTTAAAGACGCACTAAAGGATGTCAATCAGTCAGGTGATGAGGCAGCAGTCAGCAGAAAGGCAGTCTCCACCAGTTTGGTGCAACCTGTTGACGTGTATTTTGTACGCTATCAAACACAGAATAAAATACCTAAGGGTACCTTATCCTCTCTTGAATAAAGCCTCCGAATGCTGAAGATGTCGCGAAAAGGTTCAATCGGGATGACTTCAAGGTTCTTGTATGTAGGGTCTCTACGTGTGGATAAGCTCTCTGTGGTATGATGTGATTTGCTGGAATCACAAGGGGACTTACACTTGATGACTAAACTTCTGATTTGCTTTGAATATTTGCTGGAACACAAGATTTTACTAGCTTTGACTTGAAAAAAGGAAAAAAGATGAGGGCGAGGAAAGGATCTAATCCTAACACTAAGAATGTAAGAGCAATGAATGATCTTTGATGAAATTCTAACTAAAGTCTTGTTTTGACATCGCTGGACCATCTCCACAAGGTTAGTGCGATCTTCAAAGGAAAGCTTTATGATGTTCAAATCATCACTTCAGGCATAGACACCATCAGGTTGATGCATATCAATGAAGAAGCGACAATTGAAGTTGAGCTTAAGCTGAACAATTCCAGTTGACTACACAAGGCAAGTCTGCAATCAACAAACTGCTAGTAGTATGGATACACGAATTTCACCATCAATCAAGCACATTTCTTCCATTCATGTAATCATAAAATCAAACATGAGAAGTATAGAGACCATGCAAATTGTCGAATCGACCCATAAATTTCACCATTTCTTCAATGAAGTTACAAGTCTTTTACAACAACCTCTTGGCAACAATCTTTGCCTTCTCTCTCTACTCTACTCTAATTGCTATTCTAATCACCTTCTAACTACTCTCTATTCACTAACTCTATTCTATTACTTCCAACTGCTTCCTGCCTAATGCCTTTACAAATGAAATGCCAGGGCTTATATAGTGCCCACAATACAATTCGATGGCTAAGATCAATTTGAGATCAATGGCCAAGATTCAATAATGAAAACCCTAATTAGGGTTTGTTACAACCATTACATAACATTTAATGCTTGACCAATGAAATAATTGTATTGCTTGGACACATGTCCTCTCTGGAAAATTCGACCAATGGATAGCTGGGGTAGGTACATTGAAGTTTGTGCTACCTTCTATGAGTTAGGTACATTGAATCTAGACATTGTTGAGGTGGACCAATCCGACTGGAGGAGTGATGACTAGGATGCCAACTCGTCTGACACTTGTAGCTTGGTAGATATTCAATTTGATGTTGTTGAGAAGCTAGCTTTAATTAACTCATCTGGAACTATCTGCTTCTTCAACGAACCCTTGCTCTGACTTCTTGTGTCCTTGATGTGCAGGATGATGATGTACCTCGCCTTGGAATGCTGGATTGGAAAAGGTCGCCCTTGTTGATGTTGCTGGATCGAAGAAGGTCGTCCTTGTCGATGCTACACTGGAGGAAGTCGCCCTTGTCCTTGCTTGATCTTCTTGGAGGAGACCGTCCTTGATCTGGCTTGATTTTCCAACTTCGGGATCTCCATTTGATGCCTACACAAAATATTAAAGTTAGTCTTTTGAGCATCAAACCTCAAAGCATGAAATTTAAGACCTTTCAAAGGTAAAACTTAAGATATTAATTTGAAAAAAGTCATGATAAATCAAGAACTATACATTTTCAAATTAATCATGAATGGAAATTGGATTTTCAAGACTTAGATTTTACAGAATTGCAATGGGATCACAATAAGTCTTGAATGAGATCTTCAAAAAAGTAATTCTTCATACCTTCCCTTCAGTACTTAAGTACAAAATTTTGAAAAAAAATGATGAGAGAAGACCGGATTTTGATGGACAAGCTTAGATCATAGTCCTCCCTTGGATGAATTACGCCTCCTCTAGCTTGAAAAAGAATAAACTCCACTAGCCTCTTCAAAAAATCTGGAAATTCGCCTTCAAATACCTTCAAAACATCTGGAAATTATCCTCCAATTTAGCAAGAAATTCGCCTCTCCAGTGGCCTTCAATATGAATTTCGCCCTCCTTAGTCTTCACACTTGTAGAAATTCGCTCCACTCCAGCTAGATTTCGCACCTTCTTCTTGCTCTCCAAATTCGCACTTGAAGTAATGAGTGAATGATTTGAATTGTGAAAAAAAATACCTCCAATATATAGAGCGCTCACCTTCCACTTACCCATGAGGCCGACCTAGCAAATAAAAGGTGAAATAATAAATAAAACCTCAAAAGGAGTAGGCCGACTTGTCAAATAAAGGCAAAATAATGCCTTGTGCGCTCAACTTTTAATTTTTAATTTCACAAAAATCAATTTTAAATGCCTTAATAATAAAAATTCAATTTTTTGAGGCCCAAAATTAATTTATTAAATGCCAATTTAATTAATTTTTTCAAATATTCCAAAGTTAGCAATTTGGCATCTAATGCGATTTGGAGGATATTAACGCCCAAATATGGTAAAAAATAATGAATGCCATTAACTTCGCTCTGGTCCCTTGGAGAGGGACAGGAGCACTTTTTCATTTTTAGGCTAGGATTCTCAATTTTTTGAAGTCAAACCTTTGTTCACCATGCTTTAGAAGATCCTTACCATCTCACACAACTTTGCCTTAGCATAATCTCGGAGGGAATTTGTTGTTTTCATAAAAAGTGCTCTGGTCCTTCAGTGAGGGACGGGAGCACTTTTGAGTCCATTGCATGAATTCTTGATCATATCAACTTCAAATTATCCTCCAGGCGTAGAATACCACATTTCACTCCATCTTGAGCCTTGGTAATATAAATATCATTTCAAAATGCAAGGTAAATGGTCATATTTGGAAATTGCACCCTGGTCCCTTGGTGAGGGATGGGAGCACTTTTGCCAATTGTCGTCAAAATTTGCAACTCTCGCATCTCAATTCCACTTCAAGGCATTTTAAACACTTTTTCAAACTTGCGCCTTGGCCTCAATTTGTCCAAAATTGGTGAGAAAGGCGAGATAACATGTTAAGTGCTCTGGTCCTTTGGTGAGGGATAGGAGCACTTTTCCAACTTCAAGCTTATCCGTCCTTTGCTAGCTTCCCAAATTATCTTCAATAGGCTAATCATGTCCTCTTCCATTCATTTCAATCACAAACTTGCCTTGGCCTTGCAGGAAATTCACACTTTTTGGAAAATCGCTCTGGTCCCTTGGAGAGGGACGGGAGCACTTTTTTGAAAAATCGCTCTGGTCCCTTGGAGAGGGACGGGAGCACTTTTTAGAAAAATCGCTTTGGTCCCTTGGAGAGGGACGGGAGCACTTTTTACATCTTGGCATACTTTTTTTGTTCTTTAAACCTCTCAATTGCGTCCAAGGCATAAAACATCATTCGTCCTTCCCATCCAAGTCAAGTTTTGCCATAAAATATCAAACAAAGAAGAGAAACTTGAAAAAGTGGCATGGTCCTTCAGTGAGGGACTGGAGCACTTTTTGTCATTTGGATTGATTTACTCCTTTGTAGACCACTTAAATTATATTCAATGGACAAAACATGCTTCCCTTGACCTCTTCAAATCATAAAATCACCTTAACCTTGCAAAGATAGTGCGAATTTGAAATTCAGTGCTCTCGTCCTTCAGTGAGGGACGGGAGCACTTTTTGCCCTCTTAGCCAAATTGTCTCACTTTTCGTCTCGAAATTCCTTTGCTAGGGAAGATTTTATCTTACTTCATGCTATAAATAGAAGTTAATGTCCAATAAAGGTCTAAAATTGTGCATATAAAGAAAAGTGCTCTGGTCCTTCAGTGAGGGACGGGAGCACTTTTTACCTTCTAGGCAAAAACTTCATCATTTCATTGTTTTCAATCAAGTCTGGATGCTTTATCATGTTCATTTCGTCCTTCACCATGCCTTTGATGTCTCAATTTAACCAAACAAGGCCAGGAATAACTTAAATAAGCCTTTCACCCTGGTCCCTTGGAGAGGGACAGGAGCGCTTTTGCCTTGGTCCTCCTGAGAGGGACAGGAGGGCTTCGCCTTGGTCCCTTGGAGAGGGACAAGAGCGCTTTTCTCAATCTAGGCCTTGCATTCCTCATTTTCACGGTCAAACTTCATCTAGGCATTTTAAAATGGCATTTTTGATTGGAGTCTTGAGTTTAATTCTCTTGATCTTTAGGAGGAACGTGACTTTAGGACATTTTCGCCCTGGACCCTGGGTGAGGTAGAGGAGCGCTTCGCCTTGGTCCCTTGGAGAGGGACAGGAGCGAAATGCAGTTTGGATCCTCAGTAAAGGACAGGAGTGAAATTTCACTTTTTGAACTCTCCGACAGGATAATTTTTATGGAATATAACATTTAAGTATAAGAAATACTTTAAGTTATATTCCATATATACTTTCAGGATGTTTGAGTGTGGTTTCAGACCTCTAGGAGTTATATTGCAAAATCTAAGTTTTTTAAGGTTTTTCAGTTTCCAAACTTAGTCAAATTTCAGGATCAAGACTTTCAGACTTAGCCAAATTTCAAGATCAGGACTTTCAGACTTAGCCAAATTTCAGGATCGGGACTTTACTCCAGCAAGACCTGCTATCCTATTGATCTCCCCGACAGCACTCAAAATGCAAAGGCCAACGGACAAAACCCAAACAAACCCTAGAAAGCAAAAAGAAGGGGTCCCCATTTGCAATGGGTCGATGTGTGAAAACGTCACAACACAACCCAAGGAGGAGGAAGATTCAAGCACGATCAGCAAGCCTCCCCCTTTCTATCTCTCCTTGATCATAGGAGATAACTTGGTTCACAACTACATGATAGATTTAGGAGCTAGTAGCTCAGTCATGCCTAAGAAGGTAGCTGACCTTCTTGGCATAGAATACAAACCTGTGACCAAAGGGGTGGTCCAATTAGATGGCACTTCTATTAGGACAGTAGGGGTGGTGAAAATTTTGAAGTTAACCTTGCATGCATGCCCCAGTTGCACTATCTTGCAAGACGTATCCATCATCGACCTCCCTGCCTTCTTTGCCATCTACCTGTCTAGAGACTTCACAGCCAAGATAGGTGGGTACCTGTCTTCTGACTGGTCCCATATGCTATTTCGAACAAGGTATGGTACCAAGGTCGCCATAAGGGCAGAACCCATTGCCCAAAACCACATTGAGCCCTACACCCCTAGCCCTATAAACATGAATTGCACTTTGCATGAAGAAGGGGAGGAGTGTATTGTCCGTGAGCTTGCCACTCTCTTGCAAGAGGTTCCTGATTGCTTGCTAGATGAATGGGCCAATGCCTTTCAGTTCGATCCATTAGCTGAGACTGAAGAGACCGGGCTTGGCACCTATTGTATCCATGAAGAGGATACTCCTATCCCTAACCTCATCAAGACACAAAGAGATTCAGAGGGGTTATGGAACATGTTTTTTGATGGTTCAAGAAACAAGAATGGTGCAGGCGCTGGGGTGATGCTTGTTTCTCCTGAGCGGGAGAAATATTTCTTCTCTTTTAGGCTTCAATTTGGTTGCACTAACAATGTCGCTAAGTATGAAGCTTTGATCCAAGGTCTCCAGCTTGCACAAAGAAGAAAGATCAGATCTTTGCACGTATTTGGAGATAGTGAGTTGGTTGTTAACAAAATCCGAGCCCAAAGTATAGCAAAGAACAACCTACTCAAATCATACAAACACAGGGTTTGGGATTTGATTGAAGGATTTGAGGCCTTCAATATCCGGAGCATTCCTAGGGGTCACAACAAGCATGTTGATAGGCTTGCAACGGTTGGTGCTCAGTTTGACATAACCCCGCATGTTTCAAGTGAGAAGGAGCAACACATCAGGCTTGTTGTGAGGCCTGTTGTCCCAAACAATCAAGTGAATTGGCAAGTGTTCGAAAGCGATCGGCAGATCGTCAACTTCTTGCAAAATGAAGCAGAATTTTCTGCTAAAAATCAGTCTAAGTTGCAAGACCAGTATGGAGATCAAATCATGCAGCTCAACTCCAACAAGCTGCCTAAAGGTCTAGTTACCTTGGAGGCCATTTTCAACTCGGATGATCAATTGAAGAAGAAAATGAACTTGGCTGCAAAGAGGGGTGATTACAAGCTAGTTGTTGTTGCTGAGGGTAGGTCCTTGAACTTGGGCAAGGTGTGTTCCTCAACCAAGCAAGAGGCCTTTGTTGAGCTTTGTCAAAAGTATGATGACATAGTTGCTTGGACCTATGAAGACTTGAAGGGTTTTGACCCTAGCTTAGCCCAGCATACCATTGAGCTAAACCCAGATACAAAGCCGAGTAAGACAGAAACAAAGGCCAATAAACCCCACGATTGAGCCACTAATGAGGAAGGAGTTGACCAAGCTCATAGAAGCCAATATCATCTTCCCCATCAAGCACTCCTCCTGGGTGGCCAACCTTGTCCCTGTAAGAAAGAAGAATGGGGAAATCAGACTATGTGTAAACTTTAGGGATCTCAATAAAGCCTCCCTCAAAGATCACTATCCCTTCCCTCTATGGAGCAGATTCTCCAAAGGGTCAATGGCTCAGAAAGATTTTCATTCTTGGATGGGTATTCAAGCTACAATCAGATCTTGGTCCAAGAATCAGACCAATACAAGACTGCATTTACTACTAAGTGGGGTACCTATGCTTATTGTAAAATGCCCTTTGGGCTAACCAATGCAGGTGCCACGTTCCAAAGTGCAATGGACATGGCTTTCAAGGGTGTATTAGCAAAGTTTGTGCTTGTATACCTTGATGACATAACTGTTTATTTGAAGCATGCAGCTGACCATCTTGGTCATCTTGAGCAGGTGTTCATGAAATGCGGGGAGTATGGTGTGTCCTTGAACCCTAGCAAGTGTGTATTTGCTACTGATCAAGGAAGATTGCTAGGACACATCGTATCCAATGAGGGTTTGACCATTGATCCAGAGCAAGTGGAGGCTATTCTTTCTCTTCCACTCCCCAGTCACAAGAAAGGATTGCAAAGTTTCCTTGGTAGGATCAACTTTGTGAGGAGGTTCATTCCCAACCTTTCCACCATGGTGAAATCCCTCACTTCCATGTTGAAGAGAAGCTTGGCTTTCAGTTGGACCAAGGAGGGAAGGGCGGGTTTCAAAGAGATCAAACAAGCAATTGCTCAAGCCCCTACCCTTGTCAATCCTAATTATGAAAGGGATTTTATCCTCTATACCTTTGGAGGAGAATCCAACATTTTAGTTGTCCTAACACAGCTAAACGACGACAAGTTGGACCAACCTATTGCTTTCTTTAGTGAAGGGCTAAAGGACTATGAGCTTATGTATAGCTATGTAGAGAAGCAGGTCCTCACTGTTGTAAGGGCATTAAAAAAGTTTAGACACATGTTGTCCAACAACAGGATCCAGCTCTTAGTTCCACATGCAAGTGTCAAAGATTTCCTTCTAAACAAGGAGATCAGTGAGAAGAGGGCTGGGTGGATAACCAAGGTCATGGAGTATGACATCAACATCAAGATCACCAAGCTTATAAGAGGCAAGGGCCTATGTGAACAGCTTGTCTCATCTTCTGAGACTACTTCAGAGGTCGCCCTTGTATTACAAGAGGATCAACCTACTGGCAACAACACTCAATTCAGTTGGGTGGGTGACATGACCACCTTCTTAATGGAAGGTAGATACCCCCAAGGTCTGGCAGGACAAAAAGAAGACATTTCAGGTTGCAGTCCATTCCCTATGTCTTAGTGAATGGCACTCTTTTCCGAAAAGACTCCAATGGAGTCTTACTAAGATGCATCGAGCAAAACCAAGTCAGCAAACTGCTAGAGGAATTTCATGATGGCTCTTCAGGGGGCCACTTCTCTGCAAGGACTACGGCTATCAAAATAATGATGGCTGGTTATTACTGGCCATCCTTATTCAGTGACTCACATAGATGGGTGAAGAATTGCAAGAAATGTGCTCTCTTCTCTGGGAAGCAAAGACTAGCTGCCCTACCTCTTCATCCCATCCAAGCAGATCAATCGTTCGCCCAATGGGGTTTAGACTTCATTGGCATGATAAATACACCTTCTAGTGTTGGCCATAAGTGGATCTTGGCCGCAACGGATTACTTCACTAGGTGGACAGAGGCAGTTGCATTGAGGGATGCAACTGAGGCCTCAGTGCTGGAATTCTTTGAGGGAATTGTGAAAAGATTCGGTATCCCCTCCACCATAATATCAGACAATACCAAGGCATTTGTTGGAACCCAAATCAGTTCTTGGGCAATTAAGCATGGTGTATACTTGAAGACACCATCCAACTATTACCCTCAGGGTAACAACTTAGCTGAATCTTCCAACAAGAACCTCATCAGGATACTTAAAAGGACAATCGAAGACAGTCAGAGGGCATGGCATATTAAGTTGAAGACAGCCTTATGGGCTGACAGGATCACACCTAAGAGGGCGATTGGTAACTCCCCTTTCATGCTAGTATATGGGAAGGAAGCAAGAATCCTAGCTTCCCTAGAGTTACCCTCTCTTGAACTAGCACATCAGCTCGAATTAACAGAGAATGATGCCATGACAATAAGGCTAGCAGAACTCATGGAGCTGGAGGAAGTCAGAAGCAAGGCTATGCATACACTTGAGACTCATCAAGAGCAGGTCAAAAGGGTTTTTGACAAAAAGGCGACTAATAGGGTCTTCAGAGAAGGAGACCTAGTTCTCAAGTGGGATGCGGACAGAGCCAAAGCTGGGCGACACTCCAAATTTGATGCTATCTGGAGTGGCCCATATGTCATCACTAGTTGCAAGGAGGCCAATGCATTTCATCTCTCCAGGCTTGATGGCGAACTTCTTCCAATCCCAGTGAATGGGATTCATCTCAAGCCCTGCTTCTGAAGAGGGTGTTGATGACCATGTAAATATTAGACTAGAAGTTGTTTTGCTTTCATAAGTGCTTATGCACATATCGCATTCTCCTTAAGAGGGTGTGCGCTCTAGTATTCATTTTTCCTCCAAGTGATGGAAAACACATGTTTTGGTCTTTCGACGACTTAGTGCCCAATGGATGCTCAAGGCTTTTGGACTTAATGCTTAGCAGGAAAGCATCCCGCAGAAATCGCCAAAAATGTTGTTATTTTATGACACCCTTGGTCCATCAGTGAGAACCGATCAGAGATATGTTCCATGGACCAGCGCGGCCCCAGTTGATCAAGGAGAGAAGAATCATGAAGTGTGAAGTGTTGCCTTGTCAGGAGGAAGTTCCTCCCTTGGCCTTTTCTTCTTCCCCGGAACTTCGGAACCCAAGGTTCCGAAGTTCTTTTCTCTTTGCCCTTGTCTCTTTCCTTCTTCCTTTTCCTTCTCCAGAACCCCGAGGTTCCGAAGTTCTTTGCCTTAGCCGCTTTCTTTCCTTCTCCAGAACCCCGAGGTTCCGAAGTTCCCTTCCTTCCCTTAGCTTTTCTCCAGTTTCTCCGAAACTCCGGAACCCCGAGGTTCCAAAGTTCCTTCCCCTTTTGCCTTCTCTCTCTAGTTCTCCGGAACTCCGGAACCCCGAGGTTCCGAGGTTCCTTGCTGCCCTCCTTTCTCCTATCCCGGAACTCCGAAACCCTGAAAGTCTAAGCTTCTGAAGTCTCCAGACTTCTTTCCGACTAGCAACACTTCCGGATGGCGTGATCGACACTCAAGGCTTTTAATGCTCCGACAGTTTTGGTGACTTGAGCACTTTCTTTTGTGGAGCCACAAGGGTGCATTAAGTGTTTTTGGCAAGATTTCCATCAGGGAGGTATGGGGCCATGCTTGGTGACTTGTGTCATGTCTAACTTTGGTAGGTTAGTAAGTCCACCTTCTTCAGAGTTGCCTTTGGTGGTATGGCTAGGTTGCTTGCATGTACAAGTCAAGTGCATGCACTTCCCTGCACTTCTAGACTGACATGCAGGGGTCATGATCACCATTGTAACCCATTTTTCTATATAAGGTTGTTAAGCCTCATTGTAAAGGGTTCTCTCCCTACTGCCTTGAGCTTTCCTATGCTCTTTCTCTTCTCTTGAAGATTTGTAATTATTTTTGCATTTCTGCAACTGTAAGATTGGCTTTTGGCCTTTGAATGAATTGAAATTACATTCTTGCCTTCTTTCAACTTATGCACATTGTGTATGTTTCCTTACCTTCATCATAAGTGTATGTTGTGGCTCTTCTCTCCATATATGTTGTGTTAACTTGTTTTTTGAGTGTGACTTGTGGGAATCCTTCTCCCCTCTTAACACTTAGCAAATTCCAACCTCCATACATGTGTTTGGGTCACTCATGCAACTGAAGTTTGTGCATCTCTTGGGTATTTCAGTTGATTCCTTGTGCCATCTCAGGTGGGGAGAGGAACAATCTCTTATCTTGTTGCATCACCTCCTTTGATTTTAAGAATTTCTCTCTTCCCTTTACCTCTGCAAGTTGTTAGGATAGGCTTAGGAGTAAGTTTTGAAGTGTTGAGTTGGTTCAACACCTGCACCTGGGCTGATAAGGAAGTCGGCCTTCTCCGGAGATTCAACCCCCCTTGCGCAAGGTCCCACACTTCGGGGTTGTTTGCATGTTTCACAAGGTTACTGAGTTGATATCTTAGCAAGGGTGCAAGCTTTTGTGATAACAGGTTTTCCACGTAAATTTGGAGTTCTCTTGTGCATTGTGTTCCTTTGCTCTATTCTTCATTGTTGTTGATAAAGTGAAAAATAAGTTGATTTTGGAAAGATAAAGTTTTAAGGTAAAATGTGTTAAGGTCTGGACTAAATCACCCTCCCCCCACCTCTCAGTCCTAAGGTGTGTTCAACATACCTATACTTTATTCTTTCATGACTTAATGCATCCCTGGAATAGAATACCAATTAAGAATGCATGAGTTAAAGTTGATCTTGTAATGTAGAAAAATACACTCTTACAACTATAGCCAAAATTATATATCATTATACTATTTTAATTGCATGCTAGTGAAATGTATAATATAGAGCTCTATTGAATCTAACCCTCTTATTTCTTTCCATTTAAGATAATCCTTTTAATCGAAATTCAATATGTCGCTCTAAGTATACTCCTTAAACATTTGAAAAAGATATATTATTTTCATCTTCTAATAAGAAAATATAACCTAACATTATATAAAGAATTTAACTATTTCTTTCTATTTGAAATCTTAACAATTCGAAAGCTTTATTTTCCTAGGCATTAATAGAGTATTCATGTATCTATTTTCTCAAATAAGGTTATTATAATAACTTTATCTATATACCCTAATCGAAAGTAACTATAATCAAACAATAACCTTTTGAAACAAGACATTTATTATCATTTAACCTTAAGATATTTACAAATATCTAACGTTAAAAAGAACATTATGATAACTATTTGCATTATCCAATACAAGAGAAGGCTAAATGCTGTATTACTTCGTCTATACCTAATATCCATGGATCGCTAGTAATTATTACAAGGTTACAAAACACATTTCAAGTTCTACATCAGTCTTCAATATAATAGATTTATCTAAAGACTATCAAGCTTAGGTTCATTACGATTCAGGAATGTATGCAATAATACATTAATGACTTAAGTAAATATTCAATCCCTTTCTATGCTATAATGGAACCATTCGGTAATTAATCAAAGTCAAATGAGTTTGAGACTATACTACATTCCGATTGAAATGATAGTTCTTAACAAGAATACAACTGAGATTGAGGTTGAGCAAACGCAACAAGGATATACCTTAGGCATATTCATGCTTGCAAACAAAACTTGTTGTTGAAGGAAAATATTCAACAATACTATGATTCCAGGAAACACAATTTACAAATTGACAAGCAACTATTTCAAGGATATAACAAGAATACCTAGGTTGTCCATGAAGAGAAATTAAATGGACTAAAAGAGAAAAGAGCAACATGCAAGCTGCAAGCTGCCATAGATTATAGCTTGTGCCTAAAGGGAGAAGATTTGTGTTTGTATGAATGGCGACATCAAGGATTACTTAGGTTTAGGAAAACAATAGTGGGTTTGCATGGTGGAGAAAGAAAAATACATTTTTTGCAATCTAAGGCAACCCCAATTTCATAGAGAAGATTTTGGGACAGATTTAGGTTGAGCACGTGATGGTTCCAATTCGTATGGAATCTAAAATAGCAGAGGGATAAGCAGTTAAAAGAAAAACTTGTTTCTTATTATGTTCCCTTAGCAATTAATTATTCAAAGAACATGCATGCCATTATTGCGAGTCCAAGAAATACGACTTACCTTGTGTCAATGTGCCCTCACTATTCTATATCTTCCTTTTTCCTCTCTAAACGAAATCTCCTGCTTTCTTTCCATTCCCCTTCCACACGCCTCCTCCCTCTTTTCCCCCACTACATCCTAATTTAATCTCTGGTAAGGCTCGTAAACTTAAAGAACTAAAAAGCCCTCTCAAGAATCATGGAGAACATGTGTTCTAAGTGCAATGTCCACACTAAAAATTAATGTCAAAATACGGAGCCACATGAGTGTATATGGCTGAGTTTGAATGCATGCAAAGTGTGGAAGCCCAAAAACTAGGCCATCGATCTGTCCCAAATCATGCCCTCTTCATGCAGAACAAAAAAGACTCCTCACTGCATCTTCTTCCTGAGTTATCTCCCAGCCATTCTGAAAGAATAATCGCATCCCTTTTAATAAGACTCCCTCCCCATCATGCAATCCTCCTTGCTTTACGGAATATTTCTTTCTCGAAGCTGCTAAAGGGCCTACTTTAAGCCTTATCACAAGTTGACTGGTTTTCACCTTCATGCAAAATTTCCCCTCTATGGCTTTTATTAGCCTCCTTATAAGGAGAATGATGCATTGCACTAAAGAGGGATTCGGCGGCTTCACTCTTCCTCAACTCTCACTTTACTTCTAACCTAGGAGTAATTAAATAGGTAATTTATACATGCATTGACAATTTGACTTTTTAATATATCCATTTAAAATATCAAAGAAAAGAAAAATTTGTATTTTCAGTTATTAAATAATACAAAATCAATTAAATTATAAAATATTAAAACAATATGGATAATTAAGGGTTGTGACAGAAAATGCCAAAAAAAAAAAGTCCTTTGTGCGTACTTTCGTTTCTTTCTTTAAAGGTTATTAATTTGTAATCTTCAAATTTTAGGATTGCATGCATGTACCACAAAGGTGACAGCCTATAACAGCTCTGTTGTAGTTGTGTTTTCTTTTTGTACATCTAACAAAGAAATAAGTTAAAATACACTAGAGATATACAAAACAAATCCATATTATCAAGCTTTCTTGGAAAATGGAATAGATTTATTCAAACCAATGGTCCTTTTTCTGTGCATTAAAGCTACTTTCTATCAGCCAGCAACAAGAGATGATTCATTTTTAATATCCATTGTTACTGTAAAATAAAAAATGGAACTAGCATATGAACAAATGAGCTTTAATGTGATCAAGGCATAAGACAAAAAAAATTTATATAACAAGTAATGAGCACAAAAACTTACAACAAGGTGTTATACTTTTAGAGGTTAAAAGAGTTCCACTTCATTTCTAATTATGATTCAGACTGCATTGTGATACAGGAAAACATAAATGCAGCAATGCCTACCTTGGTCATCTGAACTGTGAATTACAGTGTGAAAAATTTCAGCAAAAAATACACTCACACTCATGCCTTACCTTCAATTCCCTTTTAGCCTTATCTCTCTCTGTATTCTCAGATATAAATTCTGTTGAACCTTCTTCAATAATCTCCTCAACAAGGCATGGGACTGAATTCATTTCATCTTTGTGACCAAGCTGGCCATCTATTCAAATATCAAGGTTAAAACCACAAAAGCTATTTACATTTGTAAAGTTTCATAATTTTGGGTTGGGCGTTCTCAACTGCAATTGATAATTTCTTCTACATGATAAGTTTGAGAAATACAAATTTGGTAGGAAAGGATACAGACATTGTATCCCCATGACCAAATCAAACCATCATCTGTAGAGAAGAAAGAACATCAGATTAGTCTACAGAAATCAATATATACCACAGAATATTTTGTTCACTAGTAAGAATTCTTTAACTCTCTTTCAAATTCAAATTATAGATCAGCCAGAATAGTTATTGTAACATGCAATTAGGCTCAGTCAAAATCCAGTACCATCAACAATGGAAAGATTTTTGCAGGTCACATGTAGGAAATTTACATAAGTTGATTGCCTACTTCCCTGTCAAAGGAAATGGAAGTCTCAAACTGAGGTTTATGTAGTAACCTTTAACTCTTATTACAAAACCCATCTTGAATCAATAAAATCTACTAGATAATAGTCTGAAACAATCCAGATAACACAGAATCACTGATTGAGCAGCCAAGAATATAGAAGCAATCAGTTCCATTTATCCAACTTAAATAAAATAGCAACCAAACTAGTGCAGTGGAGATAAATAATAACAAATTTAAAAGCTCTCAACATCAAAAGAAACGAAACAACTGCCTTAATGAATGAAAATCTGATTTCATAGTTTTTTATCTGTAAAGAAGATACAGAATCTCAGAATAACCATTGCATATTTGAACTTGTGAGGTAAAACACCCTTAGTAGCACTCCCCTAAAACAAATGATCAAAGAAGAGGGCAAGGTTAACTAAACAGTTTTAAAATTAGTGCTGTCTTCCTGTCATGTGAAAGCAATTAATAATTGCATGTGGCCATGATGGTGTCTAATTATATACTATTTATAAAGGAAACTATCTGATCCTTAAAGTGATGGCAACTAATTTCTTGCCTTCCCATTTGCACTCTACATGCAGACAAGGTTAGCAGCACGCCTAGAAAGTTCACTTGAAAGGTCTTCCACAAGGTAAACTCACTAAACAAATAGTTCAAAACTTTACAATGATGATTATGATAAAAGTTCTCACACTATAAGAAATTTCATACATTACTTGTAACTTGTCCATCTTGGTAGAGTGTAATTTAATTTTCCTAAAGAATGAATATATCGTGATGGTTAATCATCCTCCTTGACTCTTAAGGTGAAGAAAGAACTGAGGCTATCACCAAACTCATGGTGCATAAATCTCAATACGAATCATTTAGAATCCATCTTTTCCATCCCTATCAAACACATGCTTACTAATTAGTGGCTCCAAGTCTACCCTTGCTAGCCCTATATAGTAATACAATGGCTATAGAACCTAATAATGTTTATATATGTCTTTTGCAAAACAACAAAAATAGAACAATGTGTGTTTTATAATGGCAATTATTTATAATGTTTACAAAGCTATTGCATGAAAATAAATAAAAAGGGGAAGCTCCCTAAGATCTAAACTAAACCTAAAGCTAAGTTAAACTAATCCTAGACTAAAACTATAGACAAGATATATGAATATGCATGTTATAAGAGATTTATTCAGGGGCTTTTGCATTAAATAAATAACTATTTGCCTATGAATGTGACACAAAATGGAACATATGTACAATAGAACAGCTTTTCAAAATATAAGGAAATCCTCTATAATATAAAAGTAACTTACTATTAACAATATGTGTTTTTTTCGGTGGTTCATGCTTCTGCTCAATAAAACTAAATGTGAGACCTTTGGATTCAGCTAGGGCCAAAAAAATTATATTTTTTGACTAAAAATAATTCCTACAACTACACGTTTGCACTTTTCAGCTATAAGCAAAGACTAAACAATGCAGGTACACATAAAGATCAAATAAACTAAAACACATAAAAACAAAATGCTTTCGTAAATTAAGGAATCAAGACAAAGCCACAATCTTCAACTTTGAGTAAATTTGCAATACAAAGCTTGTAAGCTCACTAAAAGCAATGCAATCTCCCTCAACATGAATTATAAAAACATTTAAATGGCAATTTAAAAGCAAAACAAGTGTAATGTCATCATTTTTACGCCTTCCAATTCTCATAGGGTTGGCCTGTACCTGGAGTTTCCATTTTCTCAAAGAATGTTTTGGAGTTGTCTGACACTTTCTAGGGCGATTTTGGGCAACTGGTTCGAAACTTACTATTTTTGGTAAGTGTCAATTTCAACACCATTTGGTCAGTTGGGAGTCTGGAATCATTTACTATTTTTTATCAATTGCTATTTATAGTAACTGCTATTTCTGACGGTCATAATTCAGTCTCCTCCCAGATTCACAATGCAACATCTTCAATCAGCAGGTTTTGTGTACCTTCGAGAGCTCCTTTTGGTCACTTTTTTCATACTTACTATTCATAGTAGTCACAGGATGATCAGTGGGTATCATGGCTATTTCCGGATGGTTGGTTATTGCAAAAGTTGATAGCATCATGGCGGCTAAAATTTTATGGATATTATATCAAATAACGTTTGCATGATAAAGTTAAATTAAATATTTAACTATACGTTATTTAATATGATAAATTGACTTTATAAAGTTATTTTGTAAAGTAATGTAATAAAGTGACTTTATAAAAGTTTATTTTATTAAGTGACTTTTAATGGTGCTTTGGGAGACATGGATATTATAAAATATTAAATGACACTTTTAATTTAAAATGTGCAAACCCTAATTAGGGAAATGGGATGAAAGCATTATAAAAGGGCACTTGGAAGCTTATTTGACATATACTTGGTATATTTAATTTCTCTTGAGACACTTGAGAGCTTTGACTTTCATTTACAGAAATTTGAGGATGGAAACCCTTGGCGTTTCTCGGTTGTGTGGACGAAAACCCATTCAACCTATTGGGTGGATCCATTCCAGAATTCACATTGACCTTATTGCAGGTATTTGGCATTGAGAAGGAGTTGGAAATGGTATTTATTCGCAGGTTTGCAGCTGCTAGGGGTTATGGTGAAAGAGTTGTGCTTATTTGATGAGTTAGTTAAGATTTGATGAAATTTGGTAAGATTTGAAGATTTTATGAATTTTGATAGCATGCTACAGTGATCCATGCCATTGCTACAGTTATTTACCACTGCAGTGCCATGCTATAGTGCTAGGTTAATTACAGTGTAGAAAAAGGAGTTCTGGGCAGATTTTCAAGGGATAGTGAGTTTGGTTTAGCTCTGTATCTGCTATTGCTGCACTTAGAAAAGTCCCCGTCCAAGAATAGCGTCCAGCCCCATGCTGAGAGTCAATGCGCAGAGTACAACTGCTGCTATGTATCTGAATGTTACTGTTTCATTCTTCAGACTGATATGTTTTCTTCTGGGCACTGTTCAATCCATTTCAGATTACAGTTTTCAACCTGGACCTTGTGAGTTTCAGATTTGCTGTGTGCTGGAGATACTACTGTTCAATGTTACAGATCCTTACTTGTTGGTAGCAAATTTGTATGAGCCCTAAAGTCATTGGAACTGTATTGTTGTTGGATTTGGCTAACAATATTTTCCAAAGACTAGTTTGGATGCATGTGATCAGACTTTAGACTACCAAGGGTGTTGATGCTTGCAAATTACAATCAAATCTGCAATTGCAGGTCTGCAATTTTGTAATCAGTCAACCTTTTGAGGATGTGCAATCTAATTTGAAAGGTTAACAGTGATCTTGATGATTCTATGCTCTTGTTCTTTCAATATGTTAAGTTGAATATATTCTAAACATCATTGCAATGAGTGTTGAATGAAATCTGAAAACATATATTCTGAAACAACATATTATCCAATGCAAGCAAACTGTTTGACAAAATTACACATATTGGACGAGGCATAAAATTAGTACTAGAATAGGGTGGGTCATTACAAGAAGCAATATAAATTCTATTGAATGAACACTAAATTTTGGATTAGCATTAATACTAAAGAGAAATTTGAACAATATGCAAGCATGAGAACCAGCATTAGAAATATGAGTGCCATCGTGTAAATGACAATTATGATGAACAAAGCTACTGCATGAAAACAAATAAAAAGCTATACACTACTTCTACCGTAGGAGTAAATTAATTGCATGCAATGGAATCTTTATTACAAAATCCTATCCTCTAAACTAAAACCAAAACCAAAAACATACAACTACTAATTAGACTACCAATACAAATTATTATAAACACCCACTTAGAACTCACATCACTCGCACAACAAAAGATCTAAAGATGGATGATCTAAAAATAGCTAACTTCAAAAATAGCACATGCTATAAATAGCATGAGCTAAAAATAAATAACACTAAATATACTATGGGCTATAAATAGCTCCAGATAGAAGTAGAAAATCTTAGAATATGTTATCCTTGAAAATGATGACTGGTGCAAACTGAAAATTGACTTCTGGATGGATGGCTCTAAATAATTCCTATGAAGCTCTCTTTTACTGATCATGACGGAATCCTGAAAACATTTTAAAACCTCGACCTTGTTTAACGCCTTGAATTGTTCTCTTCTTTTGAAATCCATACTTTTTTGGCATTCTACTAAAAATGGCACTTTGCAGAAAATTTGCACTTGAACTTTGATACATGCCTCTATTTCTCCCACAATCAACCAAGCAGTTGACAACATGTTCTGAAAATGAAAGTTAATTCATAGAGATATGCATTTTTAAATGCTAGATGTGCCTTTGTAAAGATATTTTGAGCTTGATTTGAATTTTAGTATTCATTTGGTTAGGTGTGCACTAGCACCCCAAACATGCACCTAACAAAAAGCTTTTGATGTTTTCATTTTGAATTCACTCCTTTGTTGAGTGCACATGTATCCTCTGGGTGTGCCCATATGAATATAAAACTTGAAGATTTTTAATTTCCATTATCAAGCGTGCACTTGATGCTCTCACATACACCTATAAACCATGATATTTGAGCATTTGATTTTTTATATACTAAGGTATGCCCCTGCCCCCCAAGTGCGCACCTATGTATTGAATTCAAAAATTGCATTAAATTTCTCTTTAAAGAGGTGCACAGCTGTACACTATAATTTTTTAATGTCTGATTTTTCCTTTAATAAGGTGTGTCTCTAATCTCAAGTGTGCACCTATATATTGAATTCAAACTTTGCATTAAATTTGTCCTTGAAGAGGTGCACCCTTGCTCCCCAAGTGCAAGCCTTTGTATTGAATTCAAACCTTTTGAAGGCGCTATTCTTTTGCCTTTGATAGGTGCACCCTAATTCAAGCAAGGTGAATTTTGATTTTTGAAAGAAAAATCTCCACATTTAGGCACGCACTTTGCTTCCTTATGCACACCTGGATTTATTTTTTAGAAACCAAATTTAAAATGACTTCACTCCTTTGATTAGGTGCACACCATGACTTCGTGCACACTATGACAATACAAACAATTTCATATTTCCTTTTTGAGTCTATATCTTCTCCTCAAATGCACACATATCAATGATCTTATGATTTGTTTAAAATGACTATTTTTATCAAGGCATACCCTTACAGATCAAGTGTGAATTTTGAAATTGATCTTCTTTGATGAGGAGAGCACCGATAGGCTAGGCTCACCCCTATTTACTATAGTTTGTTTCTTTTGAAATTTGAATTCCCTTTTTTTAAGTGCAACCTTACAAGGCAAGTGAGCACATAGAATGACCTTAGATTGTGAAAAATCCTTGTTCGAGCTCACCCTCAATCATAAAACTGGGCACATCAAACATTCACTTCAATATACCTTAGAACCTTTGAAAACTTAGTCCACACTCCTTACATGAATGCGCATTTCAACACTACAAGACAACCTTTCAAAATTTGAATCCTTTTTTTGATCAAGTGCCTTCTCTCTAGCTCATGTGCACCAATAAATCACAATTTTGAACCTCGTTTCAAACTTTAAATTTTCCATTATGCAAGGCACAACAAAACCCTAGTCCATTGATAGAAATTCAAGAGGGTTTTCATCCTCCAAAATACCAAGGGTTTTCATCCTCAGTTGTGAAAATTGAACACAAAGATCAAATTCCAAAAAAGTTGAATTGCAAAATTAAGACAAGATGATCCTTAAGTAGCTTTCCAAATTAGGCACATGAATAAATTTTCTCTCCAAGAGCATTTAGAAACACTTTTTAATTTAATTATAAATATATTATTAAGTTGCCTCTTAAAATTTAAAATTTAAAATTATCAAGCCAAACCTGATGTTGGGTTTTTAGCTCAACTTCCACATAGGTTTAGTGTGGATGTGTGGAAAGAGCTCAAGTATTTTGAATTATTCTAGTTTGAATTTCACTTTTGATGACTTAAGTGAAAATCTTTTATAGCTAAATAAGTCTAAATAAGGAGTAGATAAAACATTTAGACTTCTCTTCCATCTAATCCTTATAAGTGATAACGATGTCTCGTCTTTTGTAAGTAAAGCTGATTTTTGGAAGATTAGATTTTTAGCTAAATTAGAATAAAAATAGGAGCAAGACAGAAAAATTGCAACATAATGAGTATAGTGAATTTTCATGCAATTTTAAGTCGTATGAGCCTTGTAAGTTTTTTGAAGGAATGAAAGATTGATTTGAAGGTGTAATTATCTATGTATGCTTCTATATTTTGAGTTTTTCATTATTGTTGACTTGTGCAATGTTATTTAGCATTAGGACATAATCACCCGGTATTTTGAAATTTCTTCATGTTTTTCTTCTTGTCTAGAAAATTTAATGTGTAACCAAACTTATGATAATCAAAGCACTTCATATGACTCATGTCCTCCTTTCCTAGCTACGACGATCCTTCCAACTTGAAGGAACATAACTCTAGAGTTCAGGTTAGGCGTAGTAATGATGCAAAGTATCTAGTAGCAAAAATTGTTGCATTCCTCTTTTGAATGCAGTAAACTAACTCTTTGGAGTTTGATTATTTGTTGTTAATTCCTATTCTTAGGAAGAATTTGCTTTCAGTTTCAGTTATGGAGGATAAGGGCTTTGTTGTAGAATTCAAGAATCAACAAGTTCTTATCAGGTCAAAGGAATAAAGCCCACTTATAGCACAAGTTATAGGGGTTAGAGAAGGCTATCTATACAGGTTACAAGGTGAGCCAATTCAAACTCTAGTTCATAAGAGTGACAACCTGTGCAAGTTATGACATAAGAAGATGGGGCAATTGCATCACAAAGTGTTTCCTATTCTAAGGTGGATTGTCACAGTAGTTCCAAAGTGCAATATTGAACAACAAGAAGTATGTAGAAAATACACACTTGGCAAGCATGTCAATGTCGCTTTCCCAAGCAACAAAAACAAGTCTAAGGAGATTCTCGACATAGTGCATTCAAATGTGTGGACTAATGTCAATAGGATCAATAGAAGCAGCATGTATTATCTTTTTTTCATCGATGACTTCTCTCCCAAGACATGGATTTACTTCTTACAGGCCAAGGAAGAGGTCTTTACTAAGTTTTTGCTGTTCAAAATTTGGTAGAAAATTAGATAGCAAAGAAGATCAAGATCTTGAGATAGGACAATCAGGAATAGTATAACTTCAAGGAGTTTGAGGGTTTTCACAAAAAAGCATGGATAAAAATTAGTCTCTCCTCAACTCACCCCACCTTGACCCCAACTTGGCAAAAAGTAAGACCAAGGTAAGGTAGGTTGGGCGCTGGGCTGGGTCGTGGGGATACACCTGTGGGTAACAAAAAAGAAAAAAAAGCCTGGATAAAAGGGGAGTTTATCGTTCCATACAACCCACAACAAAATGGGGTTGTGTTGTGCGTTTTCACACATCGCCCCATTGCAAATGGGGACCCATGTTTTTTGCTCGTTTTCGCTTTGCTTTTTAGGGTTTTGGTTTGAATCCAGTCGGTTTTGGGAGCCTTTTGAATTTCCTTTTCTAGAATGCAAATTTTGAATGAAATGAATTCGCCAGAATGGTCTAATTTTCAATTGGAATGTTGATGCAGAACTTAAATTTGTCTAAGTGTTGAAGATGAAATGTGAATTTTTGTCCAATTGAGCAATTTTGACCAAATTTTGACTTTTTTGATTTTTGATCCTAGGCATTTCAAATGATTTGTTTTCGCCTTGTGAAGTGTTAAAATGTGTAAAATCATGATATTTTGGCCTGTAGGAGCAAAATCGCTCCTGTCCCTCAGTGAAGGACGGGAGCTCGTTTTCAAATATTTTACTATTCCTGCAGGGTCAAGATGAATTACGAATTGGAAGTGATGGAGAAAGGCGAGATCTTTCCATTGAATATAAATTGAAGATTTTCATGAGCACAAAAATGCCTCCAAGGGAAAAATCGCTCCTGTCCCTCAGTGAAGGACCGGAGCTACAAATCCAATTTTGCTTTGTCCTTGCAAGATTTTAACGTCTTGACGATGTGAAAAGGTCCAAAGAGGTGCATTTTATCAAATGAATATAACTTGAAGCGTCGCCCAGGGGATCACATGGATAAGCAAGTCCGGCTTGAGTGAGGTCCTGATCCTGAAATTTGGCTAAGTCTGGAATGTCCTGACCCTGAAATTTGACTAAGTCTGAAACTAAAAAAACCTCCAAAAACTAGATTTTGCAATATAACTCCTGGAGGTCTGAAACCACTCTCAAACATCCTGAAAGTATATATGGAATATAACTCACTTATACTTAAATGTTATATTCCATTAAAATTGTCCTGATCGAGAGTGCGAAAGTCAAATTTCGCTCCTGTCCCTCTCCAAGGGACCAAGGCGAATCGCTCGTGTCCCTCACCAAGGGACCAGGGCGAAAATGTTTAGTTGAGCCATTCCTGACCTTGTTTGGACGAATCGAGACATCAAAGGCATGGTGAAGGACGAAATGAGCATGATAGAGCATCCAGACTTGATCAAAAACAACGAAATAATGAAGTTTTTGCCTAGAGGGTCAAATTCGCTCCTGTCCCTCACTGAAGGACCAGAGCGAAATTCTTCATAAGGTACGATCTGGGCAAAGATCAAGCAAATTTTATGTTCGAAGGCAAGAAAGGAGGTCAATCGAACCCGTTGAAGACAAATTGAAGATTATCAAACGTCAACAAAGGACTAAAATGCTTAAGTTCGCTCCTGTCCCTCAGGAAGGGACCAGAGCGATTTTTGTTGTAGATGATTTTCTCGCCAAATTTCAACCGATCTCAAGGCATGAATGAATGAAAGGAGGCATTGCGAATCCGTTGAATATAATTTTCGAAGGTGATGAAGTGAAATGAGGCCCACAAGAGCAAAATCGCTCCTGTCCCTCAGGAAGGGACTAGAGCGATATTTCCATTAAGGCATCGGTTTCAAAAGACAAGCAAGTGTTAAGCTACCAAGAGGATCGAAAGGACGTCATTACACGCATTGAAGATAATTGCAAGTTGATAAAAACAAGAACAAGCTCACAATGTTGAACTTCGCTCCTGTCCCTCAGGAAGGGACCAGAGCGATATTGAGTGTATTGATCAATTCATGCAAAATTACGTTGAGTCAAAGTTTTTTTAAGGTCACACGAGGTTCAAGACATTTTTTTAAAGTGATATTCAAGGGTTTTTAACGTCCAAATGTTATTAATCAAGCTAAGGAGTCTATATCGCTCCTGTCCTCTCCAAAGGACCAAGGCGATTATTGCAAAAACACTCATACTCCTTCAAAGGCAAGTCAAGGCGAGGATGGACAAGGTAAAAAGACATTATTTCGAAGACGATAAACGATGAACCATGGTCAAATGTTACCAACTTGAGCTCAAAACGGAGAAAAGACAAGGATCGCTCCTGTCCCTTTCCAAGGGACAAGGGCGATGATCCTTATAACATCCAAACACCTCATGAAAGCAAGTGGGACGTGCGTGGAATGGACAAGCAATGATATTATTCGCCTTACAATGGAAGTTCGAAGGTCAAAGATACAAGATGAACGTGAAGACATGGAGATCGCTCCTGTCCCTCTCCAAGGGACAAGGGCGATGTTAGGCAAAACACATGATATTCTTTGAAAATCACGTTAAGACAAAGACGCACAAGGTTTTAAATGGCATTTGGAAGATGATACAAGGAAAGGATCGTATCAAAATGGAGAATTTCAAGCGAAAACCTTAGGATCGCTCCTGTCCCTCTCCAAGGGACCAGGGCGATAATGGTCATGAGATGCACTTGTTCGCACAAGAAAGAAATTCAAGCTTGAAGGACCCAACAAACATCGCAAAATCAACGTGGAGATGAGGACCTTGGACGTAAAAATTGCAAGAGTCATGACAAAGTTGATGGATCGCTCCTGTCCCTCAGTCAGGGACCAGGGCGATGAGGTACGTATCTTCCCACTTTTTCATTTTTGGGCGCTAAACAAACATTTTTGAATTTATTTAAATGCTAAAATTCGATAAGTTTTGAAAATTCAATTAAATGGCATTTAAATATTGCGCTTGATATTAATTAAATTATTTTGCCTTGTAAAAAATCGAATTTGTTAATTTAAATGACAAAGGCATTTAATTAATTATTTATTAATTAATAGAAAATCAAAAGGAGCGCTTGGTATTTTATTGGTTTATAAAAGTCGGCCTTGTTATTTATTAAAAAATCGTTTAATTTGCTTTATTTTCACAAAGTCGGCCTTAAGGTAAGTATGAGGTGAGCGCTATAAAGGGAGGGTGAGAATCTTCATTTTCACATCACCATTTTATCATTCAAATGCGATCAAAGGGAGAAGTGCGAGTGTGTTTGAAGGAGCGAATTTTATTTCAAAGCAAGGTGGTGCGAACTTGAAGTTTCCATTTGAGCGAAGTTGCCTAGGACGTCAAAGACATATCAAAGATGGCGAAATTGCTAACTTGAAGAGGAAATCACGTCCAAGACTTGAAGGGTGGCGAAGTTGATAAGAGGAACGTTCTTTTGAAGATCACATCAAGACTATCGAATTTCAAATTTTGCCTAGGCGAATTCCTTTATTTTGCATTTTAGAGTTAAGCTCTCAAAGAGGTATGGCAAGATCTCTTGTTTTGATTTTGAATTTTGATCGTCATTTCCTTAATTTTGAATTTTGGAATTTTGTTTTCCATTAGCTCAATCATTTTTTAGGAAATGATTAATAAAGGACTTATCATTAAGTTTCCTAAAAAATTGCTCTCTAATTTATGTTATGTATTGCAAAATCATGTTACTAATTTTGAAATGTTGTGTAGGCATCAAATGGAGATCTCATCAAGGAAAATCAAGCCGGATCAAGGACGGTCTTCGCCAGGACGGTCTTCGCCAGAACGATCAAGCCAGGACAAGGGCGACCTCTTCCAATCCAGCATTCCAAGGCGAGGTACATCATCCTGCACATCAAGGACAAAAGGAGTTAGAACAAGAGTTAATTAAAGATAGCCTCTCAACGACATCAAATTGAATATCTAGCAAGCTTCAAGTGTCAGATGAGGTGGCATCCCAGTCATCACTCCTCCAGTCAGTGTGGTCCACCTCAGCATGTCCAGATTCAATGTACCTAACTCATGGAAGGTGGCACAAACTCCTATGTACCTACCCCGGCTATCCATTGGTCGATTTTTCTAGAGAGGACATGTGTCCAAGCAATACAATTTTATCATTGGTCAAGCATTAAATGTTATGTAATGGTTGTAACAAACCCTAATTAGGGTTTTCATTGTTGAATCTTGGCCATTGATCTTGAATTGATCTAAGCCATCAAATTGTATTATGGGCACTATATAAGCCCAGGCATTTCATTTGTAAAGGCGAATTAGAAATAATTAGCAATTAGAGAGTAGTTAGAAGGTGATTAGCTAGTTGATAGAATAGCAATTAGAGTAGAATAGGAGGACAAGGCAAGAAATTGTTGCCATTGATTGTAAACAAATTCCATTTTCATTGAAGTAATGGTGAAATATGTCGTTTTCTTGCAATTTGCATGGTTTCTTGTGGAGTCTTCAATCTTAGATGGTAGATGATTAGATGAATGGAGGAAATGTGATTGATTGATGGTGGAATTCGTACATCCATACTACTAGCAGTTTGTTGATTGCAGACTTGCCTTGCGTAGTCAACTGGATCATTCAGCCTAAGCTCAATTTCAATTTGTTGCCTCTTCATTGATATGCATCAACTTGGATGGTATCTATGCCTGTGGTGATGATTTGAACATCATAAAGCTTCCCTAGAAGATCGCACTAGCCTTGTGTAGATGTTCCATTGATGTCAAAACAAGATCTAGTTAGAGTTTCATCAAAAATCAAGTCATTGCTCCTACATTCTTAGTATTAGGATTAGATCCTATCTTCACCCTTATCCTTTTTCATTTTTTCAAATCTAAGTTAGTAAGAGCCTGTGTCCAGCAAAGCAGATCGGAAGTTCAATCATCATATGTAAGTCCCCTTGTGATTCCAGCAAATCACATCATACCACTGGAGCTTGTCCACACGTGGAGACCCCACTAAAAGAACCTTGGAGTCTACCTAACTGATCCTTTACGCGAATCTTCAGCAGTTAGAGACTATTTTCTCAAGAGAGGATAAGATGCCTTTAGGTATTTTATTCTGTGTATGATTGTGTACAAAATACACGTCAACAGGTTGCAAAGTGGAAGAATCAACCCATAATAGGGTTTGCTAAAGCCATTGATCATGACCTGCACTTGCCCGTATTTCTTTGGGCAGAAGCACGTCTTGCATCAATCTATATCTATGTAACACGCAGCCCTGTTTTGCATTTTGTTTTTTTTGTTTTTGATTTTTTGAGTGCTTTTGCAATGGATTTGAGTTGCCAAGTAAAGTGCAAATAATAAAGTACTTTATAATAAGTGAACAACTCACAAAATTAAAGAAACAAAGAAATATAAGTAGCTGAAAATTCCATTTGAAACTCCTTTTAGCCTTTCTTCAATTTTAGTTTTCCAAATAAGACCTTCAATGTGTTTATGAGAATCATCTACCCTTGTTAATAATTGCACAATCTTCTCCTCTGTGACCAATAATTTGTCCTTCAAATCTTGCAATGCTAAAGGCTTTTGTTCAAACTCATCTAGGGAATATGGGCTATCACACATTTATTTTTTTTATTTATTCTCAATCATAGGAACATTATCACCATCAATCTCAATTGTCTATCCAGATGATGTCATGCACTCTTCATGTAGAAATAATGGGACAGCATTATAATCACACATGGATTCATCAAGGAAGTCTATCTCTTCACAAGGTTTACCAATAATGATCTCTAGCTCACCAACAAAGAGTTTCATACACCCCTCATATGTACCAATTGATTCTTCCTCCATAATATAACATTGTTGCTAAACTGTGGTGGTTTTCTCCTTCTTGTTGCTTGCCCAAACCTCTTTTGCTGACTTAGTGAAATCAAGTTCTTCAATCTCATCAAAGGATTCATCTTCACTAGTGGAAGCATATGAAGAATTAACTTCAGCAACAAATTCCTCAAGCTGAACCTCCTGAAAAGATGGCATGTGGAAACTCGTGTTTACAATAGGCTCAACATTAGCACACTCTTCAACTAAAGTGTCCAGATTGGTAATGGGACTATTGGTCTATTTCACTTTTCCAATCTCTCTTTCTACCCCTTTTTGTTCTTCTTCTAACATCTTTCCCAATTTTCTGGAAAAACAGAGATTTTGCCTTTGTAATTCATTCTTGCTGCCATCATGATTCCTTGAGCTAAAAGAACCTTTTTCATTTGTTTCTGATTTTTCTTTTTAATAAAAAAGAGAGACCTTACGCATTTAGGATGATCACACACTTCCTTATGCAGTTGTTTTAAATTCATGCCATAATCTTGCCAACTCTCTAAATAATATTGACAACTTTGCTTCAATTTTATAAGCCCTTCCAGTAGTTGCTCACCAAAAGTCTTCATCTTTCTTACTGACCCAACAGGATGGTGGGATACACCTACTCTGATACCATTGTAATATGCAGCCTTGTTTTACTCTGTTTTGTTGTTGTTTTTGAGTTTTTGAGTGCTTTTGCAATGGATTTGAGTTGCCAAATAAAGGCAGATAATAAAGTACTTTATAATAAATTAACTGTTGAAATTAGTAGCTAGCTCGCATTATAGTAGCAATTAAAGTTTGACAATCTGGGCTAGCATAATGCGAGCTAGCTACTAATTTCAACAGTTAATTTATTATGAAGTACTTTATTATCTGCCTTTATTTTGACTTCACACACATTACTACTCTTATAAGGCTGGCCCTATTTGGGCATGTAAGCATTATGTAACATGTTCCAAGGCAAGACCCAAATTGGGTGATTAAGCAAACTTAATGTAACGTGTAATGAGGCAAGACCTATTAAACAGTTTAATTGTAAAATATGATTTATGTAAGCAAGCCGACTTGCTAACTTGACACCTCAAGTCAAATATATAAACAAGTAAATTGTATGGCATTATTCACATATTCATTTTCATACACAGCGAATTGTCCTCAAACAGCGAAATATCTCCTTCATTCAACGAACTATTCTCCAGTGACAGCAAACTGATCTCCAGTGACAGCGATCTTCATTGGAGGGACAGCAATCATCATTTAAGTGATAGCAAACTGTTCTGGGCAGCGCACCTCATCCTAGGATCAGCAACCTTCATATCAATGACTGCAACTCTCCTTGTGGTAGCAACATCCTATTGCAGATAAGTTCATCATTGCAGACTATGCGTAGTTTGCTGATTGCTTCTCATTGTAAAGATATACATGATAATTGCTTAATAAGATCTGAGAATTAATGTTGGGTTTTTCCTCCAAGAGGGAGGTTTTCCCATGGTAAACTGTGTTATGTGTTCTTGAATTTCTTTATTTCTGAGTTCTGTTATATCAGATTGCTAAAATTAACGTGGTATCAGAGCTTTAGGTTCATTATAAAGTAATCAGATTATCAGTTATCCTTCACTTTCAGTTTGTTGTTTTAGTTTTTGCAAGATGGTTACAGGACTGAAGGTAGAGGACAAACTTGATGGTGCTCTCAACTTTACTTCTTGGAAAGTTCGTGTTCTTCTTGCCCTTGAAGAAGTTGAGCTGTTACAGTTTGTGGAAGACAAGGATCTGGATTAACCCTCAGATCCAGATGAGTTAAAGCAGTTCAAGAAGAATGCTCTTAAGGCAAAGAAGTTTCTAATTGATCCTATAAAGGATCATCTTGTTCCTATCATCTCCAAGTTATCTTCAACCAAGGAGATCTTCAAACCAGAGATTAGAAAATCGCCCGAAACTCGCCAAACTCGGCGAGTCCGAGTCCGAGACATGCTCACCGAGTCTCTAGAGCTCGGACTCAGACTCGGCCGAGTCTGGCGAGTTTGGCATAAACTCGCCAAACTCGGCGAGTCCTGTGCCTGGGACTCGGTCGGCATCAAGGCCCAAAAAAAGCCAAAAAAATTGCACTTTTTAAAGTTTTTTAAAAATGAATAATCTCGTCTTTGTTCACTACAACCTCCACCTGAGAATGAGAAAAATTAGGGTTACAACATGTCAACCAATGGAAAAATAACACCTGATGCCTTTACTGAATAATAAATCTCGACCCCACCCTGTATCGCAACAGGGAGCACGCAAGGGGCATTGCCCCTTGACCCCACCTTGGGGGCGCTGCCTCCAAACCCCCGTTGAAAAATATGGGGGGAAACTGAGTCGATAGAAGTAGGGAAAATTTAACCTCCAAGTCTGACACTGATTGGATCGACCAGGGAGATATAGAGGTTGAGGCTATAGCCATGGCAGAGGAGGAGCAGAGAGCACGAGCAAAGACAGGAGATACTGATAGTGACACAGATGTTCCTGATGTTGGTGAGCATGGCATGGTGTCACAGTTACTATGGCTACCGAATCATCGAGGACCTACCTTAAACGCCTTTGCAAGGGGCCAGGGTGAGAGGGTGCACGCTCCTCTGAGCCATAGGCTTGTAGTTGTATTTACCTTAGTATTTGTGTGGAACATTTGATGATGATCATATGATTACAAAGATTTTATATTCCATGAGTTTTGTAACATTGTATACATTTGACAATATTTATATATTTATGTTTGTTATTTCCTTCAGCTACAATTTGCGTTTATGCTAATGTGATTGATGTATACTTGTGTATGTAATCAAATGAGCCGAGTTTGATGATGTTATTGTGTCTTTAAGATGTATTCAATAAAGGGTGCATGAAACAAGTTTTAAATCTTTAAAAATCTCTAAATTTCTTGAGTTTTTCACTTTCCCGAGTCTAGCCGAGTCTCGAGTCTGAGTCCGAGTCCGATTCGGCCTTGCCGAGTCAGAGCCGAGTCCGAGTCTCATTTCTTTGGTTCAAACACCTAGAAGGAATGTACGAAATCAATAAAATCAACCGGGCTCTTACTCTGAGGTAGCAACTTCTTCAAATCAAGATGAGCAAGGGAGATTCAGTCATGTCCTTCTTCATGAAAATTTCAGAATTGAAGGACCAGCTCAGCTCCATTGGAAGTGAAGTAGTGGACAAGGATATTGTCATGATTGCATTAAATGGTCTCCCTGGTTCTTGGGATCCATTCATTCAAAGCATAAGCGGAAGAGCTAAATTTCCCTCTTTTGATCGCCTCCATTCTGATTGCATTCAAGAGGAATGCTCAAGGGCACTCATGGAGGTGACCATCATGTGCTCACATCTCAACATGTCAAAAGAAAGGGTGATCATTGGAAGAAGAACAGCTTCAAAAGAGATAGAGACTTCAGACCTCCTGCTGCTTACGATTTAAGGAAGAAGCCAAGGGATCTTGCACGTGTCTGTTGCTTCAGATGCAATAAGTTTGGACACTATGCTAAAGAATGTCAGAATTTGCCCAAGCAAGGAGAAGCGAACCTGAATGAAGTTGCAGATTTGAAGCATAACGAAGACTTCCTCTTCATTTTTGCCTTATCCAGCAATGTGCCAACTGACAGCAACACTTGGTTGATAGACAATGGTGCACCCAGGCATATCACGAGATACCCGGAGCACCTCTCAGACTTAATGGAGAAAGAGTCCAATCTTCATGTGGTAATTGGTGATGATGCTCAGTATTCAGGAAGAGGTTTTGGAAATACTTCTTTAAATTTGGAATCTGGTATCTCCTTGCATCTTAGTGATATCTTATTTGTTCATGAAATTAAAAGAAACTTAATCTCCATTTCTACCCTAGAAGATAAAGGTTATCAAATAGCATTTTCTGAGGGTAAAGTAGTTGCTTGGCCAAATAAATCTAATTTTAAATTTGCTCGTGTTATTGGAAATAGATATGATAGATTGTATAAGCTTTCAGCTAATCCTATTCGAGCACTCATCCATGAAGCTCCCGGATCTAGCGAGCTATGGCATAGAAGGCTTGGCCACCTTCACTTTCAAGCACTTCCCTCACTTGAAAAGATGGTTAAAGGTATGCCCAAACTTAGTTATTTTCATGATGATACTTGCAAAGGTTGTGCATTAGGTAAGAACACTAAGAGTCCATTTCATAAAGTGAAAATAGAGCAAAGAAAAATTAGCACTTGTTCATTCTGATCTATGTGGACCCATGTATGTTCCTTCATCTAGCGGATTTCTATACTATGTTACATTTATAGATGATTTTTCTAGAAAGACTTGGATTTACTTTCTAAAATCTAAAGAATCTAATGAAGTGCTAAATAGGTTTAAAGAATTTAAAGCCCTAGCTGAAAATATGTCTGGTAAAAGGATTAAAGTGTTAAGATCTGACAATGGAGGTGAATAAACCTCAAGTAGTTTCAATGACTTTTGTGTAGAGACAGGAATTAAGAGGTAGATTGTGTTCCCTACAATCCTCAGCAAAATGGTGTGGCTGAACGAAAGAATAGAGCCATTGTTGAAGCAGCTAAAGCCATGATTCATTATCAGGATCTACAAACTTCCTTATGGGTCGAAGCATCCAACACTGCAGTAGACATTCATAAAAGATGCCCTCACCGTGTCCTGAAGAACATAACTCCTGAAGAGGCCTTCACTGGAGTCAAACCGGATATCAATCACCTAAGGATTTTTGGAAGTCTTGTCTATGTTCATGTGCCAAAGGAAACGAGAACTAAGCTAGAGCCATCCGAGAAAAAAGGTATCCTTGTTGGATACAGTGAATCCTCCAAAGCATTTCGTATCTACATTCTAGGACAAAAGTATATTGAGGTAAGTAGAGATGTTACGTTTGAAGAAAATATTACTTTTAAGAAATCTAAAGGTTCCCTTGTCAATGATGATAAACAAGTTAATGATAATCAAAACATGGATATTCATACTAACCCTGAGATTCAGAATGAATCTATTGATCCTCCCAAACCTATTGAGCATGGTGATCCTCCTGAGCCATTGGATCCAACTGATGGACCTAGAGATATTGCAATTAGCAAGAAAAGGCCACTTTGGGTTAGGAGCACAATTCAAGAAGCAGAAAAGTTTGCAGCTTCTAGTGGCACTTTTAGAGAAAGTAGGAGACCTCAAAAGTTCTCCAACTATGTTGCAATGATGTGCAACATCATTGAGACTGAACCATCCAGCATAGAAGAAGCTATGAACCACCAAGCATGGAAATTAGCTATGGACGAAGAGTATCAATCCATCATCAAAAATGATGTATGGGATATTGTACCTAGACCTAAAGGTAAGTTTGTTGTTTCTTCTAAATGGTTGTTTAAAATTAAACATGTTGTTGATGGTAGTATAGAGAAATATAAAGCTGGATTTGTAGCTTGTGGTTTTTCTCAAAAGGAAGGCATAGATTATGAAAAAACATTTGCTCTTGTTGCTAGATATACTTCTATTAGAACTATTATAGCCATTGTTGCAGCTAAGGGTTGGAAGTTACATCAGATGGATGTAAAGATTGCCTTCCTTAATAGTGTCATTGAGGAAGAACTCTATATTGAGCAACCAGAAGGATATGAAACTCATAATAGAGAATCTCATGTAGGCAGATTAAAGAAAGCTCTTTACAGCCTCAAGCAAGCTCCTCGAGCTTGGTATGAAAGAATTGATAAGTATTTGGTTAGTTTAGGGTTTTGTAAGAATGATGCCAATCCTGACCTTTACTTTAAAGTATTTAATGGTGAAATGCTAATTCTGGTTTTATATGTGGATGATTTATTTCTAACTAGCGAAGATAGTTTCATCATTAGGTGTAAAAAAGAATTAGCTAATGAATTTGAAATGAAGGATCTAGGTCTAATGCATTACTTTCTAGGGTTATAAGTGTGGCAAAGACGTAATGAAATCATTCTAAGTCAAAGAAAATATATTGTTAATATTTTGAAGAGATTTGGAATGTTGGATTGCAAACCTATGTCTACCCCTGTGGAAACTAACTCTGTTAACTAACTATGTTGCAATGATGTGCAACATCATTGAGTTTATCTGCAACTAACTCTGATTTTGCAGATCCTTTTGAGTACAGGTAGTTGATTGGATCATTGATGTATCTAGTTAACACTAGACCAAACATTTGTTATGCAGTGAGTGCACTCAACCAATTTATGAACAAGCCAAAGCATGTTCACCTTGTTGCAGCCAAACATATTCTGAGATACTTGCGTGGAACTGTTGGCTATGGGCTAAAGTATCCAATCAACACTACCGTTACCTTGGAAGGCTACTCAGATTCTGATTGGGCAGGAAGTGTTACCGATAGGAAGAGCACTCCATGCATCTATTTCAGTTTGGGTTCTATTGTGATTTCTTGGGCCAGCAGGAAACAGTCCTCAGTAGCCTTGAGTACTGCAAAAGTTGAGTATATTGCATCAAGTGTTGCATCGAGAGAAGCAGTGTGGCTTCGAAAGCTTCTTGTTGGGTTGTTTGGACAACCTCGGGAACCCACAGTTATTCATTGTGATAATCAAAGTTGATTAAAATGTCTGCTAATCCTGTGTTTCATGACAGATCAAAACATGTGGAAACTCACTATCACTATGTTCATGATATGGTACAAAGGTGCCTTACAGCTGAAATATGTCAGCACTGATGAGCAGGTTGCAGACATTCTCACCAAGCCCCTTGCTCATGTGAAGTTTGAATACTTCAGAGATAGGCTTGGAATTGTGGAGAATCTAGCTATGACTGAGAGGGAGTCTCAATCTCAGTGATGCATTAAGTTGCATCTTCCACCCTCTGCGGGCAATGCATGGTGGAGTCACCCTTTGCGGGCAATACAAGGTGACAGTATATCCTTCTCTGGGAAAAGGTTGAGGTGAAAGACCTCTTCCACCCTCTGCGGGCAATGCAATGTAGATCCATCCTCTACGGGCAATGCAAGATGGAAAGTTTTGTTGTTTTCTTGCAGGTTACATTCATCCTCTGCGGGCAATGTAAGATGAATCTCATAAAGAAGTCCATGATGCATGATTACACTATTTGCTAGAATCCTCCCTAGCTAAGAGGGAGTGTTGAAATTAGTAGCTAGCTCGCATTATGCTAGCCCAAATTGTCAAACTTTAATATTGCTAAAAGCAATTAAAGTTTGACTTCACACACATAACCACTCTTATAAGGCTGGCCCTATTTGGGTGTGTAAGCATAATGTAACATGTTCCAAGGCAAGACCCAAATTGGGTGATTAAGCAAACTTAATGTAACGTGTAATGAGGCAGGACCTATTAATCAGTTTAATTGTAAAATATGATTTATGTAAGCAAGCCGACTTGCTAACTTGACACCTCAAGTCAAGTATATAAACAAGTAAATTGTATGGCATTATTCACATATTCATTTTCATACATAGCGAATTGTCCTCAAATAGCGAAATATCTCCTTCATTCAGCGAACTGTTCTCCAGTGACAGCAAACTGATCTCCAGTGACAGCAATCTTCATTGGAGGGACAGCGATCATCATTTAAGTGATACGAAACTGTTCTGGGCAGCGAACCTCATCCTAGGATCAGCAACCTTCATATCAGTGACTGCAACTCTCCTTGTGGTAGCAACATCCTATTGCAGATAAGTTCATCATTGCAGACTGTGCGTAGTTTGCTGATTGCTTCTCATTGTAAAGATATACATGATAATTGCTTAATAAGAACTGAAAATTAATGCTGGGTTTTTCCTCCAAGAGAGAGGTTTTCCTAGGGTAAACTGTGTTATGTGTTCTTGCTTTTTTTTAGATCTGAGTTTTGTTATATCTGATTGCTAAAATTAACATTAACAACTCAGAAAATTAAAGAAACTCAGAAATACAACTAGCTGAAAATTCCAGAATTAATTTCTGATCTAATTTTACAAAATTTATCAAATGTAAGAGCAACCCAAATCATAAAATGATATTACATATCTAAATCCAACATGCCGAGAAAATGCAGCAATAGTTTTTCTTGAGATGCTCACAAAAATCACCAAAAAATCACTCCAAAGTCCAAAGTGAATGCCAACCTTCACAATCTACTCCTTAGACTATGCTAAAGGTATGCAAAGAAGTGCAGGTCCAAAACCCCCCAAAATAGCAAGTGCAACCTCCTCAAAACCATAGACGCTCAACAAAATGGTATATGGCCAACATATAGAAGTGTACGACCAGCCTGTGGGTGTATGGTTGGCATGAAACAGAAAATATTTGCCTCCAAAACCCCTCCACAAACTCAAATCTGCAACTAATAATGTCTCTTCAAAATAAACTGCAACTACGGATTGATTTGTTGCATAAACTAATTCATAATGAAGCTCTAGTGTAATTCCTGAATGAAAAAACCAATAAATTCTCCAGATTATATCTTCCAATAACATGGAGAATGTCACCTACAAGAATTTCCGTCCTCGCAGACCAAAGACAAACAATCTCCTCCAAAAGAATAGCAATATTCAATATCCAAACTCAACATATCCCAAATGAGAGCCCCAATCCTCCTTTTATATTTTTTTAGCTTTTTGGTTCCTCTTTTGGAAAAACACTTTTTGCCTTTTTTGCTATTTTTTTGGAAAAGCACTTTTGTTAGTTTTTTGCTATTTTTTCAAAAAGCCAAAAAAAATCTTTTTGTTGCTTTTTGAAAAAGCACAAATTTTTGCTTTTTGAAAATGTGTTTTTTTGTTTTTCTGCTACTTTTTTGGAAATATGCATTTTTCTTTTATTTGATAAAAGTCACTTTCTTTTTAATCTCCCAATGTAGCATTAAATAATAAAGGCCCATTCGTTAAAATAAAACAACTTTAGTTTAATAACTGGCCTCTATAGTCCCTTCATTAAATAAATTAAAATAACAATAAAGTTAAATCTTTAATTTAACTTTATTAATTAATAACTTATCATTAATTTATTTTAAACCAATGGACTATATAAAATGTTGAGATAGTCATCAAAGTTGAACCCACAGACAATACTAAAAATAGTAATTCTAACAACTAGCCCAGTCCATGTTTGAAACCATTGTAATTCTAACAACTAGCTCAGTCCATGTTTGAAACCAACTTACTCAAAATAGTAAGTATTGGAAGACTAACCTAACATCACTCCAGAAAAGGGCATTCTTCTCATAATTCCGATGGGAGCTCAACTAACCATCAAATACTTGCAAAATGCTGGATAACCTACCTCCAAGGTTGCCTAACCCAAACTCAATAGCCTACAGGAACCAATTGAAAAGGCTAAAGGTCCACCAGCTCAATTGGTTAGGAAGGGGACATTACAATCTAGAATAGGTGTACTCACAAGATCCTGGAGGATAAGACACCAAAAGAAGCATTATGTGGTGTGAAGCCAAAGGTGAGTCATTTCCACATCTTTGGTTGTCCAACTTATATCCATATACCTATAGAGAAGAGAACCAAGTTAAAACCTTCCCAAAGGAATGGCTTATTTGCAAATTACAAAGAGACTTGAAAATCCTACGAAGTCTTAATTACAAAGCAAAACAAATTACAGTCGGTAGAGATGTGAGTTTTGAGGAAGATTTTGCATCCAAGAAGACTCATGAGATCTTTCTAGTGGTAAAGGACGAGGAGCAAGAAATAGAGCATGTTGAATCTAGGTCTCCAAAGATACCAATGGCTTCTAGTTTAGGCCAACAACATTTAGATGATTGGGAGACTTCAACCCCTTATAGTTCTACCTTGATGGTTCATGTAATTAAGGGATGCTTAGCAAAATGTTGAGGCCCCTAGGAGCACATTTATAGAGAGTATGCCTCCATCGAAGTTTCCTAACTACGTAGCATTGATTAGCAATATCATAAAGCCTTTCAATTTTCAAGAAGCATGGATTACCAAGTAGCAAATAGATTCGTACAGAATTCCCTCCTCACTACAAGGGATTGTTAATTTTTAGCTCAAATAGGCACTTCCACACAAGTTCAATGTGAATGTGTGTAAAGAGTTCAAGTAGTTTGAGTTATTCTATTTTGTATTTTACCTTTGAGGATTAAAATGAAAGTATTTTATTCAGCTAAAGAAATATAAATAAAGTGTAGATAAACATTTAGACTTGTCCTCCATCTCATCCTTATAAGTGATAAAGATGCCTTTTGTAAGTAAAGCTGATTTTTGGAAGATTAGATTTAGCTAAATTAGTATAAAGATAGAAGGAAGATAGAAAAATTACAACATACCGATTATGGTGAATTTACAAGTGTGAGTTGTATCAGTTGTGAAGGTTGCCTTGTAAGTTTTTCTAAGGAATTAAAGACTTATTTGAAGGTGTAATTATCTATGTATGCTTCTATATTTTGAAATATTCATTATTGTATGATTTATGTGATGTCATTTAGCATTAGGACACAATCACCAAGCATTCTGAAAAAAAAAACTTTATAATAATATTATTAACCATTTCTCTTGCATTTCCTTTGGCTTATGGGAAATGAGAATAGGCTAGAGGCCTTCTCCATGACCCTAATTCCGAAAAGGGACCATGACACAGCTTTCTTTGGAGACCATCCATATATTTCAGCCTCAAAGGTTGTGCCCTTGAGATTGAGACCTAAGTCAGCTAATAGTTCAATGGGATTGTCATGATGTCATAGCCACTACTTGGAAGAATGCTACTTAGTTGAGTATTCTCTATCCACACTTTTTTATAGGCTTTCAAGAGTAAGCCTAGTTTAGTTTAACAAAAGGGGGAAGTAAGGGCTAGGGTATGTGCCTTGCATGTCGTTTGATCATGTTTTTGTTATTGATACTGTATTCACCAATAATGTGCCATCAAGTTATTCGACTATGCATTTTGGATGCATACATTGTGATTTAATATATTTTAAATTTAGCAGTGTTTCAACTTCACTATTTTCACTTTATATGTCAATTATGAATAATATCCGGCTCAGCATTGTAGATTATTGATTATGCACCTCTAATGTCCGAATCATGCTAGTCATAGATAATTTTCAGTTAGATGTAGTTATTTGATATCTTATGGATTATATCATATTAGTTAATTATATGTTGTGCTTGGGCTATCATTGTATTATGCATATATGCATGATGTTTTAATTGAATGTGTAAGCATAGGTTTTCCAACTGTGGTTAATGTAGAGTAAATCAACTTAGGTAAATGTATTATGCTTGAATTCCTTGTATCACTCGATTGCAAGTTGTGAGATGTCTTCTATAGCCCTCTGAACCTTGATCCAAATTGATATCAATTCTAGATTCTTCTACTATGTAAATCCATAAAGTATGTGTAAAATTGCTTCATGTAAGTTTTCCTTATCATATGTTGCATCTAATTGGTTCTCAATATGCATGGTTAATCCTTTCAAAGTAACTAATATGCCTTACGAGTTTGAAAAGAGAATTTTATTAAAAAATGATTTAGTAAATAAAGTGCTATGGAATTTAAATTTTATATGTTCAAAAGAAGATTAGAGAGATTATATAGTTTGCATAAAAGGCATTAGTAATTTGAAATGAAAATCTGATATGCAAAATTTCTTTTTTTTTAAATTAACTAGTTTCAATGTGAAAAGTGGGAAAACTGGAAAAGTCATTTAGGGTTAGGGATTTTTCAAACAAAAGGACAAGAAAGGGTATTTTCAAACACTTGTTATTTTTATTCATTTCCTCTCCTCCATTGTGTGAGATCTCGTTTTCAAAAGATTTCTTGAAACTCTACTTGTGATTTGGAACTTTGGGTTGGATCTTGAAGAGGATTGCAAAGGTTGGTATGTATTGAGTTCAAGAAAGGACGCCCTCGAGTATTTTTCCTTTTTAATGAATATGCAATTGTTTTAAAGTTTCAAAAAAAAAATGTTTTAAAGAATTGCATATAGCCTCCTTGTATATGTTTAGAACTGAAATAGAATCTACAAAGTAGGTTATGTAAATTTAAATTGTATGTTCTCATTTTTGAAAAACGCAAATTTGCACTAAAACTGGCCATGAATTAGTAATACTACAATAAATTCATCTTCTTTTCGTTCATAAAACATCTCTAGCATATCAAGGTAGAATGGAAAAAAATATGCCATTCCAATTTCTAGCTACAATTAAAAGAATAAAAATTTCTAAAGAAGCTAGTGTAAATATATTTCAATGTTTGTACAAATATGAAAAAGAATTGCAATGTTCCACGAAGATGCATCCTCTCCCAAATCCCCACGTCTCCGAGATGCGGACGTTTATGGGATGCAAGGATGCAGGGTAGACGTCCCCTTGCTGCACCTCCACTGTCATTGAAGATCAAGTGATGTCGCCAGAATGGCAGCAACGCCCAAGCATTCCCAACGACAGTCAAAAGAAAAAAGTCAAAAAAAAAAAAGCTTAATTTGTTTTTTGAAATCGCTTCCTAAGCTCTAACACTAACACCCAATGGGCCCCATCAATGCTTCCTAAACCCTATAAATCACCTCATAATCTTCATTTTTACACAAGCATTTCCTAAGCTCTAACACTAACACCCACTAACACCCAATGGGCCCCATCAATGCTTCCTAAACCCTATAAATCACCTCATAATCTTCATTTTTACACATGCATTTCAACAGCAAGGTTGAAAAAAAGCAAAAGAGTGAGTGGAGTGTAAGAGTGAGAGTGAAGTGTTGCAAGTGCAAGAGGGATGAGAAGCAGCAAGAAGAAGAGGAAGACGAGGGATTCTATACCAAATTGGAAGGATTTTCCAGGCGTGAGGTAGGATTCCATGAATGTTTTATGAATTTTTTTTTTGCTAGTTTTGTATTCATATTTTAATTTTATTCATAATTTCATAGATATGGTTGCTTCTGTCTTAATCCTTTGCATTATGATGCTTGCATAGTTTGGATTTTAATTTTAGAATTATAAACTTATAAAAATTTTATATTGTTTATTGTAGTGTCACAATGGATTCTCATGGCATGAGTGATAACGAGGTTGAGGTTCAGTCTCAACATAAAATTGAATCCGATTATGCACCTGAGGCTAAGGCTAAGAGGGGTGATGGTGCAGGAGCACCTAGTTGGCTATATGCTTTTTTTTGGCCATCATGAGTTATTTTCAAGTTTCATGCTATTTCAAATTGTAATAAGGTCCTAAGAACCATTTTATGTCATCTCATATCATTTGTAATCATCTCATATCAAATTGTAAGGCCTTGTTGCCATGGGAGTCATATAGTTGTATTGGATCCTGATAGGGTCAAAGTTGGTCAAACTCAATCAAATGTATCCACATGAGTGGAAATGGTGTAATCAATGTTCTAGGGTCTATTTTGATTTGTCTTGAAGGTATTTGTGAAGTTTTGAGTCCATATGTTGAGTAGATCAAAAAAAAAAAATTGTCAAAAGATTAAAGTAAGCAACTTTTACATCTTTTTAATGAAAAGTTGTTTCCAACGGTTACCCACTTTCAAAAATCAGTTGGGGGCAATTGGTTTGGGTCCAAACAAGTATAAATAACCCCATTTTGGTCGAGGTTGGGTTGTTGGCATTGTATGTAGTGATTGGAGGAAGAAATCAATAAAATTTGAAGGTTTTCTTTGCAATTTTCCAAAAAATTTGCTGCTATTTTGGTCATAACTTCTCTGTCTGTACATATCAGAATGTAAGGCTGGACTTTTTGAAAAGCTGTGTGAACTACCTTTCATTCAAGACCAATTTTGTGAGATTTGGTTGAGTTTTGTACATTTGGTTAACGTTTTTCTAAAATCTGTCCTGAAACCATACTTCCAAGGGTTTGATCAAAGAAATGTAAAAATCTCTCCATTCCACTAAGGGATATTAATGAAACTTGGTGGAATGGTAAGGATAGGTATTGTACAAATAGGTTTTCCTTCATTTTTGCAGGGACTAAGGTTGGATGAATCTTTGGAGCAATGAATGCCTAACATCTTCATGTGTTAGGCCAAGTAAGCATGGAAGTGAAGGTTGAAGTAGGTCTGAGACAAATCTGTATGTTTGGGCACTTAAAATTGGTGGAATTGATGGTTTGGAGACATAATACAAGTGTTGGATCCATTGGTTTGTTGTTTGCATAAGTTTTTGAGGTACCTCCTCTATAAAAGTGACCTAATTAGGCCTATTTGGGACTAGGACCAGTCCATTTTTGAGACATACCTTCCAAAGAAACCCTATCCTCTTTTGATAGATGTTTCATAAAGTCCAAATGGGTATCTAAATCAAGTTTCATTTTTGGGAGATCGATCCTTATTTGAAAGTTATGGCCAAAATACACATGTTGCTGCTCTAATTAGGCCTCGGGACAGAATTACCAGTCAATAATTGAGCCCTATGTTCCAAAACAACCTATAGGGGTTTAGACATATTTTGTGTAACTCTGAAAAGGGTATCTGAAAAGGTTTACGTTTTGTGTCTGTGATCAAGGGATTGTAAGTTATTGCCAAAATACCCTCAGCGTAGGGCTAGTAGAGTATAGGAGCCATTACAAGGCAACCCTCATAAGGAAGTGTTTTGGGACTGAACCCTTGCACATGGAGAGTGTATTTGATGTCCAAAAATGTTTGATAGGCCTGCCCAAAGGTTCCTTGGTTGTTTTGTGAAGTTATGCTAAGTTTGGTGCAAACAGGGTTGAGGGAGTATTGCCTAGCGAATGGATGAATGGGTGTATTTTGTCTTGAGCCTTTGAAACTTGCCTTGATATTTGGTTTGTGGTTTGTTGATCCACCTAGGTCCTCTGCATCAAGTGACCATGATAGTGAAACCCAAACCACCAGTTGCATGGCAAATGTAGCTACAAGTATGAACTGACCCTCCACAATATCGGTACCTTTAGCTAAGGTTTCTTTGATCCTAAGTATCCTTTGAAACAATATGCAACAAAAGTACAAAGTAAGCCTAGGACATCTGGAGGCACAAAGTTGTGGAAGTGTGACTTTTGTAGCATTGAATTTCAGGGCAGAATTACCAAAATTAACGCCCACCTCCTTCATATCTAAGGAAAAGGTGTAGAAGTATGTGATTTTTTGGGGACACCGAAAAACCTGAAATTTAGGGCTGAGATATGTATGCTACATTGTGATGGTAGTGAAGACAATGTTAGCTACACCTAGATCTTCTTCTTTGTCTCAAAGATAGAGGGGTCATCGGAACCAAACACATTTTTCTATAGCTTTGCAGAGGCAAGTTGCACATATGCCAAGTTTTTCAGGGGTCCATGTAGCAAAGGCTAGGGGAAACGCAAGTTGAGAAGTGATGCTCCCAACCCAATAGCTATAAATTATTCAATGTGCAGGTCAAGGATGATGCAGATGATGTCACTGCCAAATTCTTCTTTTCCAATGGCATTCCATTATGTTGATGTGTTTTTCATGCACTTCATACACAGAATAAAACTAACTTGTATTTTTTTCGTACTTCCCCCTTCTCCATCCACTTAGGCTTGATTGATTCTTATCTCTTCATCCTGACCTACGAGTGTCCTGCTCACTCGACTACTCATCACACCTAAGACTCACCTTGACTTGACCTAGAGGTTACATTGTAAAGCCTCACCCAATGACTACCTTGACTCTCGCTTATCACTAGAGCACTTAGAGCTGAGAAGACTCCAAACTAGTCGAGAGGGGACTTGACTGCTGCTAGACTGCATGACTTGATCACATCCTGATGACAAAGGCACTACATCCCCTCACAAGAGGCTAAAGACTAAAGAAAAAACTGCCAAGCAAAGCAAACTAAGCAAAAGAACTAACCTACAAGCAAAAAAGTGGGGGTCCCCATTTGCAATGGGACGATGTCTGAAAACGTCAAAGCACATTCCATGTAGCTTGATCTCCTTATTATAAGGAGACGATGGCAATGCTAACAAGGACAGGACCATCATATGTGCCACAAGCAAACAAAATTGAGGAGCACAATCTTGGATAAGAACTATTCCAAGATAAATGCGTTAGTAGAGAAAATGAGGGAATGTTGGGTGGCAATTGGATGTTGTATAGTCATGGATGGGTGGATGGACATTAGGCATCATCCACTCATCAATATCATGATTACATGTACAAAGGGCCCATATTTTCTTAAGGCAATTGATTGTTTAGGACAGGCTTGCAAAACTCGGCGAGCCATTAGAAAACTCGCGAGTAATCGCAATCCCTAATGGCGCGCGAGTTAATCGCGGAAATACTCGGCGCGATTTTTCCATATAGTCGCCGCGATTTTTTTGACAAATACTCGTCGTTAATCGCCAAAACCCGCCTGAAAACGCAGCACAAAACGCGAGAAAAATGTGACTTAAGTCGCAGGCAAAAAAAAAACCTAAGTCTTTATTCCATTTCGCGCGACTCCGGAAGGCAAAAAACGCCACGCGATTTCCAGTAGGGTTTGCATTTGCACGCGCGACCAGGTTTTTACTTGTTTATTCGTGATCTTTTTGTATTGTTTTATTTCGAATTCAGAGTCGTTTTAAATTTTAATCGAATGACTGTGTAATACACAGTCATTTGAAATGACTGTGTATTACACAGTCATTTGAAAATGACTATGTATTACACAGTCTTAGTCATTTCAAATGACTGTGTATTACACAGTCATCATTAGATTCATTACACAGTCACAGTCATTTGAAAATGACTGTGTATTACACAGTCACAGTCATTTCAAATGACTGTGTATTACACAGTCATCAGTCATTTCAAATGACTGTGTAATACACAGTCACAGTCATTTGAAAATGACTGTGTATTACACAGTCACAGTCATTTCAAATGACTGTGTAATACACAATCATTTCAAATTTTCAAATGACTGTGTATTACACAGTCATCATTACACAGTCACAGTCATTTCAATTTTCAAATGACTGTGTAATACACAGTCATTTCAAATTTCAAATGACTGTGTATTACACAGTCATCATTACACAGTCACAGTCATTTCAAATTTTCAAATGACTGTGTATTACACAGTCATCATTACACAGTCACAATCATTTCAAATGACTGTGTATTACACAGTCACAATCATTTCAAATGACTGTGTAATACACAGTCATTTTCAAATGACTGTGTATTACACAGTCATCAGTCATTTGAAATGACTGTGTAATACACAGTCATTTCCAAATGACTGTGTATTACACAGTCAACTGTGTATTACACAGTCATCAGTCATTTGAAATGACTGTGTAATACACAGTCATTTCCAAATGACTGTGTATTACACAGTCATTTTCAAATGACTGTGTATTACACAGTCATTACAGTCATTTCAAATGAGAAATGACTGTGTATTACACAGTCATTTTCAAATGACTGTGTACAGTCATTACAGTCATTTCAAATGACTGATGACTGTGTAATACACAGTCATTTTCAAATGACTGATGACTATGTAATACACGGTCATTTGAAATGACTGTGTAATACATAGTCATTTTCAAATGACTAATGACTGTGTAATACATTAATCATTAATGTACATTGTAATTAATGACTGTGTATTACACAGTCAATTGTGAAATGACTGTGTAATACATACTCATAGTCATTTGAAATGACTGTCAACTGTGTAATGTCAATGTGTATTAAAGTATTTCATTTAAATTTAAATTTGAAGTTAAAAACTTAAAAAAATACACAACCAATTAAAAATTTTAATTTTAGATAGTCATCTATTAAGTAAATAAAATACAGTTATACAGTCATTGTAATTTTTGGATGTTCGTGATTTTTTTTGGCAACAATGTTATTTATCTCTAAATGTTGTCTCTCTTTTGCTAGGTTCTTTTCCACATCTTTTTGAAAGAAAATGGATTCAGCTTCTACAGTTAAAGTTGGTGGCAAAAAGAGAGACCCTTGTTGGAAACATGGGAGACCAGGTCCAAAACGAGGAGATGTTTTTTGCAACCATTGCAAAAAAATTGTAAAAGGTGGCATTAATAGGTTCAAATATCACCTTGCAAAAATTCAATGCCGAGATACCACAAGCTGTACGGAATGTACTGAAGAGGCTACGAGAGATGCAATAGCAGCGCTTGAAGCATATGATCAAAGGAAGGCAACAAAAAAGAGAACAGCAAAGGCAATGGCAGCCCCAAGGGCAGATTTGAGTTCCATAGGGTCACATACAGATGTGGGGACATCTGGTTCTTCCCTTGGGCCACGGATACGAGCAAAGGGAACTTTGGAAAGCAACATGGAAAACTTCTTTATTCCACGTAACACTCCTAGTGCACAACCTGGATTGCTTGGCACTGCATGGAATAAAGAGGCTCACCAACAAGCCAAGGTGGCGTGAGCTAGATTTTTTATCTACAACGATGTTCCATTCAATGCTATTTCTAGTCCATCTTGGGACCAATTGGTCACCGCGTTGACTATGGCAGGTAAGGGGTTCAAGTCCCCAAGCCGTTACGAGGTAAGTGGACCGTTATTGCAGGATGAGGTCCAAAACACTCATGCATTAGTGGAAGAGCAAAGGACTATTTGGGAAAAGAATGGCTGCACCATTCTTTCTGATGGATGGACAGATGGTAGGAATAGGACACTCATCAACCTTCTAGTTGCTTCAGGAGGACAGTTAGTATTTTTAAAATCAATTGATGCCTCCAATGAAGTGATGAATGCGGAGACCTTGTGCAACATGTTGGATGAGGTGGTGATGGATGTGGGAGTGCAGAATGTCATCCAAGTTGTGACTGATAATGCAGCTGCATATGTGGCAGCCAGCAGACTTCTAATGGCTAGACATCCGACATTATTTTGGAGCCCTTGTGCTGCCCATTGTCTTGACTTGCTCCTTGAGGACATAGGGAAACTAAGTTGGGTAAAGAAAGTGGTTGAAGATGGAAGGAATATCACCAAATACATCTACAATCACACATGGGTCCTGAATCTTATGAGAGAGCACACTGAAGGTAAGGATCTTGTGCGATCGGGGGTCACACGCTTTGCTACCAATTTCCTCACCTTGCAGAGCATACTTGCTACATTGCCCAACCTGAAGCGGATGTTCGTGAGTGAAAGATGGTTGGGGAGTCCTTATGCTACAAAGCCTGAAGCAAAGAAGGTTGTGATTGCCATTTTTGATACTAATTTTGCCAAGATAGTGGAGGAGATCATCAATGTAAGTTTTGAAACTTTAATTGATGATTTATTATTTAATTTTCTAATATTTCAATCTGCTGATTTTGTTAGATTTTTTATATCTAGGTGTCGGAACCGTTGGTGAGGGTGCTACGAATAGTGGATGGGGATCATAACTCCATGGGGTATCTATATGAGGCCATGGATAAGGCCAAAGAGGCGATTCAACACTTGTATGGGTCAAACAAGACCAAGTATGAACCCATATGGCGCATAATTGATCGGAGATGGAACCATCAACTCCACCAACATATTCATGCTGCTGCCTACTTCTTGAATCCCAAGTTTTTTTACTCTCCGAGTTTCAGAGCAGATGCAGAGATTAGAATTGGCCTTGACACATGCATTCGAAGATTAGTTGATGATGAGATCCTTCGAGACCTGATACTTGATGAGTTGCAGAGTTATAAGAAGGCCTTAGGGGAATTGTTTTCTTCACCTGATTGCAAACGTAGGAGAGCCACCTTACGACCAGGTAAAAAAAACATATGTTTAATTTTTACCATTTATTTCTCTCTTTAAAATTATTGAAATCTTTACAAGTTATAAATCACATTTTGTATCCTTGCAGATTTGTGGTGGGAAGATTATGTTGCCACAACGCCTAATCTTCAAAAGCTTGCCATCCGCATATTATCACAGCCTTGTAGTGCTTTTGGTTGTGAGCGCAACTGGAGTGTTTTTGAGAACATCCACACAAAAAAGCGCAATAGGTTGACTCAACAATGCTTGAATGATCTTGTCTATGTGCGGTACAACATTCGATTACATGAGAAGAAGGTGCTAGGGCAAGATTCACATGAAGCACTTGACTTGGATGACATTGATCCATATGCAGCAGAATGGGTTGCTTCTCCTGATGATGTTGATAATGATTTGGATCCATTCCTTACTAATGAGCAGCTGAGTGAGTTGGAGAGGGCAGGAGAGGAATGGGATGCGGAAGTGGCAGCACGTGAGGAGGAGCAGGAGGTTGATCATGCAACAGAGGCACCTGTTAGTGTTGAGGATGTTGCCACTACTTCAGCACCACCCACCCAACGGCCACAATCTGTTTTGAGCTTTAGTCGTAGACGCAATTTATGATTTCTTATTTTCATTGATACCAAACTTTGAACTTGATATGTAATCAGAATTTCAGAGGTTCTTGTTTTGTGGTCTATGACTCTATAACTCTATGAGTCTGTCACTATGATACGTTGATATGTATTGAACTCTTATTCATATGTTGCACTTGGTTTTTGGTTTATGCTATGATACTTGCATTTGTTGCTATGTATTACCAAAAAAATTTGATTTATATATCATGGAAATCATATATGTTATACAAATTTGGTGTAAATGTGTGTTTTTGAATTATACATTAAAAAAAAATGTATTTTCAAATGTTCGATAAAGTTGCCGAGTTTTGCCGAGTTTTTCGCCGAGTTTTGGCGAGTCCCGAGTTTTTAAAATTTTTTGGCCTTGCCGAGTTATTGCAAAATCCGAGTTTTTCAAGCTTGGTTTAGGACATTGCAAAGATGTCAATTTTAAGTTTCAAATCCTCAAGAATGTTATTGAGGAGGTTACGCCACAAAATGTGGTCTAATAGTGGCAAATGTGGCCCATGTATGCAAAGTTGCAAGGAAATTAATTGAGGTAGCTTATAGACATATTTGGTGGACTCCTTATTGTGTGCATGCCATGAATAATGCACTCAAGGCCATGGAAAAGATTGATTGGATCAAAGAAGTGGTCAGTGATGTTAGAGATGTGCAAATGTTTATCTACAACTACCACACTTTGCATGCACTCTTTAGGAGCTTCTCTAAGAAGGAATTCTTGAAACTTGTTTAGACTATATATGCATCCTATTTCATTCTCTTGGAGAGAATGCTTGAGTTGCAAGAGGCATTGCAACTAATGGTTATGACAACATAATGGAATCGGTGGCACGTGTCTAAGACAGAGGAGGGGAAGAGGGTAAAGGATGTACTAAAGAGTGATGTTTTGGGGATGACGCAAAATATATAGTCCCCATCATTACTCCAGTTTTCCATGTTATTAGATATGGAAATGCCAATGCACCTAGCCTTGGAGAGGTGTATGAGTGCATTGATACTATGCTTGACCAAACGAGGGTTGTCGTGCAAGAGAAAGACTCAACATTAGCATTCTACAATGAGCACATTCAAGCAATCATTCATCGAAGATGGGAGTAACTCAACACTCTCTTGCAAATGGTTGCCTATGCATTGAACCCCAAGTGGTACATTGTAAAGGCTTGGTAGAGTTATACCATGTTGTGACCTTTTCACACATTGCCCCATTACAAACGGGGACCCCATCTTTCTTGCTTTTCGCGTCTTGTTAGTTTAGGATTTTGGCAGTAGATGGCAATTTTTGAGCTTCCAGGTGTCCGAGTCTCAGGTTTTAAAGTGTGATCGTGCCTAAGTGCTACTAGGGTATTTTTTTTAGTTTTGAATAGGATCAAGTGCATATAAAATGTCAAATGTCTAGGTGATCCTAATTTTGTCCAAGTGTAGACTTTTGAGCATGATTTGAGTTTAATGTGTCCAAGTTAGAGATATTTTTGTGCCTAAGTGTTAAGAGGTCCTTTAGGGCTTATTTTCTTGCTCCTAGAAGGTAATTCATGTCAAAATTGCACTTTATCCCAATGGAATCCCTATTTTCTTGCTCAAATTTTCATAAATTTGGCTACGTCCTGATGCATAATGGTGAAATTTAACATGGTCAGATGTTTGAGTGAGAAAATCATTAAATTCCTGACAGAAATCCATGTTTTAGTTGTCTAAGGGTAAAAAATCCTGATCAGGAGTGCTTTTCCCCCAAATTTCCGATGACCCATGATTCTCCCCCACTCAAAATCCTGATGGAGGGCGATTTTCCACCAGGAAGCTAAAATTTTGACTGTGTTGGAAATATTCTTGATGATCCACGTTTTTCCCCTGGAAAGCAGATGAATTTGATCCAGATGAAATTTCTTATCTAGATGAAAGGCGATTTTCCCCAGGTCAATTTATGATCAAATTTGATGGATTTTTGTGTGGATAATTGTCCTAATGTGTGGCAAATTCCCCCGAGTGTGATTTTTGATGAATTTTTGATCTGGATAATCATCCAGATGAGGATCGATTTTCCCCAAGAGAGAATTTTCGGACTTAATGAGAAAAATGAAGTGATTCTTGGAGTCCAGATGGGAATCAATTTTCCCCCAGTGATGTTTTTGACGAGTTATGATGATTTTTGATCCAGAATTTTATCCCAAAGGAGGTCATTGTTTCCCCCAGAGAGCTTTAAAGGCGTTTTTTGATGATTTTTCATCTGGAATTTTATCCAGATATGGGGCGATTTTCCCCAAGTGGCCAAATTTGGTGAAAATGAAATAAATTTGATGCAAGTGCGCCCAAATTTAATTATCAAAAAACAATTATTTAATGATTTGCAATGATCATTTAATAATTAATATTTTTCTAGAGGCAAATCGATTTTCCTGGGCAAGCTATAAAGGCAATGTTTTTTATCCCACATTGCTTGTGTGGTGAAATATCAAGGTAAAAACATGTTTAAAAGGATCCCAGCCAACAATATAATATTATTATATTTGTTGATGTGATTGATTGAAGGCATTTTAGTGGCTCATTGGAGAGTTTTCCCAGCTAGGCAATTTTGGTTAAGTGTCCATTGGGCACCATTTGTGAGTTGGAGTTGCAAGTTAGAGGGCGATTTTGCCCAACTACACCCAAGCGCTGCCATTAAAGAGGAGATTACAGCAAGCTAAGTGACTGATCTAGCCACATTGGGCGATTTTGGTGAAGTGGTACCAACCTTGGGGAGGCTGCGATTTTGTTCTGAGGTTGATTGCTTCACTTTGGAGGCGATATTTGGTGACATTTCTGAGTTTCATCAATGCTAAGGGGCTGCCATTACACTCAGACCTGAGTTTTTCATCATTATTGGAGCTTACGTGGGCACCATTGTTGGCTAAAGTGTGCACTTCTAGATTTAACTTTTCACTCCCAGCCAACTCCCACTTAGGCGATTTCATTGGGAGACCATTTTGGAGTAGTTTGGAGACACTTTTCATAGTTCACCATTGTTGTTGCAGGTCTGGAGCTTCATTTTCAGGTTTGTTAATGCATGGTAGCTTATGCAAGATAAAATCTTCCTAACCTTCCTTGTTCTGTTATTTATCTACATGCTTCATGTCTGATTTATATTGCATATGATTATCGGATTGTACAAACATTGCTTATCATTATGCTATCGGGCTAACAGCCCGATAGCATATTAATGTCAATTGTTAGTTGGCATTAATATGCTATCAGGGTATTAACCCAATAGCATATTAAATGCTATAAGTTATCAGGCTTAATTATATCGAGCATATTTGTTATCGGGTTTAATGAATACACCGCTCCATTTGGCATTAACATTGGTTAACAAATGCACCGGTTGGATTATATTCATCATGCACTTTGAATCATCGGTGTTTATATGAACCGATTCATTAAATTGATCAGTCATTATATTATGATATTACAATATGCTATCGGGGGTTTTTGAACCGATAATCAACATTGTGTTAATGGTATAATTGTAAAGGCACCGATCAATGGGTGCATTGATCGGTCATGCCTAAAAGGCATGACCGGTCAATACACCAATTGACCGGTTGCCTAAATGATATATATGCCAATTGAATTCATTTGGATAAGACAGAGAAAATATTAAATGATCTCTCTCCTTCAGACTTGCAGATAAAAATCAGAATTATTAGACATTGACATAATTCCTCATATCCATATATAGCATTCATAGTTCATAACTTGTTCTTTAATTAAAATTGAAATAACTTTACATGGTATTAGAGCCAAGGTAATCGAACCTAAGGCTATTCAATTTTGATAAAATTCAAGGACTAAGTTACAAACTACATCACATTCCCATAATGGCCAACGCTATCAGATTCGAAGATAGACTCGGAGGTAGAGAAGATTTTTCAGCTTGGAAGTTTAGAATCAAAATGATTTTAAAAGAAAACAAAGTTGATTCATATGTCCAAACTGAAAGTGCACAACCAGAAGATGAAACCGAGAAATCCACATGGATAGAGGGAAATGATAAGGCTATTAAAATAATAGTGGATGGGGTAAGAAATAATATAATGCCCATCATTAGAAAGCAAGAGACGGCTTATAAAATGTTCAAGGCACTTGAAAGGACATTTGAGATATCAAATGCAAGTCGTACTCTGGCATTAAAACGAGAGATCAACCATATCAGTATGAACAAAGGGGAGACAATTAACTCCTACTTCATGAGGATATCAAGCCTGAGAGATGACCTAGCTTCCCTTGGATACGACATCCAAAGCAAAGAGTTAACACTCATTGCTCTAGATGGATTGCCTAGTGGATGGAACACATTCATCCAAGGCATCAGTGCTAGGTCCAAATATCCTAAGTTTGAAAGACTAAGAGATGACTGTCTACAAGAAGAATCCCAATTGAACAAGGTAGGAATAAAACAGAAGAATATAGATGAAGACTTGCAAGTCCTAAATACAAACATCAATAAGAAGCACAAAAAGAAGCAATTCAGGAAAAGAAAAGCTAAACAAGGCAAGAACACTTCTAAGAAAGACCTATCACATGTTCAATGTTATAGGTGTGACAAATTCGGACACTATGTTGCAAACTGTCCGGAGAAAGGGAAGCAAGCCACATTTGCAAAAGTGAGGAAATCTAGAAGAGAAAATGACTCCGAGAACTATGTCCTCTACTCAGCACTTACAAGCCATGCTTCAAACAAATCTAACTCATGGGTGATCAACAGTGGTTCATCCAGACACATCACCGGCTTTAGAGAAATACTAGACTCCATGATAGAGAAAGATGATGAGGAAGTAACCATCGGAGACGATTCTTCACATCCAGTCAGAGGAATTGGAACCTGCACCATCAAACTGAAGACAGGCATGTCACTACGACTTGAAGAAGTACTATATGTTCCAGGCATCAAAAGAAATCTAATCTCCATATCAGCACTAGAAGATCAAGGATACAGAGTGACCTTCATGGAAAACAAGGTGTTGGCTTGGCCAAAGAGATCCTCCATCAAAGACGCTAAGGTCATTGGTCGAAAACAAGGCTATTTGTATGAGCTATGTACAGAGCCCAATCTAGCATTGATCCATGAAGCAACTAATGCAAATGAAGTATGGCACAGGAGATTAGGCCATCTGAATTATAGAGCTTTGTCAACCATGGGAAACCTTGTCACAAGTCTACCTAAGTTGAAGCAATATCATTCAGAGGCATGCAAAGGGTGTGCCTTAGGTAAAAATACCAAAAATGCATTTCAGAATAGTACTAGGAAAACTAGCAAAGTTTTGGAGTTAATTCATTCTGATATATGTGGACCTATGTCCGTACCCTTGCTAGGGGGATTTTTGTACTATGTAATTTTTGTTGATGACTACTCTAGGAAGACGTGGATCTACTTTCTGAAATGTAAAGAATCAGAAGAGATCCTAAGTAGGTTTAAAGAGTTTAAAACATTAACAGAAAATCTCTCTGAAAACAAAATTAAAACCTTAAGAACTGACAATGGGGGGGAATACACATCAGGACTATTTAAAGACTTTTGTAAAAATTCTGGGATTAAGAGGGAGTTGACAATACCTTATAATCCACAACAAAATGGAGTAGCTGAAAGGAAAAATAGGACCATAGTAGAAGCTGCCAAAGCCATGATACTAGATCAAAATCTAAACTTGAACCTTTGGGCAGAAGCAACTAACACTGCTGTGTACATACAAAATAGATGTCCTCATTCACACCTTGAAGATAAAACTCCTGAGGAAGTCTTTACCAAGACAAAACCAGATATCAGATATCTTAGGATATTTGGGTGTCCAATCTATATTCATGTACCTAAAGAGAAAAGACTAAAACTAGAACCCTCTGGAAAAAGGGGAATACTTGTAGGATACAGTGAAACTTCTAAAGCCTATAGAATCTATGTACAAGGGCAGAGAAATATTGAACTCAGTAGGGATGTAATCTTCGAAGAAGATTTAGCCTTCAAAAGGGCCCAAAATACAATAGAACCTGAAATTCATAATCCTACTCATAACCTAGAAGAAGAACCTACTCGTAAGCTTCAGAGGGAGTATCTTGTGGAAACTATAAGTGAAACACAAGACCCACCTATAGATAATCGCAAGAAAAGACCACTATGGGCCACCAAAACTATAGCAGAAGCTCAGAAGTTCGTTGCTCCTTCAGGAACCTTCAGGGAAAGCAAGAGGCCTAATAAATTCATCAACTATGTTACACTTATGAATGATCTCTCTAAAGCTGAACCTGACAATGTTTCAGATGCACTCAAACATCAAGTATGGATAGATGCCATGACTGAAGAATATCAGTCCATTATGAAGAATGATGTTTGGGAGATTGTTCCTAGGCCAACCAAGAAGTCTGTCGTGTCTTCTAAATGGTTGTTTAAAATCAAGCATGCTGCAGATGGCAGTATTGAAAAACACAAAGCCAGATTTGTAGCTAGAGGGTTCTCACAGAAGGAAGGAATAGATTACGAAGAAACATTTGCACCTGTTGCCAGGTACACATCAGTAAGAGCTGTCCTAGCCATTGCAGCAGCAAAGGGGTGGAAGGTACATCAGATGGATGTTAAGACAGCATTCCTAAATGGCGAGATCGTGGAAGAAGTCTACTTAGAGCAACCTGAAGGGTTTGAAATTCATGATGCAAAGTCTCATGTGTGTAGACTCAAGAAAGCTCTTTATGGGCTCAAATAGGCTCCCAGAGTTTGGTATGAAAGAATTGACACCTATCTCTCAAAGCTGGGTTTCTCTAAGAATGATGCAGATCCTAATCTCTACCTCAAAAGAAATAAAGGTGATATGTTAATATTAATTTTATATGTTGATGACTTATTAATTACAGGAGATGATCACCTAATAGATCAATGCAAGAAAGATCTATCCACAGAATTTGATATGAAAGACTTGGGGCTTCTTCATTACTTCCTAGGATTGGAAGTATGGCAGAATTCTGATAATATTGTACTGAACCAAGGGAAGTACACCTTGGACATATTGACAAGATTTGGAATGCTAAACTGCAGACCCATGACCTCTCCTATGGAAACCAACTTCCATAAACTTAAAGAAGCAGCAGCAGAATCAAGACCTACTGAACCCACTCAATACAGGCAGATGATTGGGTCCCTGATGTATCTAGTAAATACAAGGCCAGATATCTCCTATGCTGTTTAATGCCTTAAGTCAGTTCATGTGTGAACCTAAGGAGATACACCTGGTTGCAGTAAAGCATATAATGAGATATCTACAAGGTACCCTAAAGCTTGGTCTTAAATATGAAAAGGTTGACATAGATCTACATGGATTTACAGATTCAGATTGGGCTAGCAGTGTGACTGACAGAAAGAGCACTTCAGGGTGCTGCTTCAGTTTAGGGTCAGCCATGATATCCTGGATCAGCAGAAAACAATCTTCAGTAGCTCAGAGTTCCACAGAGGCTGAATATATTGCAGCTTCAATGGCTGCCCGAGAAGCAGTATGGCTAAGGAAATTGCTCGTGGGATTATTTGGAGAACCTATGAAACCTACAGTCATTCAGTGTGATAATCAAAGCTGTATAAAACTCTCTGTAAATCCAGTATTTCATGACAGGTCCAAACATATTGAGATTCCATATCACTATGTACGAGATATGGTTGACAGGAATATGATAAAGTTAGAATATGTGTGTACAGGAGATCAGACTGCAGATATTCTGACCAAACCTCTTTCCAGAGTGAAGGTTGATCACTTCAGAAAGGGTTTAGGTATGATAGAAAGTTAATCTGCTTTGTAATCTATACTTACATATATTTAAGATGTTTAAGGTGTAAACTTCTTTGTCATGTTTGGACTATCTCTTGGCTTCTTGCCACCTGTGTTCATATCTAAGAGGTGACGATCTCTCAGATACTGAACACTTGTATGTAGACATCATAAGGTGACGATCTTATGATAGTCAAACCAGTAATCATGTTGGATCACTGGTAAGTCATGGATGTGCCATGACTATGTTGTGATACAACATTTGTACAAATGTTATTGCATTATCACAACTCGGATATGATGAGAACTTAAGCACTTCTCATATGGTTATCCTTGTATTGCGTGTTAGGCAATACTGATATTACGTGTAGGTGATATCTCAACCATTGATCATGTTGGATCTCTGGTAAGTCATGGATGTGCCATGACTATGTTGTGATAAACATTTATAAATGTTATTGCACTTATCACAACTTGGATATGATGAGAAACTAACCTTTCTCATAGACTTATCCTTAAGTATTGCGTGTTAGGCAATACTGATATCATGTGTTAGGTGATATCTTGATGAATCTTACAGATCACATGTTTTGGTGATTTCTCACATGATCAGGTGATGATTCTCTTACTTTTATCACATGTTAAAATAATACTTTATGTCACATGCTCAAGTGATGTTCTTCTATTTTGTATCATATGTCTTGATGGTACTTCTCATGTATAAATGATTTTTGCTAACTGACATTATCTTAGTTATGAAAAGGAAATGTGATGCAGGTTGCCTTATCTATCTTCCAAAGCTAAGAGGGAGTGTTAATGCATGGTAGCTTATGCAAGATAAGATCTTCCTAACCTTCCTTGTTCTGTTATTTATCTACATGCTTCATGTCTGATTTATATTGCATATGATTATCGGATTGTACAAACATTGCTTATCATTATGCTATCGGGCTAACAACCCGATAGCATATTAATGTCAATTGTTAATTGGCATTAATATGCTATCGGGGTATTAACCCAATAGCATATTAAATGCTATAAGTTATCGGGCTTAATTATATCGAGCATATTTGTTATCGGGTTTAATGAATACACCGCTCCATTTGGCATTAACATTGGTTAACAAATGCACCGGTTGGATTATATTCATCGTGCACTTTGAATCATCGGTGTTTATATGAACCGATTCATTAAATTGATCAGTCATTATATTATGATATTACAATATGCTATCGGGGGTTTTTGAACCGATAATCAGCATTGTGTTAATGGTATAATTGTAAAGGCACCGATCAATGGGTGCATTGATCGGTCATGCCTAAAAGGCATGACCGGTCAATACACCAATTGACCGGTTGCCTAAATGATATATATGCCAATTGAATTCATTTGGAGAAGACATAGAAAATATTAAATGATCTCTCTCCTTCAGACCTGCAGAAGGCATGACCGATCAATGCACCCATTGATCGGTTGCCTAAATGATATATATGCCAATTGAATTCATTTGGAGAAGACATAGAAAATATTAAATGATCTCTCTCCTTCAGACCTGCAGATAAAAATCAGAATTATTAGACATTGACATAATTCCTCATATCCATATATAGCATTCATTGTTCATAACTTGTTCTTTAATTAAAATTGAAATAACTTTACAAGGTTGTCTTCAGACTTGGATCTTCATTTCCATCCCTCCATACTTGGGCGATCTTGATAGGAGATCATTTTTGGAGAGATTTGGGGCCATTTTTTGAGTGTGCCATTGCTGGTGCAAGTCTGAAACTCCATTTTCAGACCTATCTTCAGACTTATTTATTTTTACCAACCACTTGTCCTTGCCCAGATTTGACCATTTTCACTTTGGGAGGGTAAAACTCATCAAATATGAACATTTTACATGTCTGCAACCTCGCTCAGTGACTGATTTATGAATGTTGCAGCTTGTCTTCAGACTTTGGGCAGCCATTGTTGAGGTGTCTTCAGACTTTGAAAACTGAAAATCAGAGCTTTGTTCACCTTTGCCAAGTGAAATTTGATCTTTGGTATACTCCTTCAACCCTAATTTTGATAATATTTTGAGTCTACAAAGTGTCAGACTTAATTTTTATATCAAACCTCATATGAGTCTTAAAATGAAGGTTTTCTAAGGGTTTTCCAATTTCCATTCTATTTTCAGAATTTGTGATGGATGTGGATAAAATTCTTGATTCTAATCCCTAAATTTGTCTAGATCATAAAAATCAAGAACTTATTCAATTCTGAAAATCGGATAATTTTCCAAGTTATTGACATTGAGTTTCGTACAGGTACCATGTCTAAAACCGGGATTGGAGCTCGGAAGGAGCAGCTAAAGATATTTCAAGAGGAGTTCTATCTGGATTCCCAATTGTCCTCCCGATGGAAAGGAATCACAGATACAAGAATGGAGTTCCTGAATATGGAGCAGATGCGGCAAACGATGTTCGGAACGAAGAACCAATCCCCTTTCAGCCAACATCATAAGGAGTGGCATATATCACGCCACTAGGTTTCTTCAATCCATACAGTGCAACGAGCTTGTTCTGGAATACGCAAGGCATTATGATCCAATTTCCAAGATGATCCAGACTCCCAAAGGGATAACCATTGCCTACCTCATTAAAGATGCAATTACAAAAGTGTTTGGAATTCCTTGCAATGCAAATATGAAAGAAAGAACAAAAGATGAATATGAAGCAAAATATAAATTGAAGACGGATGCATGCAAGACTATTGTGAACAAGGAGTGGATGATTGAGCCAAGGCCTCGTCATTCCAAGGCACCAAAGACACTCATGAGTACAAATTTCAAAGATGAATATAGGGACTTGATATTCCTACTCAACCAAGTGATGGGGATGTCATAGGGTGCCTTGTTCAGAGGATGGATGTTCTACTTTATCCAAGATTGTAAGAAAGGAACAACAATCAGTGACAATATGGATTTTCAATTGAGGAATGTGGATAAGACTACATTCAACATGACTTCCTACCTTGTCTACATACTTGCAAGATTTGTCACATACAAGGGATTGATATGCAAAGGCGAAGTCGGAAATGGACCAGGACGTATAGAAGTTATGAATGTTATCCACAACTTGATATGCATAGAATTGAAGACTACAAGAGGGTGAATGACGTTTTCACCATGTATATTACAAGGAAGTTGCAAAGCGAAATCCACAAGAGGTTGTCCAAGGTGGCAACGGAATTAGTTGAACAATATGGATCGTGGTACGTAGAGTTTCCCACCTTCACATACCTAAGGATCCAGGGATTCAGATCTGAACCATACAAGCTTCCTAGGTATCCATTGTGACGTATTCACACATCGCCCTATTGCAAATGGGGACCCCTACTTTTTCGCTTTCTGGGGTTTGTTTTCTTGGTCTTTTAGGTTCTTGTCTATTAACCTTTGCATTTGAGGAGTTGTCAGAGGGATCATTAAGATAGCAGGCTCTGCTTGAGCTAGGATGAGTCAGTGGATGCTCCAGGTCAGGGTCTCTTTGAAGGTCTTCCTTAGATCAAATTTTGCTCTTGTTGCTAGATGATGACTGGTCTGAGTTTGAGGAAGTCAGTGAAGTCTTGAGAGTGAATATCATCTTTGAGGGTCTTGTTGGTGTCTATTTTATCATCTACCAAACATTAGGATAGGATACCCGAAGGTATTCTATCCTCTCCTAAAAAATCACTACTGATTCCAAGGTCTATATGTGCGAACAAGCGACTTTAGTGGAATAGCTTCTTGGGTAGTGTATGCTGAAATTTCAAGGGGGACTTACGTTTAACAAATATCTTGAACTACTGGACTTAGATAGATTTAGCAATTTTAGGCTCTTCATTTTTTTTTTTGGATTTTCTAGGATTTAGACTTTCAAAAGAAAGAGAAAAGGGATAGGGTTTAGGAAGGCTAATCTAATCCTACGAATTCTGGAGACGGTATCAACTGGGTGCTCTCGAGAAACCAAACCTTGCTTCGCCACACTAGGGACAACTACACAAGGCCGGTGCAATCTTCAATGGGTTGTGCTTATGATCGAGATGTTGGGATGCACAGGGGATGGGCTCAGACTAACTTTGCACGGTAAAATGGAAATCATCCATTTACCAAAAGTATGAGCACAGATACGCCATCAATTGACACTTATCAAATCCTTCATTCAAATTAACAACAATGAAAGAAAATCTAAATTAATTCTAACTAAGTGTTGAGGCAATTGAAACCATGCAAATCATTCAAATAATAGAGGTTAAAAAGCAGCGCACATGCAATATATTATCTGGAAATGACCTTAAGCAACAATACATCAAAAACCTCACACTCTCCAAATGAGAGGAGGCAACCTTATATAGTTTTTCAAAAATAAATGAACAGCCGACATCAAACAATGATCAAGGGCCCAGATTGAAAGCTACAAACCCTAATTAGGGTTTCTCAAAACTAACTACCCCTGACCAATGAGAAAATTACATTTGGGACACTTGTCCTTCTTGCTAAATATGAACCATCAATGAAAATAGAAGGTTGTTGCATTGTGAAGTGTGCCCTTCAAGAAGCTTCTGGATAAGTCAGGTTCATCAAACCTGGACATGCTGACTTAGAACAATCTGATTGGTTGGAAGATGACGAGGCACCACCTCAACGTGCTGGATGTCTTCCTTGAATTCTCCAATTTCTCTCAAAAAATTGTCTAAGTATGGAAATTTGCTTCCTTCTTGTCACCATTTGATTCTGCTTGGGAGCTTGTCTTTTTTAATTTCTTCAGGAAATGAAATCCTTCAAGAAGTTGGAAATTTATTTAACTTTTCCATATTTTTACCAAGTCTAAGAACTTTTCTTTCTTGATGCCTTGAGATTCTTTCAAGTGCCTCGAATTTGGAGAAGAAATCCATTCGTGAAGTATTTCTCATACTTAGCCAAATTTTGGCCCTCTCTATGCTCGGACGAACCTTGCTCGTGGTCCTGTCTTCAATTCTGAATTTGGCTTGAAACTCCATTTGTGTTTTCTGTGATGATCCTGCCTTCAGCTGCCAATTCATGTTGAACGGGAGGATGGTAAATGCTCTAGATAACCTCTTGCAAATATGAAATGATGGGATCAAGTTGTTCAGACATTCCCTGTGATCATGTCCTCCCTCTCAATACTCTGAAATTTGGAGAAGGATTTCTCCCTGCCTTCATCATAATTGAGGAAATTGGAATTTTCTCTATGAAACATTTCCCATACTTAGCCAAATTTTGGCTATCTTCACGCCCGGATGAACCCTGCCCGTGAACTTGTCCTCAATCCTCTGTTTGGCTTGAAATTCCAACTGCGATCTCTATGATGATCTCGCTTCTATTTCCTCTTGCAACCTATAAAACCAAAGGAAAATAAGTTAAAAAAAATCTATCTTGGATTAAAGAAAATCGAGGCTGTGAATGGCTAAGTGTTTGGAGATTTTATTTTATTTCATTTTCATACTTAGCCATGAGAATGGGATTTTCACATGTAAATTCTCCATCTCAAGGATGGTTGTGATCAAAATCGACACCAAGTGTTATAACTTCGAAAAACTTTTTATACTTAGCCAAAAAATGATTTTCTTTCCCTAGAAATTCGAATAAATTAACTAAAAATTATTTCTCAAATTCTGGAAAATACTCAAAAAATTCATAGATCTGCATCATGAATTTAATTTCACCTTTGAATAAATGGAAGTAAGGCTGGAAATTTCTCAAAAAAATACTCAAAACTCAGGAGAGATTCAATAATTCTTCCTTATGCTGGTTGTCTTTCTCAAAAATCTGTGAAACTTTTGTCAAAAAGTTTATCCAACTTCCAGCACTATCCAAAACTTTCTCCAGATGATCTTCAAACTCAAAATACTTTACTATGCTCTCCTTAGTAACTTCGAACTTCTTGGTGTAGAAATGAGGTTTACAACGAAGTATTTGTCAATAAAGTTAAATCCTCAATTAGAAACACTTAAAATCTTCCAATTCTAACTTCACTCTTTAGGAAAGTGTTGTCATGTTTCCAAGTTTGAAGAAAATATCTTCCAAAAGTTTTCAATTTGGCTATAAGTTCGAAATATTTATTAATCTTCCAATATTCTCTTTTAAAAACTTTCCATTTTCGATTTAAGTTCGAAATCCTTATCAATCTTCAAATATTCTCTTCCAAAGAACTTTCTATTTTGGTCTCTAAGTTCGAAATCTTGGAGGATTTTCATGACATCACTTGCATTCTTATTGATTTTGTTTGACTTTCATGTGTAGGCGGACTTTTGGAGGCTTACCTTCATCTTCCTCAAACTTGGGCGACTTTCCTTACCTCTCCAAGGCATGGCGGAGTTTGAGAAGGCCTTCACATGGCCTAGAGCAGAGTTTTGAAGATCTTCTTTAATGCTCTTCCTTTGCATGGCGGAGTTTTAAGACATCTTTTACAACCTTTGAAGGCCTAGGACAGAGTTCTATCTGCCTCGACATGGCGGACTTTTGCTGGTCTTCAACCAGCATGGCGGACTTTTAGAAGCTCTCTATCATCTCCTTGGATAGGGCAGACTTTGGTGTTACTTCCACCAAGGCGGAGTTTGAACTACCTTCTCCTAGAGCGGACTTCTATGGCATCTCCTCATGGCGGACTTTAGAGGGTCTCATGGATAGGGCGGAGTTTAGGTAAGACCCCCATATCTTCTTTCCTCACTCCACAAGTCATAGGGCGGAGTTTAGAGGTAGCAAAAAGCATCAAAAAGTTGTGCATCAAGGGGGAAATAAAAAGCAAATTACAAGTTCTTATTTTTCAATAAAGTGCACTTGTAATTAGCCAAAAATTTCCCTACAAAGACCAAAACAATGGAAATCATTAAAACTTGCAATTCAAGAGAAATTTCCCACCTGCATTCAAGGAGAAAAAATCCGAAATTGAAGGAAAGACATAGCAAACAAATCCAGAATGCGACGAAATTTGAAACGTGGTTCGAGGATGGATTGAGAATTAAGCCAATGCAAGGATTAGTCGAAATTCTGCCTCGAGAAGCATGCCATAGAGTAAAATTTTCATTTTTTCACAAAAATTTCATGTAATGGTCCTTCATTTTTTAAAACAAAAATGAGGACAACACTGATAACACAGACCAGCAAGCTGATCAAGATGACTCAGAGACTGGAAATTCAGAGAAGGGAGTTGAAAATGAAGGAGAATTTGATCTATGGGAAGCTCACATGTCTAGCATGCAAGGAGAAGGTTCTTTTAGGTTGCGTGGACTCTTGGCTGGTCAAAGAGTCATTTCTCTACTTGATACAGGTGCAACTCATAATTTCATAGATGCACGGTTGGTGGAGAAGTGTGGGATTCAAACTCAAGAGTTTGAAGGCATAAGGGTAAAGTTGTTGATGGTAATGTGCTGACTTGTGATAGAATGATTTCAGACTTACCCATGAAACTCAATCATTATGAATTCAAAGCTGATTTTTGTGTGGTTAACATGGGAAACATGGATGTGGTCCTTGGCATAACATGGCTTCATGCAATAGGTGAATTTACACTCAACCTTAGAGATATGGAGATGAAATTCAAGGTTGGTGGGATTAATCATGTTCTTAAAACTATCAAGGCCAGCATCTTAAAATTAATCACTCTTTAAAGAATGGAGAGACTTATCAGACATGACATGGTGGATTGGGCAGTAGAGTGTAAACTAATGCCTACTTATGAGGAGCAGCATAAAACACCTTACCATTCAGATATTCAGGAGCTTAGAGTCAAGCATACAAAGGTGTTTAGTGACATACCTCCTGGTAGGCCTCCTGATTGAGGCATAGAGCACATTATTGAGCTTGAAGAGGGCACCAAACCTATCATGATTACACCTTACCGGCACCCCAAGCGGTTGAAAGATGAAATTGAGAAAACCATCAAAGAACTTCTAGTAATGGGACACATAAGGCCGAGTAAGTCTCCTTTCGCTTCATCAGTTGTTTTGGTGAAGAAGAAAGATGGCACACTTAGAATGTGCATTGACTATCGTATGCTGAATAGAAGACAATAAAGAACAGGTATCCCATCACTCACATCGATGAGTTGTTAGATGAGCTTCACGGAGCTTGGTCTTTCTCTAAGATTGACTTGAGGACAGGTTATCATCAGATTAGTGTCACGGTGCAAGATATTGAGAAGACTGCATTCAGATGTCATTGTGGACACTATGAGTTTTTGGTTATGCCTTTTGGGTTAACCAACGCACCAGCTACTTTTTAGTCCACTATGGATAGGGTCTTCCAATCTCAGTTGAGGAGATTTGTTCTGGTTTTCTTTGATGACATTTTGGTTAACAGTAGGACTTGGGAGGAGCACCTGGTTCACTTGGATACTGTTTTAGGCATACTTGACAGGGAGTCATTTTACGCCAAGGAGTCCAAGTGTGCATTGGGAATGGCAGAACTTTTGTATTTGGGTAACATAATCAACAAAGAGGGAGTTCACATGGAGCTGGATAAGGTTCGTGCCATTGTAATTGGCCTACGCCTGAGACCTTGACTCGGCTTAGGGGATTTGTTGGTTTATGTGCCTTCTACCGTCGGTTTGTTAGTGATTTCTCATGGCATGCCGCACCACTTACTGATTTGACAAACAAGGGTGCATTTGTTTGGACACCTCTAGCACAGGAGTGTTTTGAGAAATTCAAGCAATTGATGACTGCATGTCCAGTTCTTGCGTTACCAGATTTTACCAAACCTTTTGAGCTTCATTGTGATGCATGTGGAGAGGGTATTGGTGCAGTAATTATGTAGGATCGTCATCCTATAGCTTTCGAGAGCAGGAAGCTTAGGGGTTCTGAGAGGAGCTATAGTATTTATGATAAGGAAATGTTGGCTATCATGCATGCAATGGCTAAGTTCAGGCAGTATTTAGTTGGCAGCAAGTTTTGTGTCAAAACTGATCATAATAGCTTAAAGCATTTCCTTGGCCAACGGGATCTAAATGAGCGTCAACAGAAGTGAGTCAGCAAGTTACAGTCTTATGATTTTGACATATCCGTGCTTTATCGCGTTGTTCCCATTTGAGCTCCATGATAGTTGTTTCCGAAGATTGGAAACACTTGATTATAGCAGAGTATGCCAAGAATCCATGGGCCTCTAGTATTATTGATGGGACAGTACAGGACAGCAAGTACTCTCTTGTGAATGACCTCATCATTTACAAAGAGAGGATATTTCTAGTCCTAGATTCTGAGGTGAAGCACATAGTATTGAGGACTTTCCATGATTCACCTATGGCTGGACATCCCAGTTACTTTAAGACCTATAGGCAGGTATGGGAGAGATTCTCTTAGAAGGGTCTCAAGTCTGATGTTCTTCAGTACGTCAAAGAGTGTTTTGTCTACCAACAGAACAAGCAGGAGCACAACTTTCCTGCAGGGTTACTTCAGCCACTTCCTATTCCTGACAGGAAGTGGGAATTTGTTTCTATGGACTTTATTAGGGGCTTGCCGAAAGGGAGAGACGGCATTTATGTGGTAGTTGATCGGTTCACTAAGTATACACATTTCTTCCCGATCACGACTACTTATTCAGCTGCACAGGTGGCTGATCTTTTCTTTCGTGAGGTATTCAGATTGCATGGTTTACCTCGGGTATTGTCAGTGATAAGGACAACAGGTTCATGGGTCACTTCTGGCAGGAGTTATTCAGACTTTGCGGGACACAACTCATTGCGAGTACCAGTTACCACCCCCAGATTGATGGACAGACAGAGATTGTCAACAAATGGGTGGAAGGATACCTACGGAACTACATTTCAGGGCAGCAGAAGGCTTGGATGAAGTGGTTACAATTGTGCGAGTATTGTTATAATTCCATTCACCACATGACTATTCAGATGACACCTTTCAGAGCTTTGTATGGATATGATGCTCCTAGTTTTCTAGATTTATTGATGAGCGATTGCAGAGTACCGAGTGTTGGGAATCTGTTAGAGGACAACCAAGATATTATGAGAGCACTTCGTGATAATATTCAGAAGGCTAAGAATCAGCAAAAGCAATATGGTGATCAGAGGAGGGTTGAGCGATCTTTTGAGATTGGGGATATGGTGTACCTGATGCTATAGCCCTATAGACAGTCCTCTCTTAGGAAGGACTCAGAGAAACTCAAGCCACGTTATTATGGTCCTTTCAGAATTACTAGGCGAGTTGGTCAGGTGGCTTATGAGTTAGATTTACCAGCAGATAGTAAGGTTCATAATGTGTTCCATGTGTCATGCCTTAAGAAAGCATTGGGACAACATATAGTTCCTTTTGCAGTTTTACCACCCCTGGATGACGAGGGGAAGTTAGTGCTAGTACCTGAGGCCATTCTGAAGTTCAGAGAGCATCATTTGCGGAGAAGTGTCATCAGGGAATTTTTTATTAAATGAAAGGATCTGCCGATAGAGGATGCTACTTGGGAGAGTGATACTATTTTACAGCATCCAGCATTGAGTTTGCTTGAGGACAAGCAAATTCTGGGAGGGCGGACTGTAATGTCCCCATCCTAGTCAGGGACAGTGGTTTGAGGAGTTAGCCTATTTTTGGACCCTTGTAGGCTAACAGGGTATGGATAAGGGGGTCAATGATGCAGTATCTTGAGGGGTAGTCAGTCTATTTGTTCTAGTTCAGTGTTGAGTTCAGTTTTGGTCTTCGTTTCATCAGTTTCTGACATCTTATGAGGATTTCCTTTTTTTTAGGGAAAAAATGCTAAAAATAGACATGGTCCTATTTTCACTGGCATGGTGAACTATGGCCCCAGCTTCTGACAGATTCAGTTTCTGAGCAATAACAAGGGAAATATGAATTTTTAAGTGGTTCTCGCAGGCAATTAATGTTTTAATGAAATATTAAAATAAAATCATAAAGTGCATCACTTAAATTTATTTAACTGAAAATTTAATATCTCCTAAACTTGGGCGTCCCTTTTAGGGTTAAGTTGGGAACCCTCAAAGCAAGTTATGATTTTTAAAAACCTAATTGCCAAAAATCGTACCTTTTGGGTATTTAGGCAGTCAAGATGAAATTAGACCTCATTAATTGATATTGAGCATTTGACATTTCTTCTGAGCAGTTGGCTATGGCGGCTAGGGTATGGACCTGTTTTGGAGAGTGTGCATTCTTTAGAATCCAATAGCTTTGAGATTGTGAAAAATCAATCAAATTGTTGCAGCTTGGTTGGCTTCATTCAGAAGTCAAATTGAATCAAATTGGGGCAGATTTGGCTTCTTACAAGGCAGATTTGTTGTAGGTTTTCTATATGTTGTTATTGCTGATAATTTCCTATGGTTTGGAAGCCTCTTTTCCCAAACACACAGCTTGCTCATTTATTGGCGCCATCTTCTCACTATTTGGGTGTCTTGTTATTAAATAAGAGCAGATCTGAATTGTTTTCAGAATAAAAATCAGAACTTTGTAAGTTGCTGGTTTGAATCTTTTAATTTCAATAAATTGGCTAAGGACCTATGGGTATGCTTCTAAATTCTCCAATTTATTAATTCAGCTGATTAATTTAATGTATTCTTTCAATATGTATTGTATTGAAAATTAAAGAAACCCCTTCTGCAACTTCTGTCTATCTCTGAAAGACCATCTCTAATAATCAAAAACACAAAAAAATTAATAAATTACAGCAGATTGAAGAATTGAACCAGCAAGGGTTCATCACAGAAAATTTTTGTGGAGACAACACAAGTGGGAACAACAAGATGCCATAATTGCTATGGCAAGGGAGTTGTTTATGTTTGTGGTAGTTCAACTTGGTCAATTTTGGCAAGAGATGGAGAAGGGGAGGTCAACAAATGAAGAAAGAACACGAAAATGGTCAAGGGGAGGTTGAAAGAATGCTGGTGCCATTGATTAGCTGGTTGTGTATGTATAGGCATTTGACTTGGGCTGAATTTGTACGTAATGGATGCTTGTGTGGACATTGTAGAGTTGCATGAAGAATATATCTATGGTACACCTAAGATAAACAGATGGACAAATTTTGCATTGAGTGCCATACCAAGTGAGCTTCCTTTTCAATGTTTATCCTTATAGGCTTGGCAGGGACAGTCGCTGATTACCCATATACACTGGAAAGATGGAATTTACACCATAAAGTCGTTTGGATGGTTCATTTGATCTTTCATGATTTGAACATAGACCATAGATGGATGGCAACCATTGAGATCAGCATTGTTCCAAATGTTAGTAGGCAGGATCACATGAGTAGTTCGCATGCAAAGTACATGGAACATGCACAAAAATCCAATGTCAGATAACCCGCAAGTGCTGGGGACGATGGCAGTGTTGAGGAAAATGACAGATATTCTGTGGATGGAACGTTCACCAAGTGTGGGGTAAATGTTGATATTATAATTAAAATTATACCAGTATGTGTAATATATGGGGTTCTCATGGGTTAACATGTTAACGTATTAGGATGGGTTGGTAACTTCATTTTGTAATATAAAAAGTAAGTTGATGTAACATATTAATAGATGCAAACAAGGATGAGTGTCCCTAAAAGACAAATCGCATGTGATGATATGAGTATACATGTCACTTAGAGAATGCATCCTCACTTGGGAATACGCCTATATGGAGAGGTTTGGGGCTCTTTGTTGAGGGATCTTACTTGTATGTGTAGGATGGGCTTAGCATGGGATTGTAAAAGATGGAGTCTTGAACAAGCTAGTTGTAAATGGCTGTCTTCTGATAAAAATGGGGGGTTCGAACCCATCTGGGCAAGGAACGCTTGATGAAATGGGTAGACCTACATGAATAGAGAAACTTCCCATTTTATGTGTGTTACTTTTGTGCATGCATTTCGTTTTGTTGTTATCTCATAGATGACTCCATTAATGGAGCTTGCACACTTAAGAAGTACAGACTACAAATAAATGGATCTAGCCGTGCAATCTGGCAAGGATCTGGCTCTATATGCACTTCAGCTGAGTTGTCACTGATGGGGTTTCCTCCATTACTGGCTGATGTACATATGCGTCTGGGTTCTTGAATATTCACTATTTTATGCATTATAGTTCAAGTACAGACCTTGGGGTGGTAAAAAGTTCCAACAATGTAGGAGAATTCAGCTATAGAAATTTAGAAATGCTTGTGCCATGGTCATACAGATAGGATTCATTGTTCGCTGTCATCCCAGGAATTCCTAATAGAGATCCAAAGAACACTTTTCACATGAATAAACCTCTTTTTGTCTGCATTTTGATGTATCTGTCCATGAATGCCACATTATTATTCCGAACATTATTTGCAGCCGTGGGGCTCATGCAGAGTTCAGCTTTCAGGAAATCAGATCATTCAGCACAAAGTATAAGCCCTGACAAACATGTATATACATAGATTTTACGATCAATAGCACAAGCATGGATGTTCTGGTATATCTGTCCATGAATAGCATGGTACTGTTCCAAGTGTTGCTTACAGACGTGGGTAGCTTTCAAGGGAACATGAAAACATAGATTTTACAATCAATAGCACAGCATGGATAGTCTGATATGCCATGAATACCCTGTTGTTATTCTGAGAGTTGTTTCCAGCTGTGAGTATTCATACACAGTTCAGCTTTCAAGGAATCGTATCACTTAGGAGTAGGACAAAATATTAGCCCTGGCAACATTTATGCATAAATTTTACAGTCAACAGCACAAGCAGAAATATTCTGATATGTCCGTGAAGACCATGTCGTTATTCTGGAAGTGTTTCCAGCCGTCGATGCTCATAAACCGGCAACCTTATTAAATTGATATTCTGATATGTCCGTGAAGAATATATATGCGAATAAACCGGCATTCACATTGCTAGCATATGAAATTCAAGGCTAAAGAATTTCCAGGATAAATTGATGAAGCAATGAATGAAAGTAGTAGTACCGGACAAAGCAAGGTTGTGGTATGCCCCTGCTGCAATCCCCACAATCTTGACATCATCAGAAACAACGCTAGCGTTGCCCGATTGATCTCCATATCGATACATCTTTATTGGAATGTTGGCAGGTAGAAGCTCATCTCTATCTTCCCCAGTCCCTAAGCGCCCAAACATACCTTTCCCCCATGCATAAATGCGTCCATCGTCTGCCACCAAATATTAATATCAATATAAACCGTATTTTAAATACTGTAATCAATGGATTTTTATAGTTACCTGTTAAAAGCAAGTTGTGGCATTCTCCAGCTGCAATATGCACAACTTTCATAGCGAGCTCCATCTTCAACACCGCCTCACTCCTCGCTCGTGGAACTTAAATAACGGCTTCTACAATTCCATCTGTAAATACTCCCACCAGGCAACCACGCGTTACGCTCGAACTCCCTCGCCGAATACTTTTTGTTTCATCCCTTCTCATTATTTGGACATCTTTGCTCGGCTTCCAGAATACATCTTTGATATGACTGAATCCTTTTGTAATGTGGCATTCGCGCACCCATGTTAATTTCCCCATTTAGTTCCCCATTTAGTTCCCCATTTAGTTTTGTGTTTGCTTTTGATAAATGCCTTGATGGTATATCTTTTCAATGATATCATATTTAGTTCTCGCCATAGACCTAGAACTATTGGCCAGGGCTATTCTATGACTAATTATTAATAAAAAATAAACTAACAAATTTGAGAATACTATTAATCTTTATTATTTTTTAATCTATAATGAAAAATTTGTAAATAGTAAGTAATTTGTAATTGTTTCTTTGAATAGATTGTGTAAAGATTTTTCATCATTATGAAGAAATAATTGAGAACATAGGAATATACAAAATATATTTTTTTGTTATACATATTTATTTATATTTTTATACATTTAACTTTATTGTATTTATTTATATTTTAAAGCTTATTATAGGTTTGAATGGTCATTCATTAATATGATTTTAGAGGTCTTTCGATTCTTCCCTAATTTGAGTAGTATGATAAAAGTCTTATTTAAAGTTGCCTCTACACAAATTGATATTAATGGGTCTCATACACAATCCTTCTTCTTGGAAAGATCAATTAGGCAAGGTTGTCCTAGTGAAGGGTGGAAAGATCAATTTAATAAGGTTGTCCATTTATTCATACACTAGTTATGATTGTTTGTTATGACATGTACTATTTTTTAGAACAAGTAATGTTGGAGAAAAGGTCAAAGGGTTTATTCTTCCAAATAATGATAACTTTTTGAACATTCAATTTTCAAATGGTACAACTCTTTTTGTGGAGTTGGAAGAGAACAATTTTGATAAAGTGATGAATAGGCTTAAAGTTTTTTGTATGGCATTTGGTGCTAAGATATCTTAGTGTAAATCTACTTTGCTCAATTGGTAGCTAATCCTCTTAAGTGGTTTCATAAGCACAACCTTATGTGCAAGGGGATCCTAATAAATAGACTAGATACATCGGTATACCCTTCTCTATTAGTCCTTCCCTTAAAGATGTGTGGAATTGGAATTATGAGGAAATAGGGAAAAATATCTCCAAATGCAAAAGACACTATTTGTCAATGTCAAGCAAATTTCAAGTTTAAAAAAAAAATTATCCTCTTATAGTATCTAATGTGTTAATGTTTATTTCTTTAGCATTTATCAGATAAATGATATTATGAAGATCATTAGAAACTTCCTCTAGTCAAGTGGGAAAGGTAATAATAAGAGAAATGCAGTTAATGGCAATGGTGTTGTATGGATGAAAAACAAGGGGGGCTTGGTTTAAAGGATTTGAAGACCCATGGAGTTTCTCTTGCACCAAAGTAGATAGCTAAAACCTTAATTGTGGATGAGCCTCAAAATATCCTTATTAAAAGTAATATTCAATGGCATTGGAAAGGGTGGCATCCTCATGATATCTCTTTGGTAGGTTTTATGTTACTTCCTTTACCTCTAATGTGTTTAGAAATATTAGGAAAGATTGAGAACTTGTAAGAAGTTGAAGTAAAAGTTGGAGTGCTTATAGTAAAGAGAATAATAAGATCTATATTTTTAGGTCTATATGATGGAATCTCCAATGGAAAAATAAAAATATTATTATGTTGCAAGGATGCTTTGCTAAATTGAAGAGTAGTAAAGGAGTGAATAATTTCTAGGACATTCTTGATGGGGCACACTTGAGATGGTGGCAAGAGCCTGGCAAGAAGTTTGACTATCCCACTGTGAAAAGAAGAAAAAACTTATTTTGTGCTTAAAAAATCTTGTTGGTAATATAAACTTCCCAATCAATGTCTAGTTTCCCTACATTTTATGATAATTTATTGAAGAGGGATTGATCTTCTTTCTTGAATATTAATACCAAAATATTCTACAAAGTATTAACCAATTCATATGAGGTTATTGATCATGTGAATTGGAATTGAAATCTTGAGCTTCGTCCTAATCAATGGGGCAAAATCTTTAGTTGTTGTTGGTCTAAACTTCGTGAACCTATCAAAACTTGTTTTAAATGGCTCTAGGTTCTTAAAAGGTTGATTATGGACATGAATTGTTTGAAGTCAAGCCCTATTGGGAGGAATTTTATTTTTTGTATATAATATAGTTGATTATTATATTTTAATTATGAGTTTGATATAAGTGTTTGAACCTTATTTTTAATTGGTCTTAAGGGTTGGGATAAAAGAGAGTATTTTTGTGTGCAAATCTATTTGTCTATATAGAAGTGCTTAGTAGTAAGTATAACTCTTTTGGGTTTTTCTTAACCACTAAGATTCTTTGGCTCATGTAGCACTTGAGAAAATGAGGATAGATTTTTACGCGAGAGGAGACACCTTAGAAAGTCTTCTAGAAGACTCATTATTTGCCATGTTGTGATGTAGGTAATATGATGATTGAAATTTATAAAGATAAGTTCTTAGAAATTATGGAGGAAAGACAAGCAAACATCAAAATATTAGAGATAATTTGCTAAATACTGACCAAATGATGGAAACAACTACATGACAATTTTTTAAATAGCATATCCAGTTTTAAGAGAAATATAAAACAAAAGTTACCAATTTGAAGATCTCCTAGAAGATATGGGTCTCAAAAAGAAAGATATATGTCTTGATGATATTGACCTAGAGGTGGTTAGGGAGAATGACAATATTTTTAATATCTCACCTCTTGTGAGAGCCTTTCAAATTGACATGACACTTTTTAAGGTTATGTATGTTCAATTATAACCTATAAACCATTTGCAATGGGTTGTTTATCTTTTTGTTTTGGCTGCTCATAACTAGGCTATTTGTACTCAATTATAACCTACTATTTTTTAGTACTCAATTGTCAATTAAAAAATACATCTATTTTATTTTATTAATCGATAACAAATAATCCAATGAGAGTAGAGTTGAAATAGTTTGATTAGATATTCTAATGATTTTTTTTCAAATTCATTTCAAAATATCAAAGTTACTTTATTTGTCAATCTATTGGATAATAATCGTGAATATTTTTTTAGTATGATGTAATCTATTGGGTTCATAATAAGTTATACTATTTGTTATGCCCTACATATATATCCCCCATTAGTTTCCTTGTGTTGAAATATGGGTCCCATGTTTTTTCTTTGTGTTGCTTTGTTCTTTTGGTTTTTGTTTCTTTTACCTCGGAACCCCGAAGTCCCGGAGTCCCGAGGCCTCTTTCCTTTTGTTTCTTTTCTTGATTAACCCTGGACCTTCAGAGTCCCAAGGTTGGTCTCTTTGTCTTATGTCTTTGTGTTCTTTACCTCGGAACTCCGGAGTCCCGAGGTGTGTTTTTGAGTTCTTTACCTCGGAACTCCGGGGTCCCGGAGTCCTGAGGTGTGTTGTGTTTTCTCAACCCCGGAACCCCGAAGTCTCGAGGTTCATCCTTGTGTTCTTTCTTTTCTTTTCTTCACCCCGAAACCCCGAAGTCTCGAGGTGAAGTGTATTGTTTTGTGTTTTTATCGTCGAGCTTAGAACCTCGAGACCCCAGAGTCCTGAGGTCCTGTTTAAAGCATTTGTACAGACGAGTTTGGGGAGAAGGGGGGTATAAATATGAATAGTGAGCTTTTTGAAGCTCATTTGTGCATTCCACCTTCAGAGCTCTTGCTTCCTTTCCTCCCAACTGCGAGCTTCTGAACCTCCGAGCTTCCTTGCGTTGTTGGGCATTTCATTTCACTAGGTCGATGATTTTTCTTGCCCTCTTTGTCATTTTTAGGTTAGATCTTCTTTTTTCTTCTTTCGCAGGTTTTGTTTGTCTTCTTCTTTTTGTTTTCTTGCTTGTTCCTGTGTGCCCTAAGTTTCCTACCCTGGACCCTCGGAGTTGTGGGTTATTTGCTTCTTCCTACCCCAGACCCCCAGAGTTCCAGGTTGATTGCTTAACCCTACTCAAAACCTTGGAGTTCTGGATTATCCTTTGTTAAGAGGACGTGCTACCACTTAGCTCGGAACCCCGGAATCCCAAAGTTCTGAGGTTCCCCATTTTTTATTACTCTTTCTAAAAAGTCCTATTGAGTATCTTTTATTTAGCTCAAGACCCCGGAGTCCCGAAATGAGCCTAGGTTTCCTACCTTGAAACCCCAGAGTTCCAGAACAATTTGTTATCTACCTACCTCGAAGCCCCAAAACCTCGGAGTTCCAGACTTCATCCATGTGTACCTAGCTCGAAACCCCGGAGTTCTGAACCCTGTTTTAAAAGGAAAACTTCCTACCCCGGGACTCTGGAACCCCGAAGTCCCAAAGTGAATGAATTTTTAATATTTTAGATAAGGAACTGAAACTTGCTCTCTTCTTGCAGATTCAAGCAGTTAGATGGACTCATCTTCTAGCAAAAGAGGCAAGGATATTGATCGACTTCCAGCGACCATGAAATACCACTATCAAGGACAGGTCTACGCCTCAAAGTTGGACGATCAAGTCAAATGGGTCACTAACACTGAAATTGGCCATATCAAAATTGAGGATATCAAAACACAGCTGGATAAGCCAAGATTGGAGGCCCCACACAGGAGTATTAAAAGATCATGCCTAGTAGAGGCAACCATCTTTCCACAATCGATGCCTAACACTAGAAAGTGCACTGACGCAGAGGGAAAAACAATCATAGATTTGTCCCTTGACATGTTGGGATTTGTGTTTGGTATCCCAACCAGAGATGAGATATTCCTCCCAACTGAAGAGGAGGCCTTAAAGGTATGGAATGACAAAGTTACAGTGCACAAAAGGCACATGAATGAGAACTGGTTGGAGGAAGAGAGGAAAACAGGTCTTACGGCAAGAAAGATCTTGAGAGAAGACTTCAAGGAGCCCCAAAGAGACCTAATTATCATGCTAAGCAAGGCCTTTGGCAAGCCTGATTGTAAACACTTTCATTCGTGGATGTTTCAGTTCATGACTAGTGGGAAAGAAATATTTTGATTGGCCTCAAATCCTCTCAGACAACATCTGCAAACAAATGAAGGAGGTCCACCAGACTAAGAAATTATTCTTCACATCTTATGTCATCAGGGTGGCCATGAGAGCTGGAAAATTCCCAGGCTTATAGGTGGAGGGTCAATTAGGGGATAAAGAAGGACAAAAGAAGGTATGGGAATATTATTCCCAACTTCCCCTAGTGAATGCAAACGCTCATTTCAAAAGAATCAATGATGCCTTCATTTTTCCAGTGATAATTAAACTAACAGGAGATACAAGATACCAGATTAGCCTAGAGGTTATGGCTATTATCTGAGAGTGGGTGTGTTGGTTTATCCAAAACCCATGCTCCACTTACATCAGGGTCAATGTATTCACAGGGAACCCAATGCTGCTTCCTAGGTATTGTAATGATAGGATAATTTTGTTAGAATATGTCAGGCAATTATTAGGCCTCCAATTTCTCTTGTCGTCTAAACAGAAAATAGGCATTGATTTTTCAGTATCTATTGGATACTTCTCATGCTCTAAGATACAGGTGGCGAAGTTGGTAGAGCTAGAGCTATAGGATTTGAACCTAAAAGAGTTTGATTATGCTAAGGAATTCTATGATCCCTACGGGAAGCTCAAGCAAGCTATGCCTAAGGCATATGAGAGACACAAGCCTAGACTGGAGGATTTTTGGGCTAACCTCCAGGACAGTTTTGAAGTAAGAGAAAAATTATAACAGGTTATCAGTACCACAGATAAGAGATTTTGAAATCGAGACCAATCTCCCTAAAGACCTCAGGGACGATGGAGACCTGCTTGATGCTGCTTACAAAGGGTTAGAAATTGATAAGAAGACCCTCTCCCCAATAAGTTGGTTCACAAATGAGGACATGAATATAGAAAAGATTTTCCAAGTGGTCATCAATAGGACCAAAGAATGGCTAAGTCAAAGGGACAGGCAGAGTGCCTCAAAGGGAAAACAAAAGGAGTCTACCTCAAGGGTACCTTAGTCAAGGGGTTATAAGGATTATGCTCGGAAGATGAGATCAAACTCAAGAAAGAATACATCTACTGACACTGATGAAGAAGTGGGACCCCAAGATAGCAATGATGATCTAATGAGAAATCTTAGTGAGAAGATGAGGGAGTCTGAGTTGTTAAAGAAGGTGGCAGACCTCAGAGTGATAGATGGATTAGGAGCAGTACCACTAGCCAAAGTCCTTCCACCAAGGATAGCTATAGGGCAGGTTGCAGGAGAGGGCACTCAGGAGCAATAGGAAGGAATAGAAATAAATGAAGATGTGCCCGCTCAACCTCCTCCAACAGCTACGATGAATGTTCCAGTTACTAACGCCCCTGCACCACCATCAGTTAATGTAACCATAGGGCAGCCGAGGATACAAGGATTCAGGTCCAACACTGAAGAGGTGATTATTAGAAATGTAGAATCAGATTCAGATCAAGAATAGGATCAACCTGAGTAACATTGGCCACTTGGAGAGGAGAAAGAACAAGATGAAGTAGAAGATTTGCTAAACGAAAGATTAGTCTTAACTCCTCAAGACGAAGAAGACTTCTTTAAAGACATAATTGTCGAGCAAGGTGGAACAAAGGCAGAAGCAGATGAGGAGATAACATTCAATGAAGCAATTAGCGATAAGTTAGGAGAGTTGCAAAAGAAACAACAACTGAATACTAATTTTGCTCTCCAAACAAATCTGGCCCGTCAAGTCACTTCACCTCATGATCTTGAACAAACAGATTCAAAAGAGAGGGATGAAGCAGAGGAACAAGCAGAGGTGCATATTGTAACGGCTAACATAGTGTCACATCAAGGTGACAAAGATCAAGACATACCATAGTGGCTCAAATTTACTTTCAAGAAGAAGAGAAATGCAGACCTCCCTAAGGTGACATTGCAACAGGTAATCACGGAGGAGCCCCCAAAGGTTAAGAAGCCGAAAATTGTACATCACTTATCAAGAACAGGTTCTAGTGAAATGGTTGCAGATGTGGCAGTTCCATTCCAGGCTGAAGGTCAAGCTTCTCCTAAATATAAAGTATCCCAAGTGAATTTGGGTAAACAAACAAAGTGGGGAGAGCTAGACACTCTAGAACTAGCCACTAGTGTTGTTAGGGGGCGCGTGGAGAAGGAGCATACCTCCAACATGGAGCTTAAAGAACAGCTGGGGCAATACAAGAAATTTTTATTAGAAATGAGAAAACCTTTAGACTCTTGCAGGGCTAATGACCTACCGTCAACCTCATCACTGCCAGAGGGAGAAGTGAAGGCATTAGTGGAGGTGAGACGGGTAGCCGCTGCAACTAAATCATGGGCCCAAATAAATGCAATGAAAATTAGATTATTTTTACAGGATACCATGGGGATATACTGAGAGGGAGTATAGATAGGCGGAGCATTAGCTTCTTGTTCTATGCAATGGGAACAAAAGCTAAGCATTTTTAATAAGCAATTTTAAATTTTGAATAAAGTTCTACATCTAGGGGAAGAGGTAATAATGGAGGAGGATCTCTTAGGTGGAGACAACTGCAAGATCCTACAATCTTACGCATACATTTTGGAACTGAAGGTCAAAATGCTTCAGCAGTATGTGAAGGATATGGCAGAGATCCGAGTCCCTCTCCTAGAGAAATTTTGAAATAAGAGAATTTTGTGAAGCATATGCTCGGAGCTTTTGGGTTAGGCTTAACTAGCACTAGGATAATGGAGGAAGAGAAAGTTTTGAATCAGTGGGATGCATATGAGGTCCAACATTTGGGACCTCCGGCTCAGTTTGATGTCGCTCTCACGCACAGATATACGTACCTGATTACCCAATGTCAAGAGGTGGCAGAGACAGTAGTGGAGTTAGAGAAAGGAAAGAAGCATGCAAAGAAGGTTTTGAGGAAATACAAATTTAGAATTAAACATGTAGTTGATCCTCCTATTCAAGTTGTTGCATGCATTATTGATAATTATAATCTTTTATTAAAAAGTGAAAGATGAACACATAGCTACTAAAGATAGGAGGCCTTTTGCATGACTCCCAATTTTATATTTTCAGTTGCAGCTCCAACTCACGTTTCAGTTTTGAGCAAAATTATGCACGACTACAAAATCTTGGCTCACCCAGCATGGTCTTCGTAGAGCTCATGCAACCTCCATTTCGTAGTAGTTAATTGGAGTATTAAGGCATAAACTTCCAAGTTAACTGCGACTCCTAGTTTGAGTTCTTAATTTAGGTTAGATTTATTTATTAGATAATAGGGCAGAAATTTTCTATAAATTGAGAATTTGGATTCATTTGTAAGGGTCCCCAAATTGATGATTTGTGGCCCACTTAGAGATTTTTAGAGTATTTTGTACATTATTAAGAATTAGAGTTATTTTTGTTACACATTCATTGAGATTAATACAAGAAGCAGCTTGTAGATTGCCTGATCTACATCTATATTCTATGAAAATGTTTTGTGTAATCTGGTAATGTCTGTTATTTGGAATTAGCAATATGGTCTGATCTTCTATTTATTGCTTTATGAATCATATTGCGCATGTGAGTGGTATATGAGAATTATTGTGGTAGGAGATATTGTTGATGATTTTATTTCCATAAGTCTATGAAATTGATGATTTTGCAGGTTTACTGGAGGTCCATTGTTGAATGCTAATTTGAATAATATTTGATAATTTCTTGGATTGCAAGGAGCTAATTGAGTAGTTTGTTAAGTTGTTATTGAAATAGTTTTATTGTTGTTTTCTTGTTCCCTTACTCTTCGCAATTTTTTATTTCCAGAGAATCTTAAATCATAAAAATACAAAAAGAAGAAGTTGAGCCATTAACGATCAGCGTGACTTAGTTTCAACCAACAGGCCCCTTAACAAGTACAACCACATAAATAACTGAGCTGCCCATCACCGTCGTGACCCGACTATAGAGACCTTGGAGTAGTGAGTTTTCCTAAACTCATTGCTTTTTAAGAGAGGTGGTGAGTGTTCACATTGGCTACTTGACTGTTGGCGGGTGTGTCAAAAACAATCGTCAATACTATTGATGGAATGTTTTAACACTATTCATTTTGACTATAAATTATGAATAGTGTAGGGTCACATTTTTATTTTATTCATTTTTCCACATTATAAAAACATTACTTTATATTTAAAGGGTGGTGGGCCAACATTATGAATGCAAAAAAAATTCATTGATATTAAGTCAATTTTAGTTTCTATGGATATTCATAATTATTGAAAAGATGAAATAGAGGAAATATGAGATATTCGTATTAAAATATTAATAATAAATTAAATAAAATTTACATCAATTAGTTTCAAAGACATAAGAATGAGGAATCATGAAAATTCAAAAAAAAAATTTAAAAAACAACAATAAGAAAAGTAATATTTAATAAAGGATAATGAATAATTAAATTGTATATTGATTTGTTTCATAGGTTATTCAAGAAATGTTATATTTGAGCAAATTCTAACACTTCTCATCAATTTAAAGTTAAGCACATTCACACTCAAATGTAATGATTAAATACATCATACTTCAAGCTTCGATTCTCATTTAGAGTTTCCTCCTCATTTGGCAAAGCTTCTCTTTGATTATCTACAACATAGTTGTAGCATTTGTTAATTAGGTTATTTCATCTTAACTTTGAACATAATTAAAAACAAAAAAATTGAAAGGGGTTCGATAATTTGATCTCTAAGTTGTCAAATGATTTTATAAATTTTCATTTTGTTAGTAATATTTGCAAATTACTTATTCTAACATTGATTTAGACCAGCTAATGCATTAAAATATCATTGGTAGGAATCAAACAAAATGCCTTGCTTTGTTTATATATATTTCTATATATTCATCATTTATTATTTTTATTATTGCACTTATATTCATAAGCTCATCTTTTATCTAGAGATTTACTTCATGTTCTTAGTTAGTCCCACAATACTCAAGATCATTTTTAAAATTTAAAATTCAAATGTTATCAACTCTCATATTTCATTAGCCATTACGAGTCCTCTTGGTACACATTTATATGATTATTATTGTCTCTTGATATTTAAAGGAATTCAATGAAAAAATTTATGATAATTATCAAGAAGAAATCAATAGCATAAATTTGAACTTCTCTAGATACATTCATCCTTGGAGTACTAAACATAACCATAATCTACATCAAAATCATCTAAGACGCCTCAATTATTGAGAATGTTGTATTTGATATCCATCCACAACTATAAAGTTGGTCTAATCAAGGGAGTTGACCTAGGAGAACACTAATTTGATGATCTCCCTAATGTATTTTTCAATACTTTACTCTAGCAAACATTAATCAACTAGGTCATTTTGCAAGTTATAGGATAGTTCTATGCATCAATTCATTTCCACAAAGTATAGGATCAGCTACACATAGTGTGGCTTGTCCCGTATGGAATGTAATGCCCTGCTAGGAAACCCCGAAGGGATAAAGCTAAAACATAAGAATATAGTGCAAATATTTTTAAAAAAAAGTTAAAATAGAATAATGATACATTGAATTATCATTAAGCTCAGATTACATAACGAAAGACTTAACTAACACCTAAAGAGTTTCTCAACGTGATTACTTGATTCAACACTTAAATCAACTCATGCTAATTAATCCAATTAAGTTGATTAACTTAATGACATGATAATACTTTAAACAAGGATAAATTTATTCGGTAAGTTAAAATTGTAGATAACATGATAAGTTCATCCATTACAAATTTCACCATACATTTCGATCAATCTTACATTTAAAACATATGACATGCATCTAATTTCCTTACGTACTTAAATTGCATTATAAACTAATGAATACTTTTCTATTATACTAACCTACATTCTTCATGATCCATATTATTGCATTTTATAATATAACTACATACGTGCATTTAAGATTAACATCATCTAAACCACATTATACATTTTAACCATATTGCCATCCATACATGCTAAATGAAAAGGAAATAGAAAAACACAAACACCACATAACACCGAAATGATATCAGAGTTCACCCCTAGTGGGCTACATCTTCGGGTCTGCTCAACTGCAAGACCCCTCTGATAAAAATATAGGGTGAAGAATACATAAGGTTCACATCTTTTACTTCCTGCCATCAAGGCGTACATAAACCAATAATACATACGAACACATCGGTCCAATAGATACATGAATGATCCCAGAAAAGGAAAATGATCCAACTGAACATGATAAGAACCAAATATAAAAGAACAGCTGGAGCACCAACGAAACTAAATCCTCGCAACCCATCATAAGCAACCCATGGTCTAACATGAATATCAGGTTCTTGCAAGGGCATAAACAACTAGATATGAGTCCACAACAATGCTCCTATCAAAGACAACACAAACTACACACTAGCGAACATAAGGGACAAGTGTCATCACATAAATTGGTATGGTTACCATGGTAGGCCTCCATAGGTTTCGGCCCCATCTACTGGGTTACCTTGGCAACCTTTCCCGAACCTCTAGCCCATCCAAGTCCCATGTGGATCCAACACATCATTTCATGAAGACAAGGTTGTTGGTTTGCCATTTCAGGCCTTCTCACTGCATGTCGAGTTTGTACTAGCCTTCATCCCATGCGTGAGGCACAATTATCTTACTTAGTGTTTTCATTAACTAAACTCTCTAATGTGCTATTATATAATCACTTATTTAGACACACTTTCGATGGGTTACCCTACAACCACTTTGGGCATGACCCCCATTTGAAAGCCACTTTCCCACATGACACTAGACCATAATCAAACGAACTCCTAAACCAAGGAATACACTAAGACAAGCATACAAAGTTCAATATGGTAGGAATACCCACTTGGTCAAACAAGTCTTCATACGAGGTGCAGTGACTTACGATACTCTAACTAGGGACATGACCAGCTATGGTCAACCGCATACCAACATTTCAATACTCGCATAAAAGACAGACCAGATACCAAACCATCACATGAAAACAATCCAAACTCGAGATCAAGGACATAAGCAGATTCCAAAATAAACATACGACAATATCCAACAATCACAATCAAGGACTTTCCATTTCTTAATCAAATGCGAATACAAAATATTAAACATTATTAGGCATAAATCGGAAATGACAATCTTCCTCCATATCGTTTAAACACTATAATCGAGTCATTTTTCTAATAGATCTAATTAGATTGCAATTTGTCTACCTTGTCTAGGTACATGTTGCTCATGGTTTACTAACTCACTAAAATTCATTTTGCATCATAAAATAATATAAATATTTCATCATGAGTTTTCAACCAAAATCACATTAATATAATTGTAATTATATGCACAAACATATAGAAATATAATTAAATATATATTAATTAACCAAAATTTGATATTTAATTTCCAAAATAAAATCATTATTCCATACTTGAACGAAACAATTTATCTAAACTTTTTTTTTTCCAAAATCAAGATATACTGTTCAAAATATGGGATTATACCCTTTTAAAGAAACTAGAATAGATAATCATTTCCCAAATTAACAAAATATTTCCTTGCATATATTTAAAATATACAAACTAAAATATCAACTAGTATATATATATATATATATATTAGAAATTGAATATCAATTAATGTATATTTGTTAATAAATATTAATTAATAATAAACTAATAACCAAATATTATTTAATAAACATGAATTAAATAATATTTAAAAACTTTACTTTAAAATATAAACATTAGTATATATTTTTTATTTATTTTTGGTTAAAAAACAAAATAGCAATTATTAATGGGTAGACCCATGTGGACACCCACGTGCCTACCCTCCCGCACCCCCCTCCCCTTTCTCCCCAAGGGAAGCATGGTAGTAGACACTACCATTGGTAATGCTGCTACCAAATGGTAGTAGATCGCTGTCATTGGTAGCGCTGCTACCATAGGGTAGCAGACCGCTACCTTGGGTAGCGCTACTACCAAATGGTAGCAGTCGGTACCTTTGGTAGCCCTGCTGCCATCCAACGTGGTGGGGTTTTCCTGCCACGTGGGGGGGAGGGGGGTAGTTTAATATTTTATTTTTTTAATTAATTTCTTTAATAGAAAAAAACCCCAATTAATACACAGTCATATACTGAGCCCAAAAATAATTTCCAAAATACCCATGGTATTCAAAATATTTACATTTTCAGAATAACTAGACCCAGAAAAGGTAGATTTTACCAACCAAACACCATATTTGGCAAAATAAGATTGATTTACACAAATTTATCCAATCAATTCAACCAATCTTGCCCAAAACAACTAATTTCCCCATTTGAAACTTGATTCTGAAGACATTCATTGAAGTTTTAACAAAATTATATCATGAACAAACAACCCCAATATTTGGTTTTAAAAAACCAATTTGAGCGACCAAAATCTAATCTGGAGGTTGGGAAAGAAGGCAAGGAGGGTTTGAATTTGAGATTAAACTACAACTCTTCATCAATACAATCTTTATTTAGCAAAGAAACCAAAGAGATAAACAAGAATCCTACCTTATTTAGCAATCCTAGAAAGATCTGATGAAGAGCCCAACCTGCAAGCTCAAGAAAATCATTTTTCCCCAAATGCCCAAAATTTTCATTCCCAAAAATAACTCTCTCCCAAAAATATTTTCCAAACTTAGGTTAAATGGAAATGTTTTGACAAAAAATTCATATTTTTGGATTTAAAATACTTTTTCTCAAATAAAATGAAAAATCATTTTTCCCAACAATTCAAATATGCAAAGACTTGCTTTTCTTAACTTAATTAAAACTAACATTTTTATTTCAAAATGCCAAAGAGGGTAAATTATTTCTATTTTCGAATACAATTTAACCTTTCCTTTCAAAATGCACAAACTTAATTAATTCATCATTTAAAATAACCATTTAATCGAACTTGCTACAAACAAGAATTGAGCAATTCTAATTAATGATTAATCACACAAAAAGGGGTCCTATTTAATTTAGTCCCTTAATTTACTAATGCGTAAGAGAACACATTTAATCAAATTAAATACTTAGGATTAAATACTCAATCTTTACCACACGCAAAACATGCAACCCAAGAAAGCCAACCAGATACACAACCTGCATACCCAACCAAAGGGGAAACTGACGAACGATTGATGACGCCCACTTGAGAACAACTAGGATAAAATGAGGGTCTTACAACCACCTAACCCAATCTCTAAAGGCCAAAGAGGTACACTCAAACCTGTGAATCTAGGTGGAGATGAACCTCGTACCTATGTGATACTGTACCTGCAATATATATATATATATATATATATATATATATATATATATATATATATATATATATATATATATATATATATATATATATATATATATATATATATATATATATATATATATATATATATATAATGAAAGTCTTAGCCCGATATTAATAACATGAATCGGGAGAACAAATAAAGTTACATAAGAATCGATGCGAAAACTACATTTACAGGTATGCACAATAATCATAATATCTGACTATAACATTTCATCATGGTAAATCAACCAAGGTCAAACCAGAATTTAAAATCTGATTAGGGCAGGGGTACTACATCCTCCCCCTAGGTTTTGACTTACTCCTAGAAGTCGCAAGGGTAGAAGGAATAACATGCAACACGCATTAGCCCTGAAACTCATTTAACAAATATCAATTTGCACATATGAATCTTTTCACAATAATTGAAATAGTATTGCTAAATCCTCTACGAATGCCATTATCCATCGGTAAGATACATCTAAATCCATACATTTCTTATAATATTTTAGGAACTATCTATAATCATAGCAGAGAAACAAGAATTTTCTTCCTTTAATCACACCAAACTAAAGCATAATAAGAGGTAACCTACAATTACCATACTCATCTACCAAATACAACAAGAAAATATGCCCATGATCAATTTCTTTTACCAATCCATCCTCTTCATAAAATTTTATCACATAGAACTAGCTTCAAATTTCAAATTCTACAACCAAGTTAACTTTCATGAAATAAGAGTAACCTATATAACACAATTGTTTACACTTGCCAGGCATATAAAAACCTTTCCAATGACTATGTCCCATAACATAGTGACAAGATAACACATTTTACTCCATGATTACACATAATAACCATCCACATAACTGGAATGTACAACTCAAAAGGCCACATGTGAGCATGTCTAATGCTCAGTCATAGATAACATGCACGATCATAATCTCTATGCCCGATCTCAGAATAATTAACATGATCACAAATATCCAATATCTCACTCAAGGGCTTGATGGTGCTAGGGCACACCATACCGGTGCTACCTTCCATACAAGACCCTAGTGAACATCCCTTGTTGCGTAAGGTGGTTAGCCTCCAAGAGATAGTCACCACACATAGGTAGGTAGTGGATCCTAGCTGTATCACAGCCTCACATACCCCCATCCTCAAGGTTCCCTACGTCTACTTCCTTGTATACACTCAACCAAGACCGTCTCATACGTCCTTGGAGAGGAATTCACATTTCAACACAAGACCAACATACAAAAACAATAAGGATAAACCAATTTAGCCACCAAATACAAACAAATAAAGATAATAACTCATCAATTCCAATAGTAAGGCAAGAAAATTCTAGAATTTGCAACACCATATCAAGTAAGTAAAAGATCGCAGGATCGTGGCTAAACCTTCAAAGTCAAAATAGAATAAATTGTTGGTCCACAAAGAAATAAATAAGAATATCATAATTGCACATAATATCACTATGTGACTAGCATCTAGCTACCAACAAGGAAGGACAGAACAATCGTCTAGCTATTATAGTAGCTCATCATGTGGTGTGGCCTAGTCACACATCCACACGGCATGGCAGTGTGCACCTCGACATCACCCTGCATCACGTCATCACGTAGCATGGAAATACTCCAAGTGGAGAAGGCACACAATGGACGTATCCCGCATGGTAGTGTACCTCACAGAAAAGGAACACGCGGGTCACATCCCGCATAGCGATGTACCTCTCAGGATACTCGTCGTAAACCAGCGGTACACATGGCTAAGATCTACCCACATGTCTACCAACACCTGCTAACTGGCAGCTCATGTGGAAATAACATACCTTTCATGAAGACAAGGATAAAAGATCCTCCAAGATACACCATCAACATGCTCAAGAACTGCCATCAATATGCTCAAATAAAAGAGAGGAATAGGTTGGCACACATAAACCTTATAAATTGGTTCATCAAAAAGGGAAAGTATTGAGTACACCTTTAATACAGTTTCATTATATAACTATATTTTTCCTCGAAATAGAGAAGCTAAAGTCGCTTCACGCCATCATTACTCATACGTTGATCCATACTATTCAAGGAACAATGACTTCTAATACTACCCCTTAACATATTGAATTACGAACAACCTGAGGTTTGGTACTCAAGTAGGGTAACAAATAAGCAACATCACATAAACAATATGGTTTTCCATACTCATAAGTAAGCATATCCTCCATGGTTGATTACTTCACCATCCCATGGGCACATATAGCAAGCACTAGTTCTTACAATACACAACGAAAGCACCAGTAGTGGTTTATTCACATTTACGAGGAGTACTTTTCAGTAACACTATCATCTACTAAAGGAAGGTCTTCATTATGCTTCCCACATGAATAACTGAATAAAATTTATTTCAAGATATAAGTACAATTCAAAATTACATAAGGAAGTAACGTCATTCCTATAGCTTTCACTAATTCCACTAAGCATTCATATTCACATTACTAACCATGCAAATTTCCTTTCTAAAGCTTAAGACTTCCATCTTTCAAAATGAAGCCAAAATGCAAAAATACAATTTCATATGCTTTATAAACATTCTATTTAAATCAATGCATTCTCTAGTAGCATTTCTAAAAATCTTATAATCTAGATAAAGAGAATGGGAAAGAGAGTTTGATAGTCAAACTATTTCATACGTATGCACAACATTAACAAGATCACACAATCATGCTAAAATTTCTCACTATAAGCCTATCATCTTAATAGTACGGTTTTCATATCACTACCGTTTTAGGAGAATGCCAATTGAGCCTAACATGACATCTCCAAATATTATGGTTGCAACAAAATGTCCTAATTTTCCAAAAAGAGAAATCAAGACAGACAATCTTTTCGTTCATGCAAAACCTCTTGCGAACACTCACTACTCTTAATTAATACAAAACATATCATAATCTGCAACCTATCATCGAAAAATCAAATTACGATAAGAAGGTAAATGGGGAACTATCAACTAAATAATACATATCAATGCATGCACATCAAACAAGCTTTTCATTTGCACTTTGTATTCATACTAAGTCAATTATATATATCCAAAAGCAAGTTCAATGTAGCATTGTTCCAATAGGTCCTCAATTGAATCGGTATTATGAAACACATAAGGAAATCTTTCATGGAACACATCAACACACTCTTAACCACTATAACATGTTCCCTTTCATACATCTTGTTACAAAACAAGGCAGTCTCACATAACAACTATTCATACAAAATCACACATCACCTAAGATAGAAATTCCATTATGTTACTCTTACAACACACATGGAGAATTCTTTATGAAAACATACAATTTTATCCCAATAACCATCATGATCTTTTAAACCCATAACCCTCTTATTATCTAAATGCACAGAAGAATCATTAGGCTCACACAAGGGTTCAAGAAGTCACAACCTTTCTCTCGCAATTAGAAAACTTACATAAGAGATAAATACACTTATAACAAGCATTTTAATTTATAGAGAGAAAGAGGATGAAGGGTGATACTCATTCAATCCTCTACATAATAAGCATTAAACATCTACCATACAAGTCCTTCAAGTTAACAACACTAAGCTAGATCATAAGCTTAATACAAGCACATTTCATACTTCCAGATTCAAGACAAGCATTGACCAACCCAATGGATTAGTCAAAAGAGTCCAACCATCAAAAAGGGAGGTACAAACCACACTATCTTTGAATAAGAGTAATCATAGACCAAGATATCTAATAAGCAAACAAAGCACATATATTCACTCAAAAGCACCAACATCAAGAAGGTGAAAGCAAGATGCGAACACACATGTTACACACAATTAAGGTTTGCTCGAAAGAATACGCATTAGAACAGAGCACGAGTCCTTAAGATCTTCAAGATCCTATGCCTCAATCACACGCATACAAAAGGAGGACAAGCATACAACATAAGGTCAATACACCTCACACCAACTAAGGGCAAAAGAGACACTAGAGATCCCAGTGTTTGCAACATGGGCTCTGATACCAAATGTAATGCCCCACCAGGAAACCCCGAAGGGATAAAGCTAAAACAAAAGAATAGAGTGCAATTTTTTTTTTTAAAGTTAACACAAAATAATGATACATTGAATTATCATTAAGCTCAGATTACACAACGAAAGACTTAACTAACACCTAAAAATTTTACCAACATAATTACTTGATTCAACACTTAACTCAACTCACGCTAATTAATCCAATTAAGTTGATTAACTTAATGACATGATAATACTTTAAACAAGGATAAATTCATTCGATAAGTTAAAATTATAGATAACATGATAAATTCATCCATTACAAATTTAACCATACATTTCGACCAATCTCATATTTTAAACATATGACATGCATTTAATTTCCTTACATACTTAAATTGCATTATAAACTAATGAATACTTTTCCATTATACTAACCTACATTCTTCATGATCCTATTACTGCATTTAATAATATAACTACATACATGCATTTAAGATTAACATCATCTAAACAACATTATACATTTTAACCATAATGTCATCCATACCTGCTAAATGAAAAGGAAACAGAAGAACTCAAACACCACATAACACCGAAATGATATCGGAGTTCACCCCTAGTGGGATACATCTTCGGGTCTGCTCAACTGCAAGACCCCTCTGATAAAAAAATAGGGTGAAGAATACATAAGGTTCACGTCTTTTACATCCTTCCATCAAGGCGTACATAAACCAATAATACATATGACCACATTGGTCCAATAGATACATGAATAATCCCAGAAAAGGAAAAGGATCCAACTGAACATGATAAGAACCAAATATAAAAGAACAAATGGAGCACCCGCGAAACTAAATCCTCGCAACCCATGGTCTAACATGAATATCAGGTTCTTGCAAGGGCATAAACAACTAGATATGACTCCACAATAGTGCTCCTATCAAAGACAACACAAATTGCACACTAGCGAACATAAGGGACAAGTGTCATCACATAACTTGGTATGGTTACCATGGCACGCCTCCATAGGTTCCGACCCCATCTACTGGGTTACCCTGGCAACCTTTCTCGAACCTCCGACCCATCCAAGTCCCATGAGGACCCAACACATCCTTTCGTGAAGACAATGTTGTTTGTTTGCCATTTTAGGCCTTCTCATTGCATGTTGAGTCTGTACTAGCCCTCATCCCATGCGTGAGGCACACTTATTTTACTTAGTGTTTTCATTAACTAAACTCTCTAATATGCTATTAGGTTATCACTTATTTAGACACACTTTCGATGGGTTACCCTACAACCACTTTGGGCGCGACCCCCACTTGAAAGCCACTTTCCCACATGACACTAGACCATAATCAAACGAACTCCTAAACCAAGGAATACACCAAGACAAGCATACAAAGTTCAATATAGTAGGAATACACAATTGGTCAAACAAGTCTTCATACGAGGTGCAATGATTGATGATACTCTGACTAGGGACATGACCAACTATGGTCAACCACATACAAACATTTCAACACTCGCATAAAGGACATGACCGGATACAAAACCATCACATGAAAATAGTCCAAAACTCGAGATCAAGGACATAAGCAGATTACAAAATAAACATATGACAATATCCAACAATCGCAATCAAGGACTTGCCATTTCTTAATCAAATACGAATACAGAAAAATTAAACATGCATAGGCATAAATCGGAAATGACAATCTTCCTCCATATCGTTTAAACACTACAATCGATCCAGTTTTCTAATAGATCTAATTAGATTGCAATTTGTCTACCTTGTCTAGGTACATGTCGCTCATGGTTTACTAACTCACTAAAATTCATTTTGCATCATAAAATAATATAAATACTTCATCATGAGTTTTCAACCAAAATCACATTAATATAATTATAATTAAATATGCTCAAACATATAAAGATATAATTAAATATATATTAATTAACCAAAATTTGATATTTAATTTCCAAAATAAAATCATTATTCCATACTTGAATGAAACAATTTATCTAAACTTTTTTTTTTCCAAAACCAAGATACAATGTTCAGAATATGGGAATATACCTTTTTAAAGCAACTAGAATAGATAGTCATTTCCCAAATTAATAAAATATTTCCTTGCGTATATTTAAAATATACAAACTAAAATATCAATTAGTATATATATATATATATATATATATATATATATATATATATATATATATATATATATATATATATATATATATATATATATATATATATACATATATATATATATACATATACATATATATATATATATATATATATATATATATATATATATAAATTAGAAATTGAATATCAATTAATGTATATTTATTAATAAACATTAATTAATAATAAACTAATAACCAAATATTATTTAATAAACTTGAATTAAATAATATTTAAAAACTTTATTTTAGAATATAAACATTATTATATTATTATTATTATTTTGGTTAAAAAAAATAGAAATTATTATGGGGTAGACCAACGTGCCCCCCCCCCCCTTTTCTCCCCAAGGGCAACATGGTAGCAGACACTACCATTGGTAGCATTGCTACCTGTAGACACCTAAAATTGTCCAGTCTAATTAAATAAATATTTTATTTATTTAATTATCTAAGCTTAATTCTTCTATTAATTAAATAAATCTTTATTTATTTAATTAATTCATTTATCCTCTTCTAGCCTTATTTCTCATTTAAATAAATACATTTATTTATTTAAATTATCCCTTTCCTAAATTAAATAAATATTTTATTTATTTAATTATCCTACTTCTTCTATTAATTAAATAAATATTTATTTATTTAATCAATTCATTAGCTTTTTCTACACATGACACATGTCATTCATCTCTTAATTCATACACTACCTACCTCTTTCATTATTTTGGTATTTCTTTTACCTACCCTCTAATCATAGCCGACCTCCTTTTACACCTCTCAATCTTATCCCTCCATTTCATATTGTGTCTTCTATTTAAGAAGATGCCTCCTTCATTATCAAACCCTAATCATTCTATGCATTCTAATCAATCATCCTAATCACTGATCTTAAGGACTTGACTATACTACGATCCTACTTGCAACCACATTCCGTTCTTTGTTGAGCTCTTGTGCATATAAAAATCTGAGAGCAAATATATCAAGCAAGATCAATGGAGATAGGAAGAATGGAGATCAAAACCCTATTGGGCATGTGATGGTATAATCTTTGTGATTTCATTTGATTTGCATTGTCTTAGGTAATCTTCATATGTTATGGTGGATCTTTGTTGATTGTTAGGCTAGGGTTTTGTGGTTGAATTCATTTAGCCTTTCAATATTGTTATTATTGTTATCCATTTTCACCATACACACTACCAAATGGTATCAGCCGATACCTTTGGTAGCCCCACTGTCATCCCACGTGGTGGGGTTTTCCTGCCATGTGGGGGGTGTAGTTTAATATTTTTTATTTTTTTTAATTAATTTCTTTAAAACAACAAACCCCCAATTAATCCACAGTCATAGACTGAGCCTAAAAACAATTTCCAGAATACCCATGGTATTCAAAATATTTACATTTTCAGAATAACCAGACCCAGAAAAGGTAAATTTTATCAACCAAACACCATATTTGGCAAAATAAGATTGATTTACACACATTTATCCAATCAATTCAACCAATCTTGCCCAAAACAACTAATATCCCAATTTGAAACTTGATTCTGAAGACAGTCATTGAAGTTTTAATAAAATTATATCATGTACAACCAACCCCAATATTTGGTTTTAAAAAAACAATTTGAGCAACCAAAATCTAATCTGGAGGTTGCGAAAGAAGGCAAGAAGGGTTTGAATTTGAGATTAAACTACAACTCTTCATCAATACAATCTTTATTTAGCAAAGAAACCAAAGAGATAAACAAGAATCCTACCTTATTCAACAATCCTGGAAAGATCTGATGAAGAGCCCAACCTGCAAGCTCAAGAAAATCCTTCTTCCCCATATGCCCAAAATTTTCATTCCCAAAAATATTTTCCAAACCTAGGTTAAATGGAAATGTTTTGACCAAAAATTCATATTTTTTGATTTAAAATATTTTTTCACAAATAAAATGAAAAATCATTTTTCTCAACAATTCAAATATGCAAAGACTTGCTTTTCTTCTAAAAATTGATTTTCTTAATTTAATTAAAACTAACATTTTTATTTCAAAATGCCAAAGAGGGTAAATTTTTCTATTTTCGAATACAATTTAACCTTTCCTTTCAAAATGCACAAACTTAATTAATTCATCATTTAAAATAACCATTTAATCGAACTTGCTACAAACAGGAATTGATCAATTCTAATTAATGATTAATCACACAAAAACGGGTCCTATTTAATTTAATCCCTTAATTTACTAATACGTAAGAGAACACATTTAATCAAATTAAATACTTAGGATTAAATACTCAATCTTTACCACACGCAAAACACGCAACCTAAGAAAGCCAACCAGATACACGATCTGCATACCCAACCAAAGGGGAAACTGATGGACGACTGACGACGCTCACTTGAGCATGAATAGGGTAAAATGAGGGTCTTACGACCACCTAATCCAATCTATAAGGACCAAAGAGGTACACTCAAACCTGCAAATCCAGGTGGAGATGAACCCTGTACCTATGCGGTACTGTACCTGCAATCTCCCGCAGCCATGAGTCACACAAGCATATATATAATGAAAGTGTTAGCCCGAGATTAATAACACGAATCAGGAGAACAAATAAACTTACATAAGATTCGATGCAAAAACCATATTTATAGGTACACACAATAATCATAATATATGACTATAACATTTCATCAAGGTAAATCAACCAAGGTCAAACCGGAATTTAAAATCTAATTAGGGCAAGTGTACTACAAGGAATCATACAATTATTTATAATCCAAGATAGCAAGTACGCTAAAAGCATTTAGTTTTTTCACTAAGAAAACTAGGTTCGATATAGCACCAAATATCATTAATTTATTGTAGTTTCCAAATCTAAGTTCCCTTATCCTCTCACATTCAATTTTCATATTTATTACACATGCCCTGAATAGCCAATGTAATCTAGGTTATTTGTACATTTACTCTATTAGCCTATATTTATGTCAAAAAATTTATACATGTATATTTTATGTGAACTTGATCTTTTCTACACCCCTACAATTTGACCCTGAGGTTATTTCTTGACCTCTTTTAAGCTTTTTAGGTTTTGTACAATTCTAATTTTAGCATTCACTTGTTTGTTCTCTAGGCTCGGGATTCACATTGTCTCACATGATCATTATAATTTGATTATGGTTTGGGTATACATAATAATATACATCTTTAATTTCAACCTCCCATTGTTAGATAATCTACCCTTATAGCTCCTCCTAGGTTATTTTCCTTGGCTAATATACATACATATACTTTAAACACTTGACTTGTTCATATCTCTTACAATACATAAACCATCCATCCACTCATGAATTTTATGTTATAATTGTGATGACATTTTATGTAGAGGTTTTATGTTACCATGGATTATTTTTTCCCTCTTTTATCTAGTTATTTAGTGTTCAATCTCTTCTCTTAGATATTATTATATCATTTACTCATGAGCTTCATGATGATCCTATGGCTTGTGAGTGTGATGAGAAACTACCTAGCAAGGATTTATTATGTGACATGTAGTATAATAGCTATGGATTACACCACATCTCCTTTGCACATACATAAGATTCATATACCTTGGTTATATATATATATCTCTCTTTATCCCTATGTCCATAGATCCATTTCCTTTGAATAAATCACCTTCTTTTATACATTATGATTAATATAATAATGATCATTTAGAAAAAAAATTCACATAGACATACCTACATGACAATATCGTATGATTTTATTTTTCAATTAATTAATTTCTTATGTAGGTCTTGTTGATATGATTGTCAAAACAAAGTAAACTATTACAAATGTTATCCTTGAAAGGGAATACAATCTATTTTTTCCTAATGCAACATTGGATTAACCATTATGATATTATGTAAAGATGTATAGTAACAATTAGATGTCAACACACCATGATAATTTAATATGCGATCTGTATGGTCACCTACACAACTAATGTCTAGAGATTTCTAATCATGCATTTCTATTCAAAGGGAAAGGTTGTCCTATATTAACAAACCATCAATTATAGCAAATGTATTGTTTGTAAATTGTACACATTTAATTAGGGTGTCCAATTCCATACTCTCCTAGCACTCATTTTAGTATTTCTCACTCCTCTATGCATTATAGGACTTTTATTGATTTAAATCAAATTTAATATTATGAATCTTATTTCAATTTAATACATCAACACTTTAAATATTTGGGCCCTTATTTTAAGGTGTTTCATTTATCCTTTATTATTCTAATTCATTATGATTCCTACCCCATTTCAAATCTCAAGACACATTTCCCTCATCTAAACATTATATATATTTATAAAAATACATTTCAGGCATTAAGATCCTATTATCTCGCATCCCTAAAAATTTGTATCTAATTTGTTGGGACATGATCGCTCCAACTAAAATCGTCCTAGGACAAGATCGCCCCAAGTGACCATGTTTGATGGTTTTTGGCTAAAATTTCAAGAGTATAATATGGTTATCTTGCCCTTTCTAAAACTATTCCCAATGTGAAAATATGATAATTCTAAGTTGGCCTAAAGGTGATTTTACTTTGAGATTCCTATATGAGGCATTATTCCTAATTCATTTCACCATCTTCTATTAACACATTATTATTGACATTCCAACTCAAGAGAAATATTTCAAGAGTAGATCTAAGTCAAAGGAGAAACAAGCTACATCAAGGCATCTTCAATTATGATTTCATGGTGGATTTTATGTGATTTATCATGTTATTTCATTAACACGTGGAGGAATTATCCTAACAACATTACATCACCAATTGAAGGTGTAATCAATTTAGTCAATCATTTTAATCAAGCAATTCCATTCAACTATTTCCATTTCAATTTCAACTCAATTATAGGGTTCATTCCAAACTTAGGGTTTGACCTAGACAAATCCTTATTCCCAACATCTTTCTCTCTTTTGCAACTACACATTACAAGTTTGAGAGTTAAATATGGAATTAGGTAGAGTAGATAGAGACAATTAGATTTAGCTTTTGCGAGCACAAAAAGCAGAGGATTGGGTCGCTCCACACACCCCCGTTTGACAAATTTTTGGCAACAATTTTGGGGTAGAATCTAAGTAGCATTTTGGTTCCTGAATAGTTAAATTTATCTACATCTAACATTCTAGGGATAGGTTCGCTCGGAGCTCCATTGTCTTCACAAGTTATATTCATCTTCCTCATCTCAATATGTGCTTACAACTTCATATCAAATCTCCAACTACACGTTTATGTTAATTTACATCAATTGTCCCTCTTTAGTCCTAGATCTAGCATTCAAATTTTATCTTTACCATATCTAGTTCAGCCCCCAAAACAAAGAGGACCAGAATCTAATCAACATTCAACCCTTTTCATACAATTGAGGTTGAATCTGCTGATGTCACTCCTCTCCAATGTAATGTTTGAGAAATAGGTTTAGTTTGCATGTCTAAGCTTATGAACCCTATTTTTCCCTATTATAGTAGGATATATTAAATTATCAACCAAGGACATACACTTGAAATGAGCCTGTATTGTATCCACACTAGGAGGTTTATGGGGTTCCTAATATACTCTCATGAATTAAAGAAACCGTTGAATATAAAGACAAGCATACTAAACTCACAAATAACTAAAAGGATAAATAGTACTATTAATATTCATCATATAAATCATAACTATAGGTAAAATTACTATACGAAATGTTGATCAATAGTTGCTACGAGAACTATTATTTTTAACCAATAATTAAATGCAAAAATATTAGCAAATTAAAATATAGAGTAATATTGTACCTTAAGTGCGCCCTTACTTGGGTTACATGCACTTGTCTATGTACAGTTATAGATCAACAATCAATAATTCATGTAGACCATTTCACACAGACAAATATGGAAATTTCTAAGTTTGATTGCTTATTTGAAACAACAAAATTACAAAATGCTTGATCCTTTGATCCATTGTTCTCTTCAATATATATAAACTTATCGAGTCCTAACTAACTTGGATTCATTACTATATATAGCACGCATTCCTATTAAGAAAGTCCACAAAGTTATTATTTCAGAATAAAATGACTTAAAGTTTGAGAAATAAAGTCTTATCATAACTTTGCTAATACTAAAGCAAAGATCCAATCATAAAGGCATGTGTGTGCAGGTAATAGAATATTGCAACAAATTGTTTTTGACATTAATTGCAATATAAGAGTCCTTGGCTTAGTAGTCATTTGTTAGCAATGGAAATTTGATGTAGCTACCCAATATTCCTCAATTGTAGTTAGTTGAGCACTAGTTTCTTGATTTGTGTTATTGTAGATCCCTCGGTTGTGGGGACTCTTGTTCCACCTATCAATGACCTCATCAACTTCTCCCTTGCTATAAAATAAGTTAGTCTTTCTAAAAAAAAATCTATTCATTAATATTAATCATACTATTCCATCACATTTTAGTCACCAACCATGCACATACATAAATATTTGATTTCAAACATTAACAACTATTTTTAGTGCATCATATTAACACAAAATAAAGAAAGTGTCAATTTAAAATGTATGAAATTTCAACAGTTCTTGAGAAATAAAAAGGTAAAAAAGCACTTAAAACATAATTATAGATCCCATCACCCCCCCTGGCTTAATTTCCTACTTTCCTGTTGTCCTCATTTTTGTTTTCAAAAATGATGGACCATAACAAAAATGATGGACCATAACATAAAAGTTTTGTCAAAAAATGAAAATTTTACTCTATGACACGCTTCCTGAGGCAGAATTTTGCTTCTCCCTTGGATTGGCTTAATCCTTAGTCCACCCTCGAACCACATTTCAAATTTTATTGCATTCTAGGTCCGTTTGCTATGTATTTCCTTCAATTTCAAGGTTTTTCTCCCTGATTGCAAGTGGGAAATTTTCCTTAAGTTGCAAGTTTTATTTTTCCTTTGTTTTAGTGTTGTAGGGAAATTTTTAGTTAATTACAAGTGCACTTTATGAAAATAGAACTTGTAACTTACTTTTTATTTCCCCCTTGTTGCTTTTTGACTTTTAAGTCATTGTAGGAACTTTTTGGGCATATTACAAGTGAACTTTAAATTATAAAACTTGTAATTCATTTAAAAAGTTCCACTTAAGTGATTTTAAGTTGTGGTAGGGATTTTTCTCTTCCATTACAAGTTTTATAAAGTCACTTCAAGTTGTAATAGGGATTTTATTTCCCTATTACAAGTTTTATTTTTAAGTTGTTTTTATGACTTGTAAAATGAATTTTATTTTCCCTTTACTATTCTTTTTTTTTAAAACTTGTAAAGGGAGCTTTATTTTCCTATTGCAAGTATTTTAAACTTGTTGTTTGCTCTCACAAACCCGATTTTTTCTTATGAGGGGAAAGTGAACATTTTAAACATGTAAAAAGGCTTAAGAAACCCAATTTTCCTTATTGCATGCATTTTAAACTTGTTGTTCTTTCCCAAGAACCCGACCAACATTGTTGAAGGATTTTGTTGACAGTTTCCATCAATTTTTGTGGAGAAATCTTAGGAGGAGGAAGGCGTTTTGGATTTCTTGCTATTTTCATGCATTTTCCAACTCTCTTCACGTGATTTGGAAGATATTATCGTTGGTTTTATGGTGTTTTAACAAAAAAAACGTGTTTGAAAAATGCCACGATTTTCTTCACCTAAGTGCCATGAATCTTCCTTCTTCCAAATCATTTTTGCTTCTCTTGCCTAGGCATGCAGGTTGGATGTCTTTCTTGACCGATTATTCATGCTTTTGATGAGCATTTTGATACATATGGCAATTTTCTAAAAATGTGGCTAGGGTTTGGAGTTTAGTTTGTTGTCTATTTAAGAGATTTTCTCTCTTCTTTCAAGGATTATTTCTTATTCTTGGGAGGTCGTTTTGATTGATCAAGGTATGTTCTTTTCTGGTTTTTTTGTTTGTTTATTTTTCCTTGATCAATTTGTATATATGTTAGTTTTGTTAGTTCTTATCTAAAATTGGTTTTGTGAGAGATTTTCCCCTTTGTTCCAAGTTTGCAAAGAAATTTTTGTATTGCATTGTCTTTCCCCATTTTCCCTCTTTACTTCCATTCAAGATTTTAAAACCCGATTGCAAGTAAGATGAAAATAGTTGATCTACCCCTTTGGTTGAAAATCTTAACCATCTTTTGTTGAAATTCCAAGTTTCAAAGTTGGAAAAATGTTGAAAGATCTTCCCATTTTCATAAAGATGATCTTCCCAAAATCTTTTCATTTTCACTCATACTCATTGCCTATATCCGTACATACTGTAGACACCTAAAATTGTCATGTCTAATTAAATAAATATTTTATTTATTTAATTACTTTAGCCTAATTCTTCTATTAATTAATTAATTTAATTAATTCATTTATCCTCTTCTAGCCTTATTTCTCATTTAAATAAATACATTTATTTATTTAAATTATCCTTTTCCCTAAATTAAATAAATATTTTATTTATTTAATTGATCCCACTTCTTCTATTAATTAAATAAATCTTTATTTATTTAATTAATTCATTAGCTTTTTCTACCCATGACACATGTCATTCATCTCTTAATTCATACACTACCTACCCTCTCATTATTTTATTATTTCCTCTACCTACCCTCTAATCATAGCCGACCTCTTTCACACCTCTCAATCTTATCCCTCCATTTCTTATAGTGTCTTCTATATAAGGAGATGCTTCCTTCATTATCAAACCCTAACTACTTGATCAATTGACTACATGACTACACTACGCTTTTCATATGAGATCCTACTTGCAACCACATTCCGTTCTTTGTTGAGCTTTTGTGCACATAAAATCTGAGAGCAAATATATCAAGCAAGATCAATGGAGATTCAAACCCTACTGGACATGTGATGGTATAATCTTTGTGATTTCATTTGATTTTCATTGTCTTAGGTAATCTTCATATGTTATGGTGGATCTTTGTTGTTGTTAGGCTAGGGTTTTGTGGTTGAATTCATTATAGCCTTTCAACATTGTTGTTATCCACTTTCACCATATATATTTTGGCACGCCCGGTGGGACTCTTGTCCCTTTTGCATTTAACATCCTTGTTGTAGATTTGGTGTTTTGAAGTTGCAAATCTGACATTTCCGACAACATTTTGATATTTTCGCATCTGCGTACTTTCGTATCGCGTTTTTGGTTTTCTGTCGCGTCTGCGACATCTGGGATCGTGTCTGCACCCTCGACAATTTTTTTTTTTTTGCAGATTCCAGAAATTGCGTCTGTGTTCCCTAATCGTGTCTGTGGGATTTTTAGGCGCGTCTGCGTCCAGAAGTCGCGTCTGCGTTCCGAAACCGCGTCTCTGTGATTTTCAAGCGCGTCTGCATCCAGAAGTCGCATTTGTGTTTATGGTAACTGCGTCTGTGTACACTTATTTTGCATTTTGGATTTTCATTTATTCAAGTTTTTAGTCATTCGATTTTTCAAATTTGGTTTATTTTGAGCTAATATATTCAAATCTAGCTAACGAAATTGGTGTAGTTTGTCTTGAAAGCAAAATCGTTTGTCGAAAGCCCCCATTTCACAAATTCTTTTGGATCTAAAATTTACCTAACTTGTGTGCTTGGAGGAAGGGGTGATCATTTGAAACCATCCAAATTACTAACAACTCTTTGTTGCAGGTCCTTGACAAGGGTTTTGGATTTTTATTGTGTGTCTTGTTTTCATAGACTAGCAAACACTTCAATTGGTGCACTAAAATTGAATCATTGTCTTTTGTGTCTTGAGCAATAGGCTCTTTTTGTTTAATCTTTAGAGGGTCTGTCTTCCCGTGTGGTCATTAGGACTACTAGTGAGAAGAGAAAGATCCAAGTGGTAGCAAGGAAAACCCACCTCTTCCGAACCACTATAAACAACTGTATTCATGGTGAAAACTATGGATAACGTGTGCTGATTAGTTCATACCAACACTATGTCTCCCCATAAACCTGTTTGATCAAATTTATTTGATCAGTTGTAGGGCGTAACCCCTACCGGCTAGGAGCCTTCTGTATTTACAGAGCTGAAAGTGCCACATGTATGGTCACACGAGCGGATACCCTTACTAGCACCTTTTTGTTTTAGAAGCCCAAATCCTTCTAGTTGTTGGGGCAGGAGGTCAGACCTCTGGTAGTGGCCCACACACATACGGTTCTTAGTAGAGATATAAAGTTCGCCACAAGGAGTTTTTATGGGGACTAATGCTTGGCTGCCCCGAGAAGTGAGTGCCGAGGGAGGAGCCAGTGGGGTCAAGCATCTAAGTATCCGCTCTGAATAGTGTAGCCTCGGGGGTAAAACCCCATGTGGGATCAACAACTATTGTCTTGGCCAACCATAAGAATTGTGCTTGACTTATTTTAAACATTCAAACATTCAAGACCAAACAACAAAACATTGTGTCTTTTGTGTCTTCAAGTGTATGCAAAACATTTTTACATCAAACAACACACTTTCTTTGAGTCATATTTTTGAGTTTAGACACTTGCAAACATTGAGTCCTCATCAACATTGTGTCATCTTGTCACGAAAAAATAGTCAAACATTCAGATTTGGTTACAACAAAGCAACTTCACAGATTGGAAAAAATTGCACAAATTTTGTAGAAACGCGTCTGTGTCTGACATAATAGCGTCTGTGTCGTATAACCACGTTTTGAAGGGCAGAAACGCGTCTGTGTTCTCAGAATCAACATTGCATTTACAAAAATCTCAGACTCGCGTCTGTGTTAAACAGAACCATGTCTGTGTCAGGAAATTACATCTGTACAGTATACAGGTGCGTCTGTGTTTAGAATTGAAAAAACTTTTACAGTCTAGCAAACAAACACAGTCAGTTTCAAAATTCTTGAGCTTCCTAGGTTGTTTTTCTAGGTTTTCATCTAGCATTCAACCTTTCTTTAGGTCTCACACAGTCCATCATTGCTTTACACCTTACATTACATTCACATTTGTCTAAACTTGAGTCAAAAGGTCACTTGCTTGTCCTCATCATACTTTGTCAACACATTACATACAACAACATTTTGCTAAGTGGTCCCTCATCAAGGTCTATCACCTTTGGGTCTCATTTGGTCTTACTTAGAATCAAGGTCAACTTACCTCATCAAGAGAAACTATCCTTTGTTTGGAAGCCACACCCCCTCTACTACATACATACTTGGTCTTACACTTTGGACATTGCAAGTACACCTCAGATTCATTTACATTCCATCCAACTCTTGGTCTTCCATACTCTTTCCATTTTCATCTAGTCTCACACATCTTGGTCAATACCTAGTTCATGGTTGAAACCCGTTTGCACAAATATAGGAGAGAAGCTAAAGAGGCTCAAGAGTCCGCAAACATGAGTTCCTATGAGTATGACAATGATATCTTTTTCAATTCTGATCATACTACATTACTTGACATGGATGCCTATAGAAACATTCCAAATGTTGAGAACATGGACACTACAAACAACAATGATACACACAATGACAATATGGACAACTTTTTCGTACATTCAGCAAAAGTGGAAGACACCATTATGAATCCTCATTTTAATCGATTGGTTGAGGAAATAATGAGGAGAGATAGACAATACTTTCTATAAGTGATGGCACAAAATGGAGCCAAGATCCCTCATGATTTTGACATGTTTCAAATAATGGAAAATCAACCTTTGCAACAAACTCACTCCAACATGGATCAAAGGAGGCCTAATAGTGGAGGCAATAGAGGACCACATCTTGTGCCTAAATCACCATCATCTTTGTTTCAAAAACCAGAGGTCCCATATACACATGGTCAAGCATATGATACTCACCTTCACAGACCATTATGGAGGTCTTATGCAGAAAAATACACTCAAGCACAGGCTAATGCTAAAGACCTACCACCAAAGCAATTGGATATGCAAAGGCATGCTCAAAATCTGGACACAAGGAAACCCCACGTCAAATTTGGGGGCAACACACTAGAACAAACTCATGACATGCTTATAGAGTATGGTATACATGGAGAAAGCAGATATTCTGTTCCTCAACATAACTCTATACCAAGTGGTCCATATATGCACCATCACTGTAGACCTCCTCCATATGAACATGTGTATGATCAATATCATCCATATATGCAACATGCTCCTTCAATTGGTGCCTCAAGCATGGGGTATGGTCCAAGAAGTCGATCTCCACCTAACAACAATTTGGAACAGCAAATCAGGGACTTACAAAAGAAAATGGAGGACATGAATACACTGAAGCTAATTTACACAATGAGAGACATATGTCCTTATCCATTTGACAAGAGCATTCCAATGCCTCCATTTCCTACACACTTTGTGACGCCTAAGTTTGATAAGTACAGAGGAAAAGGGGATCCTAAGGCACACATAAGATAGTTTTTCACAGCTTGCATTGAGGTAGCTTCAGAAGAGACATATTTGATGAGATTATTCCCACAAAGCTTAGGTGATCAAGCTATGGAATGGTTCTCCCAACTTCCACCTAGAATTAAGTCATGGGGTGACTTAGTAGAGGCATTTATTCAACATTTCTCCTACAACATAGAGACAGACATATCAGTCACTACTTTGTGCAAAACCAAACAAAAAGAGGGAGAGTCTTTTTCATCATTCTTACAAAGATGGAGGAATCTAGCCAACAGATGCTCTTGTGAAATTCCACAAAAACAAATGGTAGAGATGTTCACCCAAAATGTTAACAAAGACATTGGCTATGATCTAAGGAAAGCTTGCTTGTCCACCTTCAAGGATGTCATTGAAAAAGGCTTAGCGATAGAAAAGGTCCTAATCGAACAAAGAGTCATTAAGATATTCAAGGAAAACAAAGATGACTTTAAAGGAAAAGATAAGCCAAGATTTTGGAATAAAAACAAGAACACAGTCAATGATGGTGTTGTTGATGCCAATACGATACGACCAAAAATCATTTTTTCTGGATCAAGTTCTACAAACAATCAAGTGAATACTCAAACAACTTCTAGATCACAAAGGAAGTATACCCCATTGGGAGAACCACTTGAGTCAGTCTTCAAGAAGCTAGTGGCAAACAAAGTAATCACAATTCCAGATTTTCCTCCATATGAGCCAAAGGTCAAACCAAATTGGTGGAATGATGATGAATATTGTGAATTTCATAAGAGCAAGGGTCATAAGATAGGAAATTGCCATCGACTGAAGAACATCATACAAGATCTCATTGATATAGGTGACATTGAGATTGAAGGACACTCAGCCAATCAAGAACATGAAATGTTTAAGGAACCATTCCCAAAGCATGACAAGGGAAAAGCTGTAGCCACAGATGATCAGACCAACTATACCAGAGCATCCTATAACTATGATTAAACTATCAATCACATCTCGATGGAAAATTATGTCTCTACCATTATCATCAAGGACAAAACACCTAAGAATTCTACCCAAAGACCCAAGATTGTCCTAAAAGGCGTTGGATCTTCTTCCGAACCTACCTCTGAATGTCATGTTACAACCTGTCGAGGTAAATTCACTTTGCAAGGTGCTCCAGCCAAGAACACCGCTTCCTCATCCACCAAACCTAAGTATGACCTTGTAGAATAGTTAGGGAAGACACCCACACTCATCTCCATTCTTGAGCTCCTACGCATATCCCCCGCACATAAAGCTATTCTTCATAAAATCTTGAGAGACACCTCTGTTCCTACTGATCTGAACGTGGACCAGTTTCAAGCCATGGTGGGATACCTTTCCATTCCACACTCTCTTACATTCACAGAAGCTGATGATGCCTCTGTAAGTCAGCCGCATAATGCACCATTACACATTGAAGCCTTCATACACAAACACCACATAAAACGAGTCCTGATAGATGGAGGAGCAGGTCTAAATATTTGTACATTGAGCACTATTAAACAATTGGGATATTCTGATAAAGCTGTGAATGCTACAAACAAAATTACCATCAAGGCATATGATGACGAAGAGCATTCATCCAAAGGCATAGTCACCTTACCTCGCAGAGTTGGGCCGGTAACAAAGGATGTTGTTTGTCAAGTTCTAGACCTGGAGCTCACATACAACATATTGCTAGGACATCCTTGGATTCATGAAATGAGGGCAGTCCCATCTACATATCACCAATGCATTAAGTTTCCCCACAATGGAGTTGAAATAATAGTTAATGGTGATCCTAATCCATTCATATATTTCAATAACTTGAGATCGAAAACTGAGACGATCATTCCAAGAAATCGCGAAGCTATTCCTTCTTCTGCGTACACTGATCCTGAATCATTAAAACCTTCGACATCAAAACAAGGTGAGCTTAAAGGGAAATTCCAGGACAAGGGCATGGGTGAATACACTTTGAATCAGACCATGTACTAACAACAAGTCATGAATTCATCAAAAGAATATGGACGACCACATCCTAGTAAGCGGGTATCTATCATTACACTAGAATGGGATCCTACAATCTTCCAAAAATGGGGTGAACTGGAAGAAGAAGACTTATACAAAATGCTTTACAAAGGCCTTGAAAATGATACACAAGATCATATCAGTTTACCATGTGAGCAGTATGGCAAAGGGTTCAAGATTCTACAAAAATTTGGGTATGATGGCAAAAGTCCTCTTGGGTTAAGAAAGGAAGGCATCATTGAACCTTTACAACCTAAATTGACATTCAAAAGGGAATGCTCGAAGGGACTTGGTTTCGTGACTTACAAGGTCCACAATCAATGGACAAAAAAAGCATTACAAATCAAAGATGCTAAAATTCAACAAGAGAATCGTTATTCCACAGACTCCAATGAATGGGAATGGGGTTCAGACAAATCCTCCAGTGACTACGAGCTCACTGAGACATTCAGAGAGCCAGATGAACCCACAAAAGAAGAGGAATTTTATGGAAAATTCAAAGTTGGTCAAGAAACAACCCCTGAGGATTCCACATAGTCCTTGTCTCTAGGTTCTAGGTTGAAATCAAATAGAATGAGAACACCTGTCCCAGAATGCGCTACTAGTGATGATAATTTGGATTCGTTCACAATCGAGACTGATGAGGAGAGTGCCAACGATGACCTCGATAACTACCTCAAGATACCTGAATATAATTGCATCTTCACTCTTAGCCCCGCTAACTTCGAAGACATTAAAGGTCTTCCTCTTGTCCACCTCCAACTTATTGACTGGGACCATGAAGGACCTGCACAGTTTGACACATTCCAAAATGATGAAGCCCTTATTGACTACCTTGGCATACGAGAGGATATTCCCCCTGGGGACCATAAAGCGGGATACACTATAGAACTCAACAGCGTGGCATATTTTGGTGAGGGTGTCGGACCTTCCAGTCACAAAAATATAAAAATAAAAACAAACCAAGGATCTTATGGCGAAAACCACATTGTGGCACTGTCTGATCCCAAAAAAGTAAAAAGAAAGGACGTATCTGAGGTTGAAAACCTCTTTGAGGCACCCGAAGATGGAAGGCTCGACATTCTCCCAGCATCATATGAGGAAAAGTCATCCATGTTGGTAGAGGAGACTATCAAAACAAACATTGGTACAAAAGAAGTTCCACACAACATATTCTTGGCTCAATCTTTGACAGAGTCAGAAAGGTCAAAATTCATAAGTTTCTTCACGGAACGAAAAATCAACTTTGCATGGTCATACACTGATATGCTTGGATTGGATCCGGATTTGGTAATGCACCATTTGACAGTTAAATTGGGGGCAAAACCAGTGAAACATAAATTAAGAAAGATGCATCCACAAGTGGCATTACTAGTCAAAGCAGAACTTGAGAAATTATTGGATGTCGGATTCATACGCCCAATTGATTATCCTGAATGGATCTCCAACTTAGTGCTTGTCAGTAAATCAGACCGTAGCATCATAATATGTACAAATTTCAGAGACATCAACAAAGCTTGTCCGAAGGATGATTTTTCGTTACCAAATATTGACCTGATTGTCAATCTCACAACAGGTCATGCGATGTTATCCTTGATGGATGGATTCTCTGGTTACAATCAAATAAAAATTGCATCCAAAGACCAACACAAAACAACATTCACTTGTCCTTGGGGAAACTTCTGTTGGAATGTCATGCCCTTTGGGCTAAAAAATGCAGGTGCTACATATCAAAGAGCCATGACTACTATCTTTCATGATCTCATGCACGTTACTGTGGAAGACTATGTTGACGACCTTTTGGGCAAATTAGTAGATAGAGATACACATTTGGACATACTTTCAGTCGTCTTTGATCGGTTGGAAAAATATAAAGTAAGATTAAACCCCAAGAAACGTGTCTTTGGAGTAACTTCCGGGAAGCTCCTAGGATTCATTGTCTCAAAGAGAGGAATCGAAGCGGATCCAGCAAAAGTCAAGGCCATCCTAGAGATGCAACCACCAAGAAATATCAGTCAACTTCGATCTTTGCAAGGGAGACTTCAATCCATATGAAGATTCATAGCACAACTTGCAGATAAGTGTAATCCTTTTCAGCACTTGCTACATAAAAACATCAAATTCAAATGGGATGATAACTATCAATAGGCTTTCCAGATACTCAAAGATTATCTTCTGAATCTGCTAGTTTTGATGCCACCAGTTCTAGATCAACCTTTATTATTATACATATCATCTACTTCAACACTGGGGGCACTCTTAGCACAACAAGTTGCTGAGGGCAAAGAAAAGGCAGTATACTATATCAGTTGCACATTGGTGGGATATGAGCTAAACTACATACCAATTGAGCGCACATGTCTCGCCATGGTCTTTGCTTTGCAGAAATTACGACATTACATGCTAACTCATAAGACTAAGTTGGTTGCAAGGATCGATCCATTGAAATACCTTCTCAATAAAGCAACACTTACTGGGCGACTAGCCAAATGGGTGATGCTCCTGAGTGAATTCGACATTGAGTATGTGGACAGAAAAGCAATAAAAGGACAAGCTATCACAGATCAGTTAGCGGATTCTCCCATGATAGATGATGTTCCTCTAACTTCAGAATTTCCAGATGAATCCATTTTAACAGTGTCGCACGCGAAGCCTTGGCAACTATACTTTGATGGCTCATACACACAACATGGGGTAGGAGTTGGCATCCTCTTCATAACTCCTCAGGGGGATTCCATACCAAAATCATACCGCTTATCATTTCCTTGCACTAATAACATAGCGGAATATGAGGCATTAACAACAAGATTATGGATTGCAGTTCAATGGACAATCCAGGAACTTCGTGTTTTTGGGGACTCTCAACTTGTAATCCGTCAAGCAACTGATGATTACCAAACAAAGGATGAGAAATTAATGCCTTACAAAAGAATGGTGGATAACTTGAAACAACATTTCACAAAGATAGACTTTGAGCAGATACCAAGAGAGCAGAATCGAGCTGCAGATGCCATGGCTACAATTGCTTCGCTAATTGATCTACCTCCGAATGAGACCTGCTATGAGTTCTTGGTGGATAACCTTTTGGTTCCCTCGTATGAAATCACTCATACTGAGATGATATGTATCGTTGGTCCTGAGTCCCAGTTATATGGTTCCATTTTCACATACCTTCATGACAATACCCTACCTCCTGATTTATCGAATAACCAACATTGCACTTTCATTAGCCAATCTTCTCGATATGTCATTTTAGCCGATGTCCTATACCGTCAAGGTCTAGATGACACTCTTCTTAGATGTTTAGAAAGTGACGAAGCTCAGATTGCATTACATGAAGTACATGAAGGGATATGTGGTCCACATTCTAGTGGTCCTACCTTAGCCAAGAAACTTATCAGGACTGGATATTACTGGCCCAATATGGAAAAAGACTCATATCAGTTTGTCAGGAAATGTAAGCAATGTCAACTTCATGGAGACCTCATCCATTCACCAGCACAAGAACTTCAATCGATCGCGACTCCTTGGCCTTTTTGTCAGTTGGAACTCGATCTCATAGGCAAGATTCACCCTCCTTCTTCCAATGGTCATAAATTCATTATCACTGCCACAGAGTATTTCACAAAATGGATCAAAGCCATGCCTCTCATGCAAGTCACTGGAAAGCAAATTGCTACGTTCATTCTCAACTATATCATTTGTCAATACGGTATTCCTATTTCCATTATCACCAATAACGGGCATCCCTTCAAAAATCAGGATGTTTGTGAACTCTGTGACCGCTTCCATATTTCCCATCATTTCTCCACACCATATTACCCCCAAGGTAATGGTCAAGTTGAGGCGTCTAATAAAACAATCCTTAAAATCTTAAAAAAGACAGTCCATGACCTTGGCCGTAATTGGCATATCCAACTTAATCCCGCACTTTGGGCCTACCGCACAAGTGTCCGCACACCTACAGGAGCTACACCCTATTCACTTGTCTACAACGCTGAAGCCATCTTGCCTATTGAGGTCGAGCTACCCTCTTTACGAGTCTCTTTGCAAAACATTATCAGTGATGAAGACTATAGGGTCTCTCGCTTACAAGAACTTGAACTATTGGATGAACGAAAACAAACTACTTTTAATCATCTCAAGGCCTACCAACAACGAATGAGTCGCAGCTACAATCACAAAGTCAAGCCTCGCACATTTGAGGTAGGTGATTTGGTTCTCAAGGAAAACCCCAAAAATCAGCAAGACAGAGAGAAGAAGGGAAAGTTTGAACCAAACTGGCTTGGTCCTTACATCATTACAATAGCATATGGATCTGGTGCATATCAGCTCTCAACCACAGAAGGTGAACCTTTAGAGGATCCTATCAACAACATGCACCTTCGCAGGTTTTACACATAGCTCTTTAGAGTATCCTAATTCAAAAATACAAAAAAAATCATAAAAAATATAAAAAATCGTTACTTGGTGAAAACCTGGTAAACAGGCGCCTTGTGACACAAAAAAAATTGAAAAATAGAAAAAACATTTCGTCCAACGGTGAAAACCACTTCGGTGGTGCCTTGGGCAAGTACCATGGTGAAAACTGGATCACCAACGTCATCCGTAGAGACATTGCTCCTCCCTCCTTCAGGATTCACTTGCATCCTTTCACTTTGCACACACTCACAACCTATTCATCCACAATAAAACTTACACATTCTCATCATGGCTTGTTATTGATCTACCTAAGATTGGTTCGCCATTCATAATACACACCCCTTTTCATCCCTTTCCATCCATAATAAATCAGATCCTATCTATGGCTAAGGCAAATCCTACGTCTAGTGATGGGTGTGGAACTAAGAACATCACATGTTTCGAGGAGTACAGTTTCTTCTAGTTTTCTTTAGTCTATCCGTGCACAATACGCAATAAAGCAACATTTTCATTGCTAATTCGCAATCAAGTTTCATCTTTCTCCGCAATAAAGTATCAATTTCATGGATTCAATCAGTTTCAAATGAGACACAACAGCAACAATGGGCTTCAACAAATCAAATCTTTCAACAGACTCAGACAACATTATGGTTCAGTGCTATCTATCCTTTTGTGAAAGTAAACATTGTGACCACAATCAAATAAGACTTATACAAGTGACAAGAGACACTAAACTTGAGGACTACAGTGGATGTTGGTGTCGAGTCTTGCTTTTCTTTTGATTTTATTTTTTGGTGACATGTCTTTTAGCTTTTCCAGGATGTCTCTGACTAGAGATTCTATATCCAGGATGTCTTTGACTAGAAAGGAAAGGATGGGGTATCGTCACCTATTTTTATTTGTTATATGTGGATTGTCTTTTAGTAATGCTATGACTTGTCCAAGGATATGAGGATATTGTGAGTCTAGTGTGAACTGGGGCACTCCTTGTTTGTGACTGTCTTATCTCCATGCAAACAGGTACAATGACTTTCTGGGTCGAACATATGCCTCGATTGTCATAACCTACTTGCCATAATAAAGCTCAATGATGATAACGCACAAGAAATTCTTTCCCTTTCATATCTTCTATCTTCCATCCCCCTTTCTTGATTGACCTCCATCATCCTTCTTGAGTTCATGTAGCCTACTATCACACGACTGAGTATAATGACACACCAAAAACATTTGTATTTCATGTAGTTGCACCTGCATTACCACACATTAAGTATTTCATACATACATATAGATATCACAATTGCATCACATCCTGCACACAACACATATTAGCACATTTTACATTCTCATCATGCAAATAATCATTTGCATTATCATATTCATTTGCATTTCATACATTCACATTTACATTTGCATAACATATTTAAAACATAAAAGAACAAAAATATTGCATTGCATCATGTACATATTTGCATCCATATCATAATCCATCACATAGAAACATACATCATAGAAACATATAGAAGCATCATATAGGTACACATGCATATAGCTACCGCAAAGAGGAATCATCTCATATATATAATCATAAAGTGTCATAATACAATGATGTCAAAATCATATGGCTACAATCACCCGCAGATGTCTACATCATAATACAAAATGGTACAAAAATTGATACATAGGGAGCCCTCTAAGGCTATGATGAACTCCCTCCCTTAGAGCCACCTGGCCTCGACGGAGTCTGAGCCTTGGAAGGACCCGCCTCATGATCATCTCTCCTGCCCCCTTTATCTGGTGGTGGTGGAGGACCCATAACCCCCCCGCTGGATGTCTGTCGCCTCTGGCTCCCTCCCATAGTCGTCGCTGTCCGCGATGGTCTGTAGAAGCTCCTTGCCCGCTGCTCTGGTGGCACTGCCCCGTAGTATAAGTCACGCCAATAATCTATCTCCTCCCCTGCCCGTAGAACATAGGCATATCTAGCCCCTGTGTCCTCTGTCACCTGCCTCCCAGCCCTAAGTGCTGTCTCAGCCTCAGTATAGTGCTGGATAGCCTGATCCTGCTCATGCTCTATTTCCCTCAATCACCTCCTAAGCCTAGTGGTCTCCCTCTCCAAGTCCTGAATTTCATCTGCCTGTCCTTGGTAGATCTCCCTCAGCTCAACTAGCTCATCCTCCTCCGCCTTGGCCCCTTCTGCCTCTGCCTGTGGCTCCCCCTGTACTGGTGCATGTGCCTGTACCTATACCTGCCTCTGTCCCTGTCCCTGCACCTATCTAGGACCCTATGCTGTTGGCACCGGTAATGGCAATCCACCCCGACCTCGCACCACCCGAGCCTGTCTCTCCTCCCCACCCTCTCTCCGTGGAACCACCCTCCTCTCTCCAATGACACCCCACCTCCTCTGTCGGCCTCTCGCCTCACCATCTCCATCATCATCCTCATCCCCACCACCATCTCCATCTAGAAGCTCCCCTGGGTCTATCAGTCGTGGAAAGGGATGCTCAGCCCAATACGCCGTGTACTCGGCATCCATGCTTGCATCCTCAATATCAAACCACATGTCCCATGGCATCGACACCATCTCTGCTAGTTGCGTCATGACCTGATCATATGACAACAGTGGCCCAAAGTGTATCTGATCTCTGACTGTCCGAGCATACATCCTGCGACCCCGTGGCATCCGCTGAATACGGCCAAACTGCCTGCACACTCTGTCAATCAGCTGTCTCTCCAAAACATAGGGCGTCCGCCCAATCAGATATCTACTTTGAAAGGTGTACGAGAGATCCACTGCATCCTCCTCCCACTGCTCACACCCAAGGTATGACCTCCATATCACAGTGTCGATCTCATCTAGGACTCGATGCCAATGCTCCAACCTGCCAATCCATGGTTGTAATGTAATCATGTCATACAGATGAACAAAGCTGCGTCTATGACCCCTGCCCCTAAAATGTATCAGTTGGGTAACCAACAGATGCGCATAGGCCCATAGCTGCAGCAATGTAACTCCACAGCCCAATCCTACAGATCCATGATATACAAACTGATGCAGCTCGTAATACAAGTGTGCCAGCACACACGGTCCCCAAGCATATCTAGTGTGTTGTGTAACCAGTGTCTCCAAGGTGCTCCCCCAGTCCATAGCTAACCCTCGTGTCGCCTTATCTGGACACAGGAACCCATTGATCACTCCCCCTAGCACTGTTGGTAGCGCTAATCCTGTAGCTGTCATGGTGTCCCAAGCCACATGTCCTGCCCTCATCTCCAGTCTTGGGTCCCGAAACACTCATCTCAGGGCATCCCCATCTCCGTCTCAATCGTAAGGAATCAACTCCCCATCGATCAGTATCTGTAGAATCCTATACACATCCTCCAAGGTGACTATCATCTCACCCATCGACAAATGGAATGTGCACGTCTTAGAATGCCACCTCTCAGCTAAAGCAGTCAACAAACCCATGTTCGCCTGAAACTCAGGCACATACATAATGTATCGCAAACCCATGCCCTCAATGGCAGCTCTGTCCTCGAATATCAACTCTGGTTGCAACCTGTGAGTCGATGGGAATCTCTCTCGTGACTCCAACATAGGCAAATACTCCTGCAGTCCAGCAAATCAATCATATCAGTCATAGCGGCATTCACTGTTCATCACAAAGTGTTGCTTCTATCCTAATGACACTCACTGTTCATCACAAAGTGTTGCTTCTATCCTAGTGGTACTCCCTGTTCATCACAAAGTGCTGCTCATATTGGTACTCCCTGTTCATCATAAAGTACTATGTCTTGGTACTCACTGTTCATCACAAAGTGCCTTGATCTATCCTATCCTAGGGTCTCTGCTTGAGTGAATCCTCTTGAGTAGTTTCCTAATTGGCAACATATGTTCTATCATAGAATTATCAATCCTAGCCCTATTTCCTATCCTAGTCTTCCCTAGAGGACCTGCTTGAGTGTATCCTCTCAGCAGATTATCCAATCGACATCGTATGTTTATCACAGAACTACCGATTTGACCTAGAAGACACAAATTCACTTTTTTTGACACAAACGCGCTTTCATGACATAAACGTGCTTCGAGACTGCATAAACGTGCCTGTTCTGCATAGACGTGCCTGAAATACACAGACGTGCCTATGCTCTGCACAGACGCACCTATCTTGCACAAACGTGCCTTCCTAGCACAAACGCGCCTGCATAGCGCAGACGCGATCACATCCTACATAGATGCCTTTTCTGGCACAGATGTGCCTGGCACAAACACAAACACGCCTAGCCAGCATAGACACGCCTGGCACCAGCAAAGACACGCCTACACGTTTTTGACATTTTTGACATTTTCCTAAAAGCGCATTTATTGCACTACCTAGCATGCATTTATGACAACATTTATTGCAACAAAGTACAAGGAGGTTTTGTGGTACTTACCGGCTCTCTTGCGTCTGCTGGCCTCTGATAACGACGAACGCGATCGAATCTGTGAACCAATGCCATCGCTGCTGACTGTTGCTGCTCTATCTTGCTCTGCACTCTGATCTCATGGATGTGTGGATGACAATGATGATGTTTTCCCCTCGTGGTCTATTTATAGATTGCCCTAGCCCTCGTTTCCCGAGTCAGTCTTCTTTATCCCGTGACTCTGTCACTCTATTCAGTTAGTTCTTTCTAGCCTTTCTTTCTTATCGAGAGATTGTCTGTGATCTTTTCAGACATTTTCATCCAATCTCTCGAGGGGGTATATCATTCCCATCTTGGGGCAACTTTATATTAGTTCATCGTATCTTCTTTGAAACAATGTGACAAGCCGCATTGTCTCAAAGAGAGGCAAAATGTAGACACCTAAAATTGTCATGTCTAATTAAATAAATATTTTATTTATTTAATTACTTTAGCCTAATTCTTCTATTAATTAAATAAATTTTTATTTATTTAATTAATTCATTTATCCTCTTCTAGCCTTATTTCTCATTTAAATAAATACATTTATTTATTTAAATTATCCTTTTCCCTAAATTAAATAAATATTTTATTTATTTAATTGATCCCACTTCTTCTACTAATTAAATAAATCTTTATTTATTTAATTAATTCATTAGCCTTTTCTACCCATGACACATGTCATTCATCTCTTAATTCATACACTACCTACCCTCTCATTATTTTATTATTTCCTCTACCTACCCTCTAATCATAGCCGACCTCTTTCACACCTCTCAATCTTATCCCTCCATTTCTTATAGTGTCTTCTATATAAGGAGATGCTTCCTTCATTATCAAACCCTAACTACTTGATCAATTGACTACATGACTACACTACACTTTTCATATGAGATCCTACTTGCAACCACATTTCGTTCTTTGTTGAGCTTTTGTGCACATAAAATCTGAGAGCAAATATATCAAGCAAGATCAATGGAGATTCAAACCCTATTGGACATGTGATGGTATAATCTTTGTGATTTTATTTGATTTGCATTGTCTTAGGTAATCTTCATATGTTATGGTGGATCTTTGTTGTTGTTAGGCTAGGGTTTTGTGGTTGAATTCATTATAGCCTTTCAACATTGTTGTTATCCACTTTCACCATATACACATACCATTCCTGCCATTTCCCACATGTCAAAATCTCATTTTTCACCCACTTCTTCTTTTTCTTTTTTACAAGTATACTTGCATTCGGTTTTAAAAAGTCAAATTGCACATTTGTTCTTCCCCCACTTTTATACTTCTAAAATGTTCCCCAAGATCCGAAATTGGTCCAAAATGCACTCAAAAAACATTTGAAAATGAGTCTTAAAGGTCCAATTACAAGTGCAAACTTGTGTTTACCCATCACACATATGAAGTTGCATGTTTGTTCTCCATAATTGTCACCTAATGCTCTTGTTTTTCCCACACATGTAATACAACTTCCAAAACCCGAAATTCACCTATGAACCCATTTTTGCATCAATTTATCCCTTCCCATGTTAGTCTTGTTTGCACACATGATCTACCAAATCAATGGATTAATGCATGGGCCTTATTTTGCAAGCAGATTTCAAGATTAGAGGATGATACATAGAAGAGATACAACAACAATTCATAGTTGAGAACATAGAATGCTTTCAAGACAAAGATGGTCATAACATGAAAAGAGGAAGGTGACCCTTTCCCTTCTGAAAATCTAGTACTACCCCAAGGAAGAAGATAAGGTTGAAGTTCGTTACCCAAGGACACAAAGATCATTAAGGATGCAATTTCTCATTTCGATTCAAGATGTCTTCACTGATCTAGAATACTTCAAGTTCTAGCATCCTGGATCGGCATGAAGATCATCACAGACAAAGGATGATGCAGTTAGAGTTGTGTCTTTGGACACATAGAATAATTTTAATTATGCATTTGTAATTTTGTTTTGACAAGTTACATGTACAAAAATCAACTTTGTAATTGAAAGTTAACTCATCACTTGCACTCTTGTAATTTCATGTAAAGCAACTACAAGTTGAGTTCAATTAGGATTGTAGATGGAATAAGTCATAGTTATTTGTTGAATAATTCTTGGTGGTTGAGAGAATTTATCAAGTTATTTAGGATCCTCCCACCTTTTTCTCAAGTCTCCTCTCCTATAAATACTTGAGGGGGTCTATTGCAATTGATATCTTTTGGCAATGCAACAAAATTTTGTCAGTTTGTATGTGCACTCTAAGACTTTGAGCTTAGATGTAAATCCAATTGTTTTCAATAAAAGAGGCAAGTTGTGTTGAGACTTTGTGCCAGTTCAAGTTGTTATGTGACAACATTTTCTAGAGTTGATTGTGAGTTTTGTTTTATTGTGAAAGAGGGATTTAAATTCAATCTTGCAGACTTTGAGTTGCTAATTGTATTTAGAGTTATATGTTTGGTTTTCATATTGGGTCTAGCAGACTTTGAGCTGCTTATCATATCTGAAACTAGTGTGGAAAGCTAAAGTGGAATGATAACTTGTAGGCTTTGTGTTGCTTCTATTTTTTTGACTTGTGCATGTAAGGTGAAGTGCATCATGTAGTTAGACTTTGAGTTGCTACATATTGTGCTTAGTTAACAGAAAATCATCTAAAAAGGTTGATAGGATAGTAGAAGTTTTGAAGACTTTGTGATTTCATTTATGTTTTCTCGTCCCGGGGAAGTGACGAAGGTCTTTGTGCCTTCATGGAAACTTTGTTGCCCTTTATGTTCCAAAAATCCTACAAAAAAGTCTCATTTCTGTATTTGGTATTTATTTCCAATTTCTATTACTTTTCTATGAAGAGAAAAGAGTATAGTTTTTTCTTGAAAGAAGAGAAAGACTGTTGTCCCACCCATATTAGATTAGTTTAGTTTGTAGATAGGGGGAGACTTCCTTAAATTAGGAGAGTATCCTACTCACACACTGTGGCTAAAACCACAATTGTGTACATCCCCCAGGTGTACAAAATTTTCAACCAACATTTCCCCTCAAGCGGGAGGAGGCAATTGACTCTGCATCAAAGCCAACTCATTGAAGTTCCTTGTGGAAGTGATAGCAATATGTTGATTATGTGGATTTCAGTAAAACTCTTTCACTGTTTCTAATATGCTCCATCTAACTTCCTTAACTCTTTCATCACAATGAACCCTCCCCTGTCAATGTGGAATAGGCCACCACAATGATGATGATTGAAACACCAGAGGCACCCAAAGTATTTCATAGTCTTCTACTATTTTGATGTATTTATGTTCTCTGTAGATTGCTACATGATAATTATACAAAGAATGTGGCTCCTTCCTTTTAAATTTGTATGTTAGTTGATGTCACCTGCTTGTAACAAACTCAAGATCTTCCCTGCCCACAATATTTATCATTTTCCCAAACATGAGGTATATTTAATTCCTTTGTACTACAATCTAGTCTTGTGTGTATGACCTACCAACAATAGTAAACCAATCATCTAACATTTTTTTTTGGTTTTATGACTCTAGTTTAAGTCTTAATGAAATTGAATTCTCTAATTATTGTATTGTAAGATAACTTTCATAATATTGCAATGATTGAATATAGTTGAATATGAAATGTACAATGATATGTCTTTCTTATAAAGGCAAGGTATCATGGGGTATGAACAACTATCCTTGATACAAACATTAAATTCATGTTGCTAATATAAAATGCTTGGACAACTAAAAGTAAATAAGGTGAACATGACCCCATTATAACTAACTTCTAAAATTGACACCTAGGACCTAAGTAAACTTAAGTTGTGAATAGGTTGCCACAAATGATTAGATAGGAAATAACCTCATTCACACCAACACCTTCGTGAGGCAAAGGGGAAAATAAATTAAGGATAGAAAACGGTATATGATTGTGTGTAATCCACTTTGAGATGAAATGATCAAATAATTTTGAATATCACACCATCATCAAAATATAATTGTCACACAAGGAGTGAAGTGGCGCCATGTAAGGTCCCCTGATTATTTCCCTTTAATTTTTTTCAGTTTGGGATGTTTGACATTTTGTATAATTTTGAATATTTAGTTTATGATTGTTTTAAAAAGTTATTGAAGAGATAATAATGTAATATGACTATAGAGCAACTCCTAGATTAGCAATAGCAGTACCGAAATCGGAATAATTAAACCACTAGAACATATATTCTCTTATTATAAAGAATTAACACAGAAAATACCATCAACAGTTCTTTCATTTTTTTCTTAATTAAAATTGTCAATACAATGTGTTTATGCATACCCAAAGCTGTTGCTCTGGTCAGTAAATGAACATTTAATATTCTAACAACAACATTGTATGCTGGATGCATGTCATCCTTCATATGTTGTCAGACTTGTATGGTACTTAACCCAGCAAGTGTAGCTATCTCCAATCAATCTTCAGACTTGTACAATTCCCTTGAACTTGTTGCAGACCTATACGACTCCCTTTTAAGTGGGTTCCAGACTTGTACGACCTTCTCTAGTCTTGTACAATACAACGGGAGGCATAGAAAGCATTAACATGTTTTGGTAGAGGATAAAGACATAAAAAATCGGCCAACAAAAGTAACCAATAAAGTACGACCAATCAATATTATAAATAGTAGAAATAATCTAGTCTTTCAATGATGCCCTCCACCTTGAAGTCAATACTTAGAATGCAAACATTAGAATCTTCCTTGAATGCAACCAAAACCTAGAAATCAAGCTCAATGTGCTTCCTGAAGTAGAAACACCACTAATCCTCCTAACTATGTCTTGTAATAGCAAGAAGAATGTCATTCATGAGGGGTTTCATCCTCACAAATCCTTAAAGGTGAACTCTCAATATACTCACAAAATATCAAATCAATCAAGCCTGATGAAAAAGAACTCTTAAGAGTCTTTTATAACTTTCTTGGGAGAGCTCACACACTTTCTAGCCAAATGTGGGATAAATAGAGAGACAGTCAAGTGATGATGGGTCAACTTTGAAATAAACTTAGAATATCATTGGGAAGAGCCCCACTCCAACGAAGCTCTGCATAAAGCCATGACCAACATTCTTGGGAAAATGGGCAACCAAGGAGAAGACGATCCACTATTTCCTCAACTTGTTGACATAGCACACATCTAGACAAACCTTAATAAGCAATCTGTGTGAATTTTTTTGTTGTGATAATTTTCTTTTGAAGAGCTACCCAGGTGAATGTGTCAGCTTTTGGAAGGCACTTGTTGTTCCAACAAAGATGAATTGGGATCTTTGTAACTGAAATGTTCATTTCAAGCATCATGTATCAATATCAAGTATTGTAATTGCTATATTTAGCCCTAGAACATATGATATTATTTGATCCATTCCATATAGAGATACACCAATCCCGGAGAATTTCCAAAATAAGTTCAATCTCATGAGAAGGAAAGCCTAGAGTTATGAAGTCCTTCCAAATCTATAATTAAGCACCATCCTTATTAATTTTAGTCACATAGTGTCAATTATAGTTTCCCCATAATTGTTGCAAGGCTTATTTGAGGAAAAGTTTTGTGACCATTGTATCAAGTGCAGGAAGACCATTTCAAGAGTCTTCCCAGAAGCAAGTTGAGTAACCATCATGGATGCTCCAAGTCAAAAAATTTATGATAAAAGGTATGCATTTGTTTATAAAGCTCTAAATTCTGGACCCTTGAGGAAGGGACTTGGTGGTGGGAATGCTAGAAGGTTCAATATTTCCTAGATATTTATGTTGAAGAATGCAACCTATTCAAATTGGGATTCTAAAACATCCTCTAAATCAATCTTGCTCCTAATACCTTATTTTGAATAGAAATATTTTACAAGTCAATGCCTCTAGCTAGTTTGGGCTTACATTTTTTCTCCCATGAAATAAGTGCTACCTTATCTTTATCCAAATTTCTTTGCCAAAAAAAATTCGTCATTTTCTCAAATAATTTATGATTTGCATATGACGATATCGATAGACAAGACAAGAGATAAACATATTGTAGATATAATTGCTTTCAACATGGTAATCCCGCCAACCTAGAACAACTATCTACCTTTCCAAGATGTTAAACTATTAGAGTTTTTCTCCCCCAAAGGAACCCATAGTTTTCTCATTTAGAGCCCCAAGGCTAGGGGAAGACTCAAATATGTGCAAGGGAGGCTACCTTTGGAAAAAAAGAGTATTCTAAGGATTTCCAATTCAGTCCTTTGCATTATAGAAAAAAAGATCCTTGATTTTACTACATTTATTTCCTATCCCAAGGCTTTGGAATAAATATCAAGAATATCACTGAATTCCTTAAGCCTCTGATCTTTTCACTACACTAAAAAGCATCATGTTATTACAAATTGTTGGCGGGATATTGAACGAAGATGACTAGTGATCTGAAGCCCTAAAATACAATCCAAAGAAGAATCCTTTGTGATAACCCTACCCAATACATCAGCCATGATGATAAAGAGGAAGGTGAGAGAGGGTTACCCTATTTTAATCCTACCAAGGTAGAGGAAAAACCTTTCATGGAACTGTTAAGGAGAACTACATAACAAGGACTAGATATGTAGCTGAAAATGAAATTTAGCCTCACCTAATCAAACACAAAGGCTTAATTTTTTTTTATCAAAAACATCCAATTGACTCGATCATATGCTTTCTTAATGTTGATCTTGACTAACATACTTAGAGCTTTAGTCTGTTGAATTGAGCGAATTCTCTTGAGTAATTATCACTCCATCTAGAATTCACCTTATTGGCACAAATCCCAATTTTTTCCTTAGAAATGATTGAAGGAAATATAGTTTTGAGTCGATTAGGTCTAATTCATCCAGCGAGGTGACATTCTCTTTCTTAGCAATTAGAACAATGAATGTGTTTTTATCCTCATGCAAAAGATTTTTTTCTAGAATCCTCAATTGCCAAGACCACATCCTTGCTTATGATATTCAAGCATTTATGGAAGAAGCTCGTTAGGAAGCTATCAGGAACATGAGCTTTATCTAGATGAAGTTGGTCTACTACCTATTTAATTTTGATAGCCAATTTTTTTTTCAAAAAATTCTTATTTTAATATGAATAAATTGATTTGGGAATGTTGTTCAATACCGAGTTTTGTGAAAGTTGTTGAGAACCTTCTTAGTTATAAAGAAAAGTTTAGAAAAAGCCCACCATTTTCTCTTTGATGGCCTCAAGATCCCTTAATATTGATTCATCTGGTAGCCAAGTCATTGAGATTTTGTTCTAATCTCTTCTACCTTTGTAGCATCGTGGAAACATTTGAAAATTTGGTCCTCGTTTTAAGCCAAGATTCCTTGGGCTTTTATTTCTAGAAGACCTCTTTCTTTGACAAGAAATCCATATAATCCTTCATGAGATCTTTTTCTCTTTGGAAAAGATCATGATCCATTCCAAGGAGTAGGACTTCTTCATTGATTTGTCTCAATTTATCTTCAACATTAGTCTTGGTTTCGAAAATGTTTTTGTAACTAGATTATTTCCACAATTTTAACTGGTTTTTGACATATTTTAGTTTAACGACTAGATAGAACATTTTGATTCCAACCTGTGGAGATTCGACCCACAATTTTTCCACCCTTTGAAGAAATTTTGTATCCTTCATCCACATATTTTCAAATTTGAATGAGCATATGGGAGGACTTTTATCCCCAATAATGATGATATGTGTAGGATAATGATCAAAATCAGAGTCCCCTCGACATAAGAATCTATCTAACTTCTCTACTACATTAGTGAAACCTAGCCATTGGTTGGGACAATAGCATGAACTTGTGTCGCACTTGGGGCTAGCTGAGGGTGGTCTAGCCGAACTACTTCCCAGTTGCGTGGCACCCCATGCTGTATGCGTGGTGCTGTAATGACGCCAACACTTCGGCCGGATAATTCGGCCAAACTATCAACTTTATTAACCGATTTTTTGTCATCAGTCCTCATTTGGCACCTAGGAGCTTTGGGAGTTCCACCGAACTGCAAAGGGAGCGTAGTTTTGGTTCTTGTTTTTCCAGGTATGTACATTTAAAAAAAAAAAAAATTGTTTTGTTTTTGTAGTTTAAAAAATAAATATATTTGTTGTTATGTTTTTTTATTATTATTTAGTTTATCAATTTTTTGAAATTTTTTAGAATGAAAGCATTAGAAAAATGTTAAAAATAAATGAAACCTAGCAAATTTTGAAAACCCACACTATGAAACCATTAGAAAAATATGCCCAAATTACTATTAAATGATGACAAAAAATAATTCATTTACTCATTACCCTTACTATTAAACCATAAAAAAGCCTAATCAATACACTACACATAGCAAAAAAAATCCCCATACTCATACAAAGACACAAACATATACACCCACACTCAAACTCACACGTACACATACACATGCACCTGAACTTGCACACGCATATGCATATGCACATACACATACACATACACACATACACATACACATACATGCATAGATGTACATGTGTATGTGTGTGTATGTATGTGTGTGTGTATGTACGTGTGTATGTATGTGAGTACACATGTATATATATGTATGCATGCATGTGTATATGTATGTGAGTACATGTAATGCCCCGCCAAGACACCTTAAAGGATTAAACTAAAAACACTCGAAAAAAGTGCAAAACATTTTTTTAAAAACAATACTGAACTAAAAGATGCATTAAGATAAACATTGCAATTAAATTTGCATAAACGAAAGACCTAACTTAAACTCCTCAAGGGTTCCCAACGAAGATTACTCAATTAAACTAATGAAGAATAAGGTTGATTGATCTAACTCAAGGTAGAATGGTTACAACATGAGCATAGCATTAAAATTCTATTAGAAGATTACAATAAGCATGTTTGAATACATATAACTATATTTATTTACATTACATTTAGAAAGCTACATTCATCATAGTTCATAACATTGCATTTAATCCATAATTCCATTCATACAAATAAAAGATCTATCACCTAGGTTACATCATAATTGCATTGCATTTATAACACTGAGTCTCATAAGAGTACATAATGATTACATCAAAATTACATCTTCCTATGAAGGCATACATAAACACATGATACAGCTGACCACATAAGGTCCAAGGAATACAAAAATGATCCAAGAAGAACAAAGAGGATCCAACTGGTACATGAGATGATCAAATCCATGAGAACAACTAGAACACCTGAGAAGCCAACCCTCACAAGAAAAGAAGGAACAACCGATGGAAAGTGGCACTACCACTCAGCCATGTGGCCCATAAAGGAACCACCCCACCATGCTAGGAGATAGTAATAAGACCCACTAGCAAATCATAAAGAATGCACACATGGTCTAATCATTACATCGGGTAACCACATAAAACATACACACACAAACATGGCTTCACAATAATACTCCAAGTGACATCAACAAGACTACACATCAATGAACATAAGGGAAGAGTTTCATCGCATAGCTTGGAATGGTTACCTTGGCAGGTCTCCATAGGCCTTGACCCCCATCCTGGTTTATCCTGACAGCCTCTCCTGAACCCCCAACCCCATCTGAATCTCATGCGGACCCAACAAACCTTTCGTGACGACAAGGCAGCTGGTTTTTCCATTCCAGACCTTCCCACTACATCTTGAGTTTGTACGAGCACTCAACCATGAGTGGGGTATTATTAATCTTAATTAGTGTTTAAGCTACCAAAAACCCCATAATATATTATTAGGTTAGCACTTAATTATCCAACTTCTGAGGGGATTATCTTGGCAGCCTCTTTGGGCTTGACTCCCACTCGAAAGCCACTCTTGCTTATGACACTACATAATTTTAGAAAAAGTGGTATTTCATGTGCCCCATGGTAACTGAGTCCTGGTCCACTGGGACCTCTCTCCTCCTGGGAGATCTCTCTCTCTCTCTCTCTCTCTCTCTCTCTCTCTCTCTCTCTCTCTCTCTCTCTCTCTCTATATATATATATATATATATATATATATATATATAAATATATATATCTCCTCTAGAATCTGTTGATGCTACTCTCCTACCTGAGCATGGATAGGCTACTCGGCCTCAGGTTTGGGGCCTAGTCTAACTAGCACCTCCTGAAACATTTGCCTTAACTCTTCCCTTTAGGGAACCTGCTCTCCTGCATGTTGCTCACCCTGATGAATAGACTGATCTTGATCCACACTCACATGAGTGGGTAGTGTTGAAGGACTATGGCGGTCAGAACCTCGACCACGTCCCCCACCTCTGCCTCTATTGCGGCCACCAACACGACCACCTCGGCTTTCCTAGCCATGACCTAATACTGCACAAGAGAAAAAAGTTTAGATCTACGACAAAGATACTAACAAGGGAAACACAAACACTAAGACCTAATCAAAAGGTCAAGTTGAATGGGCTCAATATAAAACCAGAGTACCCAATGTTGAAGCATGGGCTCTGATACCAAATATGATGCCCTTCCAGGAACCCCAAAGGAAAACCATACAACTAAGCGACTAAGGCTGAAATAATTTTTTTTTTAAAGTATAAATCACATTAAGTGCTTTAATTACTACATTGCACAATAATAACACAAGCAAAAGACTAACACAAGAATTCCTAAAGGGTTACCAATGAAGAATTAAACGAAAGGTTAAATTCCCTAATAAAGATTAATCCAATTAACCATCATTTACTCATTGAACATATTAAACCATAAACGTATAATAGATATCATCTTTTAAAGATTGAAGTATTACAATATAATTTTTTCTTCAATAAAGCATTTGCACAAAGCATAAGGATAACTGATAAAATAACATCCAAAACTTAAGATTACATTGTTCATAAAATGCATGGCTTCCAATAATACATATAATGTTTACATCTTTACCAAATACAAGGTTACCTAAATACATTAATACAAATGACCACATAGGTCTCAAAGGGCAATAATCTCCAACATGAGATGATGCACGAATCACGAATCACGAACCACAGGAACACCTGCGAAGCCAATCCTTGCATGAAGGAAAGAACAAGAACATCCGATGGGAAGTGGCACTACCACCCGACCATGTGATCCCAAAATGGAATCACCCCACCATGCTAGGAGATAGCAGAAGACCCTCAAGCAAGCATAAGCAAGACATGGATGACAGTACAATATGACTCCACAATACTCCAAGTGAACTCAACATCATAATACACTATTGACCCTAAAGAGAGAGTGTCATCGCATAGCTTATGATGGTTACCCTAGGTAGGCCTCCATAGGTCCCGACCCCCATCTTGGGTTATCTTGGTAACCTTTCCCGAACCCCCAGTTCCGTCTAAGTCTCATGCGGACCCTACCAACCCTTCGTGAAGTCAAGGTGGTCGGTTTGCCATTCTAGCCTTTCTCACTACATCTTGAGCCTATACAAGCACTCAACCATGCGTGAGGTACAATATCTTAATTAATGTTATAAACTACCCACCCCCTAATCAATTATTAGGTTATCACTTATTATTTGACTTTTGAGGGGTTATCTTGCCAACCACTTCGGGCGCGGCCCCCACTCGAAAACCACTCTCTCATAGGACACTAAACAAACATGGTCACTCTACGAGGACCCTATGATGAAACAGACAACCATAACACCACTACAGGTGACCAAAAACAAAGACTTACTAACCCTTGGTTAACCATAAGGAATAAGCACAATATGGTTAAAACAACGAGGTCATAAATACAACACCTGATCAAGAGGTACAAAATACACCACAATAGGACGACTGAACATAGGCAAGAAATTGCAACAAAATAAACCCCTTGCAAGAAATGTTAAATTCACTAAGACCGAACTCATACAATCTTTGAGAATAACAACATCATATATACACTTGCAAGTTCATCGATTAAAATTTAATAAAACATCACCATAATGATTAAGAGAAATTCAAGTCATTATTGAACTAATAAGACTAGAAATCTAACTAATCATAAAAAAATCAATTTACCTCTTTCAATTTGAACAAGCAACAGTCATAATCATTTTAATGAATAAAACACCCCACATTTATAATAAATCATCCTAAAGACGTCATTTAATTTTTATTTCCAATAAAATAATCCAAATAAAATAATAAAAATTCATATTAAATATATATAAAAATATAACGTATGAATTATATTAAAATATTTAATCTACTTGTAGAATAAACCTAATTTACTAAATTGATCACATAAAACTAATGCCTTGATTAGACAAATATATATATATATATATATATATATATATAATAAAAAATTAAAATCGAATCGAAAACATAAATTTATAACCACGCTATTATAAAACAGCGAACACTAATAAACAACAATTCCAATAATAAAGCAAAGAAGGAAAAAAAGGTTTTACGGATGGCAGAGGCTACCTTTTGGTAGTAATGGTAGTAGTCGCTACCTTTTGGTGGTAGTGTTGCTACCCTTTGGTAATGCTGCTACCATACGGTAGCAGTCACTACCCTTATGGTAGCAGATGCTACCATCCCACGTGGTGGGGTATACCCTGCCACGTGGGGGTTAATATATATATTTTATTTGTATTTTTATTTTTTTATTTTTTTTAATACATACAAAAAACACAACTTCACTCATAAAATTATTCAGTGAACAAAAAAATTTTCTTTCAATAAAGGTTTCTGTCTATCAAATAAAGCATAAAAGACCCAAATCTAAAGATCTTGGGCAAAAATTCAAAAGAATTTTAAGAAATTAGAGGGGATTTGATTCATTTCTTCACACACATGAAAAATATTTGAATCACACAAAGAGGCAAATTGACAAAGTTTTGCTAGCATAACCCCCCTAATTTTAAACAAACAAAAACTTGTAAATATACAGAAAACAAAATCTATTTCTTACTACTCAAATTGAGAAGATTAATCAAAACTAAATTTTGCAAAAACTTGAAAGCACATAGCCAACAAGATATTGGACAATCTTTTCAACATAAAATGCATTGATTTGGGATTTAATTAAATTCAAGAGTAAACTACTCTATTTCCAAACCAAACTTTCAAACAAGAATCTTTAATAAGATTTAACAAATTTCATTCACGCACACAGGAGAAATCTTAAAAACATTTAAATTTTTATTGCAACAAAAGAGAGAAATCTATCCAACTTGAAAAGCAATCGAGGAAGAAAATTGTAGAAGAGCTTCAATCCTACATACCAATTCCAAAATCTAGATTCCTCCTTCCAAATGGTTTCCAAGTTTTGGTTTTCAAAAATGCCTCCTCCCTTCCCACGAACTCATAGGTAATATAGGAAAAATATTTTTAACCTAAACTTTTAGGCTAAAAGTTTTCCCCAACCAATAGGAATAAAATATTTTAAAAGTAATAAAATTTAATTTCCCTTTTCCATGACACAATTATTTTTAAACAAAAATAAAATCTAAAAGCTAACTAAAAGGTCAATGGAAATGCTTTTTATTTATTTTCTTTTTCCATAAGAATTTAACTCAACATTTGCATTAAAATTCAAATAGCATAGCATTTAACTTATTTCTTTTTCAAATAATTTAATATCTATTTTCACAATATAACATGCAATTTAACTAGTTAATTTAACAACCCCATTATTAAATTAAATCAATAAACTCAAGGCATATTAATTAAAATTAAATACGCCAACACAAAATAACACAATTCACTCAATTTAAATCTTTTCAAATAACTGGAAGCACGCAAAATGAGAGAAGACCATACGACGACTCACAAAACGAAAATACCAAAGCACTATGACTTGCATACAGGTCAAACGAGAAAAGATGACCGACTAACAACACTCACATGAGTGTAACTACGGGTCAAATTAGGGTCCAACAACTATCTCCTCCACTCCCATTGGACAAATAAGACACACTCAGACCTGTGAAACTAGGTAGAGTCGATATCCCGTACCTACTCCGTACTTGTACCTGCAATGTCCTGCATCAAAGAACCACACGTACATATAGACAAATATATAAGCAGACACAACACACCCACCAATGAAGGAGAATCGTAACGTTTCTTGTCTCACCAGAGTGAGTGAAGGAAAATCATCCTCTCGCATCCCATACACTTGCAAACACGAAACATGTAAATAACGCATCGCACATATTAAGTAAATGTTAGTCCATGACAGTAATCCATAAAATCACATTTAACATAAATAAGGAAATATTGCATGAAAACATACACTACGAATCAAATTAAAGCATGTAATAACATCGCATAAAGTTTGAATCAAACATAACAATAATGTACCCACTGAACAGTCAACTAAAGTCAAACATGAGTCTAAAAAGTCTGATCGAGAAGGGGTACTACATTCTCCCCCCCAAAACTAGGCTTACTCCTAGAAGCCTAAGACAGATAAGAATAAAGCTCTCTCATCTTCGCTGCATCCTCCCATGTCGTCAAGGTCTCATCATTTGGGTCCCATAGGACCCTTACCTGGTTAGTGGTACGACCCCTGAGGGTCAAATCCTGACGCTGAAGAATGTGCACGAGCTCCATGGAAAGCTGCCCATCCTCAACTTGCAAAGCGTTCTAATCAAGAACATGAGTCACATCAGTATGATAAGGTCGAAGAACATAAACATGAAAGACATCGTGGATGCAAGATAGGCTCGGTAGCAAGGCAAGATGGTAGGCAATGGGTCCTATCCTCTCAAGGATCTCAAAAGGGCCAACAAAACGAGGCACCAACTTAGAACCCTTTCCATAACGGATCAGACTCTTCCGCGGACGCACTCTCAAGAACACACGGTCGCCAACTGAAAACTAACGATCCACTCTATGTGCATCGACATACTTCTTCTGCCTATCTTGAGCAGCTAACAAATGCCCACGAATTTGTTCAACCTCCTGCTCCATCTCTCGAAGTATATCCGGTCCTAAACGCACCCTATCCTCTAACTGATCCCAACTCAAAGGAATACGACAAGGACGACCATACAATGCTTGGAAGGGAGACATGCCTATGGAGCTGTGATATCCATTGTTATAAGCAAACTCCACAAGGCAAAGATATTCCTCCCAATGCGACTGCTAGTCCATAACATACATGCGAAGCATGTCCTCCAAGACCTGATTCACACGCTCAGTCTGACTGTCGGTCTCTGGGTGATAAGCTGAATTGAAGTTCAACTGGGTCCCCAAAGCATGCTGAAGTAAAGACAGGGTCTCTATCAGAAATGATCCGCCTAGGAATCCCATGCAACCTCACCACATCTTCCAAGAAAACTCGTGCCACCATTGTTGTTGTATAAGAAGATCGAATAGGAACAAAATGGGCAACTTTGGTCAATCTATCAATAATGACCATGATGGCATCATGACGACGCAAAGAAACAGGCAACCCCACTATGAAATCCATGGAAATGATATCCCATTTCCAATCCGGTACCAAATTAAGCTGTAAAAACCCTACAAGGTGTTGATGCTTCACCTTCACCCGCTGACATTCTAAACACTTTGACACAAAATCAGTAATGTCATGTTTCATACCAGCCCAATGATATATCTGTCTAAGATCTGCGTGCATCTTCTTGACACCAGGGTGTGTCGAATAAGGTGCATGATGGGCCTCACTCATGATCAAAATGACCCTCCAAAGGAGGTACATAGATCCATCCAAGATGTCGAAGAAGAACGTCTGCCTCAAGATTATATCCAGAATATCTATGCTCTAATGGTCTTCCAGACTCCGTCACGACTCTAACATCTTGATATCAGGTATCCTGAGGAAAAATCCCAAGAATTCTCTCTCTCAAGTCCACTCCAAGGGACAATGCTGCAACCTTATGTCACCTACGACTCAAAGCATCTGCCACTACATTCTCTTTCCCCTAAATATATCGAACCTCAAAATCAAATTCATAGAGGAATTCCATCCATCTTCGCTGTTGAGCATTCAAGTTCGGCTACGTGAAAATATACTGCACACTATGGTGATCACTATGTAGCTCAAACCGACACCCCAACAGAAAATGTCGCCATTTAACGCATGCACTACAGTTGCCAACTCCAAGTCATGAACTGGATAGTTCAACTCGTGGTCCTTGAGTTTGCGAGACTCATAGGCTACCACACGACCATCCTGCATGAGCTCCGCTCCTATACCATCTAAAGAGGCATCCATGCATACCATAAAATCTCTGGATGGATCAGGAACTGCCAAAATCGGAGCACTAAGAAGGAGTTCCTTCAAGGTACAAAAAGTTGACTCACACTGCTCTGACCAAACAAACTTCTTCCCTTTCCTCTAAAGAGAAGTGATCGGGTGACCTATCCAAGTTAAACTTTGAACAAAGCGATGATAATATCGGGCCAAACCCATAAAACTTTGAACCTCTGAAACATTGGTCGGCGCTAGCCAATCTACGATGGCTTGGATCTTAGAATGATCCACAGATACACCTTCTCCTGAAACTACATGACCAAGATAGTTCACCTCTGCCTGGAAGAAATCACACTTCGCCAAGTTGGCATAAAGCTGATTCTCCCTCAAGCACTGCAATACTTGTCGCAAGTGGCCCTCATGCTCTTCCATAGATCTAGAATAAATCAATATGTCATCCAAGAACACAAGGACAAAATGATCAAGGTAGGTGCGGAAAACCCCATTCATGAGGCTCATGATAACTGAAGGCGCGTTCGTCAACCCAAATGGCACCATTGTGAACTCATAGTGACCATAACGAGTACAAAACACCATCCTATGAATGTCTGCATCATGAATGCGCAACTGATGATACGCAAATTTCAGATCAATCTTAGAGAACACCTTGGCTCCCTTTACCTAGTCAAAAAGATCATCAACATGAGGCAATGGATATCGATTCCTGATGGTTACCTTATTCAGCTGTCCGTAATCAATGCATAACCGAATAGAACCATCCTTCTTCTTAACGAAGATAACATGCACACCCCAAGGAGAAACACTAGAATGAATGAACCCCTTAGCCAACAATTCCTCCATCTGCAACTTCAACTCACTCAACTCCTGAGTAGTCATTCGATATGGAGCTCTTGAAATAGGTTCCGCACCAGGAACCAATTCAATGCGAAAGTCTATGTCCCGCTTCAGAGGCATCCTGGGAATATCCATAGGAAACACATTAGCATACTCTCGAAGAATAGGGTGACCATCAAGAGCAATTTCTCAACTCTCTTCCTCATCCACATCCTCAAGAGAAACTACAAAAAGATGACACCCTCGACGCATACACTGCTTAAGTGGTGCAGAGGCACCTAAAGTACAAGAGATAAATGAGTTTAAGAGTCCTTATATCATGTATTAAAATATATTTGATTCATTTGTGATGTATTTGAGTCTAAATGTAAGGCTATGTGAAGCCATTTATATGACATTGTTAATATTGCTATGTTAAGGTCCTAGTTTGATCAAGAAGACAAAAATATGAAAGAATGTCTAATAAAGGCTAAAAATCATGTAAAAGGTCTTAAATAGGTTATTTGGACATGTCTAGGGTGATTTTACAAAGTGTGGAGTCATTTTTATTAAGTGTCATAAAAGTTGTCAAAATGCATAAAAATTGTAAAGCATGAAACAATGCAAAAAGGCATTAAAAGTTGTCAAAAGGAAGATGAAAGGTCATAAGGGTGGTTAAGTGGTTTCTAACTACCTAAATATGTATAAATATGATGTATTGGTCGAACCAAATCATATTGGAGAGAATAGAGAAAGAGGAGAACATTTTGGAGCAATTGAGTGAATTTGAATCTCTTATTTTGATTGGTTTTTTTTTGTTAAGTTGTTGTTTCCAGGCCTTGTACGGCCATGTACGGCCTGGAAACCCTGTAATATAGTAATGGTTAGATATTATATTGAATCCTCTTTCCTATACTTTTTGTTTGATCAATTTTATTAACTATGGAGGAAGTTATGAGATTTTTCGTGAAAGTTAGTATTTGCAGATTCAGGATTTCTGAGAACAGTCATAGTGAAATGCGTGGTAAGAACACATATGGAAGATTCAAGAACTCTAATTATATTCATTGGAAATATATTTGAGTAATATTTCATCTCCTTTTGGTTTGGTTCAATTTCATGATGATTTGTGGAATCTATGACATTTTTAATGAAGACTGGTTTTAAACCCTCTTCAATGGAGTTGCAAGAAAAGAGTTGTGATGGTATAATTATTTATGATTGGTAAAAATAAATAGTTTACATATTCAAAAACTAGATTCATATAAATGGCTTCACATAGCCTTACATTTAGACTCAAATACATCACAAATGAATCAAATATATTTTAATACATGATATAAGGACTCTTAAACTCATTTATCTCTTGTACTTTAGGTGCCTCTGCACCATTAAGTTGCACAGCGGAAATCATACGTAAGAATATCGATCTCTGAACACCAAGGATCCCTACTTCCCTGCCATGATCATCTAAAAACTCCACTATCTTCTAACAACAGTCCACACGAGCGCTGTGAGATGATAGACAATCCATCCCCAACACAGCTCCATAAAACCCAAAAGGAATGAATCAAAAGTCAATTGAAGTAACAAAGGGTCCTAGGTCCAACTCACAATTAGGAATGAGGGTATCTACGGACACACGCACACCGGTAGCCAACTCTACTTTCCACCTATTTGCTTGCTTAGCAGTCACAAGCCCGCACTGCTCCACAAGGATGAGGAAATGAAAGAATTAGAAGCACCAGAGTCAAAAAGTACAAAGATAGGAATACCACACAACACACCTGCAGTCTCAATCACTATACCCTGGTGCTCAACCTGGCACTCATCAACCGCTGCAAATACTCTATGGGATCTACCTGCATCCCCCACTGTCGACTTTGATGTTGCTGGCCTCTGATTACTTGTCTGATGAGAATGTTGAGGGCACTGAGCGGCTATGTGGCCAAAATAACCACAGGAGAAGCAAGGTCCCCTACGAGGTCCTCTACCTCCAAATGACCCAATGGACTGCTGGAAGCTTCCCCTACTAGGGGCCTGAGATGCACCCTAAGAGGACTGCCCTGGGAAACTCTGCCTACTCCTCTGTTAGTTCTTGTTCTTCTTATGCTGAGAGTTGCCACCCTGCTGGCCCTGAAACTGTTTCGGCCTCAGCTAAAAACTCTGTTGTTGTTGCTTCTGCCCACCATTAGCGGGTGCCTGAGAACCCCTAAAAGGTGCAGTAGTCTGGGACTGATTCCCTCTAACTCTGGACCCACTGAAAGACACACTCCCGATCTGCACTCCAGACTGACTGCCATGAGCACGACTAAGATTCTGCTCCACCAACCTGGCTTTCACCACGACTACCTCTACTGAAGTAGGCTCAAACACTCTCACTCCTCCACTGATGCGGTTGTTTAGACCCCTCAAGAAGTGTTGAACTAGCATCGCCTCATCATTTCCAATACCAGCATACTGTTTGAGCTCATAAAACCTGTGCTCAAACTGATCTACAGACATGCCAAACTGGCACAAAGCATAGAACTCATCTACTCGAGACTGTCTCCACTGAGGTGAGAGAAATAGTGCCCTGAATCTCTCCAGAAAATTCTCTCATGACACGGTGCTAATATTCAAACCGATCCTCTCCTCCTCTAACCACCACCTGATAGAGGCAAAACTCTCGAGACGCATGATGGCGCATCTCGCCTTGGTGTTGCTGCCATATAGATGCATGACAAAACACCGATCTAAACTAATCAACCAGGTCTCTGCCTCAAGACCGGTACCCTTACCGTCAAAGGAAGGAGGATGGGATCTCATCAAGTCTCTCATGTGCCCCATGGTAACTGAGTCTTGGTCCACTGGGACCTCTCTCCTCCTGGGAGATCTCTCTCTCTCTCTCTCTCTCTCTCTCTCTCTCTCTCTCTCTCTCTCTCTAGAATCTGTTGATTCTACTCTCCTACCTGAGCATGGATAGGCTACTCGGCCTCAGGTTTGGGGCCTAGTCTAACTAGCACCTCCTGAAACATCTGCCTCAACTCTTCCCTTTAGGGAACTTGCTCTCCTACATGCTGCTCATCCTAATGAATAGACCGATCTTGATCCACACTCACATGAGTGGGTAGTGCTGAAGGACTATGGCGGTCGGAACCTCGACCACGTCCCCCACCTCTGCCTCTATTGCGGCCACCAACACGACCACCTCCCTTGGCTTTCCTAGCCATGACCTAACACTGCACAAGAGAAAAAAGTTCAGATCTACGGCAAAGATACTAACAAGGAGAACACAAACACTAATACCTAATCAAAAGGTCAAGCTGAATGGGCTCAATATAAAACCATAGTACCTAGTGTTGAAACATGGGCTCTGATACCAAATATAATGCCCTGCCAGGAACCCCAAAGGAAAACCATACAACTAAGCAACTAAGGCTGAAATATTTTTTTTTTTAAAGTATAAATCACATTAAGTGCTTTAATTACTACATTGCACAATAATAACACAAGCGAAAGACTAACACAAGAATTCCTAAAGGGTTACCAACAAAGAATTAAATGAAAGGTTAAATTCCCTAATAAAGATTAATCCAATTAACCATCATTTACTCATTGAACATGCTAAACCATATATGTATAACAGATATCATCTTTTAAAGATTGAAGTATTACAATGTAATTTTCTCTTCAATAAAGCATTTGTACAAAGCATAAGGATAACTGATAAAATAACATCCAAAACTTAAGATTACATTGTTCATAAAATGCATGGCTTCCAATAATACATATAAAGTTTACATCTTTACCAAATACAAGGTTACCTAAATACATTAATACAAATGACCACATAGGTCTCAAAAGGGCAATAATCTCCAACATGAGATGATGCACGAATCACGAACCATAGGAACACCTACGAAGCCAATCCTCGCATGAAGGAAAGAACAAGAACATCCGATGGGAAGTGGCACCACCACCTGACCATGTGATCCCAAAACGGAATCACCCCACCATGCTAGGAGATAGCAAAAGACCCTCAAGCAAGCATAAGCAAAACATGGACGACAGTACAATACGACTCCACAATACTCCAGGTGAACTCAACATCACAATACACTAGTGACCCTAAATAGAGACTGTCATCGCATAGCTTATGATGGTTACCCTAGGTAGGCCTCCATAGGTCCTGGCCCCCATCCTAGATTATCCTGGTAACCTTTCCCGAACCCCCGGTTCCATCTAAGTCTCATGCGGACCCTACCAACCCTTCGTGAAGACAAGGTGGTCGGTTTGCCATTTCAAGCCTTCCCACTACATCTTGAGCTTATACGAGCACTCAACCATGCACGAGGTACAATATCTTAATTAATGTTATAAACTACCCACCCCCTAATCAATTATTAGGTTATCACTTATTATCTGACTTTCGAGGGGTTATCCTGCCAACCATTTCGGGCGCGACCCCCACTCGAAAGCCACTCTCTCATATGAGTCTATGCCCGAGTATGCTATAACCTATATAAAAGTGTCAAGAAAGGTGTGACATCCCGCTCTGAGAGTCTATGCTCTGGTTTCGAGAATAACCACCCCGCATAAAAGAAAAGTGGCATCATCTCGCTCTAAGAGACCGTGCTCTGGTTCCGATAATGACCCACTGTAAAAAGTGACGACATCTTGCTCCACGAGGCTTCCCTTTGGTTCCAAGAATGTCTCACTATACAAGAAAAGTGGTGACACCTTGCTCTAAGAGGTCGCCCTCTGGTTCCAAGAATGTCCCACTATGCAATGCATGAGAGGAGTATAGTACAAAGGAGCAGTGTGGGTGCCCCCCCCCTTAAGATGCCAACATAGTTTAATGTTGATATCTTAAGGAAAGTAGAATAAGGATACCTACCTTCAACACAAAGAAGATATCTGTTATACAACAATGTCATAAATCCAAGCAAGAGAGGGAATACTCTTCAAGCAAGGATAAGATAGTTGAAAAGAGATATCTTGTTGTAAGTGTAAAGGTGATCCTTGGAGGAGAAGAGATCTTTGTTCAAAAAGACATCTACCCCCAAGAGGAGTTGTCTTAGACAAATATAGCATCTTCTAGAACAAGAAAAGGAAAGAACAAGAATGCAATCCTTCCCCCTATTTCTAGGTGAAAGGGATTCTTGATGAGGGATGACTCATGTTTAGCCCTCATAGGGATGGTTGGATTTATCATAGATGTACATTACCTAGTGTGAAAAGAGGTTGTTGTCAAGGACTTACACCTCTTGTATAAGAGATAATCCTTGAGCAAACAACCAACAATTTTGCACAACGAATTACATCAAGTAATAAATCTCACATCATCCACAAAATAGGGAAAGGTGGATCCTTAGAGAAAGAGAGAGGGAGAGAGATCATTGCCTCCCAAGTGTAGAACAATGAGAAGAATTGCACAACTTCTAGAGAGATATTGCTCATAAAAGATGTACTGTTTCAAGCAAGGAATACATCCTAACCAAGGAACAGACATGCGCTCGCATGAAGGATAACTCCATTCAATAAAGGAGATCAAGTTATGAATAAGAGAATAGAAGAGGCAATTTTCAAAGAGAGAGAAAGAAGGAGGTTCACAAAAGTCCTCCAAATAGAAATTATTCATAATAGACGTACTGTTTCAAGCAAGGAGAAGATCCCACTCACAGAACAAACATGCGCTCGCATGAAGGAAAACTCCATGCAAGAAAGGACATCAAGTTTATGAATAATGCAATAGAAGAGGGAATTTGCAAAGAGAGAGAAAGAAGAAGAAGGTTCACCAAGGTTTTCTAAGGAGAGATTGTTCATAATAGACGTACCGTTTCAAGCAAGGAAAATATCCTAAGCACGGAACAGACATGCACTCACATGAAGGAAAACTCCATGCAAGAAAGGACATCAAGTTTATGAATAATGCACTCCATAAAGAAAATAGTGAAACCTTAGAAAGAGAAAAAGGAATATTCTTGCCCCCCAAGCATAGAGGCAAGAATAAATAGGCTATTATGTTGCTCACTAAGTATGATTGCACCTGAAATTGTACCACCACGAATGTCAAAGAGCCCCCAATAGGTAGGCTAACTATGTCACATAGTGAGAAGCAACAAAATAGGAATTTGAATGTTATTTTAAATGATCATGATGAATATGCCATTCATTGTCAAATGTTATTTTTAAAATTCCTGAATCAATGCAATGTTGTATTGTGTTTTCAAAGCTTGACACTCATTAGTAGAATGGCCATGGTTTTGATGATAGTTACAAAAAGAAGTTTGAGAATGTTGTTTATGTTTTCTTCTTCGTTTAAGACAAAGAGGAGATATGAATTTGGAATTTAGAAGATTGGTGAACATATGTTCTTGTTGCAACTCAAAATTAGAATGAGGTGGTGTGGTTTTACAAGACAATGGAGAAGAAGATGTAGACAAAGGAAAGTGTGATTTCTCATGACTTTGTCGCTCACATTCAAACATTTGTCAATTGCATGTATGTTCAAAAGAAGGTACACTCTTAGGGGGAATTGGATTGAAGTTTAAAGAGGCCCAATCAATTTCAAGATTTGTTTTAAGAGAAAAATTGGGAATGTGAAATTCAGGCATCTTAGACTTTCTAGAAAAGGTAGGAGTGAAATCTAAGGACCCCCAATCATTCTCTGAGTTCTTCTTTAGGAACTTCTTTGGTAGGAGATGGGGTATTTGAGTGAATTATAGAGAGGATTGTAGGAACTAAGAAAGCATATGATGCTTCACTTATGTTCTCATCAATTACCTCATTAGTATATGTGTAAGGCACAACATGATAATCAGGAAGAATTTTTGGTTTCCTAGGAACATGAATGGAATTGATTTGATTTTTGTTAGGCTCTTGATTTTTGGGAGAGAGAGCATTATGATAAGAAATAATATCATCCTCTTGTTCTAAGGTATCTTTATGTTCAAGACACTCATTAGAAAAATGACTATCATATGTAATGAATGCTTCATCTTTAGAGGGAAGATCATGAAAACAAGGTATGGTATCACTAGGATAAGTAGCCATAATATTGTCCTCTTGCACCAAATAATTCTTATGAGGGAGATACTTTTTAGGAGAAGGAACACAATTCTCCAAAGATTCATCTTTAGGAGGGAGATCTTTTAAAGAAGTGTCCATATTCCCTTTTTGCACCAATATGCCTTCATTAATGAGATCAATTTTGGGAGAAGGTAAATCATAGCTGTGAATGAAAGCGAGAACTAAATTATCATCATATGCATGAAAGGTAACATCATGAACATCTTTAATGTAACTCGAAATTGAATTAGCAAAATAAGATAGGAACTTCATATGCACTTCTGATCAAACAAGAAACTCATATGTCATTTAACCATAATAATGTTCACCCCATACATGCATAGAAAATTGAATAAAGGAGGGAAAAAAGGAATTTGAATTGCAGATTTGAAATTTGAATGTGTTCGACCTTAGAGGGTGTAAAAATTGATGAAGTACGCCAATTTTCTAGATTTGAGCAAAAAAATACAGTCAATTTTGTCTCTCGAAATTTCCGAAAAAAAACCGACCGTGGCGAAAGTGCACACAGTCCAGCCTACTTTTTTTGAAAATTTTAGAGATGATAGAAATTATGATTTTAATGCAGAATCCAAAAAAACAACCGATTTGGAGATGTCTAGGTCGGTCAAAGTTGCAGTCAAAGGTCGAAAATAGAAAGATCTTAAAAATTAGGGTTTTATGATTTAACCACTGAATTTTTAGAATAAAGAGACATATTTGAATTGCAATTTTGAAATAGAAATCAGATCTGAAACAAGTAATTAAAATTTTACACTTCTCAAGCTTAATTTTCTCAAAATGAAAAATTAGGGTTTTTATGCAATTAACCTCTAAAATTTGCAAATATATCAAACTTGAAAATGAAAATTTGAAATTCAAATTGCAATTAATCAGATCTAATAATGAGAAATTGGAATTAATGTGTAGGACGTTGGGTTTATCAAAATGTAGAGTGGAAAAATTGAACCCTAGTGACTCCCCACCTAGAAGAGAGAAAGGAAGTCACTAGGATGGTTTTTCACTTGGGAGAACTTTACATTCAAAAGAGGGGTTTGAGTCCACTAGATCCAAATCCAAGAGAGACAAGGATGTGAATTCCAAGTGGATTGCAAGGGTTGAAGTGTGATTTACCCTCTTTTGTAAAATGGAAAGTTGACTTGTTGACTATATGGAAAAGAGAGAGAAAATGAGTGAAATGAAGAGCTACCAGTTTGGGATCGCGTTGTAACTTCAAATCTGAGCTAATTAGACTGATACGGATCTGCCTTGCAAATTTGGAGAAAAGTCGTCGGGATCATGGCGGGAGCGTACATGGTCCTCCACAAAATCCGCAAAACGAAAAGGGTTTTTCTGTCTCTGCAAATGAAGCCCAAACTTGCAATTACAGTTGCACACCTACAACCTACACACAGAAAAGAGAGGAAAAGGGGTTGTGGATAGGGGTTTGCCTCAATCAAACCCCAGTTGAGGAATCAACCTTGAAAGAAAGTAATTGCAAATGCTTGAATGTAAACAATGGAAATGTATACTTTGTAGATCTGCAATTTGTCGATGATGATTACTTTGCTTTTTGAATGTAATCACAAGTGTTGCATGAAATGACATGTTACATGACAAAACCCTAACACACATACATGCTTGCAAATGAATGTTGAAATATTGCTCTAATGGATGAATGAAGAAGACTTGAATGCTTGAATGCTTGATAAAGTATATCTTCGCCTATGCTTGCTTATCATCCCTTCGCTTGAAATTCGCCTCCCATTCGTCCTTATGCAAATGAGAAAACCAACTCCCTTTTATACATGCCTCTTGAAGATTAATTCATCTCATAAAAGACCGATATCGGGGAGATTTAGGATCCAGAAGTGCAAATGGGGTCTTGGGGACCTATCTTGGGGCCACCCTAAGAGGGTGGGACAGGGGCACCACGCCCTTGTCCTACCCTATCTTGGGGCTCGGACAGGGTCCTAAGGCTATCTCAGGGCTCAAACAGGAAGGGGTCAAGGGTGAAAATGTGGAAATAGGTCTTGGTTGGGGAAGAAGATGTCGCCAAGGTGAGGACCTAAAATGTGGTTAAAATTGCAGGAGGCGCAATTTTATGACACTGCAGGATTGAATGGTCTCCAATGGCTATAGCTAATATAAAAGTGGATACAAAACTTGCAACTAGATGAAATTCACAATAACCCCTACTATAATAGTTAATGCTTTAATATACAAAATGTGCATACTTTAATTACCATTCTCAAAACATGTCCAACTTCCGCTTGCATAACTTCAAAAACTTAGAAAATTTCAATAACTCATGTCTATATAACTTGTAATTTTGAATGAGCCACACCACATTAACCGAGGAATATTTGAACATCAAGATTAATCTTCTCTGAGAGGGTTTTTGTCCTAAAAAATGTTAAGATGAACCAAGTTATATCCCACAAAATCACAAGGATTTCACCAAAGAGAACAAATCATTTGTATCTCCCTAATATACTTTTTCTCCGAAACTTTCCAAAAGACTTTGAAATAATTTTTTAATTAAAAAGTCTTTTTTCGCTCCAAAAGATTCATTATTAAATTAAAGATACCTTTTAATACACAAGGCCCCTATTTTATGCATCTGTGATTTAAATCCTCTTTCTAACAAGCTATAACACTAAGGTATCTTTAAAATATTTTAATAAAAATCAAGTGCTCAACCTTCATAAAACAATTAAATTATTAGCAATAATACACTCGAGTTGTCAAAACTATAGAAGAGCATCATATTCAAATTACGAATACACTAGGGTGATACAGATGATGAAATACTAAAAATCAAGCCTAGCCGAGTGACTTACAATAAATACACTTTGTTGAAGAACATTGGAGAACACAACAAAAGTTGAAAATCACTTCGTAACGTGGAACAATGGTCCTCTAAACTATCTAAGATCGTCGCCAAAATCAAACATCCCCTCAAGCATGACATATGGTCACCAATGAAGTAGAAGCTAACTATAATGCTAAAATTACAAAAAAATGGTGACATTAAATTGGAAGCTATATAGCCTTCTCAAATAGGCATCATTTTTCTGTAAAAAAAATCAATACAATTCATTTTACGCCTTACTACCATAAATAATATAAGATGGAAGAATTGTTGGCTAACTATGAAATAGATTTTTGTAATGTCCCCTTCTCATTGACGACCTTCCAGTGGTCCATTAGGCTATTCTTGAGACCCGTAGGCTAGGTGGAATGAAGAATAAGGGTCCAACATTGATGAAACGAGAACGTACTATTTTTAGTAAGTCAGGGAATGGCCATTCTAGTGATACTGTCCTACTGAGATCTCCATGCTTTGCCTCTGGACGCGAAGATCATGCTTTTCAGAGCATTAATTCTTGACTTACTATTTTTAGTAAGTGGCAGTGTGACATAATTCTATTTTTGGCTGTGGACAGGGTTCTGATTCTGCAGCAGTTCTGTGGTCATCCTGGCTCAGTTTCATCCTAGTTTTGATAATAATCAGTACGGGAGTCATATGTGATATAATTAAATATTATTTCCTTATCCTAAGGTTTAATATTTAATTAATCTATTTAATTGCTACTAATTATCAAATTTGGGATTAATGTCTATATTTTTCCTAAGTTTTTGGCGAATTTCATGTTTATTAAAGAGATGTCGAAATATTTGAGAGGGATATTATTTTTATGACTTATCTCTAAATTTTGCTAAAGTGTAACATGGGTCCAAGCCTTGGGCGTGAGGTTTCACTTGTGGGAAATGGCGCCACACTTGGGTCCACATGTAGTGGAATGAAATGCAAATGAAAGACATTGAAATTGAAGGAATTTGCATTTGAGTTTGCGGTGTGTGAAGTTATAAATATGAGACTTGGTCCCCCATTTGGATCATCTTGAAAAATTGTAATGTTATGCTGCCGGTTTGGCAACAGAACTTGAGGCTTCAGAGTGCGTCTCCCTAGTGCTACCCGGTTTCGTACTTGAAATACAATACCTAGTTGTGCATTGTGTTCTCTTACATTCTCAGAGTTGGCCATAGATATTTTTGATGCTGAAGTGATTCTGGAGATTGTTGGTTTTGCTTGTGGCTGAAGCACATTTTCAATCACACCTCTTTGCTGGAGCGACTGACGGTTATGGGTATCAGCTCTTTCCTCCTTCCTAGCAATGGCGATTCATTTTGTGAGTTTTTAGCAATTTTCATTAAACAATGAATTTCCTAGACAAAATCAAACTTCCTAGGCATAGCGTGGGTTTTTGTACTTGCATTGGGATGCATGCCAAATAAATATGGGGTTGTTTGGATTGTAGTTTGGATTGGTTGTTGTTGTGAGTGATATATTGTGGGTTTGGGACTGATTTGAGTTGATTCGGGTGAAAAATGAGGGAGTTATGAGCATTTTGGTGTTTCCATAGGCTGTTGATTTGTACTTTCAGCCTGCAGATTGGTTGTAACCGAAATTTATATTCTTGCTATAGAAATCTGCATTACTCTTCTTATCTTATCTCTATTTTGTAAGGTTGTTTCAATAGTATTGATCGTCCATTCTTGCTGTTTTTATTTGTAAGTCCCACTGCATAAGTGGAAGAGGTTGGCTTGCCACCTTCTTGCTTGTAATTCAGTTTATGTACTCAGTCCTCCCACTGAATAAGTGATCGAGTGATAATTTTTAATACAGTGGTCCTCCCGCTGAAATATGCGGTAGAGTGATAGCTCAATGTAATGTCCTCTCGCTGAAATATGCGGTAGAGTGATTGAGTTTCAGTTCCTTGTTATTTTCCCTTGGCTGGTTTACCGCCAAGAGTTTGGTTTCTATCCTGCTGGATAAGCAAAAGGGGTTGGCTTGCCGCCCAGGCATTGTAATTTTCAGTTTGTTTTATGGTGCTAACGATCCCTGGAACACCGTATGCTCTCAACCTCCCAGATTGGGCTCTCGGTGAACAAAAGGTGGAAGGGTTCCCTTTCAGGAGTTTGGATTATTTCTCTAACCTTAACGGGTTGATGTGTTTGTTTGTAACTCTTACTGTTAAAAAAAAATTAAAAAAAATTACTGGGATATTACAATTTTCCACATTTCTTGTCAATAATAACTAGCAAGAGTGATTTATTGGAATGGGCTTAAGGAGCTATTGTTTTATGATATGCCACCATGATTGATTGGGTGTGGTTTTAGTGCTCAATTTGTTTAATAGTCACCCCATCACTACTAGTGTTGAGCAAACTGATTTGGTATTTGGATAGCTTTTAATCATGATAAGGTGTGTACAAGACTACTCTCTATGTGTGAAAGGCATATGGGAAGGTTTTTCAAAGCCACTTTTGTTATATGTTGGATAGGCTACATTGGGATTTTTTGTCATTTTGGGGCTAATGTTATGTTCATGGTATTGGGAGTTTATCTTTTTGATAGGGGATATTTGGATATCACAAAAGATTGTAGTTTGTAAATACAATCCCCTATGTCATGGCTTAGTCTCTCACCCTTACCATCAATTGTGCAAAAGTTTCAATTGTCCCATTAATTTGGTTAAAAGTATTCTTGTAGAGGTTAACATGATTCTAGAGAACTAAGGTTTTAAGCAACAATACTAGAAGGCCTCCACACTAAATTGGGCTTGGTGATTCGTTCAATGGAGTTGAGAAGTTAGTTAGAGATGTCCTAATCCCTAATAACGAGTCGACTATGTTGGAGATTGGAAACATAGTGTCGATGTTGATAGAAAGGGATGCAGTTACAATAAAGGGATAGATTTGTAGTCTATATAAATGCATGAAATCTCTCTCATGTTTTAGCTACAATGTATACACCATTATGAGAACCTTATCGATCACCCATAAAAATTGTTCTAAAGCCATGACTTGCACTTTTTCTCTCCCCTATCAAAATAGTGGTCAAGTGTGTAGGGCAAAGAAATATGTTGAGATAATCCCACAAAGTGCAATTTGTTAGCCTAGGTGACCTAATATCCCAAGTGAAGTTCACTTAAAACAGGTTGTATTATCAACTAATGAGTGGACTATGAATTCTAGTATGAAGGGGATGATAGTTAAAAGTTTAACTTTCAAGTGTTTGTGTTGGTTGATGGGGTACAACATTCCTAAAATGTGGTGGCATGCCATGGTGTCCTTGACCATTCTTTTGTGGTTGTTTTTATCTTTGTTGTGCTTCATATGATCACACCTTGCTTGACTTGTTCATTTATAATTTTAGCTAGTCTTGTTTATTTTTGTCTAATTTTCCAACTTTGTTGTTTCTTGTTGCAACCTTGAATGGGTTGTTGAGGCAAGTTTTTTCTTTGCTGATTTTGATTGTATATTTGTATTTTTCTATAGTTTACTTTTATACTATGGCCCTATAATAGAATCCTAAATATTAACAATAACAATAATTTTGAAATGGTTTACAAAGCTAATATTTTAGGCACAACAATGACAAACTTTTGTCACATGTGAACATCCCTACTTTGTAGTTAACCACATAATTATAATGAACTACTATTTATTTTAAGATTATAATTAAGTTTATTTTGGCTCTAAAACTTGAATTGTTATTTTTGAGGTTTATTTCAATCAAGTTGAATGATGTCTTATACTAATTCATATTTGTTATGTAATACCATTAACAAGGGAGCACCAATATTTACAAAAAATGCAAATTGAATTTTGAAGTATTGTCATCAACAAGGGAACAAAATACAAACTAAAATGCTTAGCTTTTTATTGAGTTTGGTATATCACTATAATTAATAATGGTTGATTGATTCTCTTGTTTGTTGTTTGCTGCATGGTATTTAAAATGGTTTTAGATAACTCAAGGGAGTCAATCAATAATTTATATATCCTTTTGGAAATAGGAATGCACCCCCTTTTAAGGCAACGTAATAAGAAATCTTAAATGAAAATCAACACAAAATCTAGCATTAAAATCTGCACTAAAAAAGCTGAAGCATTGACAACTACAATAACTACAATAACCCTAATGACATTGAATGTTGAAAATGAACAAAAGCACGATCAAGGTTAAGTGATGTGAAAACATTATTTATAAAAATACTAAGTCAGGTGATTATAAGATATATTGATGAAAACTGAATACGTATAATAATTTAGAATATGATTACAAATGGGAACCACATGACACTATTCAAACTCTCATTTCACTAACCCACCTTCAAGTAGCTTCCTCTAGGGAATATCCATCAACTTTGACTAGGTTGCCATGCTAAAAGTGTCTATGGTATATTGTCTACCTCAAAAATCCCCTATAGAGTGGACCCAACAAATGTGCCCAATATTTAAATATGGAAATCCATGGTGGACCTATCAATGTTGGAGTTAGTTGAAATATTGGCAACAAAGATATTTCAGGTGTTGGATGTCAAGAATGACCTTATTAATAAACGGAACAAGGGGAAGATCGCCTTTGGCAATGTTAAGACAAAAAAAATTCCTTTGATTTGAACAAACTACTCGGCAACACATGGCAAGGTTTGCAGAACATATCCAAGACTGCCATGGCAATAGCAAAGGATGTAGTTGCATGGTGGTCGTAAAGGATAGGGTTGTGTGGAGGTAACAAAAGATATGGTCATGTAATGATGGTATATGATGAGATTGTAATGGTGGTGTCAAAGGATGTGGTTAGGTTGATACAATCACTGGTAACTAGAGGCTAAGAAGCTTCACAATAGGAATTGGATCTGTGGTGGATATCAAGGGACCCTCAAAAAATGTTGTTGTTGATGCATTTGGCCTACTTTGACCAACCTATTTGGTTTGGTTTATTTATATGAGAACTATTTGAAACAGATTTTTGGATATATATGAGATCCTCAGCCATAAAGAACATAAGGAGTACATCAAGAATATAAGACCCTCAATTTATTCCTTATGTTCTTTATGTTTTTAAGCCAAGGGTTCAAGATAAATCCCCACGTTTACCAATAGAAATATTAAAAAGAATAATTTAGAATTAATAAAGAATATATACTAATATTAAGGTCCACTATCTAAAGGGGCTGGGGTCTAGCTCGATTGGCGGGAGCTCCAGCATCACCGATCACTTTAAAAAGTTTACCAAGTGCACTGCAGTTTATAGGGGGGAACTACCTAATTTCTACAGTCAAAAAAAAAAAAAAGAGTCTACTATCTAAAAGGCCAAGACACATAAAAGATAAGCTGATTCAAGCGCTTTAACCTCCATATGGATCCTATAGAAATAGCTCTATTCCATACGGTTGGTATTTATATACTTAAAAGTCTCCAAAATAGCTTGCTCCTACACGCTATCATATAGTCTCCAAAATAGCTTGCTCCTACACGCTATCATATTGTATGTTACAGTTCCAATGGTTGAAAAATCTTTAAGATATTTCCGTAAAGCTAATGACTGTAGAGAATTTATGTGCTTTCATAAATTGTGACTGTCAATGCAATTCAGGCAACGCTATACTTAATTGACAGAAGCTAATAACATGGTGCACCTCTCTTTCCCTTTTCAATCAATTGATAAGGATTTTGACCACAAACTCTTACTAAAAAATCCTCCATAAGAGTACGTGCCAATTTTCATCTATGAATCAGCAAAATACATGTCTTGGTACCTTTCTTTATTCTTTTAAGTCTCTTCAACCAATTGCTAGCCATATAGCAGAAAACTCAAGTAATTTATAGAAGTTAAAACAAAAATATATGGGAACTTTCCAAACTTTAAAGTCACATTTTTAGGAGATTTACGGAGACATATGTTGACATCTCCTAATGTCTAGAGATGTCCCTCAAACACATCTCAAAGATCGGGACATGCATCCAAAAGAGGAAACAGTTTCTTGTTAACTATGATATTAAGGGTAAGTAAAAACCATTCGAAACATCATATCTTGTGTGTTTTTCTATTTAGAATAATAATAATAAACAAGAATCTATGCTGCTCATTTAAACACACATGGAATATTTGGCAACGACCGAATATCTAGTTTCATCCAGATAAATGTCAAAAGGGAATCAAAGTTATAGTTTGGCACATGCTGTTCTCAATTAAAATTATTGACCATTTACCTATAACCTACTAACAAGATTTTATTTTTGCTAAATGCTAAGATGGAACCTCTGGTGCACATATTTCTCCATATGTTGTTTTCCTTTAAGATTAGAAGTTGAAAAGTAATTCTGACAATGGTGAACCTAATACCCTGTTCGTCTTCTGTTAAAATTAATGATTTGAAAAATAGATGTGACAAATCTGCCAATGAGAAGGCATCAAGACAATTGAATAAAAATACATAATGCCTGTTAAGTACCATAATGGAGAGGGGCAAATGCAAAGCTAAGAAATTCCAACCGCGTGTAGTTTACCCTCTGTCACATGCAATCATAAAGAGAAATATAAGAAACTTTCACAATTTATAGCATGAAAGGTCATAGCTGTCAAAAGACCAAATAGAAGTCAGATTTATCCATTAGTCCTCATAAACAGATATGCCATACAAGGATGGCTTACGGTTACTCGCAACAGTCATTACAGACCAATAAAAGTCATCCATATAAGAGAGTGAAACCAAAGAATTATGAGTACTTCAATGCAGGTAAACATTAACAATCTAAACATTGTACTTTCGCAATGAAACATGTAACTGCACATAAAATAAAATAAAACTAAATGTAACTGCACATAAAATAAAATAAAACTAACTTAAAATCTATTGATATGATTTCACCTCTAAGACTTTAAAAGCACACTCATTTCATTTCAAAGCACAAGTAGAAGAAAAAAGAGAGTATTGAAGCCAGTAATCACATGCCACAGCAGAAAAAACCAGCACACAAGTTGAGCAACAGATTTTGATCAAATAACATTTGGGCACGTTTGTAACAGCCTTTGGTGCATCTAAAGGAGCCTACAATGCATTTGGAAGAGCCCACTATTGATTTGGAGCAAGTCATTACTGATTTGAAACAAATTAGAAGAGGTATTTTTGTATTTTCAATATTTTTTTGTTTTTGTTTTTTAAATATTTCATTTGTCCTCTACATTATTTTTTCATTTTAGATTCATGGAACAAAGTACAAACCCTAGTTATTAAGAAGCTTTATTAATGAATAAACCTTAGCTGTTTGTAATTTTTTAATTTTCTAGCTACAAACCCTAAGTAGTTTTATCTTTTTTCTAATTTTTGAACTTAATTTAACTAGAAACCCTATTGTTAATTCGTTTTCCATTTATTTGATATTGCAATGTACTTTATATATATAGATTTTTCGAGGACCCTTGCTGAAAACATACCATTCTGTAAATCAAAGATGCACATTGCAAAACATAAATTCTTGGGGGGCATCAGAATTTTGAAATATCACCTCGCATAATTACCATGCCAAGATGTTAAAGCACCTCTTGAAGTTGTGCATAATGTACAAAACCAATTTGAGACCTTTGGGCAACAGAAGGAACTCAGAAAAGGAAATGAGAAGAGATGGGAGCCATCCATGGGGACTCCTCTTCTTTGATTCCTCTAATTACTAGATTTTTGCATTTTGTGGCAATGGTAGTGCTAGTGTTTGAAATAAAGTTCGCATATCTAAATTAGATTCTTATATTGTACCACGCGCTAATCTAAGTTCCCAACCATCACTTGAGAGCATGAATCGGATCAAAGGTAAGCACGATGCAACAAGAAAAGCAATTGGAGACTTTTTGTTTTATTGTACCATTTTGTTTCACACAACAAAGGAATTATTTCTGCTTTAAAATATATTGTTTGATTTCTTTCTCTTAAATTTTAAATTTAGAGGTTTGCCGAATTTAAACTTACATTTTATAGCATTTATTTTGTTTAATTTATTTCTTTTAGATATTCCAATAGGCAAAATATGGTAGATGTCATTAATATTTGTGATTCAAGATTTAAAACCCATAATGATGAGGAGATGAGGACTTCATTTTGACTCAAAAGGCGGCCAATGTGAATGTTGGATTATTTGTCATTGATGTCTAAGGCTGAATTATGTGTGCTAGCTTGTTTCAGCTATCTAGTTGCCTACTTGTTGGAGCTGTATGTGTGTCTGCTTGTTTTTGTCAGCAGCTGAATCAGAAATTTTTGCCACATCCTATTATTGTGCCAAGCCAGCAAATTTGCCACATCATAAGTTGAATTTCTTTGGTGCCCACTTCATGTCTTGGTCAGACCAAGTATTCTTGGCTGGGTCAGAGGTATCCTATATTTGCCTTAATGTATGGGGTCTTCAGTTAAAATGTTTCTGAGCAAATTCCTTGTGGTGCTGTTGTGCGTTATTTTCCTCTGAAGTTGAATATTTTTTTTTTGGACTCTTTTTAGGCAGTGGTCCGTTTTTTTTTCCAAAATATTATGCTGCCGTATCTTGTGGAGTCAATTTGTTTTAAATCGTGGAAATAGTGGAGTGCGTTAAAAACCTTGTATTGGATGTGCATAGGATACAATATGGTGGTGAATATTTTTAAATCAAAAAATTCTAGCTCCCAATGATAATTTTCAAACTCCAGCTGCCGATAATATTTTTCCTCTGAGTCATGCTTCTTAAATGTTACAGTATATTATTTTGCCAATAATAATTCGTATGGAAGAATTTATTACTGGAGATTATCGCAGGAAAATTTATGGATACGTGGGGCCCAAAAACTTTTGTTTTGCTTGGCTGGATAGGTGGAATGCACTTTTTTTTATGGCGTGGAAATTTTGGGTTGGATCTATGTCTGATTTAAAGGCCTGCGATTTAATGAAATGCGTTTCGTAAGGAGGCGTGGTTTGAAACAAAAAAAATTTGAATCCTTTTTTAATATGATGGCAGTTACAAGCATTTAAGAAAGGCGATGAATGATTTCTGCGTGAAGTGTATCGGTGGTGGTGTTCTTAGTAAAAATTGAGCATGGTATGTGCGTGAAGTGGAGTCAAATTTTTGGTTGCCATCTTGGAATTATGGAGAACGTTTTTAATAAGGAGATTTTGAATTTATTTGAGTCATTTTAAAAAAAAAAATTGTTATCTATCTTTATCATCTAGAGCTGACTGGAATTAGTTAGTGGAGTTGGTGCTCTCTTTTGTTGTGAGATTGGTGCCTTTATTGTACTCGGTGTTGAGAGGAAAGTCGGTGCTCTCTGTAGTTGTGTTCTCTTTGTAGTATGGGTTGGTGCCCATTTGTTCAAGATTATTAAGAAGTCTTTATGCCGTGGTTTTTTACCCAAAAGGGTTTTCCACAAGAAATCTTGTATTCTTGTGTTATTTGTCTTGCTGCATAATTTTTGGTGTCTTTCTAATAATTTGTGTAGAAATTTGAAACACTGATTCACCCCCCCTCCCCGCTCTCAATGTTTCTTGTGTGTCTTTCAATTGGTATCAGAGCCAGTACTTTCTGCAAAGGCTTAAAAGATTGAAGCTTGTTTTTGTTTGGTTGCAAAATGAATGCTATAGAAGGACTAGCAATGAATAGGGCTCCTCTATTTGATGGTTCTAATTAGGCCTTCGTGTGTGTCAAAATGAGAGCCTATTTGATGTCTCTTGGATTTGATGTTTGGAATAGTGTTATATTAGGCTATACACCTCCTTAGAATCCTCCATCTGCTGTTGATGAAAAGAGAGCATTTGAATGCAATGCTAGGGCTATGAATGTTATTTTGTCTAGATTGTCAGAATTAGAATTTGTGAAAATTATGCACTATGACAGTGCTCAAGCTATGTGGGACAAACTTAAAAATTCCTACAAAGGAGATGAAAGTGAAAAAGGCCAAGCTTCAAACTCATCAAATGCAATTTGAGAGTCTGAAAATGGAGGAAGAAAATGTTGCAGCATATTTTTTAAGGGTTGATGAAGTGGTTAACTCTCTCAAAGGCTTAGGAGAAACGGTTGATGATAAAGTTGTTATACAAAAAATTTTAAGGTCATTTCCTTTAAGGTTTGATCTTGATCAGATGACCATTGACAAGCTTCACGGTATATTTACTGCATATGAGATGAGGACAAACATTGAATCTTCAAAAAGGGAGACTACATTCAAAGCTTCAAAGAAAGGCAAATAGAAGGAACAAGCTTCTAGTAGTGATTTAGATAATGATTTAGACTCAGAAGAAGCGTTGTTCACTAGAAAATCAAAGGACTTTAGCAAAAACAAGAAGAAGACGTCTCTCGGATGCTTTAATTGTGGCAAATCTGGACATTTTGCAGCCAAATGTCCATATGAGGATGGTGATGACAGTAGTAGTGAAAAGAAGCTAAAATTTAACAAAAAGAAGTATAAAGGTAAAGACAAGAAGACTTGGAAAACTAAAAAGAGTCTTTATTCAAAAGAGGAGAGTGATTCATCTAACGGAGGTGATGATGAATCTTTGAGTGAAGAGATCTTGTTCATGGCTACAGAAGAAATTCACACAGAAAATCAGGATGATGAAAGTGATCTAGGAGAAGAAGATGGTGAAGTGGGTTTGGAGCAAGAATTGATAAGTGCTCTCAATGAGATCAAATGTCTTAAGAAGAAAATTTTGAGTTTGAAGGTGCAGCTCAAAGGAGAAAGTGAAGAAAAATCAGCGAAATCACAAGCTCTTGAAGATTCAGAGAACCAATAAATGATCTGAAATTTCAGATTGTTGAGGCTAAGAAACTTGAAGAGGAATTGAGAAATCAGATCAAGGTTAAGATTGAAAGCTGTTAGAATCTTGAAGCTGAGATTGCTTCTCTTAGGAAGATAGAGAAATCATCTACACTACTGAACCAAGAAGAGATAAATAAAAAAGGTTCACTTTCATTGGACAATTTGTTAGCTTCACAAAAACAGTCCTCAGACAAGGGTGGAGTTGGGCTTGAAGAAGATCAAAGCTCGAAGGTGGAACAATGGACTTCTAATGGTGAGAGCTCAAGGATTTCATCTTAAAAAACCAGAAATAATGTTTTCAAGAAACCTTTCAATGCTAGACAAGCACTCTTTATTCATTCTTTCATAGTTACTGTTTTGCTTGTAACTATTTTGGACACAAGGCAACAAATTGTAGGGTGTCTTTTGGAAATAATTTCAGTTTTGCAAACAAGAACTCTTTTGCTCCTTTGAGAGATTATGATATGTTTGCTATAAATGTAAACATTGGGCATAGTGCAAGATTTTGTAACTTTGATAGAGCAGATTTCTCAAAGAAAGATAATGAGAGCAAGGCCCGAAATATTAATTTGCTTAGTGTCAGTCAATTGTGTGACCAAGGTCATAGTTTAACTTTCAGTTCTGACTATTGCAAGATTAGTAAAAATGGTGTTCATATTGTTGAAGCCAGTAGGGTAGCAAATAACTTATACATTCTTGAAGAAGCTAAAAGTGAAACTTGTTGTTTGAGTCTACTGGATGAATCTCGGTTGTGGCACAAGAGGCTTGGTCAAATAAATTTTGATAATCTTGTTCAAATCAGCAAGAAGGAGGTGGTGAGAGACTTGCCAAAACTCACTAAACCATCCGACACAGTGTGCAAAGATTGTCAAATGGGTAAACAAACTCGTAGGATTTTTAAAACAAAGGAGTAATCAAGCACAATGCCTCTAGAGCTGGTTCATATTGATTTGTGCAGACCAACAAGGACTGCAAGCATGCAAGGTGAGAGATACTTTATGTTATTAATTGATGACAACTCACGTATGACTTGGGTGGCCTTTTTGAAGGAAAAATCAGAAGCCTTGGAGAAGTTCAAAGCTTTCAAAGCTTTGGTTGAAAATGAGAAGGGATTGAGAATCAAATGCCTATGATTAGACAATGGAGGTGAGTTTACCTCTAATGAAATTGTGAGTTTTTGTGAGAAATATGGTATTAAGAGACAATTTTCAGCTGCTAGGACACCTCAACAGAATGGGGTGGTTGAGAGGAAAAACAAGTCAGTTCGGCACATGGCTAGAAGCATGATTTATGAATCTAAGGTAAGTGATTTCTTTTGGAAAGAAGCAGTTCATATAGCTGTCTATAGTCAAAACGAAAGTTTGGTATGGGTAAAGCACAACAAGTCATCGTATGAATTATGGAATGGTAAGGCAACAACTGTTAAGCATTTTAAGATCTTTGGCAGCCCTTGTTATATTAGGAGAGATGAGGATAATTTAGGCAAATTTGATCCTCGGTCAGATGAGGGTATTTTTCTAAGATATTCCTCAAAAAGTAAAGCCTATAAATGTCTTAATAAGAAGTTGCATAAGATAGTTGAAAGCACTAATGGGAAAGTTCATGAGATTGATAATTCTTCTGAAAAATTGCAAAGTTGTGATGATAGCCTTAGGGTGATGAAGCTGAAAATGTTGGTCAGCAAATTTCTACCAATCCACAAGTTGGGACAGCAAGCAACAATGTTGTAAACACCCCTAATAACAATCAAAATGAAGGAGTGGATGCACATTTAGAGGCTGGGACAATAGATAATCATGTTGATACAACAGATACATCAGCAGTTCAAACAACTTCCCATGATAGAAATAAAATATCTATTAGAACCTCTCTCAAGACTACATCTAGATTTGTTGAAAAGAATCATCCTATCCATCAGATTATGTAAGAGGATAGACCTAGAGCATCAAGAAGGAATGTTAATTACTATGAAGATGATGATATTTCACTGTTGTCCATGATTGAACCAAATACTTTTGAAGAGGCAACAGAAGATAAATCTCGGGTTGTAGCCATGAAAGAAGAATTAGATCAAATCCAAAACAACGAAACATAGGAACTTGTCCCAAGGCCTATAAACAAGAACATGATTGGCACTAAGTGGGTGTTCAGGAACAAGTTGAATGAGGATGGCCAAGTTATGAGAAACAGGGCAAGGTTAGTGTGTAAGCGTTATGCTCAGATTGAAGGTATAGATTTTGATGAAACCTTTGCACTAGTTGCTAGATTAAAGGCAATTAGAATGTTCTTAGCTTTTGCCTCTTTTAAAGGTTTTAAAGTTTTTCAAATGGATATTAAATCTGTCTTTTTGAATGGTGATTTAAATGAAGAGGTATATGTAGAACAGACTAATGGTTTATTTTGTCTGAGAATCAAGATTATGCGTGAAAGTTGAAAAAGGCACTTTATGGCCTCAAAGAAGCACCCTGGGCTTGGTATGACAAACTGAATAGCTATTTGCTGCAGCAGGGGTTTAGAAGAGGCATCGCAGACAACCTGTATATCAAAGAGGAAGGTAAACATATGCTGATTGTGGTTGTATATGTTGATGATTTAATTTTGGGGAGTGATTGTGTGCATATGCGTAAAGTTTTTGCAATTAATATGAAGATAGTGTCAATGTTGGGAGAGCTATCATTTTTCCTTGGGCTGCAAATTCATCAATCTAAGGAAGGTATATTTATTTCCTAAACTAAATATATTAGAGAGATGTTGAAGAGGTTCAAAATGGAAGATTGTACTCCTGTTAGCACTCTTATGGTGACTGGTTGTAAACTCAGTAAGGATGATGAATCATCAAATGCTCATCAAATTCTTTGTAGGTCTATGATAGGTAGTTTGTTGTATGTTACAACTACTAGACTTGATATAATACAAGCTATAGGATATGTTGCAGGATTTCAGGCTGCCCCTAAGGAGACATGTTCATGCAATCAAAATGATTTTTAAGTACCTCAAAGGTACTATGGAGTATGGCCTTTGGTATCCTAATGGAAATGATATCTCACTTACAACTTATACAAATGCAGATTGGAGTGGCTCTATTGATGACAAGTGGAGGTGCTTTCTTCCTTGGGAAGTGTTTGGTTTCATGGTACAGTAAAAAGCAAGCCTTTGTTTCACTTTCCACTGCTGAAGCGGAATATATAGCAGCAGTGTCCTGTTGTACACAGGTTCTTTAGATGAAGCAGACTTTGAAAGACTTCAAGGTAGATTTCAGTCATCCCATTTCTATTTTGTGTGATAACACGAGTGCTATTAACATATCTAAGAATCCTGTCTTGCACTCTAGAACTAAGCATATTCTGATCAAGTATCATTTCTTGCGTGAACAAGTTAGTGATCAACAAGTAAAGCTTGAATATGTTTCTACTAAGGATCAGCTTACAAACGGTTTTACTAAGCCCTTGCCCAGAGATACTTTTGAAAGGTTAAGACAGCAGTTAGGAGCGGTTTCACTCCATTGAAGGATTATATTACTCAGGATTGATCTCAACCATTGATGTCAAAGGGGGAGCAGGATCTCAGGGAGAGAAGTTATGGTGTCAAGGGGCTACAACTGGAGAAAGTATTGCCATCAATGACAAAGGGGGAAGTTTGTTGGATTGTTTGTCATCTGAGTTACCGGTTCTTGCCAAAAATGGCTGGGTCCTGGTCCTAGTCCGTGCCCAGTCTTGGTCCGAGCCTGGTTCGACCTAGGTCCCACCCGGGTCCAGCCCAGGTGGCTGGGTTCCCTGCTGCCTGGGCAGAACCTGGGTGGGACCCAGGTCGAACCCAGGAGGACCCGGGTGAACCCAAGCCTGTGGGTTCCCAAAAACGGGGCCCACGGGTTAGAAAACAATTAAAAAACAAAAATTTTAATCTTATTTTAACATCTAAACCCTAATCCGCCCCTTTATGATGCATTTCATGCATCAAAACATGCATTCAACCCGTTCTACTTGCATTTTTGAAGATTTTTTCTCTACAATCAGGTTTCTTAGTTTTTGTATTTTTCTTCGAAGGTGACGACTACGAAGGTGTGAGACATGCATCAAAGGCATAGGAATCACTGGAGAAGGAAGATTTAGCCATTAAAGGTAAGTGAATCTGAATTTTTTTCAAGTTTTCAAGAATTTTTCCAAGTTTTTTTCAAATTTTTTATTTTTTTTAAAGTTTTTTTAAGTTTTTTAATTTTTTTTTAAAGAAGTCTTGTATATTTTTTTACACTTTGTATGCATAGTATGTGGTTATAATGCCAAAATTTTAATAATTTTTTTCAATAATGTTGTGCTTTCTCTTTTCATTTTAGGCGCATTATTCATATAATCATACATAATGGCTGGAACTGGAAGTGCAAGTGCAAGGTCTAGTTCAGTTGCAAATGTCCAAACTGAAAATACCCCCTTTAAAATTGATCAAGATTCACCACTTTGGCATTATGCAACAAATCAAGCCAGTGTCTGGTGGTGGGGGTTTTGTTTGGCAGTGCAACCATTGTGGCACTAAGTATACCAGCTCATACTTTCGAGTGAAAGGTCACCTTTGTTTCATCCCTGGGCGTGTAATAAAATTTTGTAAGGGATCAAATGGCAAGGGGCTGTCAAAAGCTCTAGTTTTGGGATATATTAGAGAATAAGAGGAAGCTGATAGGAGAAGTAGCAAAGCAAAGACTGATCATCCTCTTGTCCATCCAAGCAAAATGTCTCAGAGGCCTTCTAGTAGCATTGGCTCCACAGAACCAGTTAGTTCACATCCTTTCATGCAAAACCCACCAGTTGATGCAGTAGAGAATCAAAATGTTGTGGCTTCACGGAAAAGAGGCCCATTGGATTTTGCCTTCAAAAATGAACTGAGAGAGATTGCAGATTCCAAAATTGGACGTTGCCTTTATGGCAATGGGCTTCCTTTCAACCTTGTTAGATCACCTTACTTTCGGAACATGGTGCATACTCTTTGCAATACACCTTCTGATTATGTTTGTCCAGGGTATGAAAAGGTGAGAACCACCTTATTGGCAAAGGAGAAAGCATCCGTAGAGTCACAGTTGAAGGTCATCAAAGATACATGGCAAGAAACAGGTGTGACCATTGCTTTTGGATGGAAAGATTGTAAAAATAGGCCATTGATCAATGTTATAGCAGTGTGTCCTAAAGGGGCAATGTTTTTGAAAGCAGTGGATTGTGAGGGGCAAGTGAAAGATGCAAGTTTCATTGCCAATATCTTGATAGAATGCATTGACATGGTGGGGCCTCAAAATGTTGTCCAAGTTGTAACTGACAATGCTAAAAATTGTAGGGTAGCAGGGACTATAGTGGAGGCTACATATGGTCACATCTTTTGGACACCATGCGCAGTACACTCACTCAATTTAATCATGCAAAAGCTTGGCACACAAATTGATTGGGTGAAAAAACTGTATGCGGAGGGCGAGGAGATTCAAATGTTTGTGACTAATCATCATATGTCACAAGCCATTTTCAGAACCTTCTCCAAGTTGAAGTTGTTGAAGGTAATCTATAATTACTAATTTTAAATTTTATTTTTTTATTTTTTAGTTTTAAATTTGTATTTTTTATAGACTTACATTTGATATATGTTGTGTATTTTGTTATGTCATGTTAGGTTGCTGAAACACGATTTGCATCTCACATGCTCATCTTAAGACGACTTCTGAAGGTGCGAGACGCCTTGAATTCTATGGTCATCAACAGCTTGTGGAGTGTATGGAAACAGTCCCACACAGAAAGAGCTCTAAAAGTAAGAGCATTGATCCTTAGTGAGAAATGGTGGGATGATGTGGAATATGTTTTGAATTTCACTGAGCCCATCATGAGCATGATCAAGTATGCTGATACTGATCGCCCATGTTTGGGTGAGATTTATGATGGCATGGATTGCATGGGGGAAAAAATAAAAGAAGTAATAAATAGAGAAGAAAATGACCCAAAGGAAACATTTTTCAAAGTTGTGCAAAAAATTGTTGTTGACCGTTGGAACAAGATGACCACCCCCTTACATCTCTTAGCATTTGCTTTGACGCCAAAATTTTATAGTGCAGATATGCTTGCAACACCAAGGAGGGTGCCACCATATAGAGATGCAGAGGTTGCTTCTGGCTATAGGGCTGCCTTTAAAAAAATATATCAAGATGAAGAGACAAGAAATATTGTCATGAGGGAGTTTGGCCAATTTGTATCTGCAAAAAATCATGATGTTGTAGCTCTTAATGCTAGATATGGGATGGATGCTGATGAGTGGTGGTATGTCCATGGTCAAGGCTCCGTTTACTTGCAGCCTCTTGCAATTAAACTTAACTCACAAGTATGTATCTTTTTATTTTTTATTTTTATAGTTTTCCAATTCCATTTGATGCTATCATATTTTTATTTTATAATTTTAATTTATAAATTTCTAATTATGTTTTAACTTTTAACAGGTTGCAATTTCTTCTTCAGCTGAGCAGAATTGGAGTACATACTCCTTCATCCACTCAGTCAAACGTAATTGTTTGGGTGCAAAGAAAGCTGAGGATTTGGTCTACGTACACTCCAACCTTCGTTTGTTGTCACATAAGGACCCTGGATATAGTGAGGGTGTAACAAGGAATTGGGATCTAGCCCCTAAGTGTGCTGATTTAGATGCTACAGTTGCACAACTTTGCCAAGTCTCTATAGACGAGACAGTTATGGAATTTGAGAGAGACCTAGCTAGTGGGAGTGGCATTCCATTTGATATTGGTTCAATTGATGCTGAATTTGAACCACTTGATGACCTTGGGCTTGGGTTGGATGCTTCAGATGAAGATGAATATGGAATTTAAATCCCATAGATGGCTTGTAATTTGAATGTTTAACTTTATACTTTATTGTGTCATGACATTTTCACATTTTGAAACTTGAAACTTGAATATTATCTTTTTTGCAAATTATGAATATGATATTACATTTATGATTTACGATATATCAATATCAGAATATTTATTGGCATTGGCAATTATGGATTTATGGTTTATGATTTATTTGTTATCATTTATGTATCATTGTATGGGAAAGTTACATTGTATGTTTGAACTGTGAACATATATAATTTTGATGTTTGAAGTTTGAACACACACACACACACACACACACACACACACACACACACATATATATATATATATATATATATATATAATTAAAAAATATATATATATGTACGGACGAACCCGTACCCATACCCAAAACAGTTTTTTTTGCCGAATTCGTGAATCCGAACCGGAACCGGTAACTTAGTTTGTCATTGATGTCTAAGGCTGAATTATATGTGCTAAGTTTGTCTCAGCTATTTAGTTGCCTACTTGCTGGAGCTGTATGTGTGTCTTCTTGTTTTTGTCAGCAGTTGAATCAGAAAATTTTGCCACATCCTCTTCTTGTGCCAAGTCAGCTAATTTGTGATGTCATAGGTTGAATTTTCTTTGGGGCCCACTTCATGTCTTGGAGACCACGTATTCTTGGTTGGGTCAGAGGAATCCTATATTTGCCTTCATGTATGGGGTCTTCAGTTAAAACATTTCTGAGTAAATTCATTGTGACGTTGTTATGCATTATTTTCCTCTGAAGTCATATTTTTTTTTGGACTCTTTTTAGGCAGTGGTCTGTTTTTATTTAAAGCATATGCTGCCGTATCTTGTGGAGTTGATTTGTTTTAAATCGTGGAAATAGTGGAGTGTGTTAAAAACCTTGTATTGGTTGTGCGTAGGATACAATATTGTGGTCAATATTTTTAAATCGAAAAACTCCAGCTGCCAATAATATTTTTCCTCTCAAAGTCGTGCTGCTTAAATGTTACGATATATTATTTTGCCGATAATACTCCATATGGAAGAATTTATAGCTAGAGGTTATCACAGGAAAATTTATGGATAGGTGGGATGCGCTTTTTTTTATGGCGTGGAAATCTTGTGTTGGACCTATGTCTGATTTAAAGGCCTGCGATTTGATGAAATACGTTTCTTAAGTAGGCGTGGTTTGAAATTTCCTTTTTCTGAATCCTTTTTGAATATAATGGCAGTTATAGGCATTTAAGAAAGGCGATGAATGATTTCTAGGTGATGTGTATTGGTCGTGGTGTTCTTAGTAAAAATCGGGCATGGTGTGTGCGTGAAGTGGAGTCAAATTTTTGGTTGCCATATTGGAATTATGGAGTGTGTTTTTAATAAGGGGATTTTGAATTTATTTGAGTTGTTTTTTTTTTAAATCGTTATCTATCTTTATCATCTAGAGCTGACTGGACTTTAGTTAGTGGAGTTGTGGTTTATCTTTTTGATTGGGTGTTGAGGATGAATTAGAAGAATGGCGAAAATTTTGAGAATTTTTTGACCATATAATATTTTTCATGTGTGAGGGTTGTGGATTAGGAGCAGCACTTTTGGTACTTTTTTGTGCCACAGTTTGAAGAGAAAAGACGAAGCTATGACTTTGACAAAGCTATGAATGTTTCTTCAGACATGGATTGATTTGTTTACAAAATATGTTCTTCAGCCTAGAATTGAAGCTTGATTTGAAAAGAATTAAGTGGAGACTGTCTTGAAGTGGACCGTATTTGTTGAAGCTATGTTTTGAGTGAGCATGTATTTTGGAGTTGAGTGTAGAAAAAAAGCAAAGAGCTATAAGGAATCTATCTGAAGAGTTGGATGTTACTGGATATATTACTGAGATTGATGGTACTGTATTTTGCTTCAGAATTATGTTGCTTTGAGTTGGTGCTCTCTTTTGCTATGAGGTTGGTGCCTCTGTTGTACTCAATTGGTGCTCTCTCTAATCGTGTTCTCTCTGTAATCTGGGTTGGTGCCCATCTGTTCAAGATTATTAAGAAGTTTTAATGCCGTGGTTTTTTACCCGAAAGGGTTTTCCACGAGAAATCTTGTATTCCTGTGTTATTTGTCTTACCACATAATTTTTGGTGTCTTTCTAATAATTTGTGTAAAAATTTTTGGTGTCTTTCAGTGAAGGGCACAATTAATGGTTGGACAAAGAGGAGGAAAAGAAAATTGTTAAATTTCCTTGTTGCTTTCTCAAGTGCTTGTACTTCCTAAAATCCAATGATTTAGTGATTAAGATTTCCAATTCCAACTTTACTAATTAAACATTATCATTTCATTTTTTTTATTCTTTCCTCAAGTAGCACAATTTTCTTGAAATCCATTGATGCTTCAAGAAACATAAAAAATGGTGTATTATTTCCTAATGTTTTGGAGGGAGCTTTGGTTGAGGTGGGTAAGAATTATATTGTGCAAATACTTAGATTAGGACAACCACCCATCCTTATTCTTAACTCATTTTGCTACTCATTGCCTTGCCCTCATATTGGAGGCTCTTAGCAAAGTCATGTGGATCAAAGCATGCATGAAGCATGATAAGAACATTTGTAAATACATATATAAAAACACTTAAGTCCTCAACCTAACGAGGAAATACATGGACAAGGAGTTGGCTTGTCCAGGAATAATCTACTTTGCAACAAACTTTATCAAGTTACAATCTTTGCTTCAAACAATGATTGCTCTAAGATGCGTGTTTGTTAGCAAGGAGTAGTTTATATCATCACATGCTAAGACAAATGAAAAGATTGATGTGGTTGATTGGGTTTTCAATAAGCACAACTTCTAACTTCCAACAAATGAGATTGTAGAGATAAACCCATATTCCATATTTCAATTCTATTTTTGTTCATAATTCCATTCCGTTTGTTTATTTTTGTTCACACTTATGTTAATGCTTAATAATAATTTCACAAAGCCTTTACTTGTTTTCCTTTGAGTTGTTAATGGGGAGAAGCCTGCAATGGGCTATATATAAGAGGGCATCGATATGGCCAAGGAGGCCACTAGATTCATTTATGTTAAGAATAAATATCATCCCATGAGCATCATCAATCAACTATGGCACCTTCAACTCCACAAGCCCTTGCATGTAATTGCCTATTTTTTGAATCTAGTGTTCTAATTCCATCCATATTTCAAAGAAAATGACAACATTTTAAATGGGCTCTACACAATCATAGAGCAAATGGTCCTAATCCACTGTTTGGAGCTAAAATAATCTTTCAGATTGGGATCTACCAAGTTGCACAATACATATGCAAGGCAACTTGAATGACATTGCAGCCAAATAAAAGTTTATTAGAACTGTGATTTACGTTTAAAAATTTTAAAAAAATCTCTTTTTTATGTTAATACTGAAATCCAAAGTTAAACAATGAGATTGAGTTTTTTTCTTCTTATTTTAGATGTATGGTGGAAAAGGTTTGGTGCTAAGTTGTCAAAGTTGTAGAGAACTGCAATTTACCTTTAGCAAACTAAGCAACACATCAAGGTGTGAGTAAAATTGAAGTATGTTTGAGCACATGCACTTCAAGAAGCTCAATAGGTTGTCGATGCAATTGTTAAATATCTTATTTATATTCATCACAACTTGCACCTATGTCACAAACAAATCTTGGGAACTGACTTATCTCCCATCACTTTAGAAAAGATTGATCCACAATTAAATTGTATCACCAAGGTTGAGGATTTTGTCTTCCACGAGGAGGACCTTGTGTGGGTTGATCAGGAGTATCTAGAGACAGAGGTAGTAACCTAGTAGAAGACAAAGATGAGCACAAGTAGACCCTTTGGATGTTTGTGGGATTCATACGTAGACAATATTATGGTTGTATCATCATTGAGAACCTATCTTAGATGCTTGTGCTAGGATTTTTTGTACAACTATGGTGTTGGGAAGACACAAGCAACTCCCTCTAGCATTCAACTTCAAAACTCACAACACACAACATAAATGCAGAGACTCTTTGCTTCTAGATTAACATTAGATTGCAACAAAGAAACATAACTATATTCTCATCAAACTCTGAACATAAAATATACAAGCATGGCCTCTCAACGACCTTATTGGCACAAATTATATCTTCCCTAGTTCTTAAATCTACACATCTTAGCTACTTCTTTGCAGCAACTTCCTTGCCAATCTTTATTGGCTCCCATGGCTCTAAGCCTTCAAGACGAATTCCAACTCCAAATCTTTACAAACTCATTCATCCATATCTTTGTTTCCATTTGCAAACTTTATTTATATTTACATTTTATTGTAACTTTGTCTATTGTAAACTTTTGCAAACCCCAAATCGATGAGTGTTTCACTGCCTATTTTGACTCTTGCGAGCCTTCACTTGTACATTGTTGGAAGTTTATAACCCCTGTCATGAAAGTTTCTAAAGCCTTTTAAACAAATCCATGTATGTTGCAATGAAACCATAGATCACAGACTTGTCTATGCTTCTATATTTTGCATACATATCCACCAGGACAATTGCAATTCGAACATCATCCCTTATGATTTGACATAATTAAATGTACCCTTATGAATCTCTTAAAATCTGGTTATGAGCCCCTTGGATCGCATATTTAGCTATTTGCAGACCACATTGTTATTAATGAATGCCAATGTTCAGTCACGATGAGTGCCTATGCACGAATGAAGATGGGAATCCAAGTCCAAAAGAGTGTTCAAACACACTAAAGCGCTTCGACTGTAGGAAAACAAAAATTCTTAATGGTGATGCATTGTTCATTGATATGAGAAGCTTAAACAACATTCGTTCAAACAATTCACGTGCCCTATCTATGCTTCCATATAGAGACTAATGTGAGTTTACTACAACACTTGGTTAAGGAAATCTTGTACAAGCCATCATCTATTATTTGACAGCCCCAACATGCTCATGAACTTAAATCATAATAGTTGACTTTAGATGTCAAACATAAATTTCTTCACAGCTTCAGTAGTTTGAAGCCAATATGCTAAAGTAAAATAGCATTATTGCAACTCCTCCTGATTTTAGCTATTCCTCAACAAGTTAGTTATTCTTACATCCTCCATGCTGACTTATATTCTAGACAAGCAAATATGATAGATTCTACATTTTAAACTTTCCCTTTAACCTTCTACAGTCATAGTCATGCTTCTGCAAAGTTGAAGAAGAGATGTCAAATAGACCGAAATTTTAAGCAAACAAACTTAAATATGTTTTTTGTCGATGTTGATTACCATATGCCCAAGATGCTCCTACATCAATCACAACATGTAGGAAATTTTTTGAGTAGAACTCACAAAATGGAGTTAGGTAATAGAATTACCCTTTCATGTTGTGAACAACCCGCAACGAATTCCATCATTCCGTTAGGTACAAAATCACTTCTTTTTTCTTCTCTTCCAACATCTCATCGGAATAAAAATCATCTTCCCACAACTCAGCTCACTACTCTTCTCTCCTCTCAAAGATTTGCATTCACCATTTGTCATCTTCCACCACCAAAGTTTTTCTCCTCTAATCTTCTCCTTCGTAGGATCCAACCTGTTGATGTGTTTTTTATGACATCTTGCAACACAATAAAATATTGAGTGCCTTATCCTTTCTTGAACAAAATCTTGTCAAATGCTAAATTTTGTGATCAAACAAGGTGACTCCAAGGTTCCTATAGTCAGGGCTTGACTTTATATGTGGATAGACTCAGTGTATGGATTGCTAGTAATCCTAGGGGACTTACGTTTATGAAATACAATTGGAACTTGAACATCGGATGTATCAATCATGTGATGTTGCTTCTCCTAAACTCAAATGAAAAAAAGACAAAAAGGGGAAGGGGTTGGGAGAATCTATGCTAACTCCTAATTCTAAAGGACAATGACAATAATAGATTTTGCTTTGATAGACAAATCCTTCATGAAACTACTTTCTACGTAACTAGAGATAGCTCACAATGCCATAGAAAGAGTGCGATCTCCTAAGGTAGTGAAAGATCTTCATATTGTAAATAGTCCATTCAAATACCCAATAATAGCGCAATCCAAATGAAGTATTCACAATCGGACTTGGCCACAATAAATATTAGGTTAACGCTAACCATGCACTACAAGTTGCAATCAACAAGGTGTAAATGGTATGAACCAAAGGATTCATCAAATATCATCACACTTTTCCATTACAATCAACGAACTTTAACTAATTTTGAGGATATAACAAGAAACCATGCAATATGTAGAAGAAACACCACTATCCACCATGAATTCAATGAAAAGTATGTTTATTTACATGCCTTGGCAACAATTTCTACCATTTCCTGCTACTCTACTCTACTTGCTATCTTACTGCTATTAACTCCTATTTCTAACTATTGTTTATCGATCCTTTACAAATGAGGAGACTGAGCCTTATATAGAGAGCTCATTACATTTCAAAGGCTAAGACTAATTCTCAAATCAATGGCCAAGATTTTACAATAAAACCCTAATTAGGGTTTGTTACAATAAACTCCTTGACCAATAAGAAAATTACTAGAAACAGAACACATGTCCTTCTTTGAATGCCAACCAATGAATGATGGCGTTAGGTACATTGAACTTTGTGCCTCCACATGTGATAGTCATCCTCCTCATTGGATGAGTCAAGTACATTGAATCTAGATGCCTTGACTTGGAATGATGTGATTGGGTTGATGATGACTAGGCACCACCTCAACTTGCTTATCTTGTAGATCATCACAAAGTGTGTGTTTGAGCAATATCTCTTGATACTCAACATTTCAAATTGCTCCTTGATGAATGTGATGATAATGGGAGATATTCCAAAATTGCATCATTTTATCTGATTTGATCACTTTCACCTATCCTTCTTCATACTAGGGGATTCCGCCTTTGATGTAGACCTTGTGATGTCTATGCTTGATGTACCTGACCTTCTTCTTGCTTTGGTGATTGATCTTCCTTACCTTGTTGGAGTGTTCCTTGATCTTCTCTCGTGTGATGAACTCTTCCTTAATGATTTTGATGTAGACTTCGTGATATCTATGTTGGATCATTCCTTTGTTCATGATGTTCTTGGATAGCTAGCCTTGATGTGGGGAAGTATCTCCATATGTATGTGGTGTATTTGCATGTAGAGTCTCTCCTTGTGAAGCAATCCTCATTAATCTCTCCTTAAACCGATAGTAACCTTGGATTTCCAAAGGAAATTCAAAGTTGCACAGCCTTCTCATCTTCATTGTTATATCTTGAACCTGCTTCGTGATGTTTGTAGGGCTATCTCCATGTAGAAGTTGCAATCCCTTGGATAATTCATTTTGAGGTTGATTTGCCTTTACTCGGGCTAGACTTGAAGTTCTAAACTTGATGAGATTTGGTGTGATAGAAGCCTTCTTGTTTGAAACCATGAGCCTTTCATCCTAGATGTTGTTGACCTCTTTCTTTGATACCTCCTTCGAATGTAGATCTTCGCATTCCAATGCTGAGATCGTGAAGTGAATATGCCAATATCCTTGAAGCCTTGATGTTCATCCTCTCACACATGTAGATGTGATTTCTCATTGATGATGAATCTCCTTTCACCTACCATTGCTGCTTGCCAGTGAAGTCTTCCTCTTGTAGTCCTTCAAACACTTGAACACTTGATGTTGTTATTGACTTGGTGAATTCCTTATATCCATCAGACATCAACAAATTCCATCCATCCATCCTTCTTCAAGGGCACAAATGAGACCTTGGTTTCCACCTTCATCCTACACAACAAACCAATATTACATCAAACACACACGAAATGGATAAAAGCTTATATTTCTTGTTCAAATTCTGTTTGATATGCACTTGAAGTGATGGTGAAATGAAAGTTTAAATCTCCTTCAAAGTCTGATTAAACATGTTTCACATTTTTTAAGCATGATCACCTATGCTCAAGATCTGATTGCTAATGACTTCAAGTCTGATTTGTGTCTCCTCTAGGTCTGATCTATGTTGTCTCAGGTTTAATTTGTTTTCTGAACAGTAGAATTCACACAGGTCTGCTCCTTTCATATTACATTACTTTTCATGCCTGTCCCAAGGTCGTGGATTCTTGCTGGCCAAGGACAGATTATTGCTATCCACCTTCAAGTCATGAATTTTGTCAAGTCATGGACAAAATTATGTTCTCTCCTTCAAAGTCATGGATTCCTTGGGCCATGGAATCCCTGTCGGCTGGTCGTGGATTCCTTGGAGTCAAGGAAAATGAGAAGTGGCATCATTGATTCCTTGAGGTCAAGGAATTTGAGCATAATATTTAACTTCCTCCCTCAACTTCATTGATCATTCCAGCTTTCTCTTATTTCCATCAAAGATATTTTGTTTGCAATTTCTTTTTTAAATCCTTAAGGACGAATTTGATAGTGCATCCTTCACTCATAGTAACCTTCAAGTCCTGGGCATGGATTCCTTGAGATCAAGGAATTTGAGAAGTCACATCATGGATTCCTTGAGGTCAAGGAATATGAGAAGTCACTTCGTGGATTCCTTGAGGTCATGGAAAAAATTTTGCTCATCTTCTTCAAGATTACTTCTTTCTTCAAAGTTGATTTCACCAAGTAAAAGGTAATTGTTGCAAGTTTAATTGCAGATGATCTCCCTTTGTTGAAATCATTTAAAGCTTCATCAACTTATGTCTTTCGCCCAATGCTTGGAAGGTTGATCATCATGGATTTGGGTAATTCATAGATACTTTGCAAGTCTGCTCTCAAGTCTTCGATCTTTGTGTTTGATTATGAAGACATGGATAACCTTTCACTTGTCTTGGTGAACCCACTAATAGTGCAACTCATGAAAAAAACTAGCCCTTAAGACCCTAAAGTCGCGGATTCCTTGAGGTCAAGGAAGTTGTGCACTGAAGGGCAAATCGCACTCTACTCTTCAAGTCTTGGATTTTGGGGAATGATAGGTAGATCCTTGCATTTGATTATGAAATCATGGATAAATTCACTAATCAACTCTCATCTATCTTGATAATGCAACTTCTACTTGACCCAGCTCTTCAAGATTTCCAAGTTGTGGATTCCTTGAGGTCAAGGAATTTGAGAAGCCAAGTCGAGAATTCCTTGAGGTCAAGGATTTTGAGAAGTCGGGTTGGGGATTCCTTGAGGTCAAGGAATTTGAGCACTCAAGGAATTTAACTTTCATCCACACTTGTAAATTTTTTGATATCCATTTTTCATCCAAGTCTTGATTGATTCCTCTCTTCCTCATCCAGTCCTTGAAGCATTTCTATTTTCTTGAGAGTTGTTCATCACTCATGACTTAACCTATGGGTTGCATTGTGAATCCTTGCTCAATGAAGCTCTTGACTCCTATCCAATACTTGCATTTTTGACAAAAAGAAGCTGAAGGTTGTTTGCTCAACTTAGTCCAAACACATGGACATGCTGTCTTGATCACATCCTGACAATCAAAGCACTGCATCTTCTCACAAGTAAAAGGTTAAAGACACCAAAATTGTTGCCAAGCTAGACGACTAAGCTAAAACAACTATGCTACCAAGTGAAAAGTGGGGGGTCCCCATTTGCAATGGGTCGATGTGTGATTACGTCACAATAGAACCCACCATTATCCAGACTCCATCATCGAATTATCTCTCCACTCTTCTCTTTTGTGGATTTTAATCCACCACAAACCGTCCATCTCCACCTAGTTTTACATACAGTATCCTCTACTACTTCCACACACAAATACACCATATCTCCATACAAATCTACAACTGAACATCTCTTTGTATCCACTATTTTTTGACTTTTCTCAACACTATGTAAATCAACTTCTTCATTACACAATGTAAAAAAATCAAAATTTACCTCTACTGCTTAAATTTCTTGTTCGTCACCTCTCACTGCAACTGCAATTCATTTAGGTAACTCTACTACATCTTTCTCATTTTCTTCACTCCAAAAAATCTCTTATAAAGTAACACACCATTGTCTACAACCTCTACCTTTTGAACTTTCCACTTCTACTACCTCAACTTGTGAGGTACTTTCACCTCCATAACATTCTTTGCTTTCACTCACCAATTGATGGTCCACTATGACACTTTTTCCTCTCATATCTCTTCATTCCTCTCATTTATTTTCTTCATTTCACTTGTGTAGGATGCTCTCACATCTTTCTCCAGCCAACTACAATTATTCTTTCTTAAGGGATTTTCCACATCCCATAACTCTCTTCGCAATGTCATTCCAAAAATGAAATCTTCATGGGTCTCTTCATGACCTACCTCATCTTCCTCTTCAAACACGTCATTTCATTTGTTGCAATTACTTATCATGCTCTACAATCTACATAACATTTTCCTTATCAGTTTCCTAGCTCTCAATTTCTCAAGACTTCGCAAACCTGCAACAATTCTTTTGAGCTCTCTACAACTACTTCACACTTTCAAGTGCAAATTGCCTCATGGTTGACGATTTGTTTACACAACTCCACTTTTCACCCACAAGTCCAGGTGTAGACTCTACACACTCAAGACCTCCAACTCTAATGCCAATTGATGGAAGAGGGACTCCCTCTAGCACTCAACTTCAAAAATCAAAACACACAACACAAATGCAAAGACTCTCTGATTAACATTAGATTGCAACAAAGAAACATAACTATATTCTCATCAAACTGCAAACATAAATTTACAGTTATGGCTTCTCAATGGCCTTATTGGCACAAATTATATCTTCCCTAGTTCTTAAATTTGCACATCTCAACTACCTCTTTGCAGTGGCTTCATTACCAATCTTTACTAGCTCCCATGGCTCCAAGCCTTCAAGCCGAATTCCAACTCTGTGTTCTCAGGCCACAATCCACACTCTATCGACCTCTCCTCTCCAGCTTGGCCAATACCCACACACTCATTCATTGATATCTTTGTTTCCATTTGCAAACTTTATTTATATTTGCATTTTATTTTGACTCCCGCCTTCCTTCTGCCAAGTTTCATCTTCTTTGGGCACCTCTTTGATTTCCCATGCACCATACATATCCTACACAATCTTTGACCTTTCACATTTTGCATGCAACCAATTCTCCTCTCCTAGCTGCAACCCCTACATTGGGTCGATACCTTCCCATCAATATCTCCTCTTTATTAATTATTATTGCATTTGTTAATCATTGTTTTCATTATTTCATATTTCATTCCTCTATCATTGCCTCTCCACTTGTTTTCACACATTAATCCCCAATTTCTACTTTGTCTGCCGTAAACTTTTGCAGACCCCAAATCAATGAGAGTTTTGCTACCTATTATGACTCCTACAACCCTTCTTTTACACACTGCTGGATAATTAATAATGCCTGTCATGAAATTTTCTAAAGCCTATTAAACAAATCCATAGATGCTGCGATGAAACCACAGATCACAAACTTGCCTATGCTTCTATATTTTGCATACATATCCACCAAGGCAATTGCAATTTGAACATCATCCCTTACAACCTGACAATTAAATGTACTCATATGAATCTCTTGATATCTGGTTATCAGCCCCTTGGATCACATATTTAGCTATTTGTAGACCACATTGTTATTACTGAATGTGTCAATGTTTAGTTGCAGCGAGTGCCCATGCAGGAACAAATATGGGACTCCAAATCCAAAAGAGTGTTCACACATGCTAAAGAACTTTACTTAGACTGTAGGAAAACCAAAATTCTTCGTGGTGATGCACTGTTCATTGATATGAGAAGCTTGTACAGCATTTGTTCAAACAGTTCACAGTGCCCTGTCTATGCTTCCATATCTCCACTGTGGTGAGTTTGCTACAGCACACGGTGCAGGAAATCTTGTACAAGTCATCATCTGTTATTTGACAACTCCAACATGCTCTTGAACTTAAATCTCAATAGTTGACTTCAGATGTAAAAGAAAGATTTCTTCACACCTTTGGTAGTCCAGAGCCAACATACAAAAGTAAAAAAGCATTGTTGCAACTCCTATTGATTTCAGTTATTCCTCAACAAGGTAATTAATCTTACATGCTCCATACAGACTTGTATGCTAGACTGACAGATATGATAGATTCTACATTTTAAACTTTCCCTTTCACCTTCCACAATCATAGTGATGCTTCTGCAAAGCTGAAGGAGAGATGTCAAACAAACCAAAATTTGAAGCAAACTGAAATATGTTTTTGGTCGATGCTAATTGCCATATGCTCAAGATGCTCCTGCATCATGCGATGTGTGATGCAAGCTCCACTAAGCCATAGATTTCACTTTTAGTTTTGATATTTTTTTAATGAAACCAATTTGATAACCCAAGAGTTTTGTATACACTTGACAATATTTATACTCAAACTCACTTTTATACTTGTGATTTGTGTGTATTTGTGCATGTGATCGAACTAGCTTCTATTTGATTAGTTTATTGTAGCTTTAAAGTTTATTTATTGAAGGGTGCATGATACATGTTTTAATCCTTAAAAAATCTCTATATTTTATGGTTTTTTTCAATTTAACATGTCACAGTAAAGTTAGAACACCAAGTTCAAGTCTGAGTCTAACTCAAAAATCAACTTGCCATCAGTGTTCCACGGAAACGCGTTTCCCCCTCCCAGGCCCAAGTCCCCCCGTCCCCGAAACCCGTCCCCAAAACTTTTTCCCTTTGTCCCCCCGTCCCTGAAGCCCGTCCCCGCGTCCCCCCGTCTCCCCGTCCCCAACATCCGTGGAACACTGCTTGCCATGTCTCAGTAAAGTAAAGTTTGAACACCAAGTTCAAGTCTGAGTCTAACTCAAAAATCAACTTGCCATGTCTCAGTCGAGTCCAAGTCCAAGTCTAAGTCTTGTAACATTAATTTGATCCATTTTTTAGTGATTTTCAGCTGATTCCAAGTTTTTTTCTAACATTTAGAAATTTCACCAAGATTTATGGAGTTTTGCTGTGTCACCATGTCCAAGTCAAATTTGGGCGTACTAAGTTTTGCCAAGCCACAAGTTTTTAATCTATGATCACAAGTCAGCATTTTTAATGTTTCAACATTATTTCTATTATTTTGCAGTTTTATATTACATTTTATAAATACAAATGTTGTATTGACTTTATCTCCAATTTCAATAGTTTAAGTTCTTCTTCAAGTGAGCAAAATTGGAGTACATGCTCCTTTATCCACTCAATTAAACACAACTACTTGGCAGCAAAAAAGGAGACTTGTGTAGGCTGGTAATTTCTACCAACTACCAGCATTTAATACACTATCAAGAAGTGTGGATGAAATAGATGAGTCAAGAAAAAATACTAGTAAGTGAAAGAAAACTCCAGGAACTACTCTATCCTTCTGAAGACCTCTCTAAAAGGAGGCAAATGTAACCAATTTATGCAAGTCAATAAAATTTTATTTTGTGCAGCAGTACGTTTGTGAAAGCTCTGTTTATTTTATACCTCTGCCCACTATAATACTGGTATCAGAGCCTGGTTCGTGGAAGTTTTTAAGAGAAAAGCATAGCCAGTCATGTTTGCTGGAAGCAGATGGTTATTGCGTAAGAGTCTGCCACTGTCAAACTGAAAAAATTGAAGAGCTAATCTTCCAAAGGAGTTTTGAGTATTAATAGAGTAAAAGCCAGTCACTGGAGCTAGAAGAAAAGATTTGGTGAGGCTGTTGTTCTTAAACTGTCATGAAAGAGCCGTTGTGAAGAAAACTGTTGAAAGTGGCATTGCTATCAAGCAGATTTGTTAGATGAAAGTGAAGTCTTAGCTGTAGCAGATTTGTGTGAAGAGAGAGAGACTGCAGCAGCTGCTAGTGGCAAGACTTGATACTGTTAGAATGGTATTAGCTATTGCAGCTCAAAACAATTGGAGGGTCTTTCAAATTGATGTCAAATCAACATTCCAAAATGGATTTCTAAAAGAAGCTTATGTGCAGCAACCACCAGGATATGAGGTAAAAGGATATGAAGACAAGGTATACAAGCTGAAAAAGCACTCTATGGGTTGAAGCAAGCACCAAGAGCATGGTATAGCATAATAGATTCATACATGATGAATAATGGATTCAGTAGAAGCAGCAGTGAACCTACACTAATACACAAAGGTCAACAAGCAAGGTCAGATTCTAATTGTTTGTTTATATGTTGATGATTTGATCTTTACTAGAAATATGTCTATAGACATGTTTAAAACAAGAAAAAAGGAATTTGAGATGACATATTTAGGAATAATGAGATATTTTCTTGGAACTGAAGTAATACAAAGTGATAAAGGAATTTTCATTTGTCAAAGTAAATATGCAAAGGATGTATTGAAGAGATTTACGATGATAAATTGCAGTCCAGCATCTACACCTGTAGCAACAGGAACAAAACTCAGTAGAGAAGAGAAAGGGTTTAATTTTGATACAACTATATTGAGAAAACTTGTTGGAAGTTTGATGTATCTCACTGCAACTAGGTCAGATATTATGTATGGAGTTAGTTTAAAAACTAGATTCATGGACTCACCTAAGAATTCACATTGGCACACTGGAAAAAGAATATTGACGTACATTGCAGGAACTATGGATTATAGAATATTGTATTCCACAACGGATGATTTTAAGATGAATGGATATACAAATAGTGTCTTTGCAGGGAATATAGATGATCAAAAAAGCACATCTGGATATGAATTTCACTTTGGAATAGGAATCGTGGCATGGGCATCAAAGAAACAATCTATTGTAACAATTTCATCCGCCGAAGCTGAATATGTAGCAAAAACATCAGCAACATGTCAAGCAGTGTGGATGCGAAAAGTTTTGAAGGATTTAATGCATAATCAAAAGGAACCAACAACAATCTATTGTGACAATAAGTCAAATTCTTCTATTGCATTATCGAAGAATCGTGTCTTCCGTAAAAGGAGCAAACATATTGATACTAGATATCACTTTATTTGAGAATTAGTAAATGATGGGGAAATCAATCTAGAGCTATAGAACCCAAGATCAATTAGCAGACACATTCACAAAGGCTTTATCAAAAGAGCAATTTGAATATTTAAGAGACAATTTAGCTACTGAAAACATTGAGGTAATTAGTGGTAGAAATTAAGGGGGAGTATAAGAAGAATTTGTTAATTTTTACCACCTAACAGCATTTAATACACTATCTAGAAGTGTCAATGAAATAGATGAGTCAAGAAAAACATTAGTCGGTGAAAGAAAACTCTAGAAACTACTCTATCCTTCTAAAGACCTCTATAAAAGGAGGCAAATGTGACCGATTTCTGCAAGTCAATAAAATTTTATTTTTTGCAGCAGCAAGTTTGTGAAAGCTTTGTTTATTTTATACCTCAACCACTATCAACTTGGTCTATGTGCATTCCAACTTGCACTTTTGTCACATAAGCAAGTCAACTACAGTAAAGGGGGAATGAAGAATTGGGATGTAATCTTTAAGTGTGTCAACTTGGATGGTTTATCTCTTTAGAGAAAAAGGTTGCTTCTGGACAAGATGTGGCTAGTGGGAGTGGCACTACAATTGCCTGTGGTTCAAATGAACCAAGTGATGACTTTGATGCTTTCAATGAAAAGCAACATGAAAATTATTGATTATATCTTGTATTGATTTGACATTACTAATTATCTTTATCACTATCAACTATGTTTTCAATTCTATATTTCTTTTGCAATTATGTATATTTATAAATGGTACAGCCAAACCCAGATGTACCAAGCCCGGGAAAAAAATTACCATATCAACAACATACCTGATCTTGTACCCAAACTAGCAACTTAGGTAAACCGTAAAAACTCTTAGCTATTCAAAGCTTAAAATATTAACAGATTTTATGAATGAAAGATGCAAAATGCCAATGTTACATCAAAATGCCTTTGACAAATGGAACAAATTATGTCTACCAGTCATTTTGGAAACAAAATATCAGTGTTTCAGTCAACTACGATTCCTTAAAAACACCATTTTATACATCCAATAATGTTTTAAAAACTTACCACTAACATCTGTGAAATGCACCATGGTTAATGGTATCATTCTATCTTCTTGTCCTTCTTAGCACTTGGTTGCCGGTAGGCAAGTATCTGTGAAACTAATATTCCGTTCATAAAGATACCAAGTACACTGCCAGCAATCACTTTGCTGTGTTAAGGGATCAAATCACAGGAAACAAATTTAAAAACATCATCTGTTTCCTTTCTTATACAACATATACATAAATTTATATTAACCTCTTTAAAAATACATTTTCTAGGTTACAATACCTTGTTGAGTTATTTGATCTAACAGAAGAATTCATCTCAGTTCCACCTCAAATAGAAACTGGGTGGCATCCTCTATTTTCATATGAGATATTATCTACAGAAGTAAATACCAATCCGCTAAAATTTCAAAGCACATAAGAATAACATGTCCTTTAACCATACAAAAAGCAAGATCTGCTGATGGTAGAGAAACAAAGGAACATTTTCTGCTTCAATTTAGTCAAGCAATTAAAATCTTCAGTATTTATGATGAGAACAATAGAGATGGAGGTCTGAAAAACAAGTCTCGAATGATACAACTCCAAATCCTCAGTTTCATAGTTAGATTACTGAAGCTTCATAAAATATTCTGCTCTAGGTGTTTGGTAGTAGATAGTTAAGTCTACGTGTAGACTCTGCACAAATGTGTCAAAACATAATCCTGATCATGATGCAAAAAAACTATATTAGACAATGAACTTCTTTGAGATATTTTAACAAATTGTGACAAATTTGATTTTCTGACAGTTGATTTTGATTTTTGGCACTCTATATGTTTAGGGAACCACATACAAGCTATCTAGCCTTCGAGAATTAGGTATGTTTCATATTTCAAGTGTAACAGTAGTCAAACACACACAAGACAGAATGAATAAATGGAAGAAAGTTGCACAAATACAAAGAGGATTCCTGGTAGGCATGAAACAAAAGTATCAATGTGCAGTCTTGGAAGTAAACCGCTATCAACAGAGAACAATAAGAATGGGAGATCCTTCCAGAGAAGACATTAATGTAGGATCCCAGATTTGAATTAAGCCAAATGCAGATAACTTAATAATCTAGAAATTTATAATGAGAAACAGGATTGAATAACTAACCACTACCTAGGAAAACTTAATTTTCTTTCATAGCAAGAACTGATAAGAAGCATGAAGACAAGACTCGGGGTGACATAATTCGTACACCAAGAATTGTAACAACTTAGATGATAGCACAATATTTGAATCATCTTATAGAGTTCTATTGGGAAAGACCAAAGAAATAACAGAATGACAGAATATATTGTGACATAAAATGGAGTGCAGCAGTTCTTACTGACAAACGACATGAACTTGATCAACCACAGTAGATCAGCACACGTATAACCATAAGTGAAAATAGTATGTTTTGCAGTTGAATTATCTAATGTATGGCGTTGAATTTATCCATACATACATGTATCAAAGGGTTTTGACTTTAGATGACTCTAATATAACAATGTCATGCAGCTCACATATTCATAAATTGTATCTAGTCTATTGGACAACCCTTGAGGGATTTACAAAAACATCCAACAGAACCAAGCAATGACCAAAGGGGGGCTAAAAAGTGTTTACTATCTTGTATGCCCTCTGTAATCTTCTCACAAAATCAAAAAGCAATGGCTATGGCACCAATCACAAAAAGAAACAAAGAAAGTTTATTGGCATCCACAAATCACCCAAGTATGTCAATGTCACTCAAGAATTACAACAGGAAAGAAAGAGTGCTAAAAGGACTCCAACACTAAAAGCTCAAAGATCTAATACTAAATCTAAATCTGAGACATAAAAGAACCTAACAAGCTGGGGGTAATCCCAAAAGGATTAACCGTAGACAAACTAGGTTGCAAAGCATACAATACAGAATAATGATTCAAATGGAAGGTCCCATGCCAATAAGAAATCTGCTATGAGAATCAAGTAAAGCCAATGGAGAACATGACTCTAGTTTATAACAGTTGTGAAGAAAAACATGACTAACACCCTCATCGATCACCTCAAATTCGCTGGTACAACCACTAACCAAAGGGAACCTGTAAACTGTTTACTATCTTGTATGCCTTCTATAATATTTTCCCAAATCAAAAATCAATTGCAACAACACCAATCACAAAAAGAATTAAAACTTATTGGCATCCACAAATCTCCAAAGTACGCCAACAGGACTTAAGTTACAATAGCAAAAAAAGAGTCCTAAAAGAACTCCAACACCAAAAGCCAAAGATCTAAAGCACAAAAGAACCTAATAAGCTGGGGCTAAAATAAAATGATTAGCCTTAGACATAACATTAGTTACAAAACCTTGCAATATGAAAGGAAGTCCTGTGCCAATAAGAAATCCATTAAGAGAGCCAATGGAGAGCAAGGCTCTAGTCTGTATCGCAGTTATGAAGGAAAAAAGTGACTAACATCCTCACCATTCACCAGAAGGTGGCTACTACAGAAAATATTGGTGCCCTTACAAGAAATAAGAGGGCTTGACTTTACAATGTTCGGATGAATGTACTCCTCCCTGTAATCAACTTGTAGTCAACTTGAATCTCAAGTAGCTTCTCTAAGAAATGAATTCGAGAAAACAACCATCAGGATGAATAACTTTCAGAAAAACTCCGAAATCTTGGAAGATATTATTAATAGCCAAAGATCATCATCTAACAAAACAGGACTAGGTTATGAAGAGAAGTTAAAGAGCTATACTGATACACTCAAAAGTCCCATCAAAGGAGAAAGTAGCGAAGTAGAAGGAGATTCACCTAAGAAACCAAAAGAGGAAGAAGCAGAAAAATATGTTGAAGTCTTGATAAAGCCTATCAAAAATGAAGAAGTCAAGAAGAGTCAAGTCCCACAAAATTCAAGCAATCCTCCAAAGGAAAATAAGGACAGGTTCAAAAGGGAACTCCCTCCTAGACACATTCATATGAATAGGAACAAAAGCAAATTCATTGATTATTGTTTTACATGCAAACTCTTTGGCCATAAAGCAATAAATTGTAGAACTCACATAAGGAATTCTACCTGGAACAAGAATAGGAATATCACCAAGGTTGTTGATAAAAATTACAACTCTTTTACTCCTTTATTGTACAAGGTTGAATGCTATAGATGCAATAACTACAGGCATATAGCGAGACATTGCAGATATGGTTTTGTGAAATCACATAAAGAGTTCAAGATAAATTACAACATGATCAAACAAAAAGGAAGACCTACTTTGGTATGGAGAAAGAAATTAGACCAAGATAATAAGAAGAGCAAAGAGGATGAATCCAGTATTATGCACTATGCACTCCATGCACAAGTGACCCCTAGTTTGTAAGCATGGGCAGAATTTCAGGGGGACTTAAGTATGACAGTATCTTTTACCCCTTTTGAGAGAAAAATGTGATGATTGAGACAAGTTGATGTGTTGAAGATAGAAACAAAAAAATTGAAGAGAGTAATCTACTTATTATATCAAGGAAGAATAGTGAATTGGTATCTACATTAGGCAAAAGAAATAAATAGTGGAAATTTGGATGATTGTGCTTATGTTCAACTTCACATTAAAGGAGTTCCTATTAATGCATTGATACCTTAGAAGACATGGATATATGATGAGCATTCCTTCATCATAAATATTAAGGAGGAGAATTACAACAAAGGTAGAATGATGACATTGATGTCAAGAGAATCATGCAAGGAATCTTCAAATGAAGTCTAAAGCATAAAGAGAAGATATGGTAGAAAAATCACTAAAACACAGACAGACTTATGAAGAGGATTGGAGCAGTCTCAGAAGCAGATTCATAACAGATTACTGAACAAATCTGAGTAGATTTGAAGAAGAATTATAGCAGATTTCCTTGCATCTTTATGAGCAGATCTATAAAGAGTACATAATCAAACTATGAGGAAATTGTGCTTTCGTTCAGCGAAATTTTGGGTACTATTTCCATATAGAGTAGAAGTAAAAGCAGAGATAATGCAGAAAGTATGAAGAATACCTCTGATTCATATTTAAAAATATATGCAGATCTATATGAGATATATGTTCAAGTTCATATTAAAAAAAGAACAAATTTATGATCTTATGAGCAGATCTTGTGCAAAAGTTGGATTAGATTTGGAGCAGACCTTATGTCTGATTTGATGAAAAGGTTAATCAGATTTTGGAACAGATCGTGTGCCTAATTTGACGAAGTATTTGGATAAGAAATTGAGCAGTCATAAGGCAGTGTTAGATCAGATTTGTGTAAAGAATTTAATGAAGATCTTTCTCTTTTTTGAGCAGGCCTAAGAGCAGATGTAAGGAGCGCCTATAAGCAGATATTTCTTTAAAGTGGTGCAGACTTATGAGCATATATTATTGACTAACTATTACAGATCTATCAGTAGAAAAATACTGAAGTTTATGAGCAGATTCTAAAGGATATTACTGCAGATCTATATGCAAATATGGTGAGATTGGAAGGGTGTAAAAGGAAGTCATGAAACAAATATGTCACCCATATAAACCAGAATACAAAGAAACGAGTCATCCAAGAAAGAGGAATGTTAGAGCAAAGGGGAGCATGCAAGAATCCTTGACAGGGGGAGCACCAGAGAGAGAAGAGTATACTCTTGTGCATTTGATGTAAGTTTGCAACCAGATGTTACTAATGATCCATTCAAGGACATAAGTATCATGAACATCCCTCTGCCATTGATGTCAAAGGGGGAGAAAAAAAGAATGGGGGAAAATTAGAAGATTTATGTTGCCATGAATGACAAAGGGGGAGATTAATGGAAAGTTTGTCATTGATGTCAAAAAGGTATTCATTATCTTTATAAATGAAGGAGATTGATAGAATGTTGTTGATGATAACATAGTCACTAATGTCAATAGAGACTAATGATTAGATGACATGAGGAAGATGATCATTATTGTTAGAATATTATTAAGAAGCTTGTTATTGATATAGATGTTCATTATCATTGATGAATAAATTATGGAATGATTACAAAAGTAACACATTGATCTTATAACCTGATCATATACACAAATTAAAGCAATTGACAGTATTGATGTTGGCAGAGACTGTGGAGACTTTTCCGAATGATCTCTTGATGCAACAACTAGATGTTCAAATGTTTGCGAACTTGAACACTCTTAAGTGCATGTACTCGGGTATTGTCAAAGGAAAATTCGACCAACAAAGATGTTCTAAGGTTCAATTTGAAACAAAAAGGGATCGCCTATGATAGAAGTAGACAATTAAAATAAAGATTATGTTAAAGACAAAAGAAATGCATAAATAAAAGGCTATTGTCAACTTTGGTCAATGCTGGTCGACTTCTTAAGCATGCAGATTACATTAACCAAAATAAGCAGCGATCTTTGCATATAGAATGAAGCGATTAAGGAAAGACTAAAGGAAACAATCCCAATCCATTGAATGCTCTGCTTTGTGACAGAGACTTCATAATAACACAACAATCAAGAAAAGGTGGTAGACAAACTTCCTTCGGGCATTGGTTGCATAAAAGATGCACCTATGTTGAAATAATAAATGCAGCGATTAGAAGATTAATCTGGTGAAATAGATATCTGTGTAAAAAGAAAACTTGATTTGATAGAAGTCAACCGATGAAGAAGTGTTTGTGTAAATGTATTTCAATTTACAATTCAAGGTACAAGTTATATTCAGAGTAATTTTCCTTTCAAGTATACGTTATTTCACAATATAATAAATCTGATTTCTTTTCTTTGTTGCAGGTGGAGAGAGAGCATTAATTGTTTTCTATGTTCCCTCCACAACATTTATCGGTGTATATATATATCATGGAGGGGACCGATCAAGTGGTACCTTGATCGATCATGTCCTTTGGACATGACCGACCAAGATACCCCTTGGTTGTCATAACCCTCTTTTCCAAACTTGACAAGACTTGCTTATTATTATTATCATTATTATTATTATTATCGTAATTATAATTACTATTATTGTTACTACTACTATTATTATATTCTATGAGTAATGTTAGATATAACAAATTGAACATGGTTGGAACTTTAAAATTAAAATTAAAAATAAAAAAAGAGAATTAATAAGCGAAGACACATATGAGGTCATAAGATTTATTTAGAAATAAGGGTCATTTGGAAGTTAAATCCAAGGGGCGGGTAATCCCCCTTGGATCGATAATCTAAAAAGATAAAATCTAAAATGAATTTACATCCGCTCAGTTAAACCTCAGAAAACCTCTTCAGGGTTTGGTTGTGTGTTATGATTTTGGAAATTTATTTTATCTTGGTGATTTCAATGATTGATAATGGATTAAAGGTGACATTTTTAATAGAAAATAGGACTTGGTTATCTTAGGCCACAAGCAAAAGGCCACCTTGAGCCTTTTTTCTATAGAGCTACCATCGTGGGTAGCAACCGCAGAGAAAGTGTCTGGGACATTGACCCTAGAAAGGGTTGTGTACCCACCAAAACAGTTTACATTAAACTATAGATTAGAAAACAAAACTACATACTTTACGCCTTGATCCCATGCCGAAACGGGTATGTAGGCAGTCTAGGGACGGAGTTACCCCTAGTACTCAGGCGTTCGGGGATGGGGTCTAGGATTTGGTAAAGTAGATGGATTGCGAAGTCTCCTAATTGAGAGATAAGGGAAATTAACGAAAAAGTAATTCAACGCATACTCGGAAGGAATCCTGTATGGATTTGCTTGACTTCCTAAGGCTTTAGGCCAAATTCCGAGGTAGAATTCAAGCTTGCATTATGTTTTATTTATTTGCTCCTAAGGACGGCGACCTTGGTGCACTCCTATTAGAGGAGTGTAGTTCTTAGTGAGTGACTCAGGACCTGGATGGTCCTGATGAGTCTAAGTCTCTGGCCAGAGCACCTCCTATCCCAAGTTGGATAGATGCCTACCCCGTTTGGGTAGATGCCTATCCCATATTGGATAGATGAAACCTCTTGTCCCGTATGGACAGATGCCTAACCCGTATGGTTAGATGCTCATCCGGGATGGATGAATGCCTAATCCAATTGGATAGATGCCTAGAGTATGCGATTGAATCAAACACAAATAAATAAATAATTTTAAAAAAAAAAAGGACGAAACTTCTTTGGTTAAGTAGAGTGGGTTATTACATTGGTCGTGTCCCTCCATAACCGATTGCTTAATCGGTGCCATCACATATGCAAATGAACTGATATCATTTTGGTTATCAATATAACTAGGCCGATGGTAAGATGGTAATCGGTGGCAATTAAAGCGGTTTAAACCTAATAACTTAAGTTAGTCGATTATCAATTAATTTACCCCGATAACATTAGTTAGTTGGTGGAATTCATTAAGCCCGATCATTGTAAATTTGGTGGCTATTAAAGTGGTAACCCGATAATGAATCGGGAGGGTTAGAATAAGACCTGATCATTATCGGTTTATCAGTTTAATAGTTTGTACTTAATTTAATCATCAGTTTGCATGAGTAACATAACTGATAAATGCTGTAATAGAATAAGGAGAGCAATTATTGTAAATGTTATTCAATTTTCTATTCAAGGTGCAAGTTATATTCAAGGTTATTTTTCCTTTCAAATATATGTTATTTCTTAATATAATATATCTGATTATTATCTGGTATGTTGCAGATGAGAAAGAGCATTTATAAATTTCGATATTCTTCTCACAATCACCGATTGATATATATATATATATGCCAATAAGGAGGATCAAGCAATACCTTGACCGGTCATGTCTATTAGACATGACCGATCAAGATATTACTTGATTGCACCTCTTCAATCATAATCGTGTTTAACCGATACCAATCGATGTGCATATAACTATCAAGTTTAACCGATACCAATCGGTGTGCATATAATTAACAAGTAAAACCGATACCAATCGGTATCTATGCAGTTATCAATAAACCCGATAATAATCGGTATGTATGTAGTTAACAATAAACCCGATAACGATCGGTATTTTGTGCATTAGTTAAGAACCCGATTATTAGCAAGGTTATATATATGAATCGAGGGATACGATCACAACTAGATCGTATATCATGCATACTATTATTGATATAACATAAAACGAAAAATAACATATCGAAGAGTAATTATATTTATCAGACGAAGGAATGATGACTGAAGTCTTATCATAGTCTATCGATGAGATAGATGATTGAATGAGAGACTTCATTTATCTCTCATTCAATCATTTATCTTACCGAGGCTATCATGTATCAACAATTATAACATAAATAATAGATGAAGGAATAATCAGTGAGATCTGAATTTATCTATCGATGAGATAGATGATTGAATGGGAGACTTTATTTATCTCCCATTCTGTTGTCCTCATTTTTGTTTCCAAAAATGAAGGACCACTACATGGAATTTTTGTGAAAAAATGAAAAAAATTACTCTATGGCACACTTCCCGAGGCAGAATTTTGACTAATCCTTGGATTGGCTTAATCCTCAGTCCATCCTCAAACTGTGTTTCGAATTTCGTCAAATTTTGGGTTCGTTCGCTATGTCTTTCCTTCAAATTCGGGTTTTAAAATCCCGATTGCAGGTGGAGAATTTTCTTCAAACTATAAGTTTTAATGATATTCATTGTTTTGGTTGTTGTAGGGGAATTTTTTACTTATTACAGGTGCACTTTTATTAAAAGATGTTACTTGCAATTTGTTTTAAATTTCTCTTCCTTATTTTGTTATTTTTAATTGTTTTTTGGTCTTGTTTAGTTAAAATAGGGATTTTTTGGCTCAATTACAAGTAAACTTGCAGTTTGGTCAAAAAACCCCTACTTTAATGGTTTTTGAATGTAATAGGGATTTTAAATCCCCATTACATATGTGCAAGTATTTCTAACTTGTTGTAGGGATTTTATTCCCCTTTTACAAGTAATTTAAACTTGTATTCCTCTCCCAAAAACTCGATTTTGCCTTGCAAGTGCATTTTTGACAATTTTAAACTTGTCATTTGTTCAAAAAAACCCGATTTTGGCTTGGCAAGTGAAAAAGTAAAAATAAAACTTGTCATTTGTCCAAAAAATCTCGATTTTAGCTTGGCAAGTGAAAAAGTGAAATTGAAACTTGTTATTCTCCCCCAAAAACCCGATTTTCATTCCCTTATGCAAAATCGAACTTGTCTTTCATTCCAAAAAGCCCGAAATGCAAGGAAAAACGGTTTTTGACCATTTCAAGGCTTATTTTGTGGAGAAATTGTTGGAGGAGGAAGGCGTTTTGGCTTGCATCCTATTCTCATGCATTCTTGGACATCTTTCATGCCAAATGGAGGTTGCATTGACTGGTTTTTTGCCCTAGATCAGCAGCCACATTTTTCTTTAATGCCACATTTTAGTGGATTAAATCTCCAACAAGCTGCAATCTCCTAAAACGTTTTGCCCTCTCTTACCTATGCGTGGAGTTTGAGAAGAGTTTTAAGCTATTTAATGATGCCATTGAAGATGCAAATGATGGCCACGTTTTTCTCCACGTGATTCCTTTGGCTACGTTTTGCAAACACTTGTCACTATTTCTTCTACTCCTCCTTAGGCGTTTTGTTCCAATCCTCTTGGGTGTGCTCTCTCATTGGCATTTCGGTTCTCCAAGTTTGGAATTGCTACTTCATTTATCAATTTGGGGCATTTTTGCAAAAAAGTGTTAAGGGTTTGGCATTGCGGATTGCTTCTATTTATTGGTTTTTCTTCTTCTATCCAAGAATTGGTTGCATTTCTTGAAGAGGCATTTTTAGTTTGAAGAAAGGTATGTTCTCTTTCCTTTCTTTCCTTCATTTTGTTATTTTCTTGCTCTCTTGGTTTTCTTTCTTAGTTGCATTTTTGGCATGTATTGTTCTTCCCCCAGAAATCGTTTTTTGTGAGAGAAATCTTCCCCTTGGTATGCAATTTTCGAATTGCATTGTTCTTCCATAAATTCCCTCTTTACTTGTATTCAGGATTTTTAATCTCAATTACAAGTTCGCTGGAAATTCTTGTTCTTCCCCTACGGTTAAGGAATTTAACCATTTTTGGTTGAAATTCCAAGTTGAAAAGTGTGAAATACACCACACTTGCAAATTCAGATTTTTAAAACCGGATTACATGTTGAAGAGTTCTTCCCATTTTCATGCAAATGACTTTCCCGGATTTTCCCATTTCTATCCATTCATGTTCCCCATATCCGTACTTCTCATTTCCGTCATTTTCCGCAAGTCAAAATCTCATTTTTCGTCCATTTCTCCATTTTCGCATTTACAAGTGTACTTGTATTTAGGTTTTAAAACCCCAATTGCATGTATGTCCTTTCCAACTTGTATACTTGCGAAAATTCTCCCAAGATTCGAAATTGGTCAAAGTCAAGATTTTCCCCTTTCTACATATTTCCCCTCTTCCTCTTACAAAATCGTGAAATTCAAGAAATGAAATTTTACCCATTTGGAGAAGGAAGAATGATATTTGCAGCTGACTATGATGTCGCCTTAACTCTTTTAAGTCTTCATCACAGTATCCCAGGTTCACAATCAATGTCAGATTTGCCGGCATCTCCAACTCCAAAGAAGATGAAATACAAATATGACAAATATCAGAACGAGGTTGCACCTTCCCAGGTTTCTTCTCCTCGCATCAGAGACACGGAGATAGGGCACATTGATATGTCGGAATTCGTCAAAAGGGTAGAAGATCCATAGGATAATAACTTGCAGGGGCTGTTGGAAAGCCATATCCATCATGCATCTTCCTTCCCGGTGGCTGCCCTAGAACCTGAGTTCGTTCTTGCATGCGCCCATCATTTTGACAAGGAATCAAGAGTCATCAAAAATGATGATGGCGAAGCTATAATCCGTCTTGATGCAAATATGATCGAGAAGGTCTTCAGAATACCTCCTGCACCTGTTTATATGGAAATCTCCAAAGTAAGTGCAGCAGAGTATTACGTAAAGAGGGAAAAAGATTGCAAGCGACACATCAATAGGTGGATCCAAGAGCCACGAGCCTCCTTCTCAAGATGGGCGAAGTTGTACCGCTGCAATTTCAAATGGGAGATAGGAGACACCATCACTCTTCTTAACAGGATGATGGGCCTTGAGTATCCCAATGTCTTTGAGTCATGGATGTATCAGTTCATTATGTTCATACGGCAGTCACATCACATTTCATGGGGGGAAGTCATCAGCGATGCCTTGTGCGAACAACTTGAAGCAATTCCTACCACCATGACCTTCTTCATGAATTCTTATTTGGTATATTTAGCAGCATCACTTAGACACTTTCCAGGTCTTTCTACCAAGGGTGATCGCTCACTTATACCAGTTTGGGAATATTATGACCAGTTGCCGTTGAGACCCAGCAGACTGCATTTCAGAAGGGTCCAAGATGCATTCTTCGGATATTTCATGTGCCAGTTTGATAGAAATCTCAAGAACAAGAGACTATCAAATGAGGCATGGGATAAGGTGTGCGAGTATGGATGTTTGTTTTTACAGTTTCCCACCTTCACCTATATGAGGATCGGATGCTATGATGGTCAGCCATACATGCTTCCTAGATACCCAACTGATAAGATCATTCTTATGGAGTTGGGAAGACAGATCATGGCTGTTCACACTTTTCAGTCTGCTAAGCACAAGGTTGGAATGGGGATCTCTACCACAAACCCATTGAAAATTGGCCAGTACTCCCTTGTCACATCTGTGAAGGCTAAGGCCATGGAGACTCAGATTGACAACAAGGAGGGTGCTTCATCTTCACGCACAAGGATCAAGTTACGAGTCAGTCGTGCAGTAGTGCTTCCTCCTGAGGAGACAACTGTTCGTGGGAAGGAAAAATCACGATTCCATGTTCAGGTGATCGATCTGGATAATCCAAAAGAGGGGCAACAATCTGATGATGCTCCCAAATCTCCAGTTTCAGACTCGCCTCATGAGATAATTCCACCAGTTTCCATTGAGACGCCTCTTTCTCCTCCTGATTTGCTTGTGGATGAGTCTCCTCAAAATGCTATTCCCATTTCAGCATACGAGCCATCTCCTGATCATCAACAAGAGAATGTGTCGAAAGTTCCTGAGAATATTCCTACTTACATCCAGTTATCAGAAATTGATACTTCCACTTCTGGTTTTGAAGAATTCATGAGGCAATCTTCATGCCCATTGGTAACTGAGAAAGCTGTGGTCGCTGTCCAAACAGATATTCCTCCCAGGATGACCACGGTGATTCAAATAGAAACTGCTTCTCCTTTGCCTACGGCTGCTACTGGAAGGGAGTTGATGACTTTGCTTCCATGGCTGAGTTCTTTTACCCCAAAAAGGAAGAAGCAAGAAATCTCACCTGATGCCTTTGACTATCAGCAACTGAAACAGTCTAGATCCAAAGTTGCTAAGAAGGCCAAGACTATCTCCAGAGTAAGTGTTGACAGTAACTAGATGAAGGTAGCTGAAATTGTGGAACCTATTGCAGATAAGCCACTTGATGAAATGTCAGCTACTAATTATAAGGTTACAAGGATAGAGTTGGGAAAACAGACGCATGAGGTCATTAAAAATGATGCTCAGTTTTTTGTTGCTTCATTGGTGCAAAGGTGTGATGAGCTTCTAGCAAAGAAAGATAAACTAGAAGAAGAAAACCGAAAGCTTATGGCAGCCATTCATAAAATCACAAAACCTGCTACTGAAGGTAGTAACTCCATAGGTTCTTCTGGTTCCCAAGAATCGATTCGTGGAGTGGAAAGGGCCGCTCAAAAGGTACAAGCACTGGATTCCTGGGTTGATCAGCTTCACGATCTATGTGCATAGGTAATGAAAGACATTTTCCAGATAATGTCTAAGTTGGAGACCATTGAGGAGAAACTAGATCAGACTTCTAACACTTTCAAAAAGAATCTGGAAAGTGTTGAAAAAAGTTTGACAATCTGGCGTACCATGCCCCAACAACAGCTAAGTGTTCTACAAGAGCACGCCATCATCTCTTCCAGGGTCATGTACTTGGAATTTGAAGAACTCCTGGAAAACAAGACCCTTGTTCTTAAATCCCTCATGGAGGAGATCAGTGATGCAAGGAGATTCCGAGGTGAAGTTTTCCGAGATATTGTCTCACATTGTGAAAAGGCCTCTTGCAACATAGTAAGTCAGCATGGAGAGCTGATTCCAAAAGAAGAAGTTCTTGCTGATTTACAGATGAGGATTCATAATGAATGGAGGAGCGAACAATTCTCGGCAGTTTCAATTCAAGCATTGATGAAACACCAAGCCTTTCTGCATGAAATCCAGTCTATCCTGGATAAAAACAATTCTGTGCTCCTCCGCTATCACGACACTATTGTAAAGACTATAGTTGTCGCCAAGAGCACCCATGAACCGAATCCCGATGAACTACAAGCGAGCATCCAGAAATTTCAAGGATTTGTGTCTTCACAAAATGCAATTTAAGTGTTTTTCAACACTTAATTGAATTTTCCCTCTTTTGTAATCTTTAGTTGTATTTTTTTTTTTTGTAAAAAGCAAGTTACACATTACTTGCACTTTTGTAATTACATGTAAGGCAACTACAAGTTGTGTCCGATTAGGACTGTAGTTGGAATAAGTCTTTGTTAGTTGGAGTAACTCTTAATTAGTTAATGAAGTCTTAGTTAGTTATTGAATAAGTCTTGGTGGTTGAGAGAATCTCTCAAGTCAATTAGGATCCTTCCACCTTTTCCTCAAGGCTCCTCTTCTATAAATACTTGAAAGGTCTATTGTAATATTTATCTTTTGGAAAGCAAGCAAAAACTCTGCCAAATTTACAGCAAGAAGTCTTGAGCTTATGTATATGAATTGAAGGTTTTGAAGAATAATAAAGAAGGATTACTCAAATTTTAGGTCTTTGAGCTATATGTTTGAGTTTGAATCTTTTTATTTCTTTTATGCAAAGTGTTTTTAAAGGAGCTTAGTCCAATTTGATTTGAAGTCTTTGAGCTGGAAGTAGAGAAGATTAATTAAAATAGGAAAATCTCTAGAAAGAGCAGCAAGTCTTTGAGATTGCGTCTATTCTTAAGGAAAAATTATTGTTTGATAAGAAATAGCAGCAAGTCTTTGAGCTTGCATTAGTTCTTGTCTTTGTGTTGAAAGAATAGATTATTCCAATCTTTGAGCTGTTATCTTTTATTCGTTGTAAAATTTAGTATAGCAAAGGGTAGATAGGACTTCACATAATCAAGTCTTTGAGCTTGATATTGTTGTTCCATCCCGAAAGAAGTGACGGGAGTCTTTGAGCTTTCAGGAAATATATTAGGAGAGTTTTTACTCGTGTGCTGTGGTTGAAACCACAATTTTGTATATTTCCCCAAGTGTACAAAATTTTCAACCAACACATTCAATCATTTATCTTACCAAAGCTATTATGTATCAACAGTTTGCTAATAGCAAATCTGATTTGTTAAAACAAGTCTTCTCCCAATGGTGCGAGATATGAAAGGAAACAATGTGAATGATTAAGAGTGAGCAGAAAAGTTTTTCAATGAACAGCAATCATTATGCAGAGCCGTCAATACACCAAGTGCAATCAAGAGCAAGCCCGATAGATTGGAAAGCTAATACAATTAATAAACATAGCAGCAAAAGCAAGTAATTATCATTTGGTTATGGAACAATCTCAAGATTACATTAACAGCGATTCACAAAATAATCAAACACAAGTTAATAAGCTGATTATGAAAACGGCAATTCTATGTGAAGATAATTGTGCCTAAACATCAATTGATGTCAATCAGCATAGCACCGAATTAAAAGGCTTTCCTATTATGTGCAATAACAATACATGGAAGGAAACGATCATTGGTAGTTAAAAAGAATATTAGTTAAATTGCTAAGGTAATACGTTTTTATTGTATCCATCAAAAGTTGTGATTATAGATAGTAATGACAAGTGCAATTTATGAAGGGGTGTGCTTTATTAAAAGAAATAATAAAGAATTGTATGAAAAGACATGCCCAGTTGACAGAAAGAAGATATAAATAGGGATTGCAATGGAGGCAGATTGTAGAGTGTGTTGTGTGTGAGAGATTGAAAATATAGTGCATACACCAGGAGAAAAGAGCAGATTACTGAGAAGGAGATAATGTACAGCTTATGAAGAAGAGATTATAATCTCTTTGTAGCAGGTTTGTGATCAGAATTCTTAGCAGACTTATGATCTACTTATAGCAATTTGAAGAAGGAAACTTGAGGAGAATAGGATCAATCATCATCCTTTAAAAGGTAGAGATTTGAATGGGGGGTTGGTGCCTCAAGTGGGCAAGTGCTCACGAATTAGAATGAGAGATTGGTGCCTCTAGTGGGAAAGTATCCCACAAACAGAATGAGGGGTTGGTGCCTCTAGTGGGTTGATACCTACGATTTTGTATAAGAGTTTCTTGTATATAAGGAAGCTATTTTGCCGTGAATTTCTCTCGTAAGGGTTTCCACGCATATATCTTGTGTTCATAATAGTTAGATCACATGTGAATATTACTATGCAATGAATATGTTTTGAGATGAAGTTATATGCTTATAATATTAAGTTGAAAAAGTAAAAGTTTGTTATACTGATTCACCCCCCGCCTCCCCCTCTCAGTATCACTGTGTTCTCAACAATTGGTATCAAAGCGGGTTCCTTCGAAAAAGTCTAACCACTTGAAGGTAGATCAAGAGAACACTATGGGAAAGAAAAAAGGTAATAAAGGAACCAAGAAAGGTATTGTTAACAAAGCACCTAGTACAAGTGTTGAAGGGATAGAAGATGAATGTGATCTTGTGCGTATAGAAGAGGAATCAAAACAATTTGATGGGAATAATGACATGAATCTTGAAAGTGATGATGAAGATAGCTTTGAAGAGGATCTTTGTTGTGCCATAGATGAAATAGAGTCTTAGAAACAAGGTTCTAAAATACAAGCAATTGTTTCAAGAAGAATGCACTAAAACCATTTTTTTTAAAGAAGCAAAAATGGAGATCAACTAATTGAAAATTCAAATTGACGAGGCAAAGAAAATAGAAGAAGAGATGAGGTCAAAATTGAAGGAAAAGGAAGAAACTTGTAGTCAACTTGAATCTCAAGTAGCTTCTACAAATGTTTCAATGTTTCAATGTTTCAATGCTTCTTAGCTGTAGTAGATATTTGATTTTTTGCTTTGTAAAGAGAGAAATGAGTCATACTCAGCTGGTAGCAAAGATCATCAACCTCTTTTTCCTTATCTTCAGCAAACTTGATAGCAAGATCCCTATCCATTAACAGAACAGCTACAAGTAATCTGATTTCATCTTTGTAAGCCGGTTAATTAGTAAATAAGGCTTTTGTAATGCTTTAAAAGAAAACAATAGTATTAAGTTATATCTACGGGTAGTTAGTTGCCTGACGGTTGATGGCCTAACCAACCAAGAACTCTTTATATTGTAAACTCGTAGCACATTTGGGACACATTGGATTGGAGAGGAATATGATAGAAATCTGTGTTACATGAATATATCGTGGTATACTGTATTGTATGTTATTGATTCCATGCTAATGTGTTACTATGCTCTGGTGTTATAAGTTGGATATTGATGTTCTGTATACTACAACCTAACCCACTTAGGCTACTAACATTTTGGCGCCGTTGCCTAAGTCGAATCTGAACGTCTCAGGAGGGAAAGCTGGCGGGATGGAAGTATAATGGGTCGTCCATTCGACCAAAGCATCCTGGTGACAGACAGTGACGTAGAGGACAATACCGAAGTAACCAGGGAGGATCAGTTGACAAAAGACCTGATTCACACGTGGAATGTTCCGTGGACCGGTACGTACAGCGAGAAGCGGAACTGAGCGTTGCCTCGGCTGGTACAATACGAGCGGAACTCAACGTGAACCAGGCCGTGCACGATCTCCTGGGTAGCCTTCCACGATTGTTGGCACATGTACTCGTGGAACGTGAAGAGGAACGAGAGAACACACGGAGGGAGCAATGGAGGCAGCAAGTGCTTCAACAATATAGAGAAAGAAATCAAAGGGAAGAAGAACAGAGGGACTCCACTCAGCAACGAAATCACCGCAGTTCCAACAATTAATGTCAAATACACTCAACAAAGATCAAAGCCGACAACCCCCAGAGGAAGAAGAAGGGAGCCACGAAGACATAGTGAGAAGGTCGCTGCGCATCCAGGAGCAACTGGAGAGGCGGCTGAAACTCTACCGAGACAAGGGCCACGACAGCCCACAGGGAATAGAAAGTAGTGAGAATTGGGAGCAAACAACCGCGCCGACCGAGTCAATCAACAATTCCCAAAGTAAAGTGGGGAGTACGAGAAAGATGGCACACAACCCCGAAAAACAAAAACTTCCTAGGTTCAACGGACTTGGATCAGAGGATCCCGCTCGCCATTGTAAAACTTGTGTCACCATATGGCAGGCCAATGGCAAGGATGACGAGGATAACTGGCTGAAAGCATTTCCGGCCACCCTCCGTGTAATTGCCATTGACTAGTACACAGACCTGCCCACCACTTCAAAGGATACCTGGAAAAAAATGGCCAAGGCATTTGAGGAGGAGTTTCGACTACTTAGGGACGATGACGAGATCGTCACAGAAATATACAACACTAAACATGGCAAGACTGAGACCTTACGGTCCTATTACCGCAGACTAAAGGAATTAATTGGAAAAATGGACAATACGCCAGCGGATGGGTTGAAGAGGCGATGGTTCATTGAGGGTCTGCAACTATCCCTGCGGAAAAAGATGAAGGTAGTACCTCCATCTACTTTCATGGACGCTTACAATAGAGCCATGGATATTGAAAGCGAGAACAAGACATCGAAGGGCAAGAAGCGCGCAAGTGATGAGGATAGTAGTGATCAGGAAAGCGAGGAAGAATCACAAACGATACAAGCACTCCGGAAGGATATGAGACGAATGATGCGGGAAATACGGACGCAAAAGGAAGAAAGTAGGGAGGGTAGGGACCTCTAGTGCACGGAGTGCAAACTGGAGGGACACACGAAAACCAACTGCCCAAAGAAAGGTTTCTATGACATCTGCCAAGTGTTGGGGCATGCTATTAAGGAATGCCCCTACAACTTGAAGGCAAGGAGTGCCCAAGTACTATATACCCAAGAACAGGCAACACCACCAATTACACCCTCCAAGAACACAAACTCAGACGCATCACCAAGGGGCTATAGGAGCAGTCGGAGGGGGAGTAACAACAACAATAATAATAATACCCCACGGGGTCGCATCCAATACGATGCAAAAGGTAGACCAATGATACAATGTCGACGATGTAACGAATGGGGCCATTTTGCACACGACTGCCAAAGTGGTGTCGGACAAGGGGGAGGGCTACTCTGCAAATGGTGTGGCCCGGGCAATCACGAAGATGCGGAATGTCCAAGACAGAAAGGCGTGAACATGCTAGAGGTAGTACGGTCGGCACCAGAAGTACTGGCCATTACCCGATCCCATACAAGAAAACTAATATACCCTGACCCACGTACAGAAAAGGAAAGACTAAAGGAGGCACAAGAGGAAGTAGAAAGGGAAATGAGTGAGGAACGGAGAAAGACAACATCCTACAAAACCACCAACACCATACGAACCGACTTCGAAGCAACCATAATGAAACAGTTGCTACAAACCACCGTGCCAGTCCACATAGTGGATCTGTTGCAGACACTACCACAATTGCAGATAGCTATAAACCAAGTGGAGGAGACCAAGAAGGAGGGGAAGACGCCAAGCCACAGGGAGGGAATGGAAGAAAGGAACCACTCAAAGGAGACCAACGACCCTATGTTGATGACAGTAGGGGTAGGCAGGACACCAGCTGTAGTAGAAATGGAGATTCTCGGGTTCAGGCTTACTAACACCATTGTAGATGGTGGGTCTACTGTAAACGTGCTACCTAAAGAAACATGGAAAACCTTGGGAAAGCCGACATTGTGGCCACCTACCTTCCACCTCGTAGGAGCCGATCAGCATGGCATCAAACCATTGGGCACGCTTATGGGCCAAAAGGTAACCATCGGGACACAACACTTCTTCTTAGATTTCATGGTCATATCGTTGGAGCGGAAGGGATATGATGCACTCTTGGGAAGAGAATGGCTTATCACGGCCAAAGCAGACCATAACTGGAAGAAAAGTACCCTTTCCATTGAAAGTGAGGGGAACAAATATGTCATTGACCTTCGGAACTAGTAGGTGAGTCAAGAAGTGGCCTCAGATTCCAGATCAAAGGAGGATACTGCAAGGGAAAAAGGCGAGATAGAGCCGAATGAAGAAGGGGTACTCTACCTCGGCAATTGTTTAGAAGATGAGACGAGTTCTCTCAGTGGACTATTCCACTGGCAGATGGAGGACTATGAGATCTTCCAGCCAGAGTGCAATGTGTTAGAAATCCTCGAGCTGGAAAACGATGACACCTACCCGCCACAATTTGCTGAATACGAGGAAGGAGGGGCAAAGTTAGACAGAACCCCGGCACTCAATTTGATAAAGAGGTTGTACAATATGAGGAACCAAAGGTCCAGAGCACCAACCTGGGGGATGAAAAGGACCCAAGGGTAATAATGGTTGGAGATGACTGGGACCCTGTGCTAAAGACGGCGGCATTCAAGATATTCTTGGAGTATAAAGACGTGTTCGCTTGGACTTATAAGGATCTGAAGGGAGTACCCCCAGAACTATGTGTACATCGAATACCTTTGATGGAGGGGGCGACGCCTGTGTGGAAACGCCCCTATCGCATGAATAAGAATTATGCGGCCAAGGTGCAAGAAGAGATAGAAAAAATGCTAGAGGCTGGGATCATTTTCCGGGTGCAAACTAGTGAATGGGTTTCTCCCATTGTTATTTCCCTGAAAAAGGAAGGAAACCAGATCCGCATTTGCGTGGACTTCAGAAGCTTAAATGCTGTAACCATTAAAGACCCGTTTCCGATACCATTTACTGATAGTATCCTGGAAGAGGTAGCGGCGCATGAGATTTACTCCTTCATGGACGACTTTTCCGGCTATAACCAGATCAGCGTCGCAGAGGAGGACAAACTCAAAACCACATATATTGTAGAAGATGGAGTTTTTGCGTACAACCGTATGCCATTTGGGCTATGCAACGCCCCAGCCACTTTCCAGAGGATCATACTCCACATTTTTGACAAAATGGCCACGGGGAACTTCAAGGCCTTTCTGGACGACTGGTCAGTACATAGTGATAAGGAGAACCATTTGAGGATACTGGAGGAATGCACGGACCTGTTCCGACGAGCAAGACTTGCACTCAATCCCAAGAAATGTCGGTTCCTAGTGCCACAAGGGAGATTACTCGGCCACATAGTCTGTAAGGCGGGGTTAAAAACAAACCCAGATAAGATCAGAGTTATCCTCGACATGGATAGCCCAATGGATGTTACACGGATAAAATCCTTTCTCGGCCATGTTGGTTACTACCGACGGTTCATTAAAGGATTTGCAGAAGTGTCCCTTCTACTTGAACGCCTAACAAGGAAAGGGGAACCATTTGTAGGGGACAAGGAGCAGAATGAAACCTTCGAAGAACTCAAAACCAGATTGGTAAGTGCACCTATTTTGGCATACCCGAATTGGGAGAATAAATTTCATGTACATGTGGACACTTCTAACTTTGCGATTGGAGCCACCTTGACGCAACCTGGATCCTCAGGCTTGGACCACCCCATATATTTCGCTAGTAGGTTACTGTCAAAGGCAGAAAGAAATTATAGCACCACGGAAAGGGAAGCCTTGGGAATGGTTTATGCAGTACAAAAGTTCCGCCATTATCTTTTAGCCACACCATTCACATTCTTTGTGGATCACCAAGCACTCATGTACTTGGTGAACAAACCTGTTATTCAAGGAAGGGTAAGCCGATGGTTGATCTTGCTTCAGGAAATCACCTTCAATGTCGTGGTGCGACCAGGGAAAAGTCACGTAATGGCTGATCACCTATCCAGAATAAAATCCGGGGAGCCAGCAGAAGGAGGGGTGAGCGAAGATTTCCCTGATGGTCACTTATTCAAGATAGCCATGTTACCTTCCTGGTACGAGAAACTCGGGCAGTATCTTTCTACAGCAACATTTCCAGGCGACATGCCCCTGAGCGAGAGAAGGAAGCTAGCACTAAAAAGCACCACGTTTCAATTGATCCAAGGGCTCCTATATAAACTGGGGCCCGACGGTATCGTGCGAAGATGTGTCCTAGAGGAAGAAATTCCTAGAGTCCTAAGAGAATCTCACGAAGGAATAGCGGGAGGACATATGGGGCCGGATACCACAGCACGGAAAATCTTGCTAACAGGGCTCTAGTGGCCTACACTCTATGCAGATGCGAGGGAATGGGTGACAAGCTGCGACACATGCCAAAGGGCAGGTAAGCGACTGAAACGAGACTTCATGCCTCTTTTCCTGTCCCAACCATAGGAATTGTTTGAAAGATGGGGACTGGATTTCGTAGGACCACTTAGAACGAGCAAGGTGCATAGATGCCACTACATAGTGGTGGCTACAGAATACCTCACTAAGTGGGCCGAGGCTAGAGCTTTACCCGACAACACAGCCATGAGCACCGCCAAGTTTCTCTATGAACACATTGTGACCCGGTTCGGGATACCCCTGCAAATCACAAGTGATAGGGGGGTACACTTTGTCAATCAAGTGATATGCAATATGACAACAGAATTCAAGATCTTCCACGCATTGTCTAGTCCATACTATCCTAGGGCGAATGGCCAAGCGGAGTCGACCAACAAAGTACACGTATCTATTCTCTACAAAACGTGTGGAGTAGAGCAAGGGGATTGGGAAGAGCAATTGCCTGCAGTATTGTGGGCCTACCGGACAACGTACAAGGCGACAACGACACACACTCCCTTTCAGCTTATGTATGGACAAGAGGTAGTGATGCAAGCAGAATACACTGTGCCAACCTTGCGGATAGCGATACAGAATAGATGGGGGGATGAGGAAAGCCTAAAGGAACGACTCATGACCTTGCAAAAATTAGATGAGCACCGCCTAATGGCACAATGGGCCACAGAAGTGGCTCAGAACAGAAGAAAAGCTTGGCATGATAAACATCTAAGGCAGATGAAGTTCTCGCCGGGGCAGCGAGTACTCAAGTACAATGGCCATAATGAACTCCGACCAGGTAAATTTCGCCTTCGATGGCTAGGACCATACAAAGTAAGGGAGGTGGGGAAAAATGGAGCTATTAAATTGTCTAACCTAGATGACAGTCCCATCAAGGATCCAATAAATGGATCAAAACTAAAAATCTACAAGGAAAGGGAGTCGATAGCCATTAATATGGTGGCCATTAAAATGGTGGAACCCATAGGTGGTCACAAGGACAAGGTGATGGTGATGGAAAAAAATAAAGTACCTGATTTCCACAAAGTCCAAATAGAAATATGGGAAGGTAGATTAAAGTGGAACAAAGAAAAAACGAAGAGAGAAGAGGACGGAGAGAGAAAAAGAATAAGAAAAAATACAAGGAAAAAATATTTAAAAATAAAAGGCCAAGGCAAAATATCAAAAAATAAAGACAAAACATTAAAAATTAAAGCAAGGAAAAAACATAAGAAAATCGTGAAGCGCGTACTACCAGTGTACGCTAAAACCAAAAAAGTGAAGGAGAGCGGCAAGGAGAAAAGGCGACATATTAGGCATGCCACCGTATGCACAACCAGGGGAAGGAACAGGAGAAGGACGGAGACAGGAAGCGGAGCAGCGAAGGCCACACGCAGCGTACACGGGGTAAGGGAGAGCTGTGGTGTACAGGGATGCAGCGCACGCAGAGTGAGCGTACGCGGAGTAAGCGTACACGAAGGGAGCATACGCGGGGTGAGCGTACGCAGAGTGTGGGAGAGCCATGGCATGGAACAAGGACGCAGCGTACGCGGCGGCACATAGAGCAGCAGTGCAAAGGGGGAGAAGGCCGCACGGAGTCACGCAAGGATACGCACACAGCCAACCACCTATGCAGCACCCAGCCAGGGGAGGCGTATGCAACCACCAACGTGTGCAACCACCAGCCGGAGGGGTGGCGTAAAGAGGCTACGGCGTACGCAGCTCCCCGTGTGTGTAGCCCCCAGGCACAGTGTATACCTTAGGCGCCGTGTGGAGTTTCAATCGGGAGACTTCCGAGACCACAACAAATCGCAATGTACGCGGCACCTAAAGTACGCAACACCTCAGCCACGGAGTATACGTTCACAGCCCTCGGGTACAGCAGCATACAAGCACGAGATGGTGAAAGCGAGTCACGGCAACCCTAGAACGGGAAGTTACGACATAAATTACAAGGCCAGTACCTCTAACAAGCAAGCAATGGCCATGCCAGGAACCAGCAAGAAAAGCCAGGAGAGGGCATCAAAACAGGTGAATGTGGAGAATGTGACGTTTGAAGGAGTGCTTGGAAGCGAGTGCAGGAGGTGGTGGGAAAACAATGAGGAGCACCCCCTAAAGAGTTCACTGAAGAAAGCAGAGGTTGATAAAATCATTTTTATGCCCATCTTCAACCTAAAAGAATTTGAGCCTATATTGCGTGCCATGGTCCATGGGTATGAGCAAGACAAGCATAGATTAGTAATTGACTATTTGGGACAGACGGTAGTCATTTCTTATGCACCCAAGGAATTCAGCAAGGTTTTCGGAATTCCCAGTAGCAGCGATTCAGCTATGAAACCATCAGCAAGAATGCCTACAGAAGAAAAGAAGTGGCTGCTGGAACACATCTGCGGCGATACACTCACAGAAGAGCAATGGGGTAGTTTATGGCAGAATAGCAATAGAAGGGGCCTGAAAAAATCTTACCTCACCTCGCCAGAGTGGAGATGCGTCATGGATATCTTGAAGAGTAAGCTAACAGCAGCAAGCCGAGCATCCGATGTTGCAATATGGATGCTACACCTCATGTACGGACTAAGTAATGGCAAGATTTACAACTGGGGCCGAGTCCTTTCTAGTCGGGTAAAGGAAGCCATGCTCCTCAAACACAAAACTCTATATGTGCCCCATCACCTCATTGCCCTCTTCTTGGAAGCATTGAGAACTCAAGTGGCATTGGAAAATAGAGGAGGTTTTGTGGCCTCAAGCCGGGTGGAGCTCTACAAGCCAGCCATGTATTATTGGCTACATCTGGACACTTTTACAGTAGTAGCCACAGAGACAACACCGAGGAAGAAAGCAAGGCAAGAACTGGCAGGGAGCATAGAAGATGGAGGAGAACAAGATAACAACTCTGAGGAAGAGATAGAGACAGGGGAAGAAGAAACATACATATCATCTTCAGAGGAAGACGAAGGAGAATTCCGTATGGAGCAAAGCCACGGACTAGAAGGTGATAAGGAGGATAGGATAGGACTTCCAACATTGGAGCCAATGGGCAGGGAACAGGAAGGACACATAGGAGCTCTACGGCAGGTAGAGACAGAAAGCCGTATGGGGGGCATACCAGTCGTACCAGGATGGGGAGTAAGGAAAAAGGTACTTTTCAAACCAGCACAGATTCCCACCACGGCACATTTGGTACCTGGGGTCATAGGGACCCCATCTCAGTTAATAGACTTGAGGAAACACAGTGCGGGGGCCCACACTCTCCATATAAACACACCCAAGGGCGTGGAAGCGGCTAGAGCTATCGCATTGGTAGTGGCACCAATAACCGATCCGCTCGCAAACGTGGAGGTAGGAAATACAGAAGAGGAAATACACCGAGAAGAGCCAGAGGGAGACAAAGGAAAGGGGACCGAGGAAACAGACAGCCTACTCACCAGATTCCAAATGGACATAGAGATTCCACCTCCTTCACCATCGTTGGGGCCTGACAAGCAGGAGGAGAGCCTGAGGATTGAAGAAATTGGGAAAGGGCACAGGACGTCCTCACCACCAGAGGGGGTCCGAGAGTGGGAACCAGCTGCGCAGCATTTTCTTTCGGAGTTGGAAGTAATGAGGACAGCCACGGAGAGGATGATAGATCATTCTTGAGGATCTGATGTGTCTGCTATAGTAAGAGCAACGGAAGCACTACTGGCGTTTATGACAGAAGGTTGCGAGAGGGAGTTCTCAGAGAAAATTAGGAACCAAGGTTGGCCCGACACAGAAACTCCAGAGATTGTAGCAGAATAGGGAGTACCACACATCCTTACTGGGCATACAGGAGGTAATCAGGAAGTAATGGGAGCCCTCACTTCCATGGAATGGACTTTCCGTACTACATTCTTACAGCTCTAGGGGATGACCTGGAAAGCGAGCAAAATGGAAGGAGACCACACCTTAGCCCTACAGCAAGAGAGTGAGCTGAAAGAAAGGATCAATGCTCGAGAGCAAGAAATGGTTCAAGAGAGAACCACGCGATTGAAAAAGGAACGGGAGTTGGCTGCCTCTGAGAAAGACCGAATGGATGCACTCAGGCTTCTGAAAGCAACTCGGGAGAAACAACTCATTCCTGAAAGGGATCTAAAGATCCTCCGAGAGCGGACCCCTATAGGAACAGGGATGTCCTCTTGTCCCTCTAAGTAGATAGTTTTTGTTATTTTGCTGTGGTGTTCGTCTGGAAGACGAACAAGTTTTGGGGGGGGATGATGTAAGCCGGTTAATTAGTAAATAAGGCTTTTGTAATGCTTTAAAAGAAAACAATAGTATTAAGTTATATCTACGGGTAGTTAGTTGCCTGACAGTTGATGGCCTAACCAACCACGAACTCTTTATATTGAAAACTTGAAGCACATTTGGGACACATTGGATTGGAGAGGAATATGATAGAAATCTGTGTTACATGAATATATCGTGGTATACTGTATTGTGTGTTATTGATTCCATGCTAATGTGTTACTATGCTCTGGTGTTATAAGTTGGATATTGATGTTTTGTATACTACAACCTAACCCACTTAGGCTACTAACAATCTTTTCAAATGCTTCTTTGATTGAGCGCAATTGAGTACTAATGACTCCACTTGCAACTCCTTTTTGTCTCTCCTCAGTTTGAGTTTTCCAAATAAGATCTTCAATGTATTTGTGAGAATCATCTACCCTTGTTAATGCTTGCACAATCTTCTCCTTTGTGACTAATAATCTATCCTTCAAATCTTGCAATGCTAAAGGCTTTTATTCAAATTCATCTAAAGAAAGAAGATTGTCACACATTGAAATTTCTGATTCATTCTCAACTGTAGGAACATTTCACTATTACACTTAATTGTATCTCTAGATGATGCCATGCACTCTTCATGTGGTAATAATGGAACACCACTATGATCACATATGGATTCATCAAAGGAATTCTTCTCTTCACTGGTTTTATCAATTAAAATCTGCAGGTCACCAATTAAGAGTTTAGTATACCCCTCACTTGTGGTAATTAATTCTTCATCCATAATATCATCCTTAGCTGATTGGGCATCATCATCTATTTTTCTTTCAGCATGCCCAATTTCAGATGTATACAAAGTTGTTGTTGTAGCTTTCTCCTCATGGCTCAAGGCACCCTTCACATTTGTATCTTTGACCTCAACACTACTTGGCTACAATAGATCTTTTTTTTTCGATAACTCCACATTGTGATCAGTTATCCAAGCATCCTAACATGTAAAACACATCTGCTCTCTTCTCATTTGGTTCTTGCTCTTTTTTGGAGATCCTGAAGCTTCTAAACCCAATGAAATTAGCTCCTCTTCAGTCAATAGTTCCTTGATCTTCTCAATTTTTATTCTCAACCAAATTCTTGGAGAACTCATAAGCAATAGGTGATATAGCCTGCTCCTTCCTCCAAATGGCCAACAAGTTTGATTGCAACTACTTGCAGATATCATCATCCTCATCTAAGATTACAAACATAATAATTTGCATGCAAGCTCTTAAATTGTTTGGATGATGTTTCCTGATTTTAGTTGAGAATCACTGAAACATTTGTAGAATCATATCATTACATTTGAGATCAATCATGATGGCGAATGATTTGACTCTTGTCATAGTTTCTAAAATCTCAGCCCTCTTTCCAAAAGTAGGGCCTTTGACATCTTGTAACCCATGATAGCTCTTAACAATCATCTGCAGAACCTTCCTTAATACATCATCATTATAGGGTGCTACGGGAGTTGTTATTTGTGTAGTCTCATTGAGACATGAAGCAACTGCAAGTCTAACATCTTTATGTGGATGTTCCATAAACTTGTGCTGGACCAAAGCAAACATTGAGGGCTGCAAAGCCCAATTTAAAAGCCTCCAATCTGACTGGTCTACTTTGGACAAATATGAGGCTAATTCCTCCAACATAGAGAGAACACCATTAGGAAATTTCTTGGACTCCAATTGTAATCCAATTAAAAAGAGCCAATTTCCTACTTCCTTTTCTTTTTGAAAGTCCCTTAGTTGATCACCATTGAATGTATTATTGAATTCTTTTGAGAAAAGATCACTTTTTTCTGATCTGCACTTGGCTTCATTTTGTTTTTTGAGATAAACTTGTGAATTTCAATTTTCACACTAAACTCCATAGGCTGGCAAGAAACTTTAGCTCTGATACCACTGTAAGAACCCGTCTTTTTGGCACTTATATTTTCAGTTTGTGTGGTTTGTCATTTTGTCAAACACTTGGCATGTATTCATCTTTAGGACTGATTTCTAAGTTTGTTTGTTTTTTTCAGAAGTTTAAAGTTTGTGTTTGATATTTGTTCTCAATGCCAAATCATAGATAAACACATACAAATGATAAACGATAACATGGGAAACAAATGATGAAGGAACACACCATAAATTTATGATTTCTCCTTGAAAAACAATGGAAAATACAATGATATACAGATTTGATATTACTACAACAGCGAGCGAGTTCCTTTAGATATGAGGGTTATAATTAATCAAAAAGATTTCACACATACCCGAATGCATAAATAGAAGCCCATTATCAAGTGGAAAGCATAGCTGCCTCAAATGGTGACCAAATATGAAGTAGCTGGCTGATATAGGCAGCAAATGACCCTTGAAATTCTGATATATAAAGCTGTCCTCCAAACCCTAGTTGAACAATGCCAAACTCTACCAAAATATGCCAAATCCTTCTTCAAAAAATCTCCTCCAAACCCTATGCACAACTTAGCAATGAAATACTAACAAATCCTTGCTCAAACAAATCAAAAACTGCTGCTAACGCTGTTCACATCACTGTAGCAGCACTGTTCATGCACTGTTTATGGCATAGTAGCATTAATCGTTTGGGGAATTAATCGGCAAAATAAAAGTATAGGATTTTTTGAAAAAAATGGGAAAAAATCAGCAAAAAATTGGATATTTAAAAAATGTAAAAAATTACAGAAAAAGAGCGAAAAACTACTTTTTTTTAATATTTTTAAGGGCATTTCCATAGCATAGAGATATTGTAACCATAGATTTTCATTGTTTATATTCGTGTACAATAATATTAAATTCATACAAATATTTTAAATTTAATTATACAGTATTTCTCTATTTATATTTAGTATTTACTTATCCATTTCAAATCAACTTGATTCTCTCTCCCCCACACATACATATTAAGACATATTACTCTAATATTACTAAAATTGCTAATTTAATGAGTAATATTAAATAAATTACTGTAATATTTAATATTACAATAATATTTAATAAATTGCAGTATATTGCATGTAATATTTTTGACATTTGAGAAAATGGCTCTGCATGCGAATAATTTTTGCAATTCCTATGCGACAACTAACCTACTTTCGAGGCCTCCTTATGGCAACTATCTGGGCTATGCAAATCGATTTTCTGTTCTTGCTAGCAGACACCAGGATGATGGCAATAGTATTATCACAGAAACAGCAAAAACACAAGATCAACAGACCTTTTTTGCGAAAACCAAATATTTGCTGATAGATATGGGAAGGGCTCCCCCTCCTCCCCTAAACACTGACGACCAGAATTGGCAGAAGGTTGGATGCAAGCAATCCAAATGCCTAGCAAGTGGGGCGAATCGTCAACCAATATACCATGACCGTCGTCCACTGCGTTATACGAAGAAGGGTTTTTTAAAACCTACCCATAAAGACAGACCCATAAACCGGGGAAACACTCTCCGGCGAAAAATTACAGAGAAGAATTCGTGGGGCAAGGAAACCCTAGCTAGACATTCACTGCACCACCATCAGCAACCATCGGCGGATAAACAAATTAAGGGTGACCATTCAATGCGTCCATCAGCCACAGAGGAAAGGCTAGTGATAGAAATTGACAATCAAATCCTAACAAAGCATTAGAGGCACTACAAAGAACTCGTCATCTTTGCTCGATGGGAAGGTTTAGGTACCCCAACCGAACAAATCGCTGAATGGTTAAAGACATCCTTTTAGGGCCTGGTAAGTATCGACATCCTCCCTGAAAATTTCCTATCAATAGAATGTAGCAATCTAGATTTGAGAAATAGGTTTCTGAATGGGGTTATTCTGGCATATAAAGGTTTTTGCTTAGAATGTTGGGAATGGGAACCCCTTTTTGATCCATCCCGTTTAAAATCTTTTATGGTAAATAGAGCAATATCAATTGATAACTTACCAGTAGAATTTCGTAATTTAGAAATCTTAAGAATGATAGGCAATAAGTTAGGGAAATTCGAAAGTGTCAAAAAAACCCCATTTAAATTCTCAAACAATGTTCTCATGGTGAATATGGATATCAATATCAAAACTTTAAAAAACATAGTTTTTAAAGTCAATAACCACATTTTAATCGTCAAACCTTCCTTTTATAATGGCCTCATCGTAGATGATATTCCTAGGAAAACCTCATACCCTCGGATAAAACATGATAAAGAGGGTGTCAAAATTAAATTCATGGAAGGAATTGGGGGTTCCGCTCTGGAAGGCGATGAGTCATTAAAGATAGAAACTGAGCATCAAGCCTCTGCAATGGATACGGCATTGGATCGATGCTATGAGTCCTTATCTAAGGACTCATTGAATAGGAAGACAAACTCCCCCTTCCTCCCACCTCTGGAAGTAGTTATGACAAAAACAATTGAATCTTGGAACAAGGAACAAGATTTAGAAGATGGGGAGATTAGTGAGCCCCCAGTGCAGAAGGAACTGCCGAGTATATGCACTCAAGGGGAAAACCTAAATATTAACTTTGAAATAAGAATAGACTCTGGGAAGGAAATAGTGAGCCCTCGAGGGAATTCAACAGATGTAAAATTATCCCTTTCAAAGCAACCATTAGTGTAGGAAATGTGTCCCCCTATTAAGGATAAAGGATCTAAGCAAGAACAGTCGTCAACACAAGATAAGGATATTGAGGAAAGTGGGGGGGCAGAGGAAAATAGACCATCCCAGAATTTTGATTCAGTGGTGGCAGAAGTGGAAGAGAGAGAACAAGTAGAAAGGGAAGTCAACATTATTTCCAACTTTGTTGGGGAAGAAGTAGTTAATGACCTAATGAAACAGTTTGTTGATGAGGTTTGTGAGTCCGAAGAATTGGAAAGGCAGAGGGAGCTATATGTGAAAAATTTATTGGATCGTGCCAGAGTTATATGGAAACAGAAGTATTGTTCATTGACCTAGATAATTTGGAAAATGAGAACCCAAACATTCTAGGCATTCATAATACAAAGGAGAGCAAAGAATCTCCTGATTGTGCCATGTCCATCAAAAGGAGGGGTAGGAGATCCCTTGCTGAATTAAGAGCCAAGGATGGGGAAGCTGCAGGCCAATCCAAAATTACATCACTATTTAATGTAGGGGAGGGGAAGTTCCTCCCCACAAAGCCATGAAACTCTTATCATGGAATGTTAGGGGCATGAATGCCCCTAACAAGCAGCGTATCATAAAACGCTGCATATCTAAATCAAAACCAGACATAATTCTAATCCAAGAAACTAAAATGAACCCAACCGAGATAGACCTCTTTGAGAAGAAATTAGGTTTTAGAAAAGTGAAGTATTCCCCAGCACATGGGGCTTCAGGAGGCTTAGCAATCATCTGGGATCCTAGATATTCCTCTTTTACACCATCAGAGATAAAACAGAATTGGATAGGCGGAAAGGTAAACTGCTATAATAATAAGTTAAGATTTAAACTGATCAATGTATATGGCCCTATTCAGAACAGGGATAAAGCTCAAGTCTAGATGGAACTTGAGACTTTCTTAAGAAACAATCTGAATAAGATGTGTATTATTGGAGGAGATTTCAATGCCATCACTAAGGCATCAGACAAAAAAGGAGGTAGTAATAAGTTACCTACTGCGGCACTCGACTTCATTGATTGGATCAATAGAAATTCTTTGTTGGAAATCCAGACAGCAGAGAACAGCTTTACAGGGAACAACAGAAGGAAGGGCTTTAGCAATATTGTTAAAAAGCTAGACAGATTTTTTATTCATGGGGGGCTTATGAATTTCAATTACACTATGGATGCAGAGATCCTACCTTTATCCGGTTCAGACCATTATCCACTCCAACTTAACATTCTAGCAGAACAAGGACCAAGAAACTGCCCGTTCAAATTTGAGAACATGTGGTATAAGGATGATAATATCATCAACCTGATTGAACAATGGTGGAGTGAATCAGTATTCTCAAGCTCAAAGATGTATATTGTTGCAAACAAACTGAAGTTAATCAAAAGGAGGCTCTTGGAGTGGAATAGAGAGCATTTTGGTAACATCTTTGATAAGAAACTTTTAGTAGAAAAGAACCTCAAGGATGTTAACAGGGAAGTTTTGGATCGACGGATGGATGAACCTCTCTTCTTAAAGGAAAAAATATTACTAAAAGAGTATGAAGTGATTCTAGCAAAAGAAGAAATCTTCTAGAGACAAAAATCCAGAGAAGCGTGGTTGAAAGATGGAGATCGCAACACAAAGTTCTTTCATAACAGTACCAAGCAGAAAAGATGGGTAAACCGAATCTCTAACATTATGAACTACCAAGGAGTAAATCTGGAAGACCTGTCAGAGGTGGCAGAGGAAGCGGTAAGGTTTTTTGAAGGAATCCTTAACAATACAGCTAGTTCCAACCTTAGAGGCCAACATAATATAATTAGAAATATTCCAAAACTCATTGATGCAGAACACAACAGATGTCTGCTTAAGAAATTTACGGAGGAGGAGGTTAAATCTGCCCTCATGAAAATGAACCCAGATAAGGCTCCGGGCCCAGATGGCTTCCCAACTAGTTTCTTCCAAAAATGCTGGGGTTTTATAGGTTGAGAGATCACAGAGACCCTAGAGGGTGTTAGAAACTCAGGTAAGATCCTGAAGGAGATCAACAGTACTTTCTTAGTTCTGATTCCAAAAAAAGAGAAACCTGATAGCTTTAATGAATATAGGCCCATAGCCTTGTGTAATACCCTTTATAAACTACTTACCAAAACTCTAGCAACTAGACTTCAGAAACTTCTCCCTATTATCATTAGCGAAGAACAAACAAACTTTGTGCCCGATAGATCAATCTATGACAGGGTAATCATAGCTCAAGAAGCTATACATTCGGTCCAGCATAATGGAGCACCAAGCATGCTGGTCAAATTAGATATTAGTAAAGCATATGACAAAGTGGATTGGAAATTTTTATGCAAATGTTTGGAAGCATTTGGCTTTGCCAAAACTTGGATCAACCTTATTTTTGAATGCATATCCACCCCCAAATTCTTTGTCCTGGTCAATGGCACACCTGAAGGTTTTTTTAGTAGCTCTAGGGGACTTAGGCAAGGAGACCCCATGTCTCCTTCCCTCTTCATCATTATGGCAGAGGCTCTTGGTAGGTCTATCTCAAAGGCTAGGGAAGAGGGTGGAATCATAGGTATACCCATTACCAGTGGTCTAACTCCCATTACCCACCAGCAATTCGTAGATGATACAATGCTTTTTGGTCGAGGTGACATTAGGGAAGCAAGGGCCTTCAAAGGTATCCTCAAATCCTACATGGAAGCCTCGGGTCAAGAGGTCAATTTGGAGAAGTCAGAAGTGTTCATGTTCAACATAGAAACCGCATCCGAGAAAGAGATATGCAGGGTCTTGGAGATCAAGCCTGGTCTCCTCCCTTGCAAATATTTAGGCATCCCTTTGGATAAGGGGAGCAGGACATCTAAGTCTTGGGATCACATGGTGGAAAAAATCAAGAAGAGAATTACCACTTGGAAAGGGAAATGGCTGTCCTCTGCAGGCAAGGCAACCTTGGTCAAATCAGTTCTGGCAGCAATGCCCATTTACCAGCTATCTTGTCACAATTTATCGGTTAAAAAACGGGATGAGCTAAATAAACATCTTAGAACTTTCTTTTGGCAAGGTGCCAATGAAGATAAGAAAATATCACTCCTATCTTGGGATAAGATTTGTAGACCAAAAGAAGGAGGAGTTGGCATTAAAAATATCCGTGACCAAAGAAGGGCCCTAGGGGCAAAATTAGTATGGAGAATGTTCAGACATCCCCATTTAAAATGGGCGAGAATCTTGTACCATAAATACCTTAAAGAAGACAACCCTATCCAAATATTTAGAGAAAACAATCCACCTAGAGGCTCTCGCATATGAAACTTTATGCTGGAATGCAGAAATATTATCATAGATAAACTCACATGGAACCTAGGGTCAGGGAAGATGCCTTGTTTTGGTCAGACTCTTGGGGAGGGTATAAGGCGATCAAGAAAATCCATGACTTTGGGCCTACAAGAGCACTCCTAGAATCAAACAGAGGGAAATTGATTGGGAACTACATTTCCCCCTCAAAGGATGGAGCAGGGTGGAAATGGATAGTCAGAGAAAATGAGGTTATCCCTGTAAGGGATAAAGATAAACTCATGGCAATCCTAAAAGATAGAAACATTTCCTTTAGTCTAGGCAAGGATAGGCTTGTGTGGGATGGCTCCAAGAATGGAGAATACAACTCCAAGGATGGCTATAATCACATCACTAAAGTTCAACTTAGAACCAAGACGAAGCTACCTCTGAAACTCTGCTGGGATAGATACTGCCTACCCAAGGCTAGAGTCTTCACATGGCTTGCTCTCCAGAATAAGCTCTTGACTACTGAAAAATTTAGGAGGATGGGGTATGAGGGACCTAGTAGATGCCCTCTATGTGAAAAGGATGAAGAGGACACAAATCACCTCCTCCTTAATTGCAACTATGCAAACAAATGTTGGGTGTGGTTTACCCAAAAACTACGCTGGTCCTCTGCCTTTCCTCAAACTATTTTAGGAATACTCAAAGCCTGGCCCATCCTAAGAAGAGGTTGTCTATTTGAAGGCTTAAGGATATCTCTTCCATGTACCATAATTCGGGAATTGTGGAAGGAAAGGAATAGGCATCTTTTCAAAGATGAAAAATTAGAGGTGAAACGGGTAATCAATAAAATTGAGGCTGCTATGATCGAAAAAATCAACAGTATGATCAACTTCGGTCTAAAGAAGAATGCCACAGAAACTTATTGGGATGAGGCGATGAAGGGGAAATGGAAGGGACTATCTATCCCACCCTATATTGGGGAGGGTCCTGAAGTAAATCTAAGGAAAAGAGCTGAATGTAAGTGGCAACCTCCAGGTGAGGGATGGCTGAAGCTAAACTTTAATGGGGCCTCCAGAGGCAACCCAAGGGTGGCAGGGATAGGATGCTCTATCCATAACTAGGAAGGGAAGGAAATTGCCCTCAAGGCTTACCCAATAGGTAATAAGACTAATAATTGGGCTGAATTGGTTGCCCTGTTGGAAGGCCTTAATATTTGCAGAAAGATGGGAGTGAAGAAATTGGAAATTGAAGGGGACTCAGCAATTATTATCAACACTCTAAGAAAAGGTAGTATGCCCAATTGGAGACTCAACTCACTATTGACATGGGCCATTGATTTATGCAAAGGTTTCGAAAGATTTACGATCAATCACATCTATTGGGAAGGCAAAAAAAGGGCTGATGAGTTAGCTAACTTGGGAGCTGATGGCGTTCATCTTCCCTGAAGCTCTATCTTAGGTCCTCATCCAGTGTTTTATATATAATGATTTTACAATTAGCCGCCTTCACACTTTTGTTGATGATTTATATATATTTTTCATAACTATATATAATTTATCTATAGAATATCTTTATATACATCTCATATATATATAATTTATTTAAATAATTTATATATACTTATCTTTAGTATTTATATATAGATTTTATGACTCATTTGCTTACATCCATTCTATAGCAGATCAAAGCAGGGGCTATAAGGCTAAGTTAGTCAAACTCACTTATTTTCATAAGAATCTCTGACCTTTCACCAGAAGCTGGATTCCTCATATTTTAACGACTAAGGATTGGCTATCTGTCTTCTGTTACCTTTTAGACAGGTAAAGCTCTCTCCTCAGCTCTGACTCTAGGATGGGTTCATATGGCCTTAAATCCTTAGCAAATTTTCCAACGACAAACGACAAGCAGGCTTCTTGATATAGATATCATATAATACTCACTAATACGGGAACATACGAGTAGTATTAATACCTTTAAGATATGTCTAATTTGTGTGTATTTACAGGGAGAAAATTATACATCTATAATTATAAACAATCAATATCTAACATATATACTAATATATTAATCCAAGAGAATATCTTTTCTTTGAACCCCGTGTTCTATCATTGAGGTTAAGATATCATCCATCTACCTTTCCATTTATTATTTATTAATAAGCCTAGGACGATCATTTCATATTATGGTTTTATAGCTTCTTCTCATTAAAAGTTAGATAACATAACATTTAAACAAGGAAACAGTAGAGCAGATGAGCTTGCTAACTTCGGAGTAGATGGCGTGGAGCTCAAAATCCTAGGCAAAACCAATGCTCTGCCTGATAAGGCAGTGCCTCCATCCGTCTAGAGAAATCCATATGTCATCCCCAACAGGAGGATAATCCGGGCTCACCCCCCCATCCCCTCCCTCCTGCTCTCTCAGATGCAAGCAATAGCCTATCCTAGTCCCTTTTAGGCACTTTAACCTTTCTAGGTTCGTTCTATTACTCCTTCTGCTTCCTTGGCCTCCCGTCAATAAGTCTATCTTTAGCCCTCATCCCTGCTCCTCTTCTCCCTAAACCGTTTTACCTTCCATTCATATTAAGAATTTGGATCCCAAGGGTCCTCGATTCAGAATCAGACACTCCTCCTATCACATCTCAAGAGATTCATCTGCAAGGAAATGCACCAATATCTATATTCATATACATATATATATACATTTATATATATATATATATATATATCAAAGAAATGGGACTCGGACTCGACTCGGACTCGGCAAGGCTGACTCAGACTCGGACTCAGGACTCGGCGTCAGACTCAGCTCCAGACTCGGCTGGACTCGGGAAAGTGAAAAACTCAAGAAATTTAGAGATTTTTAAAGATTTAAAACTTGTTTCAGGCACCCTTTATTGAATACACCTTAAAGACACAATAACATCATCAAACTCGGCTCATTTGATTACATACACAAGTATACATCAATCACATAAGCATAAACGCAAACTGTAGCTGAAGGAAATAACAAATATAGATATATAAATATTGTCAAATGTATACAATATTACAAAACTCATGGAATAAAAAATCCATGTCATCATATGATCATCATCAAATGTTTCATGCAAATACCAAAGGTAAATACAACTACAAGCCTATGGCTCAGAGGAGCCTGCACCCTCCGGCCCTGGCCCTCTACGAAGGCGTCTAAGGTAGGTCCTGGATGATTCGACAACCATAGCCACTCCCCGTGACACCATGCCATGCTCACCAACATCAGGAACATCCGTGTCACTATCTGCCTCTAAATCTCCTATCTGTGCTCATGCTCTCCGCTCCTCCTCTGCCATGGCTACAGTCTCAGACTCTATATCTACCTGGTCGATCCAATCAGTGTCAAACTCGGAGCTTAAATTTTCCCTACTTCTATCGACGCAGTTTCCCCCCATATTTTTCGACGGGGGTTTGGGGGCAGCGCCCCGAAGGTGGGGTCAAGGGGCATCGCCCCTTGTGCGCTCCCTGTCGCGATACAGGGCGGGGTCGAAGGGCAGCGCCCCGCGAGGCCAAAAAAACTTATTATTTAATAAAGGTGTCGGGTGTTATTTTTCTATTGGCTGACATGATGTAACCCTAATTTTTCTCATTCTCAAGCGAAGGTTGTAGTGAACAAAGACGATACCATTCATTTAAAAAAAACTTTTTCAAATGTATTTTTTTGTCATTTTACTAACCCAGCCAGTAGCCGAGTTTGGGGCTCGGGACTCGCCGAGTTTGGCGAGTTTGGCTCAAACTCGCCAGACTCGGACGAGTCCGAGTCCGAGTCCCAAAGACTCGGCGAGCATGACTCGGACTCGGACTCGGACTCGTCGAGTTTAGGCGAGTCCGGGAGAGTCCCATTTCTATGTTTTACATAAGAATCTAGATCTTGATCTATAAAGGCAACAGCAGGAGCAAGATCTGGATATATATTCACATTTATATATATATATATGGAGTCAGACTTATATACAGTCACACTCATACATATATACATATAAATAAATATATATATATTTACACACACACACACACACACACACATATATATACCTATATTTATTTATATATATGTATAAACACTCATAATCTCACATTATATATATATATATACAATTAACATCTACAATTTGATTAGCAGTTTCTTTTATATATATACGTATACATTCAAGATATTATCCAAAACTTATATATATACCCTGCTAGATATATGAATATGGGTATATACATAAAGTATAGATTTATATGTATATGTATAAACCATGAATTTTATAGATAGATATATACATATATCTATACATATGTCTATATACATATTGATATATATTCTTTTCATTCAAGCATCAGATGATATATATATATATATATATATATAGATATATACATATATCTATACATATGTCTATATACATATTGATATATATTCTTTTCATTCAAGCATCAGATGATATATATATATATATAAACGCATGTATATATGTACAGGTATATATAGGTATAGATATCACATATATATAGTCTTGGCATCCACACAGCTTCCCACCCTCAAGGCTTAGGCTATTTCAATGGAGATTGCCAAGAAATCATTGTCTCGGCGATCCTAACTATAATAAGTGCGAGATCTTCCTCCCCCGTGATTATCTCGGAAATGACATCTGCCGACACTCATTAATCCACCTCATTAACCCACTTTGAATTGTGAAACCCGATCGTACCTTCTTCTGAGAATTTCACCTCGCCGACTGAGTTGTATCAATCATCTCCGCACATGCTGATCATGCATATATTAACCAGACACTAAGCATGGGCAAAATTGAATGATAGAATCTCGAGGACGGTCTTGCATTCATTTCTTTGCGATATGCCTCTCAAGCAAGTACTATTCCAATGTTTTAATCATTCCGGCTCATTCTCAATTAAATTCATTTCATTCTCACACCCGACTTTCCAGACAGACCTCTAGCTTTATAAAGACCGGTTTTTCTCTATCTCTTCATTCTCTGCTACGCAAAATTCAAAATATCATGGATACTATACTCGAGCTCTCGAGCTCTAAAAGACAAATGACCATTCTTGGGGAAATAAAGGCAGCTCGACTGACAGGCCTCTTGAAATATCCTCACGATCTGGTCGTCAACGGGGTTACTCAAATTTTAGGGGAAGATTTCATCACCAATGAGGATAGGACCAGAGCAAATTCTGATATTTCCTCTATGTTCCTAGCTGTAGTACTCCATTTTGAGCCTAATAGGGATTTCATCAGGGAATTATGTTAAAGCATTCTCTTAGAGCTTGACCGAGTAATGGTGAATGTTACTTCTGATCTCTTGGCCCCCAAGCCAAGGCATTATGATATCTTCATGCGGAACAACCGCCAGGTTCCTCGGTTCTCAATACTGATTCATGATAATCTTACGAAGTTTGCCAACAGAAGGCCCATCGTCCAGAGGAATGTCAACTTCCTCATGTGGTGGTTCAATGTAAAAATTCCCCCCTACAGCCACTAGTTGGCTATATACCTTCGGGACGAAGGTCTCAAGATGGACATGATAGCCGAGATGGAGAATCTAAAATCTTCTGAATCGCCAAAGGGTTCTCCAATCGGACCAGGCAGGGGCTCGAGGGAAGGGCTTGGCTTTTGAGTAAGTAGGGGATGCGACATTCCGATTAATCTAAGCAAAGCTAGTTCGTATAAAAGACTTTTATGCTTTACCGTTTTTAGATAGGAGATGACTTGTCTTTTGAAGATATGTTTATAGTATCAGACGCTCAAGGTATATATTATTATACGCAGACGCTTAAGATTACTTCAATGATATGCAATACATCTTTATAGCAACTTTCCCATATTTATACATTTGATTCTAGGCTATAGATAATTTGCAATTTTATGCTATAGGGTGTATTAATGAAGTATCTATCTCAGCATAAGTATACACACATAGCTGCAAGCGTGTTCATATAATGCAAGGCAGATATATAAACACACCTGCATTCCATGTGGTTATAGGTATGATGTTGTAGATATTCCTGTTAATATTTCTGATTACATTATCACCTTCATATATTGGGGATCATGTGGATGGGGTACATTGGAAACCATCAACTCTCTTGATTTTTTGGCCACGGCTGTCATGGCCCTGGTTCGTTCCATTTTCTTATTGTAGTAGTAGGCAATTTTGATAGAAAACCTTATTCTGAGAACATTAAGGGGCTCCAGTTTCAGGTGGAGCCAATGTATGCGGTTAACTTCCTCTCTTAGTTTTACATGGTTAAAAGGTATCCTAACTTTGAGTTTGCAGGATAGTATTGCTCTGTGTTTGCAGCATGCAGGATCCAGTTCGCTCACCCCCCCTCGGTTAGCACTCGAACAACTCCTTGGTCTCCCCGCTCGCCTTCACCATACGAAGGCTTCACCTATTACTCAGATCCATTATGTAGAAGTCATGGTTAAAATGTCGACAGGATGATGTATTTCTCAAATTATTATTGTAACCCCTTAAGAAGTCAGATTTCTGGCTAACAAGGACTTGTAAATTATTCCAGGATTTTTTCCTTGGGCAAGACCGGAGGTTTTCTTCATTCGGTTCTTTCCTACCAGTGCCCACACCGAACCGAATTTGTACATTTATGTAATTATTTTTCAATTAATAAAGTTTTCGGCCTCGGCCCATTATCGATCAAAAAAATAAAAGTAAATAAATTGCAGTATATTACAGTGATATTACAATAATATAAAATAAATTACAGCATATTACAGTAATATTATTGTAAGATTTTATCTTAAAAGATTAAATTACCGGTTTAATATTTTAAGATAAATTATTGTAATATAGTGTAACTTATTTAACATTATTGTAAATTTATTTAATATTGTAAGATATATTAAAATCAATAATATATTTTTAAATAGTTTATATTAAATAATAACTTTACTATTTTTTTAAATTATTAAATAATTGTAATAAAATAAATTATAAATAAATTTAAATCAGTAATACATGTTAAAATATATTACAATTTAAAAAATTACAATACATTAAAGAAATTACTGATACTAAATAATCTATATTAAAAAATTAAACTTCATATTAAAAATTTCTTAAATTATTAAATAATTATAATATAATAAATAACATATTATGATCAGACAGAATTTTTGAGAACATTTAGAAAAATAAAAAAATCTATACATTCAAAAAAATGCATTCACATACAAACATTCAAAGAAAAATCAATAATTTTCCCCATGTTTCCGTCGACTGGGGAGGAGTTCGCCCATCTGTTCATTCCCAACCCGTCGAATGGTTCATATCCAATGGAATTGAGGGTAGCTGGATTGGAGCCATTCACTTGTACTCATTATCGTCAAGTCGCGGATTCAGTCGATTCCCTCCCATGTCTTCCCCTTGTAGCACTACTCACTGGTGTGCCCTCACATTCAACTTGATCTGCTTTTTGCTGCTGGAATGTGTTTTAACCCACGCAAGCGACCTCATCTTCAAAACTTTCGCAACATTTTTTTCCAGGTTTTTGAGCATTTTAGGTTTTCCTAGCAAATCGGATTTTAATCGAGTTTTAACTGCGGTCTTTTTGGCGATTTCAATGAAAAAATCGTTGACTAGGGTTGACTAATTTCTATTGATTTTTTTGGGGAAAAAATAGGGCATCTCCCCGACTCCCGATTAATCGCGTATAGTCGCGATTTTTTGCAGATGTTTTACTTCTTTGGAACTTTATGGTACCATTCACGGCACTGTTCACAACACTGTTCATGTCGCTACAAATAAGCCGAAACTATAGATTCATACAACCTCCAATCTGCACATTAGCTCCATCATTGGATCCAAACCTCTGTGAATAAGCTCAGCAGTGAATTCCGAATGAATCCACCTCTCAAGTAGAGTTGGGTTTTCGTCCAACCTACGAATTCCCAAGGGTTTCTGTCCTAGGGCACAAAAAACTGAAAGCCAAAAGCTCCCAAATTCTCCAAGAGAAAATAATAAACCAAGCTTGCTGAAAATGAACTCTTAAGAGTCTTTTATAACTTTCCTGGGAGAGCTCACTCACTTTTCCAGCCAATGTGGGATAAATAGATATACTTTTCTTTTTTAATATTTAAGTCTCCGAGTGCTTTCAGTGAAAGGTAACTTTTAATTTTTAAATAACTTTTCCTTTTACTTAAGTTCCCACATTAATAAAGTTAAATATTTAATTTAACTTTATAACTTTATTGTTAAATAAATTAATAATCGCAAGTGATTGTTAAAATCTCCAATCAAAATCAACACTATCATCAACAAGATATTATTCATGGTTCACTGTCAATCCAAACCTGGCCCAACTGACTTACTATAATTAGTAAGTATCCCAAAAATACACCAAACCACCTCAAAATCGCCCACAACTGAAACTGTCTAGGCCAAATATCCTCAAGATCCCTTAAATGTCCTGGTTAGCCTACGAGACCATGGAGAAATAGGCTAACAACAACCTCGTACAAAATGTGCTAGAAAGGGGACATTACAAGCATTAAAATAACATTTGCTTCGAATTCATTTAAACCACAAGAAGTTACAATGCCACTTCCACCAGCCATGTCATATGTAGAAATTACCTCATCCAAGTTGCATCCAAGTTGTGCAAAAATAACATCTAAGCACACTCAAGTTTAAGTTATAACCCAATTCCTCTTCACCCTCTCATTCTTATGTGACATGAGATCCCAACAACTAGCGGAGTTTTGAGAGTGGAGACCCCAATGAGGTTGAGGGGTAGCACCCCTCATGGAGGTCTACTGGCAATGCCCATAGTAGGGTTGAGGGACAACACCACTTGCAGGTCTAAGTGCAACACCCTTGGCAAATTATGTATTGCAATACAAGGTGGAGTTTGAGAAGCAAAGCTTCACCATCAAGCCTAAATTAAGGCCTTTCAAACTACACAAACATTCATGGCACATGCCATTTTCACAATTTTGTCACTTAAGGGCAAAATTAGGTATTTGACACTTTTTTTGTTTATAAAAATGTATTTTTCTTTGTCTCTAGGTGGCCCTTGGAAAATGAGTGTCACCACTCTAATGAACATGCAAGTATAATAATGAACCAACTCCAGTCAAGAATCATTGTACAAGTTAAAGAAGTGTTTTTATTGAGAAGCATTCCCAAAAATAGGAATATCATAGCTAAATACAATATGTTGGTACAGACAAACAAAGCATGCTATGAATCATTTAGCATCTAGAAATGGGAATAATGAGGAAAAAACCTCTATTGTCAAGAGATTAGGCAATGAAGTAGATGCTTCTTATGATGAATTTAATCCAAAGACTAGTAGTGATAAATACCGAGATTCTCGAGAACATGAAAAAGATAACTATTGGAGTGGGTCCCAAATGAATGGACGTCCAAAAGACACATAGCAAAGCTTGGGCAAGCCTACTATTTGGGCTTTAGCTTTTGAGTTGGTAGGAGCAAACTAACAATGAATACAAAGTGCCCAAATTTTTTAAGCCACAAAAGTTAATAATTGGAACTCAAATCATTTTTATTTAACCTTTTAGTCATTTCATTGCATTAAAAAAATGTACAATACTTTGTTGGGTAGGGATTGATAGTAGAAACCAAAAGTCAAGCATAATTGGAAAACAGATGTACTCTCCATTATAAATAAAGGCAAGAAATATATAATTGATCTAAGAAATCAAACAACTAGGAAGCAACTTCCCTATATTCATCAAATTAGACTCTAGTGAAAGGTGGCCAAAGAAAATAGAAAAAGGCCCCATGGACCTGAATGTCTAAGGAATCTTGGAACTACACCCATATTCTAAAGATAAAACAAATTCCCTCATTGATCTAATCCATTGGTAGATGGAAGTCTATGAAATATTCAAACCTAATTGCAATTTCTTTGAAATAATGGAGATTAATGAAAGAAAGTAAGTGGAAGGAGATGACAAGAAGCAAAAGTGTATGATTGAACCCTTATGTACCATCCACTTCAATATTCACCCCTAAATGAATAGAATATAAGAGAAGGGATGCAAAGTCTAATGACCTGCCAGCCCATCACTTTACATGTAAAGTTGGCATGAAATAACAAGAACCCACCACTGTGAGGGTAAATCAAGAGCCCATTTCCAATTCCATTCACTTATTGCATCCTTGAAGAAGTGGTTGCACATAAAATTTATTCACTTAAGGATGGCTTCTCTAGATATAACTAGAGAAGCATAACCAAGGAAGACAAACTAAAGACTATTTTTATTGGAGTCTATGCTTACAACCAAATGACATTTAGACTCTATAGTGCTCTGCTAAGTTCTAGAAGATCACCCTACGTATTTTTAATTATATGCCCTCAGACAATTTTAGAACTTTCATGGATGATTGATCAATCTACAATGACCAAGAAACATGCATAAAGCTCTTGCCAAAGTGAATGCATTGATGTAGAGCAACACAACACTAAATCTGAAGAAGAGTAGATTCATGGGGCCAATAGAAAGACTTCTCAACCATATTGTCTGCAATGTTAGATTAAAGATAATTCCCAACAAGATATGGGTGGGTGTGGAGATGTTACCATCAAAGGACATCACGGAGATAAAACCATTCCTAGGCCATGTCAAGTATTACCAATGGTTCATTAAAAAATTTGCCCAAGTCTCCTACCCTCTAGATGTATTAATAAGGGAGTTCCACTTGTGTGGTCTAATGAACAAGAACTAGCATTTAAGTGGTCTACAATAAAGTGGTTTTGAATCAGTGTTGTGAAAATTGAGTTGCTCAGAGTTCAGATATTGTACCCATAGCCTCCCTTTCTCTAGTCGATAGATTTAACTAAATATAAGCGCCCTAACATTACAATCTATGCATCTTCCATAGAGGCTAGACAAATGGAGAGTTTAGCTATATACTGAGTTATAGTGCTGCCATAAGAGAAATTTACATACATGATATGCTACAGAATTCTTCAAATTCATCAAAGGAACCTACCATGCCCCAATTATAATATTGGCCTGAGAGCGAAGTATAATTGGAAGGATCCCATTGTATGCTTTTCTCTCAGATTAATCCATGAGGTTGTCCTTGGAACCCCAAATTTCCATTCTCTCTTTCAGCTGCATAATATTGGTTTTAGAATTTCTTCAAGTAGGAACAGGCTGTTCCTCTCAGTGGTGCATTTTATTCTTAAGACACTGGCAATTATTGGCAGCACCTAATCCTATCAGCGCCCACAAAAGGAGACATATTAAGACAGAGGAAAAGGGAGGAGGCGGAGGTGCAAGGAGAGGAGAGATAAAGACAGACAGTGGAGAAGTTCCAGATCTTCTGTAAGAAACAGTAGCAGTCTGATTCCACACTTTCCAGGGACTGTTTTGATGGGTGGAATTTGCTTGGATATGGAGTGGATCTCTTGAGATAGGTCAAGAGACATATGTTTACATATTTTATTAAATTCTTGGCTTTGTTTCCCTTTTTATTTTTGTAATCTATGACCAGATTTGGTGGTGGCAGCAATGGATGTGAAGAGGGCTATATCTCAGTCTTGCTTCCATGAAGCAGAGATGTAAATGACTGATTCCTTACTTTTGCTTATATTTATTGCTAATCTGTGCCCTTGGTGGATGTTGCATACAGTTGTAGGTGTTTTGGAAGAGGGTTCCCTGTTACACTTTGAAAGGATTAGAAAATTTCAAAATTTGAGAAGAACTTTGGTCTGACTGCTGCCTTTTCCTTTCCTTGAAAAGGTCTTACTGAATTTCCCCTCAGTTGATGAAAGAAGCACCCAATTATTTGATTTTTCGTTGGATATTGCTTCACATTTCCTTTACTATTGTCTCCTCTGTTACTTGCATAGGTTTCCTTAGGAAGCTGATTAGTTTTCTCCCCCTCTCCTATCATTGGAGTTTTACAGGATTTGGGCTTCAATCAGGCAGACCCTTGCCAGGCACCCATGTTCATGACAGCCTATTACCAAATGTGATACTTTTACTCTATGACTCCCATTTGTAGATAGATATTGTTCAGGAGAGGGTTTTGTTTGTCTATGCTAAAATAAAACCTACCATAATTCAGAAAACATGATTTCACTGTGAGATTGGGCAATCTAATGAATTCTCCTTTAGCATTTCTTATTTGCAGAAAAGATGAATACTTGTTAGGGGGACAGACCCTAACAGGTGCTGTGCTTCATGGGTTTTCAATGGGCCAGAAAGTTAGGGACAAACATTTCAGGAGGAGTCCACATATTTTAAGAAACCAACGTCAACCTGCAAGAGCAAGTACTTCTCTGATTAGCACGAGAAAATAACTGTGTGTCATACCCTGTAGTTCCCAACCTGCACCTGAAGAAGCATAATAGGAGCTGGCATGTGAGTTCATTTTTTAAATAATCAAGATAGTTTTATTTTAGACATTAAAACATCTGGATGGCAGGTTATCTATGTTTGGATCCAACATCAAAACATTAAGTTTGAACATAAGCTGCTTGATTACAATTGAAAGATTAATTATTGTCAAAGGAATGGTGTTTCTAAAGTAAACTCTCGGATAATCCAATTATGTTACCATATCAAAGATATTTAGCCCTGTGGAAGATCACGAGAAAAAAACTTAGGTGCCAAGATTAAATGGAAGGCAAAAATGTTGATAGCCCAGCTATGGACAAGTTCTCATCACTTGAGATATGAAACAGGTAGATGGATGATACCTAGAGAAGAGTGGGAAAAAAGATTTTGCCTATTCTGCAACATGGGAGTGGTAGAGACAGGATGGCATTTCGTCATGGAATGCTCAGCATATAGTGGCATCCACATAAGCTATCAGGGCATCTTGAAAACTGACAACCTAAGCACAATATTTGAAGATGTAAGGCTGGGAAAAACAGCAAATTTGTTGATCAAAGTCCACTGTCGAAGAACAGATCTTGAAAGGAAGTTACAACTGCTTAAGAATATGGTGCCCTATTCCTGAGAAGTTTTGTGCTGTTCCTAGGTCCCATAGGCTGCTTGGGCCTCATGGACATTATTAGACTCTTCCATTCATTCATTCATTGTCCTTGATTATATTTATTAACTCGCAATATTTATTATCCTGCAAGGTACCTTAATGAATCAGATTGAACATATGAAAGATATAGGTGACATGGGATGCCGAGCAAAGTCCAAGAGGGTATCCCGTTCTATGAGTTATACCATTGTATCTGAGGTTGTTGCCCTGTGATACATCAGCAATGGGGTCCAGCCAGTGGATGACTTGGCAGAATGGTTGTGAGAATTTCAAAAGGGAAAATGATAAAGTTAAGACTGATTGAACATTATAACCAGTGAATACAAATTTCTGAGGATCATGAAAATGGAGAGATAAGAACCTGGATATGCCACAGATTACATTGAATCAAGAGATCACCAAAAGAAAATAGTCATGCAAGGCAAGAAAATCCAGCACTAGTCAACAAGGGGCAGAAGGGTGCAATGAAGCTCGGAAAATTGTTAAAAGAGCAGCAAGGATGCCAGCAAAGGAAGAACCACCAGGAAAGTAACCATCAAGAGAATGCCAACTCTGAAGCATTCAAAGAAACCAAGGTATCATTTCAATACCTCGTACAGGGGGAATCCTAGGAGGATGTTGCAGAAATAAATATGTTGCCACTACTGGCCAATCAAGTACAAGACAAGGGAAACCTGGAGAAATCTCTAAATATAAGGTAAAATTTACTGAAAGGGAGTTGACAGCAAACCTTTTGTTGGTATTATTCTTCTTGCTGACACTATTACTTCCACAAATAAGAAAATTGAAATTGTGAAGGGGAGGAGTGAAGAAAAAAAGAGAAAGAGTGCACAGGAAAGGCACAACTCAAAAGGATCAGGAGAAGGTGGTTATGTAGACCCTCTTCCAATTTGTCAATGTGTTACCAAATTTTGTGAGCCTTGGTCAAAGGTGAGAATAATTGTATTTTGAAACCCATGTATTGAAGCCTGCTTAAACTTCTATTGTGTTCCTTAATATTCAACATTATCCCGACAATTATGTATAGTACCTTAAGGTACATGGTGGCAAAGGGAAAAAATTTGAGGGGAACCTGTGAAGCGGAATAATGGACTGTAATTCAGTAGCATGCAGTCTTGTATGGCACAAGGTAAGTAATTTGTGAGGGATCAAGAGGGTGGTCAGGGACCTTACACATTTTTAAAAGGGAAGCGTGTTGGAAAATCACATCCAAGGTGAAAGATAAGGACCATGTATGGCCACATTTGAGACAAAAAGAGAAGTTTGGAGGATAACAGCATCCAACTAGTCCCCAAGTAAATCTGAGCTTGCTTTCCATGTGTCAAGTAGGACCTTTTATTTTAATAATAAATATAGTTTCATTGTTTGTATAAGCCCTAGTTGAGATAGGACTGAGTCTCATTTAGAGTCAAGTTGTGTCATGAGAGCCCATCGTGGTGTTGTTAAAGAGAATCTGTAATCAAGGGGGGGATTAGGAAATGGTTTTGAGAATAAGTTGTGGCTGCAGCATCAGTGTTGGGCCCACACATTGCTTGAATACAGAATGTCCTTGTTTGGCAGTAAGGTGCGAGCTCAAGAATATAAGTATCAATAGATCTAGGTGATATCTTGAATCCTTCCTTGTGTATGATTTATTTAAAGTATTTTCCCTTATATTAAGGTGAATGAATGCCAAGAATGAATATCTTGAAAGTGTCTCTGAATATTAAGCTCGTGTGTATTTCAAAGGATGAGAAGACTCAGCACTTGGTGGGTGGCCACCAACAGATAGAGAACGTGCATAAGATACTCAGAGTTATCCCGTAAATTATCATAGGATAATCCAAAGCCATAAGAGATTGGATTTTGATTAACTGTGTGGTTGAGTCCATAGAGTTCCGAGACTCGCCCAAACTCGCTTGGACTCGGTGAGCCCCAAGTCGAGTCACCCTCAACGAGTCTTGGGGGCTCGGACTCGGCTGAGTTTGGGAAAGACTAGCCAAGTCTCGTGGACTCACTAGACTCCCCAAGTCTGAGTGAATCCCATCTCCTAGACTTGGCTAAACTTTGAATTTATTTTTTTTAAATCTCAAAATTTAAATGCTTTTTTGGTTTATGACATGCCCCCAAAATATACAAGAAATATAACATGTAACTCCCCATCGTTGTCTTCAAGTCAGTCTCATTCTCTTCATCAAAATATACTCATAAAAATTTAAGTAGTTATATTTCATGCATATATTGGCAAGATGTTTAAGAGTGGTTTTAGATCTCTAGAAGTTATAATGCAAATTTTAGGTTTTCGAAGATCTTATAAATTTTCAGACTTAGTCAAGTTTCAGTTTCCAGCAGCCCCCTTTCAGCGTTCTCTCGCTCTCTCTATCTCACTCACTTTATCTGCCCTGAACTCTAGACCTATCACTCTTCCTCTATCCCCTCTCTCTACCTCTCTTTATCCCACTCTCTCCTCTCTCCCCCAAGATCTAGGCCTATCTCTCTACCTCTCCCTCTCTCACCCTCAAACCCTTGCAAGGGGTGCTACCCTCAACCTCGTTTTGGTGTTGCCCCCCAAACCCCCATCGAACAATAAGATTAAGCAAGTAATAGGTCAGTGATGAATAATGATCATAAAAATCTAGATAATACATATCCCTTGTTGCAAATCTCTGCATATTCATAGTTAAAAAAAATATTATGGCTGCTACATCATCCAAGAACTACCTTAGATGCCTTCATAGGAGGGATGTAGACTCATCTAAGCCATAGGATTGTAGTTATTGTTTGATATTTGTTTGAAACATTTGATGTTATGGATTTCATATTCCATGAGTTTTGTATGAAAATGACAATATTTATATATCTAAGTTTGCTATTCCCTTCAACTACAATTTGCATTTATACTTATGATCGATGTATACTTGTGTATGTGATCAAATTAGCTTCTATTTGATGATATTTTTGTGTCTTTAAGATTTATTTAATAAAGGGTGCATGAAACAAGTTTTAAATGCTTAAAAATCTCTAAATTTCTTGAATTTTTCACTTGCCGAGCCTACGTCGATTTTTTTTCCCAAGTCCTGAGTCGAGACACCCTCACCGAGTCCATGCCGAGTCTGTGTCTTTTTTGTTAACATTTTACAAAAGAAAAATTTTCTACCCATGCAAATGTTTAAACTTGAAAACCTAGTAAAATTAATGATTAAGCTATCTAGTAGCTTTAACATGGAAATTACATGTGAATAAAAAAGAAAAAATGGTCTGAGTTTGGAAGCCTGATTGGGATGCTACACTATGGAATAGTCTTTCGGCATAATTTGGATATCAATAAATCTAAGTGGTTTATAGTTTCTTTGGACCCATGCACTCAAAGGACACATGTAGGCTACCATGAATCAACGTTTAAGTGCATCTTCCTTGAGCAAGCAAGGGTTATGCTTAATCTAATCCAGAGAAAAACTGTAGCATGGGTGGGAATTCCATTTTCAGGTAACAGGCACAATGGTATTTTTATTAGTGGGTTGGATTTGATGTGTTGGTGCAGGGTTTCGAGCAGATTCTCTCTAGATTCATCTTGTTTTTAATGCTGTTAAGGAGAGTAAACTCCGAAGGAGGCAATGGCCTGCCCTTAAGGGATGTCTGATTTACTGAAATCTTGTTTGTGAGGCATCTTTGCATATTTGTGGGAGTTCAAAACTCAATTCATCAGCAACTACTCGAATCTTCTACAGCCCTATTTCCAATAAGATAGTTAGGCTTCATTACAGATTGTAGATTGAGAATCATTTTAATTTTAAGTAGAAAATGATCATAAATACATATCTGCAATAAACAAATCTTTATTGATCAATTATCAAGGTAAAAAAGGATACTGCTAGTTGGAGCTTTCTCCTGGATGCTTGTAAACAGTCTCACTGCATTTTAACAAAAGAACATTGTAGTCATAATGAAAACCTCAAGAATAGCCAAAAAATTTCATTAAAAAGATCAGTAATAGAAACCCTCAGTCTATCAATTCAGACAAACTAAGATGCAGTTACAAAATAGCATATTGATGTACAATTGTAAACTGATTTGAGTAACATGAAAAGATAAATTTATGGATATGGTGCCTTAGCCCACCAATACAACCAGCAGCATTCATGAAACTTGTAAGGAAACTTAGTTCACCGGTGCTCTTGTTCTGTTCATGCCACAAAAACCTATAGTTAGTTCTTAATAGCAGATGCATTATATAAGAAATGTGTGAAGGAAATATTGCATATGCATGGGCAAGGAGAATTAAAACATAATTATATTTGAGATAATTTTGGCATGGCAATGTCCTGTAGTATCAACATTAACAATGAACAAAGAAACTGATTATTATCAGCACAAATGCATAAACATTGTGAGCAGTGAAGTCAACATGGACTGACAAAACAATTTAGGGGTGAGCACAAGGTTTATCAAACTAAAGCATAAAGGATAATGATTCCCAAAAGGAAGATGCCAAATAACAAACACATAACATCTAAATCATACAGCCTTAAGATTTTTCTTAGCAACTACTCTCGAGAAAGCAACTTATTTTTCAATGAAAGAGAATACATGATAGTAGATATCTTAACTTACAACAACTGGATGGTTTAATGATGGCACTGCCCTCACCAACTACCTACTAGTGGTTATCAACAGAACAATGGATTGACCATTTTCTTAAAGAACTTAACTAAGCTAGTTCCTACTGTGAATCATATGGTTGGATGCACCAAAATCTACATAGCAACTGTCATTCACCTTGTAAGCAGCAAAGCTGAACATGAAAATAGAAGATGAAAAAACAGGTTTCTCAGAATTCTTTTCATCTTGCATGTTCCACAGCAGTTATTTCGAGGTAATCTTTCTTGCATTTGCAATTTTATCCTTCTCAGTTAGTTTGTCCGTACTTTCATTGTGCAGTGCTTGAATTACAGGATTAGAGATAATGGTAATCCTGCTACCCTACCTATGGTACCACATTTGCATACAACCTCCTTTCTCTCAGTATGACAAGTGGCATGCTTCTAGCAAGAGTCTTTTCTTTGCAATGTTGACATGATGAAATGTGTAATACCTAAATATTATTAATAAAATGCTAACATTAAGACCCATTTTCTTAAAAAATAGAAAATTAAAGAAACAAATGACAAAATATAAAAAGAGGGAAAAAATAGGGGTGGTTGTTGTTCTAAACTTAGATTTTAGAAGGAGGATAAAAGAGGGGATGAAAAAGAAGGATAGAAGAAGAGAAAAAGAATGGAGAAAATAAGAAAAACAACAAAAAGCATTTCTATCTCTAGCTGCAAATGAAATCCTGAAAGATGTGCACTCTCATGCTTGCATGTAAAACCTATGGCTCTCCTTCCCACCAAAAAACTCAAAGTACACCTAAATACCCGAAACTGAAGTTGGGTATAAGATTGAGTCACAAAACTGAAAATGAAAAGGGTAAAATCAGATTAATAAATAGCCCTTTTTTAATTGTTTGGTAGATCCTTTTATTGCTTTACGTTTTTTGTGTGACATTCATTTGTCATTGTTTTCATAGAATCGGCAAATCTCCCTATTAAGACTAACAAATCTATGAATCTTGAAAGTTTCATACACTCACAAAGTGTTAGAATGAACCTTCCCATGATCATGAGAATCATGGTTATTGAGTCCTAGATCCAAAGGATAGATTTTTTTTTTGGAATATTCCTACTCAAACTATTTGTCCTTTGTTGTTTGGATTTGTCTTACATTTAAGGAGGTTTTGTCCATAGTGAGTTCTATTAAATTAGATTATCATATGCCTGATTTGTCTTTTAGCTAAGATTCCTTGAAATATAGCTCCTTTCTTAAGTGTCACAATATTCCTTTGCCATATTTCTTGAAAGAAATATTGGTGTGAAACTCCTTTTCTTTTGCTCGTGTGTGCCCACCTCTTGTCATCAGAAATAGTGCCCACGGGTGCACAATAATGCAATGTGGCAAAAAAAGAGGCTTGAAGTTGCATGCATAACTACTCTTTTCACCCATATAAAACAAGGGCTCTCCATCCCTTTTCTTTATGATGATATTTAGTTATCTTCTTATCTTGAATGTCTCAGGCTATTTTGTAAAGCAGAGATTGTAAATATTGTAAGATTTCAAGTTGCCATCTTCATTAATGCAAGTGGGATTTTATTCCATCAATAGTTTCCCGACTTCAAAACTCTTGTCTTGTCTTGCCTTTAATATGCTATGATTTTACATTTTAATTTATTTTATTTTTCACTTTTGAAGTTTATCTCGTTTGTGTGATCTTTTCTTGTCTATTTTTCATAGGCTTGGCAAGTCTCCATGTCAAGACTCATGAATCTAAGAGTCTCATGAGTTTTGTACATTCACAAGTCTGTGAGTCACTGAAATTTGACTCACTTAACACTGTTTGGATAAATATTTGGTGAGTACTCAAAAGTCTCCCTACTCTACTACAAAGAATCTGTTAACCCCACAATAACCATGGATCTACACAAAAATGGAGAATGAAAATGAGAATGACAATGATAGAGTGGTTATTTCTTTATATTACATTATCTATTCTATTTCTGTAAATATGCATGTATTATTATAGCAAAGAGCATGCATGTAAACCCTAAATAACATTACATAAATTTCACATTAGACTCAAAATCAAGCTGATAAGGTTGCCATGAAGTTAGACCAATTAAGGGGTCTCACTAGCCATTCAAGTACTATACCATGAGCTTTGTGTTAGGTTCAAATGTTCAAGACCATCAGCAAAGGTCAGACCCAAGGGAGGTGGTCGCACAAATATTCACAATATGTTTCTTCCCAGCACCTAAAATATGCCAAGTAAGCTCATGTTGCACTTATATCTCCCAAAAAAGGAATAATAAGGAGGAAAAAAGGGTAGAGGTCATCCATATAGGACTCAAATCCAAGGATCCAATACCATCCCCAGGCTGCAGGTGAGGTATGACAACATGACCTATTAAGACCTTGTGCTTGAATTATCTTCTCTTTACTGTAATATTTTGCTTCAAATTCTTTGAAACAATTTTAAGCTCAATCCTCCAATAGGAATCATGTTTGATACCATCATGCACTTTCTTACATTTTGTGCACTTTGCTGCATTGAGTTGCTTCAAATTCTTGGACAATTTAACTTCAGCCCTCCACCCTCCTAGTAAGGAGCATGTTTGATGCCATCAGGCATGTGTAATGCCAATCTACCACCAAATTTGTTGTCAAATGCTTGTCATTTTCCATACATAGAAACACTTACAACATTGCAGTCACATATACATATGTTATGACAATGTCTTAGCAACAGGATATTCCAGAAAATAACAAAGAAGCATCCACAAATCTCCTACAAAATACTTGAAATAATTTGGCAATCTTTCAGTAATAATTTTCACCATTTACTTTATGCTTGAACACAATCTGAATGAAATTTTCTAGATTTTCTTTCTTGGATGCAGGTAAAAGAACTCCATTTCCACTCTGACTACAAAAATTTGGCTATGAATAAGTTCACAAATGTATACGATTAGCAAAACACAAGGCTTCTAAAAAAAAATTACGCTTGAAAATCTGAGAATTTATGTATGTTTGCTCAAGTTAAATACAAATCCAAGCTTACACAATAGTTTTTCCAAATTTGTGGGATCCTTGCAAAGAGGAAAATTGCATGTTGCGAAGCCTGCACAATATTTAACAAAATGTTAAGTATCAAGAAAGATTTTAAATTGACAAGCCACTGTAACACATGTTTAATAATTAGGTACTACACATAAACCTAAAGAACTAGATCATTCAGGAAGCATTATTTTCACAAAACTTATAAATAAAAAATAAAAAATATGAAGCATTTTCTACTATAGAATTAAATTCTGATTGAACATTCAACCGTGATTCTCAACCACCAACTCACATATAAGGCTTCAAATAGAACTGGGTTGATCCGGCCAGCAAGAATGGTAGGGGCAACAGCACAATATCTACAAAGATGAAAGTTAAACAATACAAAGTAACTATTAATCAGAAAAAGTGTATTTTTGAAGAAAAATTATTAAGATCTGTAAAAAACAATCCTAAGCATAATTTTATATCAATGGTGTCAATAGATACATGGTTGATTTCAGCAGAGTCCGTGCCCCCAGAGGAGATGAGTAATAATAAATAAGAGCTATCAGTATAAGTGCTGCACATACAACCACAAAAAATGAAAATGTCATCAAATAACTTGATAAGATGCTTTTTACAATCCACACAAGGTCAGTTTATGATGTCAGTGGTAACAAACAATTCACAGGCACAATAAGAAATAGGAGACCAAGGCAAGCTACAAAGAAATGTATATACCTTGCAAGAGAAGGAAAAGTAACTCTCCGTAAGCTGAGAACGGCAGATCATTATGCAGGCAATATGCCAAGGCAATGGTAAACCCAACAACTTCAAGTTCAAAAGATGCCACACTCAAACCCTTAATGCTCTTGTTCTTCCAAATTATATAGATCTGACAAATTAAAAAAGAACAAACAAACAATAAACATCCTTTTGCAAATTAGTTCACCGCACTTATCAATATTAGGTACTTATTTCCTAGGATTATAAGTTATCACCTAAAGAAACTAGATTCATGACCTGAAACCTAACATTTAAATAAGATAGCAACAAGCACATGAAAAGTGAAGAGAAGTCTACCCATGAAGAATCATTGAAGGAACTGCATAAATTTAGCAAAACAGGTTAAAAACCTATAGGCTGTTTGTAAACTTGCACGGCAACATGATAAAAATGATATATCAAATTCAATCCAAAATTTTCAGAGCCTTGGAGTGTTGATATGGCAGGCTTTTGGTAGTTTTCACATGTTTTAGAACGATCCAGTCTGTGAGAAGGGCTTTCCCCTCTTTATTTCCTCCAAGAACTGGATCTCTACTAGACAAGGAAATGGAGTAGTTCAGGTACCCTTTCCTTGTGTATTGTATGTTATTTAACTGATACTGACTGTTTTGCAGCCCTCATTTAGACAATTAGATAGAGAAGACGGAGGATGAGATCCTTGTTCAAACAAAATAAATGCTCACCTCTATGCTTATAGGCTTTTGACTAGCTGAGCATGTTCTATGTATGATTGAGGCAATCATGGGTATCCCTAAACGGCCTGGCCATTAAATTTGGATTGACCGAGCACTGCTTTGTTATCTCTGCTCCTGCAAGAGACATCCCCTAAATTGACAAATTTGATGATTGGTCATGGAATGAATCATTAACCAATACTCAACAAATCATAGATATATCCTTCCAGGAACAAGTTGATCTCTTTCTGTTCAAGTTTTAGAGCCAAGGGTGGCACTCCCTTGACACAAAGATACCTACAGAATGAATTGACAACTTTTAAAGCCAAAGTTCAGAACCCAAATATAAATGTCAATCACTTATTTCTCAATCCAAAGACCATTTAGAAATTTAATGGTCCCTCATCTCAGTTAACCAACTTGCACAGTTGGTGATAACAGAGCATCACTGTGGCAGCACCATGTGGCATGAATAATTTCACTTCTGATTGCTTAGGACCAGCTGCTTTACTAGATCAAGAAATGCAATCCTTAGGTCTAATTTTTAATACTCATCCAAAGGCCAAAATTTTGTTGAGGCTTTATATTTCAATTGTCCATCTTGAATTTTCAGCCCTTGGTACAGATTAGATGGCTATTTCTCTTTCCCAATTAAGAGACTCAATATGACTTCCCAGTTGAGGCCTTATAAATATCAGTAGAATCCTCTCTTCTGAGTAGTTTGAGTTACCATTGCAGATTTTTTGTCGAATACATTTCAACACCTTAAGGCCTTGTCAATATGAAGTCTCTCTAGGGGTATGGAGTAATCTTACAGTCTCTGATCAAAAAGCCCTCAGTTCATGCTTCAATGCTCTTATTAAAATTAGGTATTTCCCTATCATTTACTAAATCATGTCACATACAAATGATGTAGTTATGTTCTCATATGGAAATTCTGCAACGCCTTGAGCAATGCAATTCAGTATTGCCACAACTAACCACTTTGTAAAATAATCAGTTGTAGTAATCTTGCAATCAGCTCTAGTCCCCTTTGCAGGTGGATGGATATGTAATGTCCCCTTTTCCGATGCCCTAGTTTTTGCCCTAAAATAACAATCCCAAGTAAAGTAAGGAATGAAATATAGATATCATTTACCAATTAGATCCTGATTGAGACCCCTCAATCATGTTAGATATAATATCAATCATTCCTACTAGGGTTAGCGACATTATCTTAATCATTATTGTAAATTACATAATATACATGTGGGATTCCCTCAAGGCTTTACCCAATAAATCCTCCACATTATGAAGCACCATGGGAGATCAGACAAGACGCCTTGAGCCTATCCATCAAACCGAGTAGCATGAAATGACACCCACCATTCGGCCTCTCAGCCCCACCCAGGGTTACTCAACTCGAATGGATCATTATGCTACTTGCATTCTTTATATGCACATATCTCGCCTCCATAATGGGACAGCAGATTGGGTGCAGCTTTAAAGGAATCTTCATCATCATTAATTATATATATATATATATATATATATCAGAAGCAATAGGTGATCTGCATATATTCCTTGATCGAATGTTTAATGATTCTCCTTCTTTGATGCTGGTCTCCTTCAGTGTATACCCTTCATGGAAAAAAGGATCACACCCTTTATTTATGAAAAGATACATCTGTTTGGCAACAACTGCTGCCCTTTAACTTCTTATTTAATCAACACCAAATCTGTCTTTACTGCTTTTCAAATCTGCATATATCCCATTTAGGATCTGCATATCTTCTTCTTCTAGATCTGCATATCTTATTTTCTTCTTTCCTTCTCAAAACTTATTTCAGATCCCTCCATATACTTCTGATCTGAATCCGCTCTAGATCTCCTCTAATTCCACTTCATTCCCCCATTCCATTTGATCCTTCTTCCCCTTTATATCTTCCAATGTGAGGGAAAGGTCACAACTCTTCATCATGTCTGCCTTTTGGCAAAGGTCACAACTCTTCCCCTTTATATCTTCCAATGTGAGGGAAAGGTCACAACTCTTCATCATGTCTGCCTTTTGGCAAGAGTCACAACTTTTCACAATTAGCACCCTTTGAAAGAGTACAACCCTTCATAATTTCTGCCCTTTTGAAAGAGTCACTTCCTTATTTTCTTCCTTTGTCCATATCCCCCCATTCAAATGAACTTCTCTTCTCCCTTTCATATCTCACGTTTGAGAGAATCACAACTTTCCATTTCATGCCTTTTGACCATTCATTAAACTTAACTAAATTTTAATTATTTTAATTTTACTCTTTTATATTTTTTCATTTTAATTTTAATTTTATTCTGTTATATTTTAATTTTATTATTAGCATTTATTATTAAATCCTATTTCAAAATGGGGACATTACAAGATATCCCATAGAATTGATTCCAATTTTCTCAAAAGACTAAGTGGCTAACATTGGGCACAATGCCGTGTCATTTCGATGGGTAGACCTCCCTACCCTCTAACATACATCATAATTCTTTGCAAAATCATGTGCCTTTGAACAATATTGACCACCACAATCCATCTTGAAGGATTGTCATTGTTTTTTCCTCTACAAAGTAACCACATACAACCCTCTCAAATGCACCTTTCAACATCATTGCTCTCTCATGATCCAATAACACTTTCCTCAATACCGATTTGTTTAGAAATTAATTCCCAAGATGACCTAAACCAATAATCTGAGCTATTGGAAGCCTTAGGACTGTGTTATCTGAATACAGTTATGTTTGCTGTATCAATTGAATTAGCGATATCAAGGAAAGAATATGAAATCATAAACAAGCCACATACAAATGAGATTCAAGGATTTATGTAGTAGACCTTTTTGGGAAAAATCCACTAGTAAAAGAGAGTTACAATTGTATTAATCTGAAACAAACTTCAAATATAGTTAGTCTCTCTACATTTATCTCAATTTGTAAACTATAGTGTACAACCTCCATAATCACACTTCACAGCACCACAAGATCGTTAGGCAACAATGAATCAACCTATTCCATATGTACCAACAATTAGATATAGCTCCTAAGTCATTCTCCTATAATCCAGATTCCAAACCATCTCAACACTTCTAACTACCCACAGAATACCACTCATCCCACAACCATATCATGATTGTACCATGACCTCAACATACTGCACATAATACCAACCATCACTTTTCCAAATGGATGATGACAGCAAATAACTGGATACTGCCACACATACTTAGTCAAAAGTTGCTGACCAAAAACACCTGCAACGTGTACATTTCTTTCTACACCACAGCCAAAACCAAACTATGGCTTGCAATAACAAAGACAAACATCTAATAGCTTATGACCACATACAATGCCTCTAAAAACTCTCTAGAATATCTACATGACCTTACCCATCGCCCCATGCACTCCAACATGGCTGCATGTACACCTGCATTCCATACATGCTCCAACAACTCACTCATTTCACAATGTATAGCAAGTTCTTCACCAATTGTCTTATGGTTCCTACCATAGAAAAACCGAGCAATAAGACTCCTCCATGTCATACCACAACATCTAACTCTTGCTACATTCTATCACATAGGCTTATATTGTCTTACCAATCCACAATCAAACACTTAAATAAGATCTTGAACAATCCAACATCTTCTCAACTAGGAACTCTCTACAAGTGAATGGCACACCAAAGTTCCAACATTCTCCCACTTGATATTTAGCACATGAGAGCTTGTGGTGTAAACTAATGCATGGTAAAGGGATTAAACCATTGCATCCCTACATCATAAAAACTTAGGAATACTTATAAGTTTGTCAAAGAATCAGCAAAATTTATCTGAGTGTCAATTTTCTCCCTCTAAACTTTCCTTGTCTCAACCATCTCCCTAACAAAATGACATTACATATCCACATGTTTAGTTCAAGCATGGTAAATAGGCTTTCAGGCCAAACAAATTGCACCCTAACTGTCACAATCCAACATTGTATGACTCTTTAACACCAATATTTTACAAATCCTTTTTAACCACATTGCAACAGTGCAAGCATGTGTCATAGCCATATGCTCAGCTTCAATAGTTGATAAGGCAACTACTTCTTGTTGATTATTCAGCCAACTAACTGCTCTAATCAAAGTGAGCACATAATTGCTAGTTGATCTTCGATTATCCAAATCTCCAACCTAATCAAAATTAAAAAACCTTGTATGTTCAACACCTTGCCAATATCATTAATACCAGTATAATACAAACAACAATCTAAAGTTCCTTTCAAGTACTTGGAAAATCTTCACTTGAGTCCAATGTACATTTGATTCATCACTCATGGAAGCATCATGTTTCCATGATAGCAAACCATGTTGTTAGAGGTTGGATTTAATTTCTCCTCCTATTCCTAGATTGTAGATATTTGTTTTCTCTAGTCCAATAGGAAGTAGAACTAATGGTATAATATCAAATTTCAACTTCATAATTCTCAATCTATATATTTGTTTGAATATGTTTCTCTGTATCTTGTTCTTTCTCCTTATTAGTCATTGCCCACACCTTTTACAATTTCTCTTGTATCTTTTCCCTTGTAGACATGGGTTCTCTTGGAATTGTATAAGGTCTTCCTTGTTCTTTACCCATTCACGCAACCACCATTGAGATTGGTTGGTAACACCCTAATGGGTTTTTGATAGTACTAATGTACATTTCGTTATCATATACCCACTCCTTACATTAAAAAATGGTACTAGACACTCTTTTGCTCAATCACTTGAAATTCTCCTTGCATCATGAGGTCTCCCACTTACACCTCAACATTCTCCAATTAACCTATGGTGTTCACTATACCATAGTTTGCTGGGCTCAAAATAACTAGGTTGACATAAAATTAGGTCTACCTATTGCTTCCCATTTTGCTTTGCACAATGTGCACCAGAAATTCAAAAATGAACACATCATCATCTATTTCATATTTTTCAAGCACAATATCCATCTTGACATCTAGATCCCATTATTTAACTTGCTTAACATACCAAACTAGCTTCTCTTTTTGCTTTAAAACCTATGTTGCTTACAACGTAAGGAATCTTAACAAATTTTTCATATCCTGCAAGATATCTTATCTTTTCAACAACTCGATTAAATCAATCAAATGCTTCAAAGAAATAAGCACTCTCTATCTTATGCATGTGAGAACCTTAATTTGCATCTACGCCTCATTTTTTTGCAAGACTTGGAGTTATCGTCACACCTATTCTTCCCTAAAAGACTACTATAATCCAAAAGCATCCTACATCAACTTGCTCTCCTATTGAAGATCTAGGAACCTATTAGTCGAATTTTTTTTCACCTTCTTATTCAAATCCAATCTTGGTGGTGGTAGGCACTTAATCCATTCTTTGCAACCATTTGAGCACATTAACATTATTTGTCACATTCCTCTCCTTTTCTTCTTTTGTATTTGAATGTACTCTAATCATTTCCACACTCATTGGTTGTTTGTCATCTCACTTATTTTATATTATCGAGTAATCTTCAATGCTATGTGTGCCTAGTACTATCTTGCAATATGAAAAATATGCCACTCACAAAGGATTCACAAAACAAGTTCTCACAATATGACCTTTTATCTACACATATAGTAAGTAATTTGTGATTTTGGGTCTCCTCTATACCTTGGCCCCTAGGACATCCATCCAATTAATGGTTATTCCAACTTACTTGCCTCCAATGATTCCATGCTCCTTGTTGTTGCTTATTGTTCCCTTCATGTTGAGGTTGTTGAATTGGAGAAGCCTATTGTTATATTTATATTTGGAGCAGATTGTTTGGTTGAACTTCTAGTTGGTGTTATGCAATAAGTTGAGATTTCAGTACAAAAACTTTGACATCATCAACATCATTGATTGTGGTCTTACAAAAGACACAACACATGCTCTAGGTGCATCTTGTAAACCTCATCATCCATATGGGTATGTCGGTAGATGTCTCCATATTCTGGAAATTTCACAATACTCATCCCTTCCCTATGCTCCAATGAGTGACCAGGATGGCTTGAGGGCAAGATGGAAATGCTGCTCCTCACGGCCTTGGATACTAAGCCTTAAAGCATCCCTGCATGCAGAGTTCAATGAACCATATTTCAACTCTTATCTTCTGTCCCTAGTAGCTTTCTTCCATCTTTTTCATCATTGGATCCAACTTTGCTTTAGTTACCGAGTTGGGAACTCCCTCATCTCTTCCCTCAATTCATTCCACTCATACCTGCTGCAACACAAGTTTCTGCATGTTTTTCAAATTCATTTTGTGCATGCAAACAATTGAATTCTTCTCGCAATTCTTCAATGAACCATGTTGCCTTCTGTCATATGCTTTTGTCATTGAATATAAATTTTATCTAGTTCACATTTCAATCGAACCTTTTATCATATGCTTTAGATGATTCATCCATCTCTTGGTGAATCTTTTTCAACTGTCAAATTGTATCACAGTCAATTTGATGTGATTTAAACTCATGTATAAGTGTTGTCTTCACGTCCTCTAAAGGTAACATTTTGTTCTAAATTCCACAGTAGAAATTCACTACACTATCCTTTAAGGCATGCACGACTTTGAAGAGTTCACCACCTGCATTTGCTACTCCAGTTTCCATGATCGCTTACAAGTGAAGTAATTTTTTGCATCGGTTGATATATCGCAGGCCACTAGTGTATAAAATGCAAAGATCAGGACATGGGCTATATATTACTTTGGATCCTATTAAGGTATTGCTTAAAGGATAAAATGCACACCTCTTTGTGCTGAAAATTTTGAAGCTCTATGAACATGCCCTTGTGCATTTTCATCTTTACTTTGTTTCCTAACTACACTAAGTCTTAACTACTACTAGAATGTATATGTATTTCCATATTTGGACCTTTTTCCTTACATTAGCCAATGCCTTAGCATTTCATTTACAAAAGATTAGATACACCTTACCCCTCCTAACATGCTAAATGATAAAATAGTGGGGACACAACAATGATGGTGAAGATAAAAGTAACCTTTGTACCTAGTAATACTGCTATGAACTTTTGGTTGTTCTAGGACTAATGAAATCTGACATACCAATAAGTGATTGTAGTGCCGTAGGGGCATCTTCCACTATGCATTCCAAATCGCTTGTCTTGAGGACAAGACATGGCTTAAGTCCAGGAAAATCATGCTATAGGTTTTTATCTTTTACTTATTGTTATGTATAGGCATGAGATGGAGACATGTGCATGCAAGTTGTGTGCACATAATATAATGATACTATTGTATCTAAATGATAGAAAAGAAAGCTTGATTAAGCAGTAACATGAGTGTTCAAAACACAAAATGTTACAAAAGATGATGTTGATGAAGACAGTTGGATATAGTTATTGTTGTTGCAACTATGTATAGACTTATTTATGCATGATCATGTGTACAGATGAGTGATCGATTACAATCACAGGTGATGGATTCCTCCCAAAGAGTTCCTATTGCACCCGAGTGTGTAGAATCTTTCTTCAGATGTAATAAAACATGCAGATTTGATGTTTTTTTAAATTGCCTTTGTGTGTGGAATGTTGTAAATATATGATTATTGCTTAGAGTTATGCTTAATGGATTTGCCAACACTTGATAAGCTAACCATAGAGGTTAAGTGGCATCTTTTGAGAATTGAAGTTGTTTTGGATTCCATCAGTATGGTTATGTAATAAAACATGCAGATTTGATTTTTTTAAGAAATTGCAATTGCCTTTGTGTGTGGAATGTTGTGAATATATGATTATTGCTTGCAGTTTGTAATGCCCACCAAGAACACCCTAGAGAACTAAGCCAACTAACAACCTAACTAAACATCATAGAGAAAAAAAAAATTAAAGAAGTAACAATACATTTAAACTAAAATAATAAGATCATCTTAAGCGTACAAGCGGAAATTTAAAGATACAGCATCAAATTATTCTTTAAGGAATTTACATACATTTAAAATTACAAGATTACATAGCACTAATGCACAACGGAAATAAAATCTAACATCTAACTTACACCCTCTAAGGTTCTTAATGTCATTACTAATAAAGCATCAACTTAAAGATACATGAGTTAATTTCTTACTCAAACTATTACCCACAACATAGGAAAAGTACCATCTAAACTATAGATTTATAATCATGAGATATAACTTATCTAACACTTCTAAGCTACTACATTCATTTTATTTCACCAATATCCAATTGTTCTTAAGCTATTTAAACATTCAACATAGAAGAATCTATCCGTTCCACATAGAATGAACATGTGAAAACATCATAACATTACATAATTACTCTCATACATGGAATACATTACAGACATAAGTCACCCATTACAAATAGAATGTCATGATACAATGATCACATGAATGATATACAAATACAAGGGCATAGATGAATCTTTACATATAACAAAGATTACATTCGCATCATAAATCCATAGCACTAGAACTAAAGAGAAGAAGTAACATCCATCATGCACACAAACATCCAACAAGGAATCCCAATGGAAGAAGGCATCAACCACCCGAAGAGCATAGATGAATCTTTACATATAACAAAGATTACATTCACATCATAAATCCATAGCACTGGAACTAAAGAGAAGAAGTAACATCCATCACGCACACAAACATCCAACAAGGAATCCCAATGGAAGAAGGCATCAACCACCCGACCATGTAGAACCAAAAAGGTCCACCCCCTGTGCTCCAAAGAATGACATAAGACCCCCCACACACACTTGACCTAGGCCGACACCTATACATCCAAGGGAATACAATTACACACAAGGAACAAACACATACAAGAACCGAAAACACCGCAAAGCATAGGCTCAATCACAAAATACAAACTCACTAGAGGCTTCTACACAAAACAGAGGTTAAGGTCCTAGGAAACACATAGGGAAGAGTGTCATCACATGCCATCAACATGGGTTTTCCTAGTAGTTTGACTCTCTCCAAACTCCAAACCCCTGGGCCCATTTGATGCACATGCGGAACCAAACAATCCTTCCATGGAAGCAAGGAAGTTGATCAGCCATACAAGCCTTCCCAATCTCATCCTAAATCTAAACAAGCACTCCAACCCATGAGATCCCATCCTCTTTCTATACAAGCACATGAGACATGTCTAGGGCACCAACAATTATCTTGTTAATGTATGTAAAACCCAACCCAATTTATTTAATTTAATGTTATCACTTGATTAACCAACTCTCAATGAGATTTCCTGGCAGCCACTTGAGGGCCCTGACACCCACTTGAGAACCACTCCCCCTAATATGCTCCTAAAACCTAGGGCATAACAAGAGAACCACAACAATATCATAAAATCCATGGTTCGCACAATGAATCATCACAACCATGTCTCATAAGCAAGGACCTCATAATTCCACATAAAACTCGATAAATTGGATCCATATTAGAATCTAATCCACAATAAAAAAATCTGATCATAACTCTTTTCTTAGCAAATAGATATCATGCAACATCAAATTGCCCAACCAATATACCAAAATGATCAAATACATCAGAAGAAAGGAAATGTCGCATAAAATCCTCATAGTCAGTCAAATTAGCTTTTGGAAAATTGCGATAGCAAATCACAAACTCCAAAATAAGCCTTTGGTCTGACCCAAAATGACATGAACTTCAAAAATTAACCATAACTATGAAAACAATGAAATAGAGCCTTTACTAATTCTTTCAGTGCATTCACAACTCATACCGGCACTTATATAAATTATTTTTGGGCATTTACAATTCTTATGGCGCATTCACTACACAAAATGGCACATACATGACACAAATAAGCGCATACACTACACAAACTAGCACATATACCAAACAGACGAGCACATACAACAATTATTTTGGTGCATATGTTATCCGTTTTAGCGCATATAAAACAAAGAACAAAACAAAACACAGAAAAAGACTTATACCCACAAACAAACTTCGAACGATTCTGAACACAAAATCCAATTCGCACCCAAAATAAACAAGGGTATTTTCTACTCAAAAACAATATTAACAAACTTTATGACCAAAACCAAATTCACAGAAGTACATACATTAAACAACGCAAGCAAAACGAAAACATCTTTATATCAAATAAATCATAATGAAAACAAAAATCTTTCATGAACTTCAAAGGCAAAATACACAAATAAAAAGGGAGATCAAAACACCACCAACCTGGTAAAAAGATGAATTAGTCAAGGAATGGAGAAGAAGGACGTCTCCACACACATAGACCTTCGCATGAAGAACAATCCACGGCAAAATGATCAACTTCCTCTAGCGCAAACACAACAACAATGAAGAATTCAAGAAGCAATCCACAATCACCCCAAGCATGCACAGAAAACTTCTTCAAAATCCAAGATCAAAACTCCCTTTTTTTAAAAACCCGAAATCCAAATTCTCCAAATTTCTACAACATTCCTATTTTCCAACAATTCAACAAATGAAATCACCCTCTTTTCCAAAAATCCTCCAAATCACCCAAAAATACATGCAAGACCCAAATAAACACTTTTTCCTTTTGCTTGAGAACTCTATTAGCAACTTCCCATGCAAACACAAAAATCACTCCACCTCCACATTCAAAAGAAAAGGCAAATAAATAATAATTACTAAATTCAACTCCAAATAACCAATAAAATAAAAATAAATAATTAAATTCATAAGTAAGCATAAATGCTCAAATAATATAATTTAAACTCAATTACCAATAATATCTCCCACAATACATATAAAATATAATAAATAAATAATTTCCCACGCATTATTATAAATGTTAAATACTATAATCCACAAAATAATATTAATACAATAATATGAGTTACAATATTCCCACATGAATAATTAATTATTCACACATAAGGTTATACATAATAACATATTTATTAATTACCACAACATCAAATCAACAAATTAAAAATTATATAAAATACATCAAACTTAGACCACATAGAACCCAACAAGATGACTAAGGCTTAAACACTAAAACTGACGAGACACCGACTAGGTTTAGAATGTGGTAAGGCCTTATGTCACCTCCGATCAACTGTCATTGGGATTAAAGACGCGCTCAGATCTGTGAGACCAGATGAAGTCGATGCCTCGTACCTGCATCCTGCATAGCACCAAATGTCTATACACAACATATACATAAACATAAGATACACAAACAAGTGAAAGAGAATCGCAACATCACACCCCGCTCATATATGAGTGATGTGACATTGTCCCTTTCACATCCACAACCGTAAGACATCATTGCAATGACATTACATAATAAATAACATCAACATCATCCACATTTAATGTAGACACCAAATTAGGGTTAGCGCAAGATAAATCATCATAAGAAATAAACATGAACCACATCTCCTAAATAGTGAATAAACATGAACCACATCTCCTAAATAGTGAATAATCATGAAGTTGATCATAAACCTAACTTCAATAATTGATCCAAAGCATAGAATCAACATCATCATGGTAATCATAATGAATCCACTAATATCAAAGAGAATACCAATATAAAGAGTGTAAAGAGTGAAACAAGGAGCAAGGAGTCTCAAGAACACAAATAAGTCCATAAGTATCTAACACATCCTATCATAAAGGATGAATCAGGGAAGGGCACTACATAGTTATTCTTAATGGATTCGCCAACACTTGATAAGCTAACCATAGAAGATAAAAGGCATCTTCTGAGAATTGGAGTCGTTTTGTTTTTTTTAAAGCAATTGCCTTTGTGTGTGGAATGTTGTGAAATATGATTTATTGTTTATAGTTATTCTTAATGGATATTCCAACACTTGATAAGCTAACCATAGGTTAAGTGGCATCTTCTAAGAATTGAAGTTGTTTTGGATTCCATCATGATGGTCAATATTTTCTTCAACGGAAATTTAGAAGAAGATATTAGCAAAAACCCAATTCACGGTGAAAATGTGAAGGAAGTAAATTGACCACACAATATGGCTGATATTAATTCTCTGTATTATGATATCATTTAAAATTTAAGCAACTAATTGAGCTACATGAATGACATTTTCGGTCCTTACCTTGAAAAGTTCATATTTTAAAGATGTTATGGTTTTCAGTAAGAACTACTGCAACAGTTGCGGAAAGGGTGGGATGTCCTGAATAGAGGTGAGTTGATTGTTAAGCTCTCTGTATGTGATTTTCTAAAGGAAAAGATTGAATAACTGGACCAAGTAGTTTTCATCGAGGGGCACTTGCGAGTGTAAATTGGACAAGAGTCTTCGTAGTTTGGCGAGCCTCTTCTGCAAATATGTTTTGAAATTATCTATGTCATAAACACCGTCAACAATGTTATTAAATGTGTCTAATAGATCAATTTGTGCAAAGAGAAACAAACTCGGTTTGACTTGTTGAAGGAAGATATAACAAAAACCAAATTTATCTTGTCAGGCTTAGTGAAACCTTTTGCTATCTAAGGTTCTTTGAAGTGGGTGGCTATCTGTAAATTCCTTGCCCGTGAGTGCATCATGAAGCAGAGAGAAGATACATACAGAATATAATATTGGCCAAAGCTAATAAACAAGGTTGGCTGGAAAATTATAATATGAATGAATCCATCCTTCAAAAACGAATTACCAGGATCATGTTGCAAGTTAAGTAAGTACTCAATTAAAAATGATAGATTTTCAGAATCAGACATAATATCATGTATTGAATACCGCTGTGTAAAATTTCTAATTTTTATGTTCCAAGTGTCCTTTCGAACCTCTCTTCGGAGAAAGCAGTCTACTATTTATTTGCACATCCAAATTCGGATATAACAACAAACGAGAACGACCAGATCGGATTAGATAGGAGAACAAGAACAAGAACAAGGGAATTTCTCTTGCCATAACACAATTTCCCAAAGAAAATAAAAAACCCTATAAATGAATGCATACCTGGGGAACTTTAACAATGATTGAAGCAGCGACAATACAATAGCCTAATGCCTTAGACAACACATCCAGCGCGCAGTCTTTCTGCGGAAACTCGCCGTTACTTATAGCACTCACCACACAACTCAAATTTATTCCCAATATTTCAAACTCCATTTCTTCCCTTTAAAAGGCAGCTCAAAGAATAATAAAAATGGATCTGTAAGACACATGCGCTGCCCAAATGGGTGACTGAACTACTTTCTCTTTAAATACTTTCAGTTTTTTTTGTCTGGCCCGTCTCCCTTTGACTTGCATGTTAAAATATCATTGTCAATTTTATTTTTCTTAAATAGAATGCAAGGGTGAAAAGCGCAAACCTTTCACTTTTACTTTTTTGATTTAGTATTTAAAAAATATACTATTATTGACCCCAAACTTAATTATATAGTCACGAAGAAATTTAATTTTGGTTCAAACAATTTTTGCATTTTAAAATATACGTTTTTAATCAAGTTCAAGATTATAGATGTGGTATTGATTCAATTGAAGTTTGCATTTACAAATTTGAATTAATTTTTAAAATTTTAAATATAATGATGGGCTCAAACCATTTTAATTTTAATTATTTGTTTATATGTAATTTTAACATTAAAATTTTTAATATGTGTATTTAGAAAAAGTATAAAGAACATAATTTCTAGGTTTTTCAACTATTAGCTCATTCATCAAGGAGATTTGTCATTTGGACAATCCCTCTACATCTACATGTTACAAAGAATCAATTAGCAGCGACTATTTAGTTTTGTGTGTCAATCACATATTTCATTGTATTGAAAAATAGAAAAAACTCTAGTTCTTGCACTAAATCACTTTACCATTCATTACATCAAGTTTCATGTATCAAGCACTTACTTCACCACAAATACATTGATGTTAATTGTATTTGTTGTTTGGCTTCTTTTGAATGGCACTAGTTTCTGTAATGGTATTTCCATGAATCAATAATTTGTTTGGTAGTCTCCTATATTTCAGTGCCAAAATGATGTTGAATGGTCCTCCTACTAAGACCCCATGGGTTTGTACATTGAGGTCTTTTTTTTTTAAAAGACCAAGACTATCCCTAATATTTTTTTCAAAGTTGTTAGGAATCTATAAGACCTCAACCTATTACCTTTCAAGTGAATTGAATAAGGAAGTGAACCCCATGCTTTTTGGAAGAATGTCATGTGAGCTCACATTGATAGTCATGTCCATTTGATGTGATGTAAGGAAGTTTGGTGTAGGAGTTAGAGATGTGTCATGTGTCTTCATTGTGTTGAATGGGGAGAATTGACATGACAATTCCATATAAGCTCTCATTTTAGGTTTTAAGAGGTATTATTCTATCATGGAAAAATCTTCTTTGGAGAGCATTTTAGCCTTGAAGTAGGAAGGCCTTAGAAGTACTAGAGCAATCTTGAAGGAGGAGAATAGCCTCATCTCCAAAAAGTTTCATTGAAGAGACAACTTTTCTCTCTTGCTATGTTTCATTTGTCCATTGTGCTTGGATTTGGAGTAAGAATTGGATCATATCTCAAAGAATGGTTAAAGCGTAATATAGATTAATGAATCCATATCGATTGGGTAGGGAGCACTCCCCCTATTGGCATTCATTTTTATTTAATATGGAAGCACTTAAATATTTTAATATTATATGCATTCTTAGGTTGGAAGATAGTTCTTGCTCTTTTGTAAATAAAAATTATGTCTTATTGACAAATAAAATTTATCATTTGTATTAGATTATTTAAGTAGGATGAAATATTCCTTTTGATATTGCATTGTAAAAATGAGAAGTTATTTTTTTTTTTAATTTTATATTTGTCCTAATATTTGTATTAACTTGAGCATGGTACTCTCAATAAAAGAATAATAATAACATGTTGATTTTCAATGTCCTATATAATTAAACTTGAAGGAATGTTTGGTATTATAATTGTTAGTAGATACAAAACAAAAAATAGTATGTGTGTTTGAGAGTGAGATGTTGAATATATAGAGAGGAATTTATGAAAGAAGCATATATATGGCAAGAGAACTTGATAGTAGAAGATCCACTGGTAGACATATGTTCAATTTATTTGGTGGTGATATTAGTTGGATAAGTGATAGGATGTAGATAATTTATCTCCTACAGAGGCTAAGTACATGGTAGGTACTTAGGCATTTAAGGAGGCCTCTAGCTTAACATATCATGAGTAGATGGGGGATGAGTCGAGAAGCTATTAAATTTGTTTGTGATGGTTACAAGATCATATTTATAGCAAAGAACCCAACCTTTTATGTGAGGATTAAGCATATCAAATTCTAGTACCAGTTTATTCATGACATGGTAGAGGATGAGAGGATGATATTGGAAAAATTTGACACTACGTAAAATATGGGAAATGTATTGACAAAGGTAGTGAACATGTATAGAAGTTGGGTGTTGTTATGAATCTATGAGCATTTCAAACCCTAGAAATTATTGAAAGTATTGGTACTCCCTTTGTTCTTCAATGGTTTTCAACTAGTAGGGAAATGTTCTCGAGAGAAGTCTCAAACATCCTATGTTTAGCACAAAAATAATATTTTCACAAATATAGAACTAAAAGAATAGTTTGTAATCTATAGTGGTTGTTTCTTTGCCTTGAAAAATGTTAGCAAGGGTTTTAAATGGAAAACTAGTTATGTGGATGTAAAATAATTCAATATCTACAAGTGATAAAAGGGCTCAATTTGCTTCTCTTATCAAAATTTATGGAATCTATAAGTTGAGCCTCCCATATTAGAAATATAAGAACATTTATGACGTGTAAGAGAGTTGTGAGAGAAAAATACTTTTTTGACCAACTAATGGCACATTATGGAATGTAATAAGGTGGATTCAAATCAAAATAATGGAGCCAAAATAGAGAGCCCAAGTTGGTGAGAGGATTATGTTGAGCCTGTGGCATGTAATGCCCTGCCAAGGAACCCTAAAGGATATGAGCAAAAGCACATGAAAAGACATGGAATTTTTTATTTTTTATTTATTTTTAAATTAAGTGAGAACATGCACTTCATCTAAGCTGACATCTCAAGCTATGTTAACTAATCGTCATCAACTACACATTGTGAAAGGCTCAACATGTGTCACTAACAAGCTCCTCTAAGGGTTCCCTAGCATCGTTACCTTCATAACACATCTAAGCATGATCAAGACCTCAAATCCGACAAGGGTTAACTCAATTAATCTTCTATTCATCACATTACTTGTCTAAGTTCATTTTAGAGCACCAATTGAAGTGTTCCTTTGATAACATCTAAATCTAGAAACAAATAGAAAGCATACATACTCATGAGTGGCGGTCAATTACAACACTAGTCCACTAGCATCTACTCTACTCATCTCATTATGTGGTATTACATCATTCTCCAATTGGAGTGTTCATACAATACGATGCTCTAATCATATGATATATACATTACAACTTGCAATAACAAAGGACGAAGAAGATCAAAAGAGAAAGGTAGTGATGAAGCTCTCCAAGGTGCTCACAAACAAGGTCCACTAGTCCCTAATGATGGTGTGCAACACCACCCGACCATGTGGTACCCTTAGGTATACCCCACCATGCCCGTGGAGATAGTCACAAGGACCATACACTCAAGCACAATATCAATGTATAATAGACTAATACTCAGATCATACATGAAGCATACATGACATACAAGAATGCAATTCAACATCATGAGGCAATGATATTAAATCATGAATTTTTCAAGGATCTCTACTCAAGCTACTCAAGGCATTGGGTACTAGAGTACAAGCAAGGGAGTGTCATTGTGTGTGCTCAAAGGTATGGCACCACATGGAACCAAACATCCTCTCATACAGACGAGGATAACAGTCATGCAAGATTTAGTGCCACATGTGTGGGCATACCACTTTGAGTAAGATCCATCTCCTTAGATGTGGGCATGTCATCTCAATGTATTATTGGCCTCATAGTAGCACTCAAGAGATGATTAAGGAATCTAGTTATCTTATTATGTGTTTACCCCATTGTTTTAATTATGTTATCACTTATTAAGAGACTCCCCAACATGATTGCCAGTGTGCCACTTATGGGTTGGGGACACATCGGGAACCACTCCCTATACTTTCTCTAGGACCTAATCCTAGACTCATACACAAATGATATTGATGCATAGATACATGTACACATATTATCATGATTACATCACATTATATCATATTCACAATGCATAGTAATGTATTGAACCAAGGAGTAACCACAAGGTCTCGTAATCATGAATTTGATTCCAAATAGATATCAATACACCAAAACACATGCAATTTCTCTATGGCATTACATGAAGGCATGCCAATACATCATAAACCATCGTATCACAAGTAAATAGGACCCATACACAAAGGAAAGTAGGTAGAACAACCCGATGGATGCACAAAAGGGTCAAAAATCCCAAAGGACATATTAGAGCAGCCAAATGCAAAATTTTGAGTGTAGTTGCGAAATTATGGAGGCAAATTTGAAAATCCATAAGCAAATGTGAAATTCCATGAAAAAATGTGAAATTTAATGAGAAATTGTGAAATTGAATTAGCAATTGTGAAACTCCTTAATAAATTATGAAATTCAATGAGCAATTGAAAAATTCTAAGCCTTAAATGCGAAATTTTGCATTCTAGGCAAGAATTGAGTTCGAGGATCAACTAGGGCATCAAATTTGGGCATATAAAAAGTGTGAGGGTCCAATTGGGAAACAAAATATTTGAATACTACCTAATGACATCCTAAAAACATAGATACCACATTCATACAAGAATCATAGAAATATTTGGAAAGCAATTCCCTTGGAAACCCTAATTTTCACATAGTTTCTCAAGCCCACATTCAAAACAATCAAACACTTCAATAAGCACTAAAAGGATTGATAAAAATTGATCGTAATGGTCCCAAATGACATTAAGACACTTACATAAAATAAAATAAACCAAATTGAAAGGAGGAAGAGGATTTCAAGGATCCTACCTCAACTTGAAGAGAAAATTTCAAGAGAAAACTAATCTTCACTCACTCCACCAATGACCTTATAATTGAAACATTAAGAAGGCCTCCCTAATACAATTATTTCAAGTCCTTACCCAAAAAATTTCACCTCTCCAATCTCTCAAGATCCACAAATCTCTTGTGCCATGAAGAAGGTTTTTATGTGGAGAGGATGAAAATTACTCAAGTGTTTAAAGAATGACTTCAATCCCACGTCATATGCTCACACTTAGAGAGGGATATAAAATCAAATTTAAAATGCAAGTTAAACTCATAAACCACAAATTCCCTCGAAAACTCCAAAATACAAAATCACTCAATAACATTAATTTAAAAGCATATAAGACACACAATCAACATGATAATATATTACATCTATAATGCTAAATATTACTAATATGAATATTTAAATGACGACATCATGCAACTGACAACTAATGCACATAATCTTTATTGGCTTCTCACATTACGTAATAGGATATCAAGTCATTACCCCAATGGTAATCTGAGAGTGTAATCACATAGGCTAGGAAATGTATCGTTCTAATTAAGAATGATAGCTTAGGCTAGGAACATGATTGGCCCTGTGTTATCTCCTATAACCATTGTTGGGGAATGTGGGCATGCCTAGACCTGTGAAGCCAAGTGGAGTCAATGTCCAGTACTTGCATCAACCAAAACATGCAAACAACTATGCATATATATACATATAATATACTATAATTGAAACGTCATTGATCATACCCCAATAGGGGTCACATAGAAACCATGGTTAGTAGCATCATGTCTCATCAAAATATTACATCATCAAAGTATCATCAAGTAATCACATGACACCAATAAAACTATAATATCATCATATAATAATCTAGACATCATCATATAACAACATGCCACGTCATCATGGAGTCATCATGCATATATGATCATCATTGAACAACAAGTATAACCTACTATCCAGACCAACGGCGATATTATCATATGAACAAAGAATATAATTGTCATTGGATGCACCGCATGGATGTCAATACAGACAAATAATATACGCACAGTCAAGGGGTAAAGCATAAATAGAGTGTAGCTTGAATCAAAGTAAACAAATGACAGAATGCAAATGCAAGAGGCATTACATGGCAAGTGGAAGGAATATGTTATTTTTATCCTACAAACCCACTTGATGTTATAAATAGTTACATTCCTTTTAGCGATAGAAATATGTTTGAAGAGATTTGCACTATAAATAACGTATGGGCAGAATACTTGGCAAAAGAGGACCTTTCTTGTGAGAGAGTAATGCTTAGGAAACTTTTTGGAGATTCCCTCAACCATGTGATGGTTCACATGGAATCCTATATGATCAAGTTCAATCAGAAGCATAAGAATGTTGTAGGGAAAACATCTCTTAAAAATATTGATTTATATAACACAACTTTAAGTGAATATGAGTAATATTAAAAAATGAATTGGTTTCAAGAATTTACCTCTCAAGGTGACACAATCGCTATCAAGAATTATTTGTGTTATGTCTACTACTCCTCTTTTATAGCATTCATCATAGGATGTAGTATTTCTTTACTTATCCAAAAATGGGCTAATCAAAAGTATTAGACAAGAGGGCAAAGTGATTTCATTATTTCCACCACCATAGTCTACCATTTCTTTAAAAATGTATGGTTGGGGTTGTAGGGGATTCTCAACTTAATGAAATGCTAGGAAAAATGTGTGTTATACATGGTGTATAATGTTATAATAAAATTTAATATTATTTGTGGTGCACCTTGGGGATCTAGGGATCCGTGCATCACATGGGATTAACATTTTTGGGGCCACTTTATGTGTTGTATGCAACTTTACGTTAGATATTTAATGTGGGGTTATACATTGAGATAAATATTTAATATTAGGAAAACTCGGTACCAAAAAATTAATGTGGGGAAATGGTTTTGTAAGCTCGTAGTATAATTCACATGGTTTATGTAATATCACTTGGTGGTTTTTTGCAAGCTTAGGTTTATAAAAGAAAGCACACGTATAGTTGTCAAAGTTATCTATTTTGGCTAATTAGTTGTCTTGATAGCATCTCTTGTAGATTACATTTGTGAGAGTTTGAAGTGTGGTTGCATGCTTGTTCACTTGGAGTGCATGTAGAGAGCTTGTTGTTTTAGAGGTATTCATGGAGATACTACAAATTAATTGTAATCATTTCATTGTTGAAGTTCATACTTGACTGATGGATGATTTTGGAGGATTATTTTCCCCCCTTGATGATTTTCCTAGGGTATATCTTATGTCACATTTGATGATTTGTTGTCTATTCTTTTGCATAAGGATTCGAGTTATTTGTTTGCATAGATTTTTTTATTTTGGTTTTGTGAAAATTTTCATAGATGGCCCTACAAATTTTCTAACAAGAAGGCTAATATTTATTATATTGAACAAATTTGAATCTGTGATGGATAAAAATGGGATCGGGTAGATTAGGGTGTAATCTCACTCTCATTCATACATTGGAATACGAAAGAGCCTAAGGGAGTGATTCACTTTGACTTACACTTATGAAAGAGAGTCAACAAATACATTTAGGGTTTCTATTCCTTCATTTATATGAAAGGGAATGTGTCAAATCTAAGATAATGTCAAGCTAAGCTAATAGAATGAATGGAAACAACAAAAATAACAACAATAACAATCTAATATAGAAGCAAAACTACAACAAGAGGTATAGATCTAGAAATGGGAATAAGATGTGCACCTGATACTGAAAATTGAGCTTGATCTAGTAGGACAGAAGCCCTGGGCGCTCTGGTCCTAATAGCTAGAATGATTTGAAAACTTCAAATTTGGGAATTGAGCCTATCTAAATCATGTCTTAAAATCTGCAACTGACTTGGGGAGGACCAGGGCGTGGGTGTCGTGGTCCCTGAGATCCGAGTCCTAATTTTGCAAATAGGTTTGTGACAGTTAGCTAAGACCTTCCAGAAATTGTCCGCTTCAATGAAAACATGTAGCTACACCCACTTCAATGACCTTAGAGAGAAAAAGGTTTCACCAAAACAAGAGGTACAGATCTAGAAATGGGAACACGATGTGCACCTGATACTAAAATCTGAGCTCGATCTAGTAGGATAGAAGCCTTGGGCACTCTGGTCCTAGTAGCTGGAATGACCTTAAAACTTCAAATTTGGGAATTGAGACTTTTTCAATCATGTCTTAAAATCTACAACTGATTTGGGGAGGAATAGGGCATGGGTGTCATGGTCCCTAAGATCTAGGTCCTAATTTTGCAAATGGGTTTGTGATAGTTGGCTAAGACCTTCCAAAAATTGATTGCTTTGACAAAAACCTGTAACTGCAACTGTGAATTGGAAAACGGTGTGTTTGCGGCTATATAGGGTTTTGCCTTAGTCAAACCCCTTATTTTTGTTATTTCCACCTCCACAAATAGCCAATATAATATTAAAAAGTGTGTTCCCTAGAATCTCATTTGTTTGTAATATTCCTATGAGCTAAAATGCAAATGAGAGCCCTTCCCTTCGTTTGGAGTAAAAACACTAAAATAAATGTAATATTATGCTTCAAATCACAAATGCATTGTAGGTTTAAGGAAATAATGTAAATCTGAAAATCAATGATGTGTAGATCTGAAACTCATATAGATATATGAAAATAACATGAAACCATACCAAACCCTAAGGAGAGGTACAAGCCAATCAACAGTCGATGATCTCCTTATTATTTTTCAATATCTCCTAGAGCTTCCATGAATGATGAAAAAGTTAATGAAGACTACATTGATGATAAATTTATTGATTGTAGACTTCACATAAACCTACTCTTTCACTTCACAAGCATCTCCTTCAATTGCTAGATTCAGATCCTCAAATGAGGGAAAGAAAAGGCTATATATATGAAACCCTAATTTTAATTTTGATAATAGGCCAACTTAGAATTAATAAAAATTGACACAAAGTGGGATTTGAACATTATAATACCGCTAAATTAAGCTCTCGAAATTCGGGGAGAAAAGATCGGGACTAAAATGGTAGCATTCTAGTTCGACCGACTTTTTTTTTATTTTCTAGGGATGCAAGATATCATGATTATAAAGTCAAATCCGACACGGTAGGTCAATACAAAGTGTTTAGATATGTGAAAATTTGCTTTGAGGATTGAAATTAGAACTTTATTAAGATTAATTAAAATAAATAAAAGGGTGTGTCTAGGGTTAAGGGTCCAATTTTATAATATGTGAATTGTTCAAAGAGGACTTTACATTTAATAAAATTAATAATTAAATGTCTAAAAGAGCCTTGTAAATGAAAAATACAACGAGACACGCTAAGGTGGGTGCTAACCTAAGCATGGAATTGGATAACCCTAATTAGGGGTGTACAGTTTATGATTCTACATTTAGCCCCCACTTTAGTAGCCATATGACACTACATACATATGCAAGCTAAAGTACAAAAAAGTAAACATTCATGGGAAAAAAGGATATGTCCTTAAGATGTCCAACAAAGCCCTCAATGGTATCTGCAATACAACGTTAGGAACCGCATCCTACAAAACCACATTGTTAGTTTAAATCACAAAATCACCTAAAATGCTTACTAAGAGTGATGAAATTCAAGGGTAGTTATATGTCCCCCCTATTTTGGCTTGCTAATTAGTGAGTTGAAACAAGGTATCATGTTTACCATATTGAATTGTGAAGAGGATTGATGACAAATGCTCGCAATGAAGCTTCATACAAGACCAAAACAAGTCAAGGAACATTTAAGAAAAAGAGTTGAAACATGATTCTAACACAACCAATGGTGTGCAAATTAGAGTTCCCTAACTCAAGATGTGAAAGATTTAGCCTGAAATGCAAAATAAGGGTTTTAGGAGAGAGAATACCTTAAATAGTGAAAGTGACACTATTCCTCTGTCTTATTCACTTTTTGTCTCGTAGTGTAGAGGAGGAGCACACATAGCATAACATGCCACACCAACAACCTAAAGTGCCCACTCAGATGGAGATCTTGAGGCAGTTCGTGATCGAGGATGCTTCGCTAGATGAGGTAGGCCTCCCCAAACTACACTTTTATTCTTTGTTGCATTTTGTTTGGTTGATTTACTACTCAAAACCCTAAATTATCAAGGGCTACCTAGTTTGGGCACCATGGTCCCATCTAGGCATCATGGTCCCCTCAAGGCGCAAAGGTCCCCTTTGTTAGTAGCAATCGAGAAAGAAGACTGAGAGGGGGGGGTGAATCAGTCTTCACTGGAATAACAAACTTAATCACCAAAAACATATCTGAAACCGCAGTGATAAAATAGATAAGCAAATTGAAATCATAACACACAACACCAAGATTTTGACGTGGAAAACCCGGTTAAGGGAAAAACCACCGTGGGAACCTACCCATAGTAAGATGATACTCTACAGTAGTATGTAAAAATATTACAATGGGGAATGCACATGCATTCAGGCATACTGCCTAGAGCTCACTACTCAAATATAATGGCCCGAAAGACTACAACCCTCAAGGAAGACTCACTGACTTACAATAAGATTCAAACTACAATCCAGAAGAAATGAACTAAAAGGATAGCATCTCCAAATGCCTGATTACAGTTCTGGTTAAGCACAGTTTTCTGCCCTGCAACACCAATCTCACCTCAATCTCAACACCGAAGGATAAATTACTTGTTCGCACATACACCTCTCTCTGATAATGCAGACACAACATCGACACCCAAATTATATGATTATATCACCTATATATACAATCCATCAACCTTGATAACAAGCTCGACTAAACCCTCAACCCTCAACTCATAATTACAAAATTACATCACACGATACAAAGATCGACCACCAGACCAATATAAGTATTTACATAGCATAACATGGACCTAAATCAAATTTCCAAATGATCAAATCCACCAAAAATCATGCCAAGATCAACCTCAACACGCTACACCACCAAAGAAACCACATAACATGAAAATCATCACTGGTTGATGAAAACCACCAAAAAATCGCACAACAATTAATGTGAATCACCAAAACAAATAGGAAATGACTAGGAAACACTATCAAACACGCTAGAATTATCATGAACAACTGCACCAACACCATTTTTTAAATCTTCATCGCTCAATGTCTAAAAGCTCAAGAATGCAACCAATCGACAACTGTCACGAAGAAAGATAACTTGTGGAGCACCAAATCACGAACCATCTAAAATGAAGATACACAAGACCATCCCAAACAATATCCCAAAATCTTAGCACAAGATCTGATCACACCTCAATATATCAGAGGATATACCGACAGAGTTCGGTAAAACAAAACTACAAACGGGATCAGAAAATCTTCCCAGTCATACCAAAATAAATCACAAGAATATGTTGACATCAATGACAACAAAATATCCTATCAATAGCAATGCACCACAATATCGAACACCTTTAAGGTGTCATGGTCCCAAAAAAAAGGGGTACCAAGTAGCACACAAGGGGTTAGAACAGTTAGATGATGAGTTTGATGTCTTTGATGTTGAGAGATTACTGATACATGGTTCTTTATTTTGCAAGAGTCATCATACTTATAGGAATATATTGCTGGACTCACATACCATCGTCTACAAAGTCAAATTCCTTGCCTATTATTAGAGGATTGACAACTTCTTCATGTAGTGGGATTATGGTATTTATTTTGCATGTCTGCTATCAAGTTTCATGAGCCTATGCTCATGGCCTTAATGGAGAGATGGGATCCAGATACCTCTACATTCTTCTTGTCAGTAGGAGAGATGGCAATGGCATTAGAAGATGTATATTGCATCTTGAGATTACTAGTGAGAGGGTAGACAATGAGATATTAGTCAGATCGCTCATGCACAGATATGAGGAGAGAGTAGATACACTACATAGGCATACCCACATGTTCAAATATGAAGAGTAATATTCGCATCTGGTGGCTACTTCATCCATCTGGTGTAGCTCCATTAGTGAGGAGATTGATGATTGCCACAATGGCGCTATCCCTCTGCCAGTGGGTGAGGCAGTCATATGCACGAAGGCCTGACATATGCCATTCGTGAGATGGAGGAGCATTCTATTGTGTTTGCATGGGGACACAATATGCTAGCACATCTCTACCATGACTTGGGAGACTATGCATGTGGAGAGGGGAAGAGTTTGATGGCATGCACCTTACTAGAGATATGGATGTTCAAGCACATTTCATGCACATGGTCAGTAGGGTTTCTAGTTGATGTGGATATTAATGAGCCTCAGACGTATGCATATACATGCACAAGATCAGGGCTGAGGGGTGACTTACTGTATTGGAGAGTTGTGATAGATCAATTGCAATTAGATGACATTATATGGAGACCTTAGAGGCAAATGACCACTTGGACAAGTCAAAAGAGATAAATTTAACACATGCAACAAGATCATCTTCTAAAAAGTCATCACAACTATATTGTCATGCCATTCTACTATGATAGGGTGATGAGACAGTTTGGTCTAGAGCAAGGCATGCCTATAGTTGTACCAATCTATATACAAGACTCACATTGTGTCATGAGACTAGGAGTAGTGCCCAAACATATTGTAGATGAGATAGCTCTTACATATGATGATTATTATTACAAAGGGGATAGGTACGTGCTCCCACTCTAGGATGACATTGGAGTGTAGCAGAGCTACGCCACATGGTGGGAGAGGAGCTTCCCCAGAACCATCTTTCCTTTGGACTACCCAAGAGGGAATCCCAATCCATGGATGAGATGAACTGACTCACATAGTATGGATAAAGGATAGGAGACTTTAGAGGAGTTGAGTGGTGAGGATGGATAGGATCATCAATATGATCAAGATGAGGAGGATGTGCCCGATCACCTAAGAGATGAGACTGGAGCTATGGACCCTCCAACACGAGAGGATAGAAAAGAGGATACAATTAGAGATGAGGAGAAAGTAGCCTTATAGAGTTCGAGCTCAGGGATATGTAATTCATCTCCATCAGAGACACGTCCTAAGATATAGAGGTGATACAAGCATGGAGAGAGTAGCAGGGTAATACTACAAACTACCGTATCATAGGCTCCTATCATATCTGACCCTACTTGGCAGGAGGGGGATCTAGGTAAGAATTTGTCTAAAGATTTAATTTTAAAGTTTTTTTAATTTTATAAGATGATATATGTATAACATTATCTCTCTCTATAATCAAGGTGCAGGGATGGTGTGATTTTATCCATCACATGATCGGGGATATCATCACTACATCATGCATTCCAGAATCTTCTCAAATCACACATAGACCATATCAGAGTGCACGGTGACATGAGGATGTGTTCTACCTAGTTAGGATAGAACTAGAGCTTGGTTGAGAGGAGAGGGAGTGGATCTAGCATGAGCTTACAAAGGCTCGTATGGAGATAGCCATGTATAGGGGTATAGTGATGGGTCAAGATCAGAGGAGCTCATTGAGGAGTCACGCGTGATCCATCTCTACCTATTGACATAAAACCATGGGACCACCATGGTAGGAGCAAGAGAGATTGGATAACCACCATCCCTAGAGGTGGCGATACATCTCCACCTTCCGCAACAACCTCTTCATCATTTTGGACCCCCGTGACCAGCTTAGAAGCCATCCTAATAATAGGTTCCACTTTTTGCATAAGGCTCTATGGGGCCCCATCATCAACATTCTCAGTAGATTTCTCATTTGTTATGTTCAAATCATCGGTCCCAGAGGGGGATCAGGGTCCGACCATCTTGGCAATGTCCAACTTTTGAGTGCTAGCCTCATCTCCCACAGGTTCATTTGTGATATATCCACCCTCACTCTCCTGAAGATCTCCTCAATTTTAGCATCTTTCTGGGTCTCATCCTTCTTCTCACCCACACCCTTGGAGGCAAGCCTATGAGACCTTCTTCTACCCTCATTTTCTACCACCTAGTCTTTATCATCTAATTCCTCAGAGTTGGAATTATCAATGATAAATTCATTTTCATTTTTCGGTAGATTTACCCTTACCCTTAAAGAAAGAGGGTTTCTTATCTTTCATAGTAGAGTGGGAAGAAAAGGTGAGAGGGATCAAATAAGTAATAGTTATAGAGGAAGAAGGAATCGAGAAGGAAGAAAAAGCTTCATTAAAGAGATGGAAAAGTTTGCAAGGGGTCATTTTGCTCACAAAGGCTGCCAAAAGGATGAGAGGCATGCAGAGGGGGTTGAATTAGCATGAAATTTTTGGTAGGGTATAAATCCAAATGGTAGTGATAGAGCCTGTAAATCAGACCCTGGTGGAGGGGGATAGGAGGTTTTTCATCATTTTTTCAGGTCAAGGGCCTCTTTGATTGAATTCTCCATAGAATGTAATAGATATAAAGGCAAGAATAATAGATCATTGTTTCTAAAATGATTTAACAAGGGAAAATGGTAGTAATAGGAAACTTTATGGTGGCCCTCAAGAGTAAAATACTTCATGATCATTAAAAATACCATATCCCATGGGTATTTGAGCTCTTCTCTAGCAAAACTACCTTGAAATTTAGTTGGAGCCTCCTTCCCTTTGAAGAATCTATTGAGGCCTTCACAATTAGCCACATGACTTGCTCGCTTCCATTTTCTTCCCTCTAGAGATAGTCTAGTCGCTTGAGCAATAGTTTCCCCAGTGACATCAAAGGAAATCCCTCGACAACCACTCTACGATTTTTCTAGGAGACTACAAATTAGATGGAGAGTTTCTCATCATGCCCACATAGGTTTTCCATGATCTTCACCACCCCACCTTCAATACACTAGGTCCAAACCATCGTGTCCTTCTTGAAGTTGTCAAGTTTATCCGACTTAAAACAAACCCTATCGCCTCCCATGGTAGGATCACCAGTGTTGATGGCTAAAGATTTTTCCTGTGGCCTAAACATAAAATCAATAGTAGAGAAGATAGGTTAAAAACAATGCTTTGTTAAAATGAGCTTATTTTTAACATAAGTGTTAAAATTTTGGAGATCATGCAAGCCATCGATAGAATAATTATTGTAATTATTCTCTAGACAAGGAGAAGCATGTGAAAGGTAACTCCACCCTCTTGAAGTGACATTGAAAATTAAATATGTTTGCTTGTAATTGGGTCTTAAGGAGTAATCATTACTAGGATACCCACGTGTCCCGCCAAGCCCAATTCTTTTGCTGAGTGCACAATTCTCCATAGTTTTCACATGTGTTGTGGCTCGAGTGAACTACATCATTAAAAGATACAAAAAAAATCAATTCCCACAAATGATGGTGAGGTGGACATCATAATTCATGGCCTTGTTGGTAATCCACATAATATGACCATTAGTGCTAGTTAGCATAAGGCTGAGATTTTTCAAATTTGAAAGTTCCCTCTTTCGATGATACTTGCGAGCCTGATGGAAAGGGCAATTAAAATCAGGGAGTTGGGTACTCATGTGAGATTGGATTTCTATACTCTCCTTGAAGGAGTAATCTGACATTAAGAGGTAAGGAATTCAAATTCATCCAACATCTGAGACCTTGCCTAGGAATCCCAAGTGTCGCCAAAGCATTAGTAACCCTATTACCTTCCCTATAGACATAGCCCAATAAAAATGAATCAAAACCTAAGATGAGTCTCAGAATATCTCTGATGATACCATCAATTGACCAGTTGATTTTGTTAAGTCCTTTAACAACATAAATGATGAGTTTAGAGTCATCTTCTATGACAATGCCTCAAATGCCAATAAAGAGGGCAATACGAAGGCCCTAGGTCAAGGCCATGCCTTCAATTTAAATTCTAGAGAAACCATTCAAATTGATAGCATAAGTGGCCACTAACTCCCCAATGTAAGATCTTAAAATTCTTCCACCCACTGCCAGACCAAGTTTGGCAACTCCATCAAAGTTAAGCTTGAAGCAACTAGGGGCAAGTGGTGTCCACTTGGTATTCATTTTGAGAAGGCACTTAGAATTATCAAAGACTGCAAAAGAGCATGGTAGATTCTATTGTAGGGCTACTTCATTATCACTAATGGAGGGAGGGTTGGGGGGTAGTTTAACAAAAGCAACAAAGATATTCTCCAAAAGGAGCTTGAAGAAACGTATAAAAACAACCTCAAAAGAGGCTTCTGTATCATGGAAGATCTTGTTATTCCTCTCCTTCCAGATGCTCCAACCCAAGTGTGGTGGAACTTGCCTCCAAAGTTGCTGAATCAGGGGGTTAGGATTTAAGCCCCCCACTCTTGTAACAATTCAGTCAAGTTCTCATTCATAATCTAGCAAAGATTAAGTTTATGACAAACAATTCCCCAAAGGGTTTTAGCAAAAGCACAATGTAGGAATAGATGAGAGGAATTTTCTTCATCAACCTTGCACATAACACATCTGTTAATAAACTAGAAACCTCTCTTGGAGAGGTTATCCTACGCGAGGATCTTATTGTGGAGAGAATTCACCAAAATAAGTTGATTTTAGGGATGAGGTGGGAGTTCTAGGTTTTCTTCCACCAAGTAGGAGAGTTGTTATCCCTTAGAAGACTATGGTAAGCAATTTTAACAGAGAAATCCCCACATGAGTTCCATCTCCAAATAAATTTATCCTCCCTAAGGAAAAGGGGTTATTTGATCTTTCTAAGCATAGCCTTTAGCAGCAGTATGCAGTAGATGGGGTTGGTCATAACAACAGGCTAAAATGTCCTTCCAAGTGTTGGCAGAGAGGTAGTTGCAAACCCACTGACCAAAGAACTCAATGGCATAGCATTCGATCCTCCTAAGGGAGGGGGAGGAGACCAAAGGCTTATCTCCTAGCCAATAGTCTTCCTAGAGGTGAATGTTTCTCTCATTGCCAATGAACCACTTCATACCCCGAGAGATGATATCTTTACACTTAAGAATATTGTTCCAGATTTTGGAGTGCTTAGGGACCCCATCGATGTCCAAAAACTTGTGGAATTTTTCTTGACCAAGGTACTTTGCACACATAATGCGGTCTCGATCATTATTTTGGCAGGTTAACTTCTAAACAGCTTTAGCCATAACAACCTTGTTAAAATGAGTAATTTTCTTGATCCCCAACCCACCATTGATTTCTAGGTAACAAACTTTATCCCAACTGACCAAGGCTAACCTCTTCTTCTCTTCCATGCCAATCCAAATAAAAGTTCTTTGGATTATTTCCAATTTCTCAACTATTGCGACCAAGATTTTAAAGAGGGAAAGAAAGTAAATAGGGATTTCCTTAAGAGAGGAGGCTAGGAGATGGAGTTTCTTGACACTACTGAGAAATCTGCCCTTCCACCCTACTAGCTTCTTCTGCCTTCTCTCAAGGATGGAAACCCAAAAGAAGTTAGAGAGTTCCTTAATAGTAAGTGGTAGCTCAAGGTATGTGCCCAAGAGGGAAGCAATCTAACATCCCAAAATATCCATGATTTTGGCTTGAATTCTTTCAGTAGTGTGGACAAAACAGATGTTGCTTTTATCATAGTTGATATGCTAGTCTGATGCCTCTGCATAAATATTGAGGAAAGTCTTCCACCCCCTAGATTCCACCACCGAATCTACCCCAAAAATGACGGTGTCATCGACAAATTGCTGCAAAATAGTAGGGGGGAATGAGGAAGTAGGTTTGATCCCTAATAAGGTTCCATTGTTCATAAGAGAGTTGAAGTTCTTGCCCAAGACCTCAACTAGAATAATAAAAAGGTAAGGGGAAGAGGATCACCCTGATGAAGCCCCCCGAATGCCACAAAGGGTTCACAAGGGACACCATTAACTAGAATAGAATATCTTGCATTAGTGATGCCTTCCTTGATTAGGTTGAGTAGTTTATCACCAGCTCCAAGCTTTTTAAGGATCTTAAACAATAATTTCCACTGCACTCAATCATAGGCCTTTGAGATATCTAGTTTCAACATCATACCAGGTCGACGACCTTTGTCCATTGAATGAATAACTTCATGAGTGGAGATAACAACATTAAAAACATCCAAGATTTGTCTTCCTAAGACAAAGTCTTTCTGGCTCTGACTTATAAGCTTATCAAGAAAGGGCTTAATCCTGTTGACAAGGACTTTGGAATAGATTTTGTAAACTGTATTGCAAAGGCTGATGGGTCTAAAGTCCTTGAGGAGGGTGATGAGTCACCTTTTTGGTCATTCTATATGAACTTTATATTAAGTTAGATTTGTCATTTTATGACTCACACATTGCGATTGTGATAGATATAAGCCTTTTTATGTTTAATCTATGAACTTTTTTATCTATTGAACAACCTTATAAATGATATACTAAATCCATATTAATGATAAGGGAATTCTTGATTAAATGATGATTAAAGGTGATATTATGCAAAGGTATATTGTGTGTGTTAACCTTTGTGTATGCAGCTAGAGGAGGGACTCAGTCAACAAAGAACATCTATTGTTGGTTTGAAGAATTGTAGTCATAATCAAATAGGACTGCTAAACCGATCGAGCCAATGGCTGATGACTGTGACAAAACTCCTAGTTGTGGTTGATGTAGTTATTTGTTTCTAAACATGTGCCAGATTATCGAGGAAATATAGAGGGAACCCTGGCCTATATTTGTGGATGTGACTAAGTCCTAGAACGATTCATCTTTCTCTGCTTTTATTTCTAATAAAAACCATCCTCCTAGTTTATTGGGAGTGGATTGGCTATGTAGTAAGTTAGTTATAGAATCTCTTGTAAATCCATTGGTTAAGGATGGAGTATGTGATGTAATTTTTATCTTTCTTAAGCATTAAGTGTACTTTGTTTCATAGTCCGAATAATAAAGAAATTTTAGTTCTTCCATTTTGTTGTCGAGAGTATCAATGTGATTATGATGTTGTTGTAACTTTTAGATCTAGTTAAGATTTTGGAAGCTCGTCCAAGGGGGCCCACTTGGGGAGCATCCATGTCCATTTACTTCCATGCTCTACTAAGTGAGTTCATTAACAATCTTATGTTCATTGGTTGAAATCCTTCAGTTGAATGACCTGCAACCACAAAAACTCCATTTTGTGTTTGTTCCTGCAACTAAAGGAAAGCAGAGTTTAAGATCACCAGCTGGTTAGTTTTTTTCTACATGAAGTTATAAGTTTCATATGTGGTAGGATAGATTGATATCAATATAAACAACACTATAATTCAATGTATTCCATTAATTCCTTATTCAAATGCTTCAAGCTAAAGTTAGTGTTCCTTATGAGTTTCTTAGTGCACATATAGTGCAAACTTGTTTCAAGTATATGTTCCTGGGTTGACAAGTGAATGAGATTTTGTTAATGAATCAATAATCAAGTGATGTATATAATTGAACCATTAGGTCAAGGAAATGTGTCTTAAAATACTAGGACATTATAACATTTTTGGCGTTGTTGTCACGGATGGTGTCAAACTCAAAACTTATTGGGAATATAGGATTTAGAATTTTTATGCTTCTAGTTTGATGTTATTAGAGGTAGAGACACCTTTGAATCATTTTAAAGTACAAACACAAACCTATCACCCAACATTTTGTGTAGGCATATTGGTAATTGAGATAAAATCTGCATGCATAGGGGAAGAAGGAGGGATGCATTAGGAAGATTCCTTCCCTCTTGGTCTAATCTTGAAATAAATCCTTACCAAGCCCCATATATAAATCCTTTTGTTGAAATCTTTGTGGAAGCTAGAAACTGAGATGCTTTTGAACTGTTGGAAGGAGATCTTAATTTCATAAATGAACCTCTTGAAGAGAATATTTTACCTATAGTTCCTTATCAAATTCCAATGGCAGCTCCTAGTGGAGGGGGTAGCCCACCTCCCAATCCTACTTTTTAATTCTCCTATTCTTGACCAGCATGATAATGCAAACCTAAAGAATATTCCAGTATCCTCTCTTCCAAAATTATATGGCTTGGTCACAGAAGACCTAGATACCTTTTTGTTTAAATTTGATATCCTCTGCGGAAGTTATGATTATACCACTAATGCCCATAAACTCAAGTTTTTCCCTGCTACATTTAAAGAAGTTGTTCTTAGGTTGCTTATGAGATTGGGTAGGGATGCAATAACTACTTGGGATGAAATGATGACAAAATTCCTGGAGAAATATAAGGACTATTGCAGAGGAATTGATCGACATGGTGATGACATCTTTAGAATGGCACAAAAGGAGGATCAGAGTTTAGAGGATTACCTTGAAAGGTTCTTGTTCAGTGTCAAAAACTCCAAGCACAATACTTTAAGGAATAAATCCCTAAAATTAATTTTTCTAAGGGGAATCAATGAGGTTTGTATTGAAGCACTTGACCTCATGGGAGGAGGAGACATTACTCAAGTTGAATGGAATGAAATCATGAGCATTTGTCAGAAATATTCCAAGGCTTCTACCAAGAAGGGAAGACACTATAGGACTGGTTCTACAGCAACAAAAACACCTTCAACAGTTTCCAATATGGAGATAACTCATCTGCTAAAATATTTCAAGGAATATATTATCAACAATCTGGCAACATAAGTGGGCACACTTCAAGCCAACAAGAAGCATGCTGAAGTAGAAGCTATGTTAGCAGAGTATTGTCCTCATTAGAGGTAGAAGAAGAGAGACTATAGATGTAAAAAAATTCAAGCATTGAGAGCATGCCTAGTTTGTTGGCATATGTGCAGAGTTTGGTGACATGATGGTGTATGTTGTCATTGATGTCAATATGCTGAAGTATGAACCGATATACTGAAGTATGAACCGATATATTGAAGTAAGAAAATTGGCAAGAGAACCGGTATGATGGTATGAAGTGAACCGGTATGATGGTATGAATCAGTATATGCGAAAAGGTGAACCGATATGTTGGAATGTGAACCGATATATGCAAAGTTTGTATCGGGGTTTCATTTGATATGACTACTGGCTGGTAGTCTCACCTTCAGGGTTTCTGGTTGATGCATTCCAAGTCTGTGTGATTCGAACGATGACATCCGATGACGAGTTAGCATTGAAATGAAGATGAGATCGTGTTGCCACGTCAGCCTTGTGCGCATGAAGAATCTCCTTGAGGATCTTGCATGAAGAAGATTGATTCTATCTACCTTGGGAATGTGCAAAATCCTAGTAAACGATGGAGAGCTTGTGATGGGTTATCAACTTCCAGAAGCGGTGAAGAACAGATGATGGAGAACATCTTGAGATTTGTTCAAGATTGTTTTACCCCATGTAATGTGATTAAATGGTCAGGATTGGACTGACTGTATTGTTAACCTAGATGCTTAGGGTTTTAGGTTTTGGCTACCGACCTAATCATTGTCTATAAGGTCGATGATGATTTTCATTTGAAGTTATTGGCAAATGATTGTATGTGAGGTGATTCTTGCCAGACTAGAGAAGTGAGTAGATACCCACAAAGTGTAATTGTAGATGTAAAGGAACTAAAGTGGATCTACCTTGGCATTAAGTGTTGTTATCAGATTAGTGTATTACTTGTTGACTTCTAACCATTTCAGCAGTTGGAAAATCCCTTTACCGGGTAGCTTTAACAGGCTTTTTATAAATCCTTTAACAGGGTAACTCAAAATCATTGAGTTCTTTAAATCCTCTAACAAGGTAACCTTTAACAAGGTTTTAACCTCTAACCGGGTATTTGGCCATCCCTTAACCGGGTGATCCCTAGCAAGATCGATTCCTAGTAGAACCTATTGTAAAGTCTTTAACCAGACTAGGCTCCTAACAGAGCAAACTTCAGAAGAGTTCAAGAACAACTTGTGGGTATTCATCCCCACCGTGGTTTTTCCCAGTTGGGTTTCCACGTGAAAAATAAGTGTGTCATGTGTGATGCTTTTTCATGTGATGTTTTAGTGTTTTCTGTTAAGCGATAATGCATGCTGATCCAGTGGTCATTATATTTATGATGTATTACTTGTTTAAGCATATGGGTGAAGTTGAGATGATATGTTAGGTCTGAAGATGATCTAGATGAACTGGTTTATGACTTTTACAGTCATTGTGTTTTACCGTTATTGCCTTGATTTAGATCGGTGAAGCTGTTTACCAGTTAGTACAGTCTTTGCAGTTTAAGTTGTTAAAGAAGTTTTTGTCTATACTGATTCACCCCCCCTCTTAGTATATGTTGGGTATTTACTGTTCATTTAGTTGTCAACCTGGGGCGTATACTTGAAATAAGTCTGCAAGGTATATGCACTAGAGAGACTAAAACAACCACTTTTCCTATTGTTAGAATTGGAATGTTGCTATAAGACAATGATGGAAATAAATAACTAAAATTCTTGCAAGGAAAAAAAACTACCTTCTAAGAAACATTTATGAAAAACATAACTTATCCATGATCAACAAACATGGTTCTACTCAGTTCTTAGTGGCTGCAGGAACAATTCGTGATCAAGATAATGCTAAGTACAACATAAGAAATGACTGATAAAAGAAGCCAAAGGAATACTCACTAAGTGGCCCCCCTTAGCAAGCATCTAGATAACTAAATCAAATGCATGGAGATCTTTATTGATTTAAAAGTACTCGACAACATAACAAGTTACTGAAAGTCTGTTTTTCTAACTTAGATCTGTATTACTATAACTGAAACTATATTCTCCTCAACCATTGTACAAGAGAAGGTGGGAGGTTTATTTAAAGCATCAAATTCCTAACTAACAAGCATACCACTCCCAAAGTTTAAGGAGGATGCTTTTATTGAACGAGGAGAAAAAGAAGGTAAATTACAAATGTTGAGAATCAATCAAAGTCTGTTGGAACAACAGAGAGAATCTAACATAACTTCAATCCTAAATCTACTCCTTCAATAAAGGAAATCATTAAGTCTTTAGATAAGTCATAATGAACCACTTCCAACCACCAAGTGACTTCTTCAACAACAATCCTTGTTGTCCCTTTGCAACTAGCAACTCCATAATCTTCAATTGTTGAACATCTTGGATGGGTTCAACATTCTTCCTTAATCCTGCATGAAATTGTTAACGTACACAAATATAGGCCAAATTATTCTTATTAGAATAACATTAAAAATCAAACACGCACCATTACCATGGATATTCCTCATAGCACAATTACCTATTATATTGCATCAAAAAGGAATATATATCAAATGAGTTTATGTCATATGACCATGTCATCAAGATATATAAAATATTATCACTTGGCAAAGGTTCTAAACTCAATAGACATAACTAGACTCCTAATGTACAGTAATGACATACACATAGATAAAATAGAGCCATTCTTTTGGCTCATCATTGAGCATACACAAGCAGCTGAGCAAGAACTTCCTTTTTCTCAAAGGTTAGTAGTAAAAGAGCCTGAAGCAGTGCCAACCTTTGATTTTCTATACCAGCTTAAACATGTTTGTGTCAAAACACCCTTATTTTAGGACATAAAAGATATACCTATCTACAGTAAAGCCATAAGAGAAATGTGCCTAAAGTAACCTAATAGAAAAAAAAGATCCTTAGTTCATGTCATGGGCCAATTAGCAGATATTATGTTAGGGAAAGTTGTAATTCCTAAGTATTCTGATCTTGGCAATCCAGTGGTAGAAGTGACCATTAATAAGGTTTTGGTTAAAAATACTCTTATGGACTTAGGGGTTGATATAAATGTAATGACCAAAAGTTTGATGTAGAATTTAAACATCACAAATATAAGGCATACACCCACTATGTTGCAACTGGCAGATAGTTCCATAGTTACACCAAGTGGAGTTGTTGAAGATCTTATAGTTGCCCTAGATTCTTGGGAGTATCGAGCAAATATCATGATACTATCCCCTAAAGCTACTCTGGGGGGGTATCTTGTTATATTAGGAAGACCATGGCTAGCCACTATAGATGCCTATATAGGATGTAGGTCTGGAGATATAACCATTTCAAATCGCAATACTACTAAAAAGCTCATCCTTTTCCCACTAGCTAAGCCTAATGAAGAGAATGATACTGCAATTTGGCCTGACTTGGGTGATGATGTTGAGGAGGTTAATTATCTACAATCATTAATGATGATTGGTAACAGTTATATCTTTCAAATGGAATGATGATGAAATTGTATCCCAAAGTATCCAAAATAATTATGAGTTGGGAACTGAAATAGAGAATCACATCTCATGTCCCTTGCAAATGATATTACCATCACCCTCTACCCTTGAATTCCAGAACCAGTCATAACTATTGCATACATTACTCCCACATAAAGTCAAGACCCCCACTATTAGTACAACATCTATGATAGAACTGACTGACAAAATAGGGGTTTCTCCAGGAAGATTCTTAAATATCAATAATAAATTGACTAGGACCTACCATGAATCTTTGACAACCCTTCTACAAGTCCACCAACATGCATTTGCTTGGGATTGTCATGACATAAAGGGATTGGATCCTATGCTCTGTACACATAGAATTTATATTAACAAAGATAGCAGACCAATTCGACAACCTCAAAGGAGAGTGAACCCTGCAGTTAGAGAAATTGTTAAACAAGAATTGCAAAAATTGTTAGATGCAGGATTCATCTATCCTATCTTTGATAGCCAATGGATATTTCCTTTGGTCATTGTACCAAAGAAATGAGGCAAGTGGAGAGTGTGTGTTGACTACAAAGAATTTAATGTAACCATTAAGAAGGATCACTTCCCATTACCTTTTATTGATAAGGTATTAAACAATCTAGGAGGGAAGCAATATTTCTCCCTTATGGATGGGTTTAGTGGATATAACCAGATAAGAATTTCTCCTGAAGATTGAGAGAAAACTACCTTCACCTACCCTTGGGGTACGTATGCTTATTCAGTTCTTCCTTTTGGCTTGTGCAATGCCCCTGCAATATTGCAAAGGGCAGTTATCAGCATCTTCTCTGATATTTCTCTCAACTGTATGGAAATATACATGGATGATTTCACAACCTACAAAGATACATTTTATGGATCCTTATCCAATTTGGAAAAGGTCTTACATAGGTATGAAGATAATCAAATATCCTTAAATAGTGAGAAGTGTTTCATAATGATGACATAAGGTATAGTTTTAGGTCATCACATATCTCAATTAGGCATCAAAGTGCACCGTGCTAAAATAGAAGTCATAAAAAATCTATCAATGCCTACAAAGAAAAATGATGTAAGAAGCTTATGGGGGTATGCAATATAGTATAGGATATTTATCCAAGACTTGAGAAAAATAGCTAGCCCATTGTATGGCTTATTAACAAAAGATGTTGAATTCAACTGGATAGATTCTTATGATAAAGCATTCTCCACACTGAAGGACACTCTGACTAAAACACCTGTTCTTCTCGGACCCAATTGGGAACTTCTATTTCATGTCCATATAGATGACTCTGAATATGCAGTTGGAGCGATCTTGGGTCAAAAAGAAGGAACCAATGAACATGCCATATATTTTCTTAGTAAGAATCTACAGGGAGCCAAGTTGAACTACACAGTGATAGAAAAGGAAATGCTAGCAATAGTCTATGCCTTGAATAAATTCATGCATTATATCATTGGCTATCCAGTGTTTGTTCATACTGATTGTCCAATGATCAATTATCTTATGAACAAACCTTTGGTAGCAGGCAGGTTAGCTAAGTGGTTGTTATTACTGCAAGATTTTGATATCACAATAGTGGACAAACTAGGGCAGGCTAATGTGGTAGAAAAATTCCTTTCAAGAATTACCACATCTAGTTCTGAGCCTGTCATTGATGATTCATTTTTAGATGAGCACCTATTTTCCATTAGCACCTTTACCCCATGGTATGCAGATATAGCAAACTATCTAGCTTCAAGAAAATTTCCTTCATATTTTTGCCCAAAGGAGAAAAGGTTGTTGGTTGAAAAGAGTTTTCCATATTCTTGGATTGCAGGATGTTTATACAATACTAGACCAAACCATCTGATGCATAGATGTGTTAGAGAAGATGAAATATATGATATTCTGCATGCCTGCCATGATGAGCCATGTGGAGGATATTTTGTTGCAAAAAGGACATCAATGTAGATACTCGACACTGGTTACTATTGGTCATCACTTCACAAGGATGCCATCAAGTATACAAGAAAGTGTGATAGATGTCAATGAATGGGGATATCGACTAAATTTGATGAGATGCATCTACAATACCAGGTAATTATCACTCCATTTGACAAATGGGGAATGGAATTTATTGGTCCTATTGATCTGCTTTCTAATGGTAACTCTTATATCCTTGTTTGTACTGATTATGTTACCAAACGGGTAGAGCTTAGAGTTATGAAGCATGCTAGGGACAATAAAGTTGCAGAGTTCCTTTATGAAGAAATTTTTACTAGGTATGGAATCCCTAGGGAGTTAGTCACTGATCAGGGGCCACAATTTACTTCTACTTTAATAACAACCTTGATGAATGAATATAATATTCATCATACAAAGTCAACTCCATACCATCCCCAAGCCAATGGCCAAGTAGAGGTCACCGATAGGGAGAATGAGGCCATTCTCACAAAAACTATAGATCTCCATAAGAAGGACTAGGCATCCTAGTTACCTAAAGCAGTCTGGGCTTACAAGATCACATGGAAGACAACCACTGGTTTCACACCATTTGAGCTACTTTACAAAAAAACAACTCTACTTCCAATATAATTTGAATACAAGACTCTGTGAACAACCCTTGACCTAGATATAGATATTGCTAAAGCTCAAGAGGAACACATCATGCAACTTAATGCCCTTGATGAATATAGAAAGCAAGCTCTCTGTCATACAGAGCTCATTCAGCAACAACATGTCAAATGACATGATAAGCATATCAGAAATAAGAAATTTGCCCCTAGAGATTGGGCACCATTATATAACTCCAAATATCAGGATAACCAGGGCAAGTTGCAGACACATTGGATGAGACAATATGAGATTGTTGTGGTCTTTGACAATGATGTTTTGCGACTAACCACAATAGATTTGGTCCATTTCAGGTTGTTGGTAAATGGCCACCGGCTTTGACTTTGTCATAGGCCTAGTTCTAAATAGGAGTTCATGCAACAATTCATAGACAATTCAAATTTTGAATTTGCTACATAAGCATTTGGTGGGCTTCCTAGTTCGCCACATGCTGAATAAATTTTCATTTTCCATCTTCCAAATAAAGTTTTCATGTTCACATGAAAACATTTTCTTTTGTCTTCTGCCATCATTCCATCTCATCTTTATCTTTCTAATTGCATTCATACTCATTTTCTTTGGATCAGTTGTTACATTGCACACTTATTGGAAATCACATCAACACCGATACTTATTACATTTTATGCATCCAAACATCAGGTACATGTGCACATATTTTTGTACTTATTACTATTAATTGCATTTCATTTAAGTAATTTTGTTATCATTATTATCATTTATTTCTCAACCTGTTTTTATTGATATCCCTTCCCATGTGTGGACCCATGTGAAATTTTGGTTGGGGGGAGGGGTTATTTGGGTTATTTGATGTTTTTTTGCACAGTGTGAGAAGGAAGTTATAAGAACATATGCAAATTCACACATTAGTCACCTTGCAAAAAGATTAATTTTTTCTATCCTAGGTCTTGAGTCATTTTCCTTTCAAAATATCCTTCTTTCCGCTCTTTTGTCTTCAGTTCATGCATGTGATGAATAAAGTGTTATCGTTAGTTCCAAAAAATGTGAAGGTTGTGGGTAGCAAGTTAGGAAATTGATAAAGCTTCAGAAGGAAGTTGCTTTGTGTTGAGAAAGTATCTGAGTCTGCAGAAATGGGTGGACCACCTATTAGGCATGAGCCCGGGAACCATGATCTTCTTCTTACAGATGCATAATGTGAACCTTTGTTTCAAGAATGTGGATGGTTATATTATTTTCTAAATCTCAATAGTTTTGACAATGCCATTGCCTATGAATTTGCATCTACATTCCAATAGGGGGAAGCCTTGGTATGAGGAATCAAGGTAGTATCTATAGAGGAACGGATAGTAGAGGTAACCGACCTACCAACAGTTGGAGAAAAGTGTTTAGACACTTTTGATGCAAGGTCAACAAGGGCTGAATTCATACTCCTCGGAGATCCTCCATTGATGGTTACTAGGTAGGGAACAAGTAGGATGTGCCTGCCCATTGATGGTTACCATTGTTTGATTACCATTTATTGTACCACATGCTAAAGAAGATGGTTGCGGAAACACAAAAAGATAGGGAAAATTATGTGTCCCACCATTGTTTGATTAAGTTATTAGTAGAGAGAAGTGTGCAAAAAATGAATCCTGGGTTATCATGGGATAGTTTTCTTAGGGGTGAAAGAATTAATAATGTAGGGCTTGAGCCTTGACCCACTTCTCCTAGAATGAAAAATTCAAAAAAATTAGCAATAGGAGCCTCCTATTCAAGAGCCCATGATGAGCAGTCTTTTCCTAAAGAAGGAAGCACAAACCCTAAAAGTGCAGAAGAAACACAAAACCTAGCTCCTTCACCCCCTTCTAAAAAATAGGAGTCTATAAGAGACAAAGCATCATTAAAGAAAATAGTTTGGGGATGGGAGGAAACTTATAGGAAAATGGTGTATGATGTTGAAAATAATAGTCCACAGGAGCTTAAAGCAAAGAAAACAAAACCCTCACCTGCAGTTCCTCCTGCAGCTGCAACAAAAATAATGTTACCCAAAACCTTTGATTTTCCTTTAAGGCACAATAACTGAAATTTAGTCAAAGATAAAGGAAAAGAAAAATTAATTCCACAACAGGTGGTCATAGAAAGTGAAACTAAGTTTGATGATAACTCTATAGAAGAATTGGTAAAAATGATGTATAATAAATTGTCATCTAGAGTTTAAACTCCTCCATCTTTTCCAGATGATTCTCCACTGGAAAATATAGGCACGGAGGAGGAAGAGGGGATAAATCTTTTAGTTGACCTAAATGCACCAGTACAAGGTATTAGTCAATCAGGAGCTGAAGGGATGGTTGGTTTAGATAAGCTTGCAAAATCTGCAAAGCAGATAGCTTCTACAAGTCAAGCAAAAATTAGAATGCACTTGCCAATCCCTCCATCATTCATGTGGCCAGAATTGTTGTTTCAAATGCACCAAACCATTCAAGAGGAACGAGAAGTTTGGAGAAGAGAAAAGGAAAAATTGCACAATGAAATCAGTAAAAAGGATAAAAAAATTCTAAAACTAAAAACCAGTATGGGAGTGGTCATGGAATTAGTTCTCCAAATTGTGCAATGTCGACCTTCGCCCAGAGTGTATTCTCTACATCTAAAAGAATTATATCTTTCATAACAGTTATCAAGAGAATTTTTGGTTTATGTTCTTCTCTGTTAACTTCAAAAGAATTTTTATGTGCATACGAGACTTCAAGTTCCGTTGACAAAAAATCTCTTTGTGAATTATATTTGTATAATAATGTTGTTCCAGTTGACACCCATTGAAAACCTCTGTTATACATTGATGATGTTCATCTTAAGGCATTCATGTCTTACATTCATAATCAAAATAGTTGGGGGCAACAATTTAGAGAATATAGAGATTTGGAGTTAACTTCCCCATTAAACTTGAGGGCTAGGACATCTAATTCAGATAATGTATTCTGCCAATGGAATCAGGTTTTAAGTGACAACAAAAAAATAGAAATTATTTTGGCAAGAAGGGAATAAGTGTACCAAGAATATGAAGCAATGGCTAAGACTTTCATACACATGATGTTTGGATACCTTGCTTAATGATGGAATGGGTCGCCAGATGAGTTAAAGCAACAGGAACCACACTCTATGCAAAATTACTATGCAATGTTGAAAAGGGCAGTAAGGTATATTCAATTGGTTTGGTCATTGTAGGAGAGGTGGATTCCTCTTACATTTCACCCTCCACTTTTACTATACCTTGTTCCAAATTGGAAGAATCTCCAGTCATCTGACAAAGAAGCTGAGGACTCCTGATGGAAAGAAATAGAAGAGAACCAGGGTTTTTATTAGGATCCGTTTGTTCAAAATACATAAAAGAAAAAAGTAACATATTTTAGGGCTGAGACATTTGAGGAGCATGCCAATGCTTGAGGACAAGCATTAGTTAGGTTGGGGGGAAATGTCGAGTCACATTTTTGGTCATTCTATATGAACTTTATATTAAGTTAGATTTGTCATTTTATGACTCAGACATTACGGTTGTGATAGATATAAGCCTTTTTATGTTTAATCTATTAATTGTGTTATCTATTGAACAATCTTATAAATGATATACTAAATCCATATTAATAATAAGGGAATGCTTGATTGAATTGTGAATAAAGTTGATATTATGCAAAGGT